>NC_047022.1:20130420-20824261 GCF_902652985.1 Pecten maximus | reverse complement strand
TTTTTTATATTTATAGTAACATTATCTTTGACCTTTAACTTTCAAGCCTGAAGCTACATGTAGTATTCCAAGCAAATACTTTCTTTAGTAACAGTAACCTTGACCACCGGGCCCTTATAGGTTATCACTGCAAGCAGGCATAAGGTAGAACTTGATA
The DNA here is from genome assembly GCF_902652985.1 of Pecten maximus. NCBI lineage: Eukaryota > Metazoa > Mollusca > Bivalvia > Pectinida > Pectinidae > Pecten > Pecten maximus. The sequence goes on along the minus strand of NC_047022.1, from coordinate 20,824,104 downwards.
ACTTTAATATGCATAATTAGCTACGCTGAATTCATAATTTATTGTACTTCAACTGATTTTCAATTTATAGAAATTGACATTGACCATTGACCTGCATGCCTGAAAGAGTAATTAAGTATTGTCCAGAACTTTACCACAACATACTACAGGCCGTATATCAGGTCTCCTGGGTTATTAAGTAGAAAATGTTCAAGTTTTTGTATGTTTGGCCCCTGTGTCCTTTAATGAAGGTAAAGGTCATTCATTCAAACAAACTTGGTAGACTTTCCAGCAAGTGATTGAGTTAAAAATAGACAGAGACCATTTCATTTTAGGGCACCACATCTCATGATTTGGAATCATAACTATAAAGTATGCATTTGAATGCAAGAATCCCCCTTTTGGTCCCCTCCCTCCCCATTGGGAGCTACGTATCAGAGTGCTACTAGAGAAACTCAAGTCTCTTAAAACATTTAGTCCAGCCAAGTATTAAATGCTCCAGAACAAGTTTGAAAACATTGTGATCATCAAGTTAGCCATACAGAAGATGAACAATTTAATAGGGATGTATTTAGACTATTTGCCCTTTCTGCCCCCTCCCTTCCACCACAGAGGAGTTATGTCCTCTATCATAAACTGTCACAATTAGATGTATAGCACCTAGGAAAAAAATGTTTGAGTTGGGTAACCTTAAGAATGAAAACATAAAAGGTCATAATTATTGATGTGATTTGCAATTTTGAATTAAGAGTATTCAAGATGTCCAACATCATCAGTACAGGAAGTTTTAAGCAAACTCAATAATTCAACAAAGACAAGAAAGATATGAAATATAAAGAATCTTGTGAGGGACTATAACAATAAAAAAAAACAGAAAAAGAAAATTAATCAGAATTACATATAAGCAAGTTGGAACCTTATTATATAAATGTTATATATAATTGATATGAATAAGTCCCCCTATCCCCACAATGGATAGTAAAACAAACATAATTAAAAATGTTAAAATCTTACCAAGATGGAAACATAGCTATATTTGTAAAGTTTTGCATCTTCTGTAACTTGTAGATTTTTTTAAACTTGATGGATTGGAGAAATGAAGGCAATGAGACTAAACAAAATAACCAACTTAGTTTTTCGAACACACCGATATCATCACATGTATATATGATGTGCAGAAGAATTGATAAAAATGAATGGCAAACTGTTATAATAGCTAGCATAAGATGTATATAGGAAAGAAAACAAAGGGAAACAACCCTTCAAGGGAGTGAAAATCCAGCTCTGAATTTATTATGTGATGATTGTCGTTTGAGAATGTGTTCTTAAACCTAAGTAAACATCTGAATGAGAGCTCCTCAGTGTCTAACTTCCGGTGTTTGGTTCAGAGGAAACTCTGGCTACTCATTAATGAGTCTCATCAAGGGTCTTTGACCTGTTAGAAGGTAAAGTTGCCAGATCTAATAATAAAATATTATCAATAGTATTGCAGTATCATGTCAACAAGTATTTTTGGATGGATACACCAATGTTAATATAATGTTTAACAAAATTGTGTTCGTATTAAAGCTCAGATTTTTTTTACAATTATTTTCATTACAGATTTGGGAAATGAAGAAAATGTTTATGTTTGAGTTGATCGAAGAGATATAACACAGTATTCTAAAAAATGTATTAATTGAAACATAGCCATGTCAACAATATTTCAGACTTTTGTGTTCGTATTTTTTTCGTCAGTTTGTTTTAAAAAAATCCTACCTACCAATTAACTGGTACCTTCTTTTCCCTTTATCTGTTAGTAGAAATAAACAAGCTTTCAAACTATTGTCACTTTTTTTAGCGTGACCAAAGAAATTAGTATTACATATGTGTAGACCATATGTTCGAAATTCATAGCAAGTCCCTGGGAGTGTAAATAGCTTGTCGAAAACGAAGTCAGTATTTGGAGAAATATTCTCTATTTATTTCAATTGGGAGATATTAAATTGACCATATTCTTAATGTAAATGATAACCAAGTGTCAGATATAGGTGGCCAGTGCTGGAACAATCTTTAAAAAGTTTTAATAGTAAAATGTTACACTTCCATGTGTCAGACAATGGAAATTAAGCACAAGGCTAATTCTGTCAAGGTTGAATACAAAATAATGAACCTTTGGTTTGCAAAGATGGTGAGATAATGAGGTTTGATTTTGTGAAGTGAAGTGCCTTTGCTTGATATCTTCAGCAATATGGTAATGCCTTTGTGAAGTAACACTAACGTTGGCGTCAGATTCACAGTTCCACATTACAACAAGGAGACAAACATGAAAATACTGCAGACTGCTAAAACATGTATTGATGCACACGTTTACCATACTGGGAAGGCCGTCCATAAATGACCCCTGTTGATAGGTTGTACGAATAATACAATACGAAACCAAGCATAGTGCTCGGCTAGAGAGAACTTCTATAATTGATTGAGCATAGAAGAGTAATCCAGAGGTCCCAGGTTCGATCCGTAGTGGAGGCATTAAAACAAATTTAATTAATCATTGTCTAGGCTAATTTTGGATAATATCATGGAAATGAATGTATCTTTTGACCAATGCTATGTAATTACAGCAAACATGCACTGTATGAATCAAGGCATGTTTTGTTTTAAGTTACCCATGTGATTGGTGTGAAGGGATTCTATCTATTTTGATGCTTTATTGCCTGACCCGGAGTCCATTCTTAGCCTTGCCAAGGCAATACAATTTGATAAAACGACACTTTTCAATCGAGCAAAAGTGTTGTAAACAACAACCTCTTGTGCTCAGTGTCTGAGTAATGCCAGTCGGGCACAGGGCCTCGTCACTATCGTATCGTTTTGTAATCACTTTATATGTCTCTTACCTTATGACTCCTAATAACATGTGGCACATTTTATGTCTGTTTACCCTATAACTGACAACCAGTAACCCTGTTACAGGTAATATTGGTCATATGGTTAACAGACATAATATTATCAAGTGTTAACAAATTAAACGATACCATAGTGGCGGGGCCCTGTGGTCGATGTAGTCTAGGTCCAGACAAGACCAGTCAATTTAAAAAAAAACATTGTACATGAGAAGTACAAACTTGATATTCACACATAGAACCTCGTGTATAAAAATTTGGATCGACTGTGGTTGATAAGATGACATACGACTGTAAAACGAAAGTAACCCAACAAGGTCCAAGCAAACACTGATATTTTCGCAGTAATTATTCGTTGACTTGATATGATAGGTATGAATTAAATTAATGTGACCTTTGGTTGTATACTAGCACATTGGTTTCTCAACAAATACGAAAATAGTCCAATATTGTTTGATAATCTTCTGTTTTTAATTGTTGCATGTTTTTATCGTGAACAAGTAAACATTATTTCCGGATCATGTTCTATGCGCTTCTGGTAATGTCATCAAATGTCATTTCCAGAGAAAATATTGGGAAATCTAATTTAATTTGAAGATAATTGCTATGATTCGCTCATCTAAAGCATAACTAATTGAAATAAAAAATATTTTAAATATATTTTTTATTTCTTTTTAATATGTAAATATTGATCACAAGATCGTTTAGAAGCTTTGCAGTACTGCCTCTTTCAAACGCACTGATGCTTTGATGTGAAAAGCGATGGCGAACTGAAGTTGCAAGTCAGTTTGGATTGGAATTCAATTGCGTATATTTCGACAAGTAAACGTCGTACACTGTTCCGGTGTGGTTAGATCATCTAGTTTGTCAATATGTATTCGGAACAGTTGTTGTTTAGTCGCTACGGTCAATAGCATAAAAACTCTGATTATTATATAAATACTTATTTCATTATTGTTTTTGCCAATAAGGGAAATATAGCAGACTCTTTTAAAAATAGAGCTCTTCCATGGAAATTTTGTCTATGCACTTTGAACCCTAGTAATTCAAACATTTCCCTCTTTGATTCCACGATTAATCATATATTTAGTTGCCAATCACCATTAATCGCTATAAGATATCAGACGAACGGACTCATCGCCATCCATAATGACTAATGTCTTGTGGCTAAAGTCATGTGACCATATCATAGAAACAAGCGGTCTGTTCGCTCCTCTGCGTATCATTTAAAGACAGATTGTCCGACTAATCTTGAATATGTGGCCTCTGAGGGTCATAGTTACGCTAACCCCATTCTATCTGTTCTAGCATGGCGATACACCGAAAGTTGGTCGGGGAAAACTTAATATAATTGACGATGGCAGTGCAACACATTTCATCAAAGACGTTAATCAAGTTGACATCCGAACACAATAAGTGCAAATAATGTGATGAAATGGCAATTTTTAATTTGCTTGATAATTATAAGCTAAAGAGCGTTTATACACTGTTTTTTTAACAGCGTGTTTTGACTTTCAGGACTTCAGTACTTTGATGTTTTTCATTATTTCTATTCATGTTTCTGCCTTTCAGTCCTTTTAAAACTACTATCACTACCAAAGGAGCCAAATATCTTCTAAGGCAGGTCGGGCGCTTGAATTTACAGGAACCCGATTACTAACAAGTTTCAAAGAAAGTAAAAAGGGCAAATTTGTCTTTTAGAGTTGTGTTCAGTTGACAAATATTTTAATGATGAGACAAAGAAAGAGACTGAAAATAATGAGAATGTCTGCGAATGGCGTGAAAAGGATGAACGCTTAAAGAATGTAATGATTCAATCTATTTAAACGTGTCACGTTATACTATATTTTCTCAATATGTTTCAACAATCTAATGTACGCATATGGTTTTCCTACGGCAAGCCAAATAAACATTTGTTACTCTAAATTGATCATTTTTTTCTGATAGATTGTTGGGTGAAGGAGATTAAATGTAGTATATATTTTGGAGGTGGCTTATCTTTTGTTGGAGGAGCAGTGCCCCAATAGGGTAGCATAGTTATATCTTTGATTTTATATCTTCTTTATATCTGAAGGATTTTCTTCATCACATTTGATTTCCAGTGTTCCAGAGGAATATCAACTGAATGTGTTTAAATCTAAATTTCTCGACAGAGGTTGGGACCCACTAAATAAATTCACATTTGTTATGGATGTTAAGTATACCCGACCTCTCGCGATTCCTATCTGACCTTTCGTGAATCCTATCCGACCTCTCGCGATCCTTCACGTTTTCATGATTGCTACCAAACCTCTCATGATTCCTTGCTTTTTTCAAATTATTCAATCTCCGATGGAACTCGAAATTTCAATTTTATTTAGAGCAACGTGTTGATTGTAATACATGGTACTGAGTATCATATCCCAAATGTAGAAAAGTAACTATAATTTACTTAAATGATAGTGTTTTGTCATAATCGCTAGAACGTGACCGTCATGCTACATTCTTCGTCCTCTGCTCTGCATCGTCTGTAAACTATTCCTTTAAAACGCTATAGCTCTTTAATGCCTGAATGTATCACAACCAAATTTAATGTGACACCTCATTTGCCAAAAGGAAATTGTTTCTGAAACGTATTGAAAATGGTTTGATTCCTGGTAACAGAAAGGGAAACATAGCACAACATTTGCTTTAAAACGCTACACCTTATTTAACCCTGCTGACCAAAGTTACTATACCACGAAGCTAAAATGATCTCTTGTAGAATTTTACTGAATGTTATGTAAATATAACTTATCATTTTCCTTTCTGTAAGTCTTTATAATCAGATGACCATTTCGGCCTGTTAGCCTAAAAGCCTAATAACTTGAGTATAGATCTTGTTTTTGAAAATCGAAATAAGGTGGTAATCTTTCCGAAAGCAAACTAGCCTTGAGGTTTGATTTTGGGTAATTGGTTATTCAGACGAAGTTATTATAATGTTTTGATAAACATGATCATGAATATGGTCTAGAGTAATTCCATCTCGCTTTGCGAGGTATAACAAACCTGTGTGCTCGATTTTAAGACTTCCGATGAGGCTTTTCAGTATTTAGCTCACCTGTTTCGAAGAACCGTAATGAACTGATGCCATTGCAGAGCGTCTTTCTCTATAAGATTTTCCTTAGTATTAATACTTGTAATTAGTGACTTGATGGATAATGACCATATTCTTGCAGGAAAACGATTTCGCGGCCCCAAGGGGTCTGATAGGTGGGGCACAGTAGGAGAAATATATCAAATTATTGTTCTGTAGTACCCAATTTGCATAAACAAAGTCTTGGCGCCAATGAGGGATATAGGTCCTCTAGACCTCTCTTCTATATAAAATATATATATGAGTCATTTGCTGTCAACATGGAAGTGACCAGTCACTTACTGGCTACCTAATGTGCCTAGCATCGTTATAACAATCCGAATCTACCTCTCCTATACCCCAAATAGACATACTCACACACCCTCTCACAATCACACTCTCATCCTCATACACACTCACACACACACCAACAACCACTCAACAACCCTCATTAGTTCAAACGCCCACATGTGACCATCACAATATACTACTTTACACCTGATTATATTTCGGTTGATGGGGTATAAATTACAATGTCATTATGAAAATTATGAAATAATTTTGAAATAAATTTTACTTATATTTCAGATGATCAGACTACAGAAGGGCCAAACAGTAATGACACTACAGATGAGCCAAACAGTCATGACATCACAGAGGAGCCAAAAAGTGATGACATTACAGAGGAGCGAAAATATGATGATACTGCAGAAGAGCAGATACGTGATTCTTCTGATATTATTTATGTTGTCATTGGTCTCAGTGTTTTGATGGGAGTCTCATGGATGGTGATGGTTATAATAGTCATGAGGTCCAGGTGAGTTACATATAAAACGTGTTAATTTTTTTTAAAAGAAGAGATTTCCTTACATGTCTCGAATGAGATGATAGTAAGTGTAAAAACTTCATTTTTCGATGAATTTAAATTTTCATTCTAAATGATGTTTTTCTTGAATGTCTCTTCAAAGCAGTACCTAAAGAATTTGTGAAATACCATTGTCGGATAAATTTGCAATTTTTCACAAACTTATATGAGTGCACTCATTCAGGATGACCGTTCAATAGCCCTTAGGTAAAATAATACTTAATAAAATGTCGTGTGCCTCTTTTACTCAGGAACTGGAGAAGAAACAGACAGGGAGGTATGCGGAATATAGCTGGTCAAAGTATGTACATGACGGATGCCCGGTGAAAAAATATATACAGATGATTCATTAACAAACGCGACTGTTTTCTATTTAAGTATTACTATATACAAAACCACAATCCCCTAATTTATGTCATTGTATATAAGTGGTTGTATACAGCTATTCATTTATGACGCTACTTAAATTGGCGGGAAAGGAAAACAAATATAAGTGGTCTTTTTGAAATGCAATATTTCAATTATTTTTAGGAATATTTTCCTGCTATATTAATGCTGAAATGTTTATTAACACGATCAAATTATATATCATATACTATATTAGGCTATTTGCTACCCTCACGGAGTACAGATTTAATCGTTGATCTAACTGCTATCGTATTCATTTCCAGGAGCTCAAGTTGCTCTGACTATCCCCCTCGGGAGCATTCAAAGAAACTGAAAATGCCATGGACTTTCCGGAATTCTGAAACGGTGTAGGTTCGTCATACATGGCTGTATCACTTTTTATTAGTTTCAATCGAACGTCTTTTAAGACACATATTCAACGGTGAATATCCAAAACTAAGAACAATTAAACATGTGTCTGATTTTTAGAACGGATGGACCGAAGGGCCGGTGAGCTTATGCCATGGTGCAGTGTCCGTCGTCCGTCAACACTTCCTTCAAATTGCTACTTGTCCTTAACGACTGAGTTGATTTCGATGAAATTTGACCTGGAACATTATTTGGAAAAACGAGATATAATGTTTTATAAACAAGGGTGTGACTGCCCTGGGCATGAGGGACGGGACCCGATATGGGGAAATGATGGAATTCGGTCTGAATCATTAATCGGAATAGATCTCTAATGCTGTAGTAACAAAGGGTGTGACTTTCCTGATGCCGGAAGGGCGGGGCCCGATAGAAGAACTAATACCAACCCTTCAAATCACTACTAGTCATGAACAACTGAATCGATTTTGATGTAATTTTGTCTGAAACAACATTTGGCAGAGAGGGTCTAATGTTTTATAAACAAAAGGGCATGGCTCCCTTGGGTCTAAATAGGGGAAATAAATTTTAATCCTCAATCCTTTGATCGCTACTAGTCATGAACTACTTAATTGATTTTGATGAAATTTCGTCTTGAGCATCGTATTATTGTGCAGAAGAGATTCAATGTTGTATAAAAAGGGGTGTGGTTCCCCTGGGTCGCGCGGGTAGAGCCAAATAGGGAAATTTAAAGGAAAATGCTTTAAATCCCTTCTAGTCCCTGAACGAATGAATACGTTTTGATGGTCTGGAGGATAATTGGGAAAGGAGGTCCAATTATGTATAAACAAATGGTGTGGCTTCCCTGGGAACAGATGGGTGGGCTCAATAGGGGAAATTAATGTAAATCTTTTGAATTGTTACTTGTCATAAACGACTGAATTAATTTTGATGAAATGGTCTTGAACATTATCTGGCAAAGGAGATCCAATGTTGTATAATCGGAGGGTGTGATTGCCCTGCGGCCGGAGGGGCAGGGGCCAATAAGGGAAATATAAGTAAATGCCTAAATTACTACTAGTCCTGGATGGAATTTGATGAATGTTTTGGGATCATTATAAGGGGAAGGACATCCTTTGTTGTATAAATAGAGGGTGTGGCTCCCCCGAGGCGAAATGGACCGGGTCTTACATGGATATTAGAGGTAAATGCTTTTTATCGCTACTAGTCATGAACGACTGAATGGAATTTCATGAAATTTTATCTGTATCATTATTGGACAAAGCAGATCCAATGTTGTATAAACAGAAGATATAATTTCCCTGGGAGGAGCCCAATAGGCGAAATATAGCCAAAACAAAGACATTGTTGGAGGAGACAGTTAAAAAAAGGAAATATTTCTAACATAACTTACATGAGAGTGTCTTTCCATGATTACTCGAATATCCAGGTGAACAGGTAAACTACGTTTATAGTTCACAGAAAAACTGTGTAATTCTAACAAATTTAGGGACAAAATCAAAATAATGACATGAATAAAATCGTCTACAATGAACTTGTCTTGAGGTCCTCACCATTACCCATTTTGTTCACGAAGCTATTCTTTGCAAATTCACTGTTGATATCTGAAAAAAATCTGGGATGAACTCCGTATGTCTATAAATGGCTAACGTGCAAAATATAAAATATTAATTGACACCTGGTTTTATAATTTTATACTTGAGCAGACTCGGTCAAATTGACGTTTAATCCTTATTTAATGGATCGGAAGACATTATTTATTAAACTTCGGATGTAAAGCTTTACACAAGGCGTTAATATAGCATTGACAATGTATATCATTGACAATGTATACCAATGACAAATTCACAATATATTATTTTCATCAATTAATGGTTTTATCAATGCTTTTCATATTTGATATGACAGGAAGCTTTGTAACCATTCATCCTAAATGGGTGTCTTACTCTTATCCCTTTCATTTCAAATTTTAAATGACTATACTAACATATTACCATCAATTTATATCTTTGTCAAAGTTTTTATTTTAACCCATTTTATCACTGTTTTTTTTTTTTTTTTTTTCATTTTTCATATGAAATCAATATGTTACCATTTAATCAACTTATGGATTTCTCATTTGACTATTACACCGTTTAATCATTTTTTAAATGAACATTTTACACTTTTATCAATGTATGTATCTGTCATTGCTATCGTTGTTTAATTTGGCATAGCTATTTTATTATCTGCTCATCAGTTGATATCAATGCTTTTCACTTATAATTTGAAATCGCTTACTATTTCATGATCTATTTACGTCTTTGTAAATTATTTTTAGTTTTAATTTGAATATTCTACCAATTTTGTCATCAATTGATGTCGTTACCATTGTTTTTCATTTTTGGTATGTAATCACTAGTATAATGTAATCATCAATTGTTGACTCTCTCGACACTTTTCATTTTTATTTGAAACTGAATGTTTTAACATTTAATAATCAATGCATGTCTTTGTCATGCTTTTATTATTATTTTTAAAAGATCATTGGTTTTCATTTTTTGTTTGAAATCAATCTTTTTATCATCAGTTTATGTATTCCCATCGAATGTTAAACTTTAAATGACTATTTCACCTCTTATTCATCATCATTTTTTGTCAAGGTTTTTCATTTTCTATATTAATTGACTTTTAAGCTCATTGCTATCAAGAGATATGTTTGTCAATTTTTTAATGTTTAATTTGATAAAGCAATTTTACAATTTTTTCATTAATTGACGTCATTGTAATTGTTTTTCTTGTTTAATTTGAAATGACTGTTTAACACAATTCATCATTTTTGTCTTTGTCATTGCTTTTCATTTTTAATAAGAAATGACAGTTTTACCATTCTGTCATAAATGTATACCTTTGTCAATGTTTATTTCATTTTTAATTAGAAATGACTTTTTACCATTCTGTCATCTATGAATAAATTTGTCAATGTTTTTCTATTTTCAATTAGTGATTACTTTTTTCCATTTTGTCATCTATGAATATATTTGTCAATGTTTTTTCAATTTTAATTTGAAATGATTAGTATTCCTTTGTTTGTAGCAAATGTGTTTATGTATTGCTTAATTAAAAGGGAGACCGCATGTAAATGCTTCACCAAGAGACGCTACAGGAACAGTATATTCCTTATACGTTTGAGTGATCATAGCGACAATCTCCTTTTACATTTCATCTTTTTCTCATTATGGATACTTCATGTGAAAGAAGCTACATTGTATCATACATGATTATTGATAAGTAACTTTATCTTTATCTTTTTATTATTTTAAAGGTTCCACATAACAAAGTTCACTTGACATGAAATCTCAAATCATTCGTACTCATATCGCATTTGTTCTGTCGTCATGCGTGGTCGATGATGAGCGCCGCGGTGGCAGAGTGGTTAAGGTGTACCGACACTTTATCACTAGCCCTTCACCACTGGGTTGCGAGTTCGAAACCTACGTGGGGCAGTTGCCAGGTACTGACCGTAGGCAGGTGTTTTTTCTCCGGGCACTCCGGCTTTCCTCCACCTCCAAAACCTGGCACGTCCTTAAATGAACCTGGCTGTTAATAGGACGTTAAACAAAAACAAACGCACATGGCAAAAAAAAGTAAAATAATATTTTTTTAGTCTCCAGATCTTGAGACTCTGGGGACTGATGTAAAAAGGGGTTCTACGACATGAATTTCAACAGTTATTTTTTTTAATTTGCCATTGTTCACAAAGGAACATGATGATTTTGATTATAATTGTCTATTCCCAAGGGGCTGAGGGGCGGGAACCAAAAGAGTGAAATTGCAATGAATTTTATGAATCTTTTCACATCCAGATATATTGAAAACATGGTTTTCATAATTGAAAATCTATTGGGCTACATTATCAAAATGAATTTCATTAAAACCTGGCTTCATTTGCCCCTGAAGTTTACTATAATTAATACTGGACATTATACATTTGGTGAAAGTTTGTTAATTTTTAGTTGAAAATTCAAATATGATTGGAACTACATTGTATATGAATGAGAAGATGGTAAAATGACATGAGCATCAAACTGAATCAACTCCCAGGGGCTAACGAGCAGCCAGAAATAAGTCAGATTTGCTCAAATATTTTCCAATAGACTCTGATATGCTAGAATCAAACATTTCTCAATATCAATATTTATATGCTAGATATTGGATTTAACGGGTTTATCTTTAGTTACCTTGAACAGCATTCTTGTTGGTCAGTACACATGTATCTTGCAGATCTCATTTGACCGTGAAGGCCTCTTGATAATTATTACATTTTCTCCGGAATTGTAATACAAATATAATCCATAGTTGAAGATAAGTTACCGTATTAGTATCAATACTGTTCAGGAGTAATGTTTCGATGTAGATTTTATGCCGGAAGGGCAAGTGAGCTTATACTGTGGACAGTGTCCGTCGTCCCCTCTGTCTAGCGTCATCTTTTCCTGTAAGCTTACAAGAGGCCTATGGGTCATGATGTTGGGCCAGTAGCATACTGGGGTGAAAGGTTACCAACTTTCTTCAAATTAATCACATTAACTTTCAGTCCAGGTCACATGGCTTAGATATGTTAAAATCATTTCACAATTTTTCTCAACAATAAAGAGGTCCAGGGCAGGGATATTAGGCCAGCAGTATATAGTCATAGAGCTACCGAATTATTTAAAGACTCACCTTGACCTACTGTCTTGGTCAATTAGTGACCTGACCTATTTCCAAGGACACGGGGTCAAATATTTTGGAATAGTTATGAATGGGCCAGTAGCCTGCTTAGATGAATGAACTTGGTCTGCTTTTAAGGTCAGGGAGGTCAAATGTGTTAAATATTTTAATAATATTTCTGGATAGGCAATAGAGCTATGTCTCTGATTCTGTGACATTGTGGTAACTGACAGACTGTAAAATTTGTTAAAATTAATTAACATCACTTATATATTAAGGAATTAAGGATATCGCATCAAATATACAGATCAACTTTAAAGTTGCATACACAGTAGGTGAGCGAAACAGGCCCGCCGGAATTTAATTTTTTTTTTTTTTTTTTTTATAAATTATTGATAATAACATAGTTTACCATTATTTCAGTGGTCAAATTGTATAGTTATTTACCATATATCTTTAGTTTGCCATTTAGAGAAAATCGTGTATTTAAATATATTTTATGTTAAACATTTTATATATATTATTTTATTGATAGCTTTGTCGTCAATCAGTTAGTTAATCCAGACTCATGGCCTAGTTTCAAAGGGATATTCTGCACAACACAAGAAAAAATCAGACTGTTCTGTACTTTATTTTCTAATGACTTTTACAACTTTTGTCAGCATCAAAATATTTTTGTGGTCAATTTGAACAAGCAAAATTGATGTGAATGACCCAGCCAGATATAAAATTAAAATACCTATCTTATTGGAATACGCAACCGAAGGGTAACTGAATCGTAGATTTTATGCAATGTATTTGGTATATTTATACGTTATTCACTTATTAGTCATGATTTTATTGTTTCGGTAGGCTTTCTTCTTGTCAGTTTTAAAATTACGCAGATGCAGATATATTCCTTTACGTGTCCTACGCATTTTGAACCGCACATTTCGTTCGAAAATGGCTAGAGTGAGTGTGATGTTCAATTTTAGTGGCAACACTTGTTGCTTTTTTTTTAGGATATGTCGCCATCTTGTTTCTGATAGAACTGAGTCAAGATCACTTGAATGCTTGCATTGACCGTAAGTGTTATCATCGGAGCTCGTTGCGTTACACGTTTAGGTATGTGTGGTAATGGATTCTAACTGTATTGTTTATTAGGACTCTATCAATGTATTTTGACGTTTGTATAAGACTTTATATGTTAAGCTCACCTGGTCTAAGGACCTTTGAGCTTATGCCAGGGCACAGCGTCCGTCGTCCATCGGATGTCAACATTTCATTTTAATCGTTACTAGTCCTGAACAATGGAATGGAATGTAAACATATTTGGTCTGGGATATCAATGGATGAAGTATGTCCAATGTTATAGGGTGTAAGGTGTAGGGTATAAGGATGTAGCCGGATAGGCGGTGCTCGACAGGGAATATACAGGTAGATTCTTTAAATTTTACCCAAGTCTGGAACTACAGAAAGGACAACAGTCAAACTTTGCCTGAATCACAGGTGGATAATATAGATATGCAATATCGCATAAATGCAGGATGTGGCTTTCCTCGTGCCGAGGTCCAATAGCGAAAAAAGAGAGGGGTTAATCCTTGAAATCTCTACTGGACTAAATTGATTCAGTTTAAAAATGATATAATGGAGGGTGTGGCTGCGCTGGGTCCCGATAAAGGAAATATAGGAATAGTCCTTAAACCACTACTTGCCCTGATCGGATAAATGACATTTGATCAAAATTAGGTTGTAGCATCAATAGAGAAGAAGAATAAATGACATAAAACCTGAGTTTGTGGCTCCCTCGGGGCTAGAGGGGAGTGGCCTAATAAAGGAAAAAGAGGAAGAACTTCAATATCCCTTGTTTACTAGTTGGATGAATGTAGAATCTAGAGCATCCTTACTCAATTTCGTATAAATGGTGGGTCTCTCCAAGGAGCGTGCCCAAAAGGCGATATAAAAGATAAGCTTTTAAACCATTATGCTGTTGGCATGTACGTAGTATGACCAAATGTGGTCAGTAGACTCATAGGAGATAGTGGAAGCAATGTGGAAGAGGGATGGGACTCAATAGAGAAAGCAGAAGAATCATATTTAAGCCCACCATCATCAGATGATGTGATGTTGAAATCGCCCATTGTATGTAGGCGGTAGTCTGTCCTGGCGAAGTGCATCTGCCTGTAAATAATTACTTTTGCTATTTCGTGATTTTTTTTCCCAATCCATATGTAGACTCCCTTTGGTATTCACATGTTCAATTTCGAAATTGATCGGACAACCAAACGGCCGACAGGTAACCATTTGTTATTAGTTCTAAAATGTCATTTATGGTTGCTGTTGGTCTCTCTTTAGTTTATATTTATTTTTCTCTTTAGTTTATATTTATTTTTAAGACAGCTTTGAAAACAATATTACCGACAAGCGGCTTTTTGGTCTTTTTTCTCAGAAGGCGTTTTGGAGATCTTTCAGCTATTTCTTAGTGGAGTTTTCTTCAGAACAGAACAAACAGAAATTATTCAATGGTTGTCCCTCTAGATGGTTTGCCAAATTTAGTCTTCTGGGTTTCTGAATGAATATGACACAATTTCGTTTACATGTAACTGGTGGTTTATATAAAGAAAAAACTGTTTGTTTTTTTGTTTTTTTTTTGGTTTTTGTTTTGTTTTTTGCTTTCCTTTGGTAAAGAATAACAAGACTTTGTCCAAATAAGGTCTTTAGAGGAACCAAATGTATATAAAAAATGAGTTTTGTCATTGTCAGTGAAATATCCGGGTGAGTGATGCATGCCCTTTAGGCTTCTTGTTATTTACATCTTATGCAAGTGCCAATGAATATTTTCTAAATTCATAATTATCGTTAGTTGGAATATTACTTTAGCCGGAGGATAACATTATTAAGTACGCCCCACAAGGTCTTGACAAGTTTTCATTGGTCAAAATTCTTTTAACGGGGAAGGGTAATTTTCACGGGATTAGATGCAATTCTTGTTGTCGTCTAAGTGTCTGGACGGTACAGAGGAAATGGGTCAATAATCATCAACGAGTGGGTATTCCGATCGCCCGTCGTTAGTGATCCGTCGTCTTTCAGTTTGTTCGTCAATAAAATGAAAAAAACAGACATCAGGCTTACATAGAACATATGCAAAATCATATCTCTTGTATCCCAATACAGAATTTTCTGGAGCTTCCAGAATCCAAAGGAGTTGAAATTCACTTTTTTAATTAGTTTATCATTGAAACTTAATATTCATTGGCACTCGCTACTGAGGCTGTAAGCAGAAGCTAATTAGACATCTTTGAACTCATTGCAATCGAAACAAAGTGTATAATTATGTACTGTCATTAGATATATATTCCTAAATAAAATGTGTAACCTTACACTTCTTGTCTAGTTTTCTGTCTATCACTTCATGTTCTTGAGAAGGCTAGGATTTGAAAATACCTTTATAATTTTTTCCGGGATTTGTCAAACAATATTTTCGTTGTCGGTAAATGTAGGGGATCATTACATATTTCTTGCGATAAATGTCGGAGATCATTACATATTTCTTCGGTTTGTCCGTTAATTCCTTTGAAATGCTATCTAGGTTGGTAATACTAACCAATAAAGGGGGTGGGGCATATAAAAGCAAACATAGGACCCGGAAACGGGCCGGTCTGAGTTGTCATGCTTGTGTTCTTAGGCAAGACATTTTACCCTTATTGTTCTGCATACCAAGCGACATGCTTCTCAAATGTTGTTTAGCGCGCTAATCACCAGCTACTACAAGGAAACCCCACCTTAATATGATTCTGGTTGTTCACGGGGCGATGAACCCAGAAACCAAACAAACAAACCAGTGTGAGGG
Organism: Pecten maximus; assembly: GCF_902652985.1. NCBI lineage: Eukaryota > Metazoa > Mollusca > Bivalvia > Pectinida > Pectinidae > Pecten > Pecten maximus. The sequence continues at coordinate 20,807,992 of NC_047022.1, read as the reverse complement.
GATACATCGTTTCCCCTTGTTTGCATTGAGATACAAATTATTGATAATAAAAAGGGAAAATGTGTAATGAGCATGCCAGGGTCAAGGTCATTATATACATGCATGTATAAGTTACATGCAAACCCTGAATTAATATATGTATATCAGATACAATGAACAATAAATTGAACTTTAATATGCCCTCGAGGTACAACTCCGCTCCTCGAGGGCATATTTCCACAACATCATTTAAAAGAAGCTAAAACTTTAATCTTTATATTAATCAAATATTATTTGAACTTAAAATGGGCGACTGAGGGACTAGACTCTAGTTAATATATATAGTCGAATTATCAATTTGTGACACGTTTTAATACAATGCTCTGTTCCGCCAATCTACCGCTGCTTATTGAACTAATGAGTATATCGTTATTACGACACTAACCGATTTCCTTTTTTTTTACAGAAACAAGATATTAAACTCACATTAATTTAATGGATTTATTTAACAGGAAAACAATAATTTCCTTTTTGTATGCATTTAGCTACGTGTATTATTAAATATTAATGTTTTATTAATAGAAGTTGTTTCCAATTTGTCACTTCATAAAAACATTCTCATAAAATACTATACAATGTTCTCTAAGGATTGTAAGATAGTCGTGGGCTTGAAAACATCACAGGACAGTGAAGGTTGTCGCCAAAATCTGATTTTGATATACACTTTTCATGTCGAAGCTAGGCATCGTGGCATTGTTTTTCATTAAACTATGGTGCTGAAGAGTTACATACCAAATTGAGTGTTATTCCACAAATTACAAGCCAAACTTAGTGGTTCATGTATAATTTACAGTTACATATCAAACTCAGTGGTACAATTTACAATTATATATTAAACTCATTGGTATATTTCATAACCATGTATCAAATTCAGTGGTATATTTTACAATTAAATAGCAAACTCAGTGGTATACTTTACAATTACATATCAAACTCAGCGGTATACTTTACATTTACATATCAAACTCAGTGGTATACTTTACAATTAAATATCAAACTCAGTGGTATACTTTACAATTACATATCAAACTCAGTGGTATACTTTACAATTAAATATCAAACTCAGTGGTATACTTTACAATTACATATCAAACTCAGTGGTATACTTTACATTTACATATCAAACTCAGTGGTATACTTTACAATTAAATATCAAACTCAGTGGTATACTTTACAATTAAATATCAAACTCAGTGGTATACTTTACAATTACATATCAAACTCAGTGGTATACTTTACAATTAAATATCAAACTCAGTGGTATACTTTACAATTACATATCAAACTCGGTGGTATACTTTACAATTACATATCAAACTCAGTGGTATACTTCGCAATTACATATCAAACTCAGTGGTATACTTTACAATTACATATCAAACTCAGTGGTATACTTTACAATTAAATATCAAACTCAGTGGTATACTTTACAATTAAATATCAAACTCGGTGGTATACTTTACAATTACATATCAAACTCAGTGGTATACTTTACATTTACATATCAAACTCAGTGGTATACTTTACAATTAAATATCAAACTCAGTGGTATACTTTACAATTACATATCAAACTCAGTGGTATACTTTACAATTACATATCAAACTCAGTGGTATACATGTACTTTATAATTATATATCAAACTCAGTGATATCTTTTACAATTACATATCAAACTCATTCGTATATTTTATAACTACATATCAAATTCAGTGTTATAGTTTACAATTATATATCAACTTCAGTGGTATACTTTACAATTAAATATCAAACTCAGTGGTATACATTACAATTACATATCAAACTCAGTGGTATACTTTGCAATTACATATCAAACTCAGTGGTATACATTACAATTGCATGTCAAACTCAGTGGTATACATTACAATTAGGGATTGAATCTTGATTTGGTCGATTTCATGGGGTCATGAATTGAGTTGCTCTTGAGACAAATTTAATGAACTGCGAAGCAGTTCATGTTGACTTTGTCTCAAGAGCAACTCAATTCATGACCCCATGAAATCGACCAAATCAAGATTCAATCCTTATATTTCAATTGTTTTGAAGACACTAATGTCTCCAAGCTTTTGCAGGTCCAAATGCGGAAAAGCCAAAGGAGTTCCGGTTGTGCATGTCTAGTCGGTCGAGTAAAATAGTCCGCCTTTTTAGGATTAAAAAACAGCAATATTTTGTCAAAATATAAGTATTTAGCATATCTGGTCTTTCATAAAATACCAGAATACATTATAAATCTGACAATTTTAATAATTAGTCCATGTTTTAACAACAATGTAGAAAAAGTGAATTCGTTCCGCGGAAGGATTTTGTCTAGGTATTCATACGCACTGACCAATGTTAATCTGGTCAAATTCATGAGCAAATGAAACAGATTAAGTTTGGTAGTTTCATTGAGTCCAACTTGAGTAGAAATTGAAATATTTACATATCAAACTCATAATGGTCATAATCGCATACTGTACTGATGGGTAGAGGAACAATTTAAAACCAAACACAATGGTGTACATACAACTACATATCAAACACTATGATATACTTAACAAATGCAAACCAAATTCAGTGCTGACCTATTCAATTACATACAATACTCAGTGGTATACTTTATAATTACTGCCATTTCAAGTGAAGCCAATGAAAGGGCTATGACGGAGACGTATTTTGGCATGAACACAATAACTCTCTAAGCTTGTATACGGATGATTTACGTAACTGCGCTAGGGAGATCTTCGACTACACATGTAATCAGCACAGTATACCCAGATGCTATCATATCTGGTCATCTTTCAAAACAAAACGCAAAAGCTCTACACTGGTCTATGACGAAGACATATTGTGACTTGAACACAATAACTCTATGTTGGTCTATGACGAAGATCCATTATGACTTGAATGCAATAACTCTATATAGGTCTATGACGAAGACGAATTTTTACTTGAACGCAATAACTCTATACTGGTTTATGACGAAGATGCATTATAACTTGAACTCAATAACTCTATATTGGTCTATGACGAAGATGCATTATAACTTGAACTCAATAACTCTATATTGGTCTATGACGAAGATGCATTATAACTTGAACTCAATAAATCTATATTGGTTTATGACGAAGATGCATTATAACTTGAACTCAATAACTCTATATTGGTTTATGACGAAGATGCATTATAACTTGAACTCAATAACTCTATATTGGTCACACGCAGGACGTTTTTCGGTGTGAAGCGGTTCTTTCTCATGCATCTGCAGCCGGTAATGATATCTCGAAAAGTTTGTCTGAAATGCTTATTGTATACTATGTAGATAACGAAATTTAACAACTGTCCGAAACTTGTTATAAGTATTGTGTAGTGTGTGTAAACCAGCCAGGAAGGACTGAGCAAGAACGAACATAGCTTATACTCCAAACAAGCAAAAGTAGCACATACGTAGATAAGGACGGGTATTTCACAGAGGACAAATGTTAATACTACCCAAAGAGTTATAATAGAAAGCGATCGCAAAGAATTGTGCACACTGGATGTTGACGAGGTTTTCAATGTCCTTGACCTTTGTAGTGTTTTAAGAATGGCTGGTGTGATACAAATAAGAATGACTAAAGGAAGAAATATGTAAAATACAGGGTGTATATACCATAATGTGAAGTTTGACACAACTATACTGCAGGCTGACATTGTACGATTCTTTATATAGAATGAGCTGGTTTCTATGATATGATATGTATGGGAGTGAATCTGGAAAGCTAGATAGGCTCCCGAACAAAGAAAGGTAAACAACATATATATCAGGATATGCCTTTTAGTGCAGATCTGTTTCGCCACAAATGGATATACAACACATATGAACCGTTGAATAGCAAGTCCCAGTATTAAATAGGTTGATGTGTATTTGAAAAACACTGGTAAAAAGTTATACAGGAACGTATATATCTCACAAATTCTGTAAGGGAGATAATCACGATAGTCTTCGAAGTAAAACACATAACCACTTATAGTCCCAAGTGAAATATTTGCAAGCATGTCGCATGCGCAGATACCTAGCAGCAACATGTGTGTAGTTTTTTTTAATTCAATTTTCCAGAAAATTCCAATGGTCAAAATATTGCAAAAGATAATGACAATTGCAAAAAGCGGCAGCATGTATTTGTATACAGCGATGACAAAGGGGTTATTTGTTTGAAACAATACTGGGAACAGACTGTTCAATGGAATCGGGTCGGCTTCTAATATCGTACTGTTATCGGTAGTGTTTCTTGTCCCATTCATTTTGGAATGGAAGCTAATTACTGTCTAATCATATCTGGGGGGTTTTCTAGTATAAATCTATTTATAAACAATTAACTATCAATTATTGTAAGGTAATCATTAAAAATGCATTGCAGTAAATTATACCAAAGAGCTCATTATAGCTACGATACACTAGCGTTGGAATACAATGTAGTACGTATTTACTATTACTGTAGTCCCAGTATAATGTCAAATAGACAACGGTAACTGTGCGAAGTAATGATGAGTTACGCTATGATGCAAAGTAGGGACGAGTTACACTATGACGCATGTGTGACATGTCCACGATGAGCGTTAATACGAAATATTGTTACAAAATTGCGTAGTTACATGAGTTCTGGCACTTCGACTAGAAACGGGTAACATTATGTTCATTTGATTCGGTGGAGCTAAGATAACGTTGCGGATATCCTCTTTTCCATACTGCTTGAATGTATTGACCATCAGATGTCACACCCAAACATAGCTGTTTTCTTAATAGATGCATTTCCTGTTCCGTTGAACTAACCATTGTTTTTGACAACGTAATTCAAGGGTCAGCAGATTTTTTCTTTCCGTCCGTCCTTAAAACCATATACATGTGCATTTAAATTATCTCACACCATCTCATAATCATTATCGATAATTGATTTAAATATATTTCATTAAAACCAAATTAAACATTTCATGTTGCTATCATAGATAATAATGTAAGTGATTCACAAATAACGTAAAATATGAACATAAAGCACAAATGACTTATTGGTGGGGCTTTACCAGTCGCCAGCCTTGGCCCGTCTGACAATGGTAACAAGGAGAACTGCCACGCCTTATACTTCAAACTGGTCACAGACTTTTGGTGAACGCCACAACCTGCAAAATGTAGAATTCCACGAGATATACATTTATCAAGCTATGGATCGGAAAGCTGTAATGAAACAGACTGGCGGAACATGTTACTTCTCTTTAATATGTATTAGCTGCAGGTAACTAGCGTTTTATAGCAATTCTTTTCAATCAGTTAATTTGGGTTAGACATACAAAATGTATTCTCCGGAAGTTAGTGTGCAGTAAGGCGTACGCATTGCTATAACACGTCAAATGCACAATTATACATCAACAAAATCCTAGTTTCGATGCCCAGTATGGCTATCATCGAGAGCCAAAAATCAGTCTTTAAGAATTATGCGTACATAATAACTTTAATGTTTGCTTTCTGTTTGTATTGAATTGTTGTCTGTTTGTTTGCTTAAATCATTATTACGATTCTTTGGCTATATGAAATAACTGTTTTTCTTTTGTGCCGTTTTTGAGTTAATCACTTTTTTCGGCGACCAAGCATATCAGTGGAGTGGGATTGTTAAAATTTTGCATGTAACGGAAAGAATAAAAGAGCCATGTTGAAATTAGAAATCAAAATATAAGATATCCTATCAAAAGAAGATATTTCTCCGTAAACGTACCTTTGGAAAAGTTTGGTCGTGTACATTAAACTTTCAACTAAGTATGACGTCCTGCAAGTTGGCACAGCTGTTACTTGGGCTGAATTTGATGTCAATAAACAGGAGCTACAAAACAAGAGAAATGTATGCGTGCAATTTGAAATTCGAAAACACTACACTCCATCTTATTATAAGTTAACGGAATAATGACAATAATTAATTTGTATTAATGACAATAATTAATTTTACTGCCATAAGGCATTATGTTATTTCGTACATCAAATTTTCGAACTATGAACAAAGCAGGATGCAGCTATGTTCGATCGAAGATGGAAGAAAACTTAACCACTTGCCAATAACCACACTTACGGTACTAAAATCCATGAAACATTAAAATAAGCTAAATATACACCCAATAATGGTTTTTCTTTGTATTTATTCTATTTTTAAAGTTTCCTATGATAAACATAAATGACAAGTAAACATCTTTCACACACACATTAAAAATAGAAGGTACACTTTAACAGTTGATATTAGCATTTATATAATTTATCAAAAAGATAAAGGTATTTATTTGTGTTAAATCAGTACATGCTTTATAAGGATTTTACAAGACACAACAGATATTAGCATTTTTTTAAACAAACTTAATATTTGATGCACTAGAGACAACATGAATTAAAATGCAATATATAATACAGCTGTTTGTCCTTCTGGGACTCGCTGGTGATGTAAGGGATACCACACAGCTGTTTCTTCCTTCTAGGAATCATCAATTATAGAAGACCAAAAAATCAAATTTTTGATTGGAAGGTGCAAAAGACCCGTTATCTATTAAATTTCTTAATTTTAAATATACTATTTCAAAGAACACAACGAGTCTGTCACTTTTTCTAATCTCTATATAATTGTTTGCATGTGCTATAATAATGTTAAAATAACGAGAATGCCAAACATTAGAAATATCCATCATTTATTTTTTTCAGGGGGCCGCGATATTGAGATGATGGCATCTCATGACATTCCTCGTGTGCAGGCGTTTTGATACTAACGGAATTCGAGTTATGCCATCTTAGCTTTTGTCACACGTACAGTAAGAATCTAAAAAAACTAATAGTACTTACTTTCTCGTTGAACATCGTTACTGTGGTGGTTTTGAAATTGTAGTTTATCCCCTCCTTGCTTTTCCAGTTAGCTGATATTCAGATCCCTAAGCAGTTGAAGTAGCGCTGAAATGCACCTCATCTAATTTATGTATCACCAATATATGCTGGTTAACAAGAGAAAATATAGATCATTGGTTTCAGAGTCAGACACAAACCGAAGGTAGATTGAAGAGTGTGACTACGACATGAAAACATATCGCTCACTAGAGAATGATTGTTGTGAATTCAATGACATTTATCTCGGATCTGGTCTAACATATTACGAAGTCACTATAGATAATGGACATTGGAACAATGGAAATAGAATAACGCCGTATTTCATATATAGTAATGAGCGGTAGATTGGTTTGAGACATTCAGTATTCAATGCGACTCTATCCAGGCTTAACACTCTATTCACGGTCATATTGATAATTAATGGGTCCATGATGTGCTATGTTGACGATAAACAAAAACACTATATGGTATGCAATAATAACTTTTGCGACAATCAGTCTCTATTACGTCATTTGTACATACAGAATGTATATGCAGATGCGTTATTCCGAAAAATTCCGATGATAGATTATATGATATCATAGATATATTTGGAAAAATAGACATTATTGAATTTGAACATTATTAGCATGTGCACCAAAGTGTCATTTATTAGTCGTTATGAAAGTTAATCACGGTACAGGACAGATAAAGGGCAGATTTCCATAAATATGAAGGTATGTGTATTAAGCTTCCGTCCTTATGCCCTTTGTCAAATCCAGGAAAGTTTGTAAGTCAGAAATAGAGAACACTATAAAAGTGGGCTGTAAAATATTTTCATTAAAAGTATTAGTACTTTCTTCGATGACGTAATTTCTATTCAAACAACCAGTGAATGTCCATATCAACAATGGATATAATAAATAGTATTCACTGTATCCCCCAGAAAACAATACAAAGTAATTTAAGGGTCAGCAGATTTTGTTTCTGTCCATCTGTCGATAAAACCATGTACTGTAAACGTACTTTATTTGCATCTGAGTTACCAGGGCTCAAAAGACTCATAAACGTTGTTAATTATGAATATATTTCTATCGATTTATCCTTTTGTAAAAAATTAGATACCATCGATACTTCTTCATAGAACTTTTCCTATAAATGTTGTCGCCTTATCATGTAAACAATAGCACATGATGAGAGTTTGACGTTACAGATGAATTTCGCTTGATAGATACGCAGACTGATATTGTAATTTCCCTTTAAAGTCATCGTGGCGTGAATGTTTGTGTTCCACCATTTCACTTGTATATTCCAGCTGACAAACCGACTCATGTCATAATGTAGTTTTTCGGAGCACTCTTTATATTGTTCAACGTGAAACAGAAACATATTCCTCATCCATCAAGCGTTATGCATATATAATCACTAGAGAGTATTATCCAGATGGTATAGAACTAGTCATTCGATACCGGCAATACTAGTAATTTACCACAGTGTAACGTCCTCATGTGACACGATTAGTTGCTGAATAAACCATTGTTTTATATGGATTGTAGCAATAAATGTATAGAGGATAAAAATGTACTTTTAAGATATATTGTGTCCAAATGTGAAGAGACTTATCACCATCTTTTAATAAAAAATTAAAATATAGATGGAAACAGAATTGAAACTTAAGAGGGAGTTTAAACGGCACCCAAACAATGTGTACAATCATTTAAGGGAAATGTAATCCCAAATCGTTTCATATTAACTTCAGAAAAGCAAGCAATTGAGTAAATGCAATTTGAAGGACATTTTAGTGATCGCTCCTCAATTGACCAAACACGGATATTGATGAAACTGAAATAAATTCCACTGTAAAGAATTAAACATTACGTAAGGTACCTTAACATGGCAGTATTTTAGTATTTTATCACATTTTTTTCAAATCTAGCAATTACCCATTAATTTGATTGAAGGGAATCATTGTCAGGTACAATGATTCCCTTCAATCAAATTAATGGGTAATTGCTAGATTTGAAAAAAAATATTGTAATGTCCCTATTATTGGTGTTCCTGTCTGCTTCCTTAGAAACAGGTTTTCTAAGGAAGCAGACAGGACCAACAATAATAGGGACATTACGCTAGCCAGTTGTTTGAGAAAAGTTTTTACTTCTATTCTAAAAGAAAGAAAATATCTCGGATGGTCAGTTTGATTTTAGAATAGAATGTCTACAGTTGATTCAATTTTTGCCCTGCAGTCATTAACTAACAGAACGTTAAAACACAGAAAAAGACCATATTGTTGCTTCATAGACTATAAGAAAGCGTTCGAATTTGTCAATCGCCAAATTGCATGGCATAAATGAATTAAGGAAGAGGAAAAAATGGGAAATGTTGAATATTATCAGGTCTAATTATAAGAATGTTAAATACTTTGTTAATATAAACTTTATTTTATTCATTCAATTCATACATATACAATACACAATCATACAATCATAATGTGAATAGGATTCGGAAACAAGTATAAGACTTATATTAATCCGTTTCCTTTTATGACACATTGAGTAAACGGCAGCAAGTGGGAGACTACGTAAGTGAGCAATGTAATACTTGAATAAATGAAAAATGGGGAAATTCGGAAAGAGGAGAGATGAAAAGACCAGAAGAAAAAGATCAGAGAGGAATTTTATGCCATGACATGATATATACAACCTGCTGTAACAGCTGTGCAAACAATAAAAAATAAAAAAAATAAAAACAATCATTCAAATCTTTTAGAAATAATTATAAATTCTTGAACACTGGAAAAAATCAAAAGATTTCCATCATACGTGAGTTCGTTATCACCGAAGAGTAGTATTTCAGTTGATAAGGGATAGTTTAGAGCACTCAAACAACGTAAGCGGAACTGCGCGAAAAGTGGACAACGTAATAAGAAATGTTCGTTGGTCTCATCTTCATGATTACACATGCATAGAGGACTATCTATAAGATTTTTATGAAATAGATAAAATTTTAGTGGACTGCACTCCATCCTTAATCTTGCATGGTGAATCTGACCCAGTCTATTACCGCTAAGGAAGTAATGTGGAACTTTGTGGCGTGGTTTATTCAAATGACTTTTCAATTTAGTTATGGACGGATCACTTTCGATTGCATCTGGCAAGGAATTCCACAAAGGGATTACAGATGGCAGGAAGGATTTCATGTAAAGACTTGTGCGACAAGGAGGAGGGCGAAAGTTATTTCCAACACGAGTATTGTGATCATGGATGCTATTATTACGTCGAGGAAGAATTTCTTGTAGATACTGAGGAAGGAGACCGTGAACCATTTTATGGAAATGAATTATTTTGTGGTGTTTACGTCTTTGCTCTAAGGGAAGCCAGCCTGTTTCAAGATAAAGTTTTACTCTACTTGTGAGTTTAGTTCCGCCAGCAACTATACGCGCTGCCTCTAATTGGAGATTTTCTAGCATGTCAGACTGAGTTTTTGTAAGGTTATCCCAAACAATGTTCCCATATTCAAAAATAGGTCGGATAAGAGTAAAATACAGAGTTTGAAGGGAAGTACGATCTAAAGTGAATTTGAATCTGCGTAAAATATTCAATTTTGGTGAAACCTTGGATATGATCAAGTTGATATGATCAGTCCAACCGCCATTGTTGGACAGAGTCAAACCGAGATGCCTATGAGAACTTACCTCAGAAAGCAAAATATTGTTCATATGTAGAGGGGGATGAATTGGGGAATTAGTCTTTTTGGATATTAATAAGGTTTCTGTTTTAGTAGGATTGAAGTTAACCAACCAGTTCACTGACCATTCATGAATTTTACGAAGATCGAAATTCAAATCGACTGCACTTATCCTAGGTGAGTCGATAATGACATACAAAGAGGTGTCATCTGCGAATAATTTTATATTAGCTCGTATGTCTTTCACAATGTCATTTATAAATAAAAGAAACAAAAGGGGGCCAGTATCGAGCCTTGGGGAACCCCGGCCTTAATTTCAGACCAATTAGAAAATTTTCCGTTGATAACAACTCTTTGTTTACGATTGTAGAGATAATTTTCGAACCATTTTAGAAGTGAACCCCGAATTCCAAAACCTGAAAGCTTACTTAGTAGTCCCTTATGCCAAACGAGGTCAAAAGCTTTGCTAATATCACAAAAGACCATTCGTATTTCTTAACCATGGTCTAAAGCAGAGTAAATATCATGAGTTATAGCAAGAAGTTGATTAACGGGTGAGTCGCCGTGTCTAAATCCAGATTGGTGAGGAGAAAGTAGCGAGTTAGGGCTGATGGGTGTGTCAGATTTTTTTAATTATGAAAATGGATTGTTCAGGGTGAGATTTTGTCAGCGATTGTATGTACTTTATATGTTAATGATTGTGAAAAATCACATTTTGAATGACAACTGCCCGTATATCGAATCCAGTTATAATTCATTTCTTTTGGTGTGCCTCGACGACATGGCGATATAATTATAAACTCCAGAAGGGTTAGAAAAGTTGTTAGACTCCTTATCAAAAATATGCAGAAATGGGATCTCAAAGTATATACTTCCAAAACTACAATAGTAATATTTCGTTATGGTGGAATTATAAGAGCAAATGAATCGTGGTTATATAATTTATTTGTTGGCAATTTTCAGTTAAATTATAATGATAAGTTTAGTAAAACTCAACAAAAGGTAACCTAAAAAGGAAAGAAAGCATTATTTGCAGTGTTTCGTAATAACCCTGAAATACAAGCTTTACTTTTTCATGAAAATTATATGCTTCCGTGTGTATCTGAAATAGTTGGGTTGCATCAAGCATCCGACGTTGAAAAAGTTCATTTATGTTTTATTAAGGTTTACTAAATGTTCGTAAAACTACCTCTAATTGTATGGTTTATTTTGAACTTGGTAAATATCTTTTATATATTACATGTAAATATAGAATAATACAGATAATTGCATTTTACAGGCATGTTACAGAGAAATGGAGAAATATAACGATAGGTTGTGCTCACTTTGTAAGATGCAAAACATTGAAGGTGAATTTCCTTTCATCTTTAAATGTCCTTAATTTGATTCAATACGATAGAAATTCATTAACTGTGAAGATCTCGAGTTTGGTGACATGATCTTCCAACAGGCTATTGCGTGGTTCCTTGAAGAGCTGATCAGAACAGGTAACAGAGACATTGAAAAGTCTTTCAGTTGTACTTATAGATATATTAACAATAATAAAACAATGTTGGTCATATCGATTGGATATTCCTATAGAACCTTAAATTAAGGACACTATACAGACTGTTCAACATCAGCTGCTTAACGTATTCTTATTTACAACCTAACCAGCATTGACAGCTTACAACTAAGCTCTATAATGAGCTTTATGTTTTCGATTTCGCAATTGTTAACCTTCGATTTCTGGATAGTAACATCCCTGCTTCCCCTACCTATGGTGTTTACACGTCCCAGTGTAATCGTTACTTGAAGGTTTATTAACATTTTTGTAATTTCTGTGAAAGATGTCGACTATTGATGGGGAAAATACAAAGTTTCGAGAGATTCATGCTGATTAATATGACAGAGATATTTAATGATCGGCACCATAATCTCATCTAGAAATATTGTATTTCCTTCTGCGATATTAAAGTCAGAAGTGTTCGATGTATGTTGAATGACACAATGGTTCCGTTACCAACCCCACTTGTTACCATTTTGAGCATGTGTGTGCATATGGAATTTGACACAGATTTGTATGACGTGTGTCGTCGATGGAGCAGAAGACTCTTACTCTTCCGGAACACTTGGTCCTATCATCCGTGTCATGTTACAAGGAAAAGGTATATTTTGCTCGTATAATGTACTCGTTTTATAGATTTTACGTTAGAATTATAGTTTCGTTTGCAGGTCGGCATTCTCTATTGTTTTAATGTTAATTTTAAGAACCCCAATAATTAACAATATTATATTTACTGACAACGGCTTAAACTATGTTCTACCACAATACCCCGTGTTATTCAACTCTCAGACCATCAGTTAATCATTACAGCTGTTGATTAACAATCTGTTTATACCACACGTGGTATAAACTCTGTACGCATTTCGATTGGCTTACACGGTGAACTTTGACCCAAGCTGCAATTGTTATTGACGTCATCAATAATCTAATGACGTCACATCACCGGGTTCCGGACGTCACCGGTACACTTTATTTGCATACGCGAAATAATACTTGGCCACGTTTCCCTTTGATTCAAGCCGATATTATTGTGGTAGAAACAGGTCACACGACTCGAAATTGTTGGATATGGAATTTATTTCACACTCGTAAGTTATTTTTTAAAAGTTGCAAAAAACACTCGCTAAAGCTCGTGTCTTTTGTAACTTTAAAAAATAACTTACGACTGTGAAATAAATTCCATATCCAACAACCACTCGTTGTGTAACCTCTATTTATACCACAATACCCTGTGTTATTCAACTCTCAGACCATCAGTTAATCATTACAGCTGTTGATTAACAATCTGTTTATACCACACGTGGTATAAACTCTGTACGCATTTCGATTGGCTAACACGGTGAACTTTGACCCAAGCTGCAATTGTTATTGACGTCATCAATAATCTAATGACGTCACATCACCGGGTCCCGGACGTCACCTGTACACTTTATTTGCATACGCGAAATTATACTTGGCCACGTTTCCCTTTGATTCAAGCCGATATTATTGTGGTAGAAACAGGTCACACGACTCGAAATTGTTGGATATGGAATTTATTTCACACTCGTAAGTTATTTTTTAAAAGTTGCAAAAAACACTCGCTAAAGCTCGTGTCTTTTGTAACTTTTAAAAAATAACTTACTCGTGTGAAATAAATTCCATATCCAACAACCACTCGTTGTGTAACCTCTATTTATTTCTTACAGTGTCTTTGTTGTTCAATATCACCTTTGTTTGGTAACGGAACCTTTTCAGGAGAATTAGTAATGTTAGTGAGTTATGTTATTGATACCCCGCCGAGGGAAACAATTATATCGTATACATATTGTATTGTATTGATTCTTTGTCTCATTAAAAGCTATAAATGTATGGAGTTAGATGAATGACCGTCTAATGATCAAACACATCTACAATAACATATACGGCTCTTTATCAGTTTTCATTTGAACCAACAATTAGTTGTGGTGAAGCGTGCTTTGTGCTGTCCCAGAGTGATGATGTATCAACAATAGCATACGTACAAGCATTGTATTTAATTCTGTAATTTGGACAGTACAATCTGGATGATGATGTTATCTGTCAGTTTTACCATGAAAGGCAGTGTCTGTGTTTGTTTTTGAAAAGTTATATTAGTACATTGTACTAGGGAAAGTACATTTGATTAGTTATAATAGTATATTGTCATAGGGACAGTACATTTGATTAGTTATAATAGTATATTGTAAAGGGATTGCACATTTGAATAGTTATAATAGTATATTATGAAAGGGCCAGTACAATTGAATAGTTGTAATAGTATATTATAATAGGAACAGCACATTTGAATAAGTATGATAGTATACAGTTATTGTATGGGTGTAAGGGAAACAACACTTTTATTGTCCCCCGAGACATTAACTATTTCCCGAGTCGAAGCCTCGGGAAATAGTCAATGTCAGGGGACAATGAAAGTGTTTTTTCCAGAAATGTCCATACAATAACTGTTTTATTATACCAACATATAAATTAGTCAACCTCTCGAACCAGTGTTCATATAACTTTCTCCACGGCCTAATTTCTTCCCCGGAGAATAAGATAGTCTTTCAGTTTATTAACTGTCATTTTTATAACTTTTTGTGTGTTAGCGCTGTCGTTTTCAGAAAAAAATTCCTCCCCAGCACTAAAAAACAAATAAAACGCGAAAATATGAATGCGCGCATTCCGGGTAAATAACACTGACTATTGACCTGGTTAATAGCATTTTTGAAGGACGTGGTTCAAATAGCATTTCTATTGTCTGTTTTTTATGTAGTGTAAAATAAGGTATAATAACATATTATAATAGGGGCAGAATATTTGAATAGTTAAAATAGTATATTATAATAGGGACAGGACATTTGAATAGTTATAATAGTATATTATAGAAGGGACAGTACGTTAAATTGTTATATTAGTATATTATAATAGGAACAGTATATTAAAGATAATTATATACATGTACATGTAGTATCTTTACTATGTAGTATACTCTAAACGCACTAATTTCGGTGAACTCAATTTTTCGCGCGTTACCAAATTATAAAAGTTTAGTGTAATGAAGAATTGGTCCTGTCACGTTAATATTACCTATAGAAATAGTATGAAAAAAGTATAATTAGTGAAATCAAAATTAAGCGCAATACTTCCAGCGTGGAGAGCGCTAAAATAAGGTTACCGCTAAAATTTGTGCATTTATATAGATAAAGATAACCATAGCAACGCTTGTAACATACATAATCAGCGCTTATCAGTTTGTAATTATTTCGCTCAAATTAGATTTAATTATAGATTATAGCTGTTATTCTTGGGTAGTTTGTTTCCATATTGATTTTTCCAACCTACCTTCCGGATCTCCGCAAACTGAAGAGTCCTAGAAGGACGAGATCCAATCAATCAATCAATCTATGACCCTCTTATGACCTTGTCTGGTTGGTGTCCCTCTAGACATCCATCCTCATATGACCCTGGCTGTTAGTGTCTCCCTAGACATCCGTCCTCATATGACACTGACTGTTGGTGTCCCCCTAGACATCCATCCTTATATGACACTGACTGTTGGTGTCCCCCTAGACATCCGTCCTCATATGACACTGACTGTTAGTGTCTCCCTAGACATCCGTCCTCATGTGACACTGACTGTTGGTGTCCCCCTAGACATCCATCCTCATATGACACTGACTGTTGGTGTCCCCCTAGACATCCGTCCTCATGTGACACTGACTGTTGGTGTCCCCCTAGACATCCATCCTCATATGACACTGACTGTTGGTGTCCCCCTAGACATCCATCCTCATATGACACTGACTGTTGGTGTCCCCCTAGACATCCGTCCTCATGTGACACTGACTGTTGGTGTCCCTCTAGACATCCGTCCTCATGTGACACTGACTGTTGGTGTCCCCCTAGACATCCGTCCTCATATGACACTGACTGTTGGTGTCCCCCTAGACATCCGTCCTCATATGACACTGACTGTTGGTGTCCCCCTAGACATCCGTCCTCATGTGACACTGACTGTTGGTGTCCCCCTAGACATCCGTCCTCATGTGACACTGACTGTTGGTGTCCCCCTAGACATCCGTCCTCATGTGACACTGACTGTTGGTGTCCCCCTAGACATCCGTCCTCATGTGACACTGACTGTTGGTGTCCCCCTAGACATCCGTCCTCATGTGACACTGACTGTTGGTGTCCCCCTAGACATCCGTCCTCATATGACACTGACTGTTGGTGTCCCCCTAGACATCCGTCCTCATGTGACACTGACTGTTGGTGTCCCCCTAGACATCCATCCTCATATGACACTGACTGTTGGTGTCCCCCTAGACATCCATCCTCATATGACACTGACTGTTGGTGTCCCCCTAGACATCCGTCCTCATGTGACACTGACTGTTGGTGTCCCTCTAGACATCCGTCCTCATGTGACACTGACTGTTGGTGTCCCCCTAGACATCCGTCCTCATATGACACTGACTGTTGGTGTCCCCCTAGACATCCGTCCTCATATGACACTGACTGTTGGTGTCCCCCTAGACATCCGTCCTCATGTGACACTGACTGTTGGTGTCCCCCTAGACATCCGTCCTCATGTGACACTGACTGTTGGTGTCCCCCTAGACATCCGTCCTCATGTGACACTGACTGTTGGTGTCCCCCTAGACATCCGTCCTCATGTGACACTGACTGTTGGTGTCCCCCTAGACATCCGTCCTCATGTGACACTGACTGTTGGTGTCCCCCTAGACATCCGTCCTCATATGACACTGACTGTTGCTGTGACGTTTGATCCTGTTAAATTACCGGTCTGCTCTGCTATTGTATGCTGTATTCAACAGAATTGAATGAATTTTTTTCGTGTTTTAGTTCATAAGGATTTGGCAGAAATGCTTAATTCTTATTAAATGAAAAAAATGTTATATGTCTATATTATGATTATATTATATATATCAGCTTTGTTTTTTTTATAATAAGTTAGCATGTACATGTATTTGATTAATATGTGTGACGTGTGATTGTCACACCCATACCTACTAGTGATAAATGGAGCACCCGGTGATTTGTATTGTGATACGGCCTGATCAATATTCAATAATCATTTTCCTAACATGACCAAACGTGAGAACTAATAAATTAATAATACGGTGTTAGGCCCTCAACAAAACACCGTGCTACTAGTGTCAGATAGACGTATTGAGTGTTATATAAAAGTATCCCGATTGATTAACCTTGGTAGCAGTGTAAGGCGATATAAGGTCCAGTGGTATTAATATCATAACTGTTATTGAAACCTGTACATCTATATCTGTTGTGAGAACGTCTATGTAGTATCAACAATGTATTTCTGTATGATTAAATATTAATGATCTATTCGATATTTCATATTGTAAAAATATTTTTTGATCGACATCATTAAAATATCATCTAGGATTTTAACTAGTTTTGTTGTGGTTCTTGCAAGGATGAGGTTAATAATCGTACCCTTATGCTATGCATAACTTTATAACATTTACAGTCTTATTAGTGGACAGTTGGAAATAATAAATAAACTAGTTGTTTTTGTTTTCAGTTTCGATTGATAACGGTCTGAAGACATCAAAATTGCCTGTAGAAATGTAAATAGATTGTATATGAATATAAGACATCGATATACTGTACTTACTTTTATTGAAAAACAAATTGTGGTGCTCGGTATTTTTTACTCGCCATGATGTCTCCGGCAAATCCCTCGCCATATCACGCATCCAGCAATTCATCCGCTATTCATGAGCGCCGCGTAATAGAGAGAAATGGTACTCAGTCAAATAATCCAGTCTACCACCATAACGTCACCAGCAAATCACCCGCCATGACGTCTCCGGCATTACACCCACGATGACGTCTCCGGCATATCACCCGCCATGACGTCTCCGACATATCACCCACGATGACGTCTCCGGCATATCACCCGCAATGACGTCTCCGGCATATCACCCACGATGACGTCTCCGACATATCACCCGCCATGACGTCTCCGGCATATCACCCGCAATGACGTCTCCGGCATATCACCCACGATGACGTCCCCGGCATATCACCCGCCATGACGTCCCCGGCATATCACCCACAATGACGTCTCCGGCACATCACCCGCCGTGACGTCTCCGGCATATCACCCGCCATGACGTCTCCGACATATCACCCACGATGACGTCTCCGGCACATCACCCACGATGACGTCTCCGGCATATCACCCGCAATGACGTCTCCGACATATCACCCGCGATGACGTCTCCGGCATATCACCCACGATGACGTCTCCGGTAAAATATACCCGCCATAATTCCTCCGACATATCACCCGCCATGATGTCTTTTGCAAATCCCTTGTCTTGATGTAGCCGGATAATCCGCCATGACGCCTCCCGCAAATCATAAATTTTATAAAGCGTTAATAAAGATATCTCGGAGTTTCTGTATTTTGTCAGGGCTTATACTGGAATCACCATGTAAGTTACAAGGCTTTTCATGTGTGTTATGTTTTCTAACAGCTTGATATGTTTTCACAGCATTTGCCAACAAACAGAAAAGATAAGAAAAATAATCAAAATTAACGGGCAATAATCATGATATGTTATCATCATCAATGTCAGTGAACACACTAGAATATTAACTTGTCATCTTAAATTTACAGCATTTATAAAGAATGAGATCACAGGAATTTGGCACAAGTTTCCAAACAGTCCAGATATTAATCATACGTGTTTCAACGCATATCACATATACCAAGTCCCTGTGTATATCTCTGTATTTACATCGCTTTAAAATCTACAAACATTAGGACATTCAACATAACATTTGTCTGTTATGTCGGGTCTAACTTAATACATTATTAGGGGTCGTGAAAGGTTCCCGTAGTCAAATTCAATTACTTTATCACACCCCCTTACAAAGTGTGATCATCGATCAGGGTCATGTTCATGATTAGGAGTATTGTAAACATTAAACAAACAAAATACCGTCCGGAATCCGTGACCCGAGTTATTTGATGGAGGTATTATAAACACAAAACCACAACGAGATCCGTCCGGATAACTGTTACGTAGTCAGTGGTTTGAGAGTCCTTGTGGAATGTTCAACAGTTATGAACATTCAATAACCACTTAAGACACATTAGTTTTAATACGTGGACATCATATACACGTTTCTTACTGATAATGGCAATTTGATATCCATGTCCGCCAGGGGTTTATTTGGACTTTTAATCCCGGAAACTTTAAACTTCAACGAAACAATTAGAAGAATGAGAAATGACAATCACTGTATATACACAATTCATGCCGGATTACACTGAAATTTAAATGGAGCAATACAGGATGAAATTTGACCATTTCATTTTCGACAAGTGAAAATCATACCTTGATTTGAAGGATAGGAGGGTATTTGATTATAAACTTTTTGTGAGCATTAGTTGTTTTGTTTCGTGACAAAAGAATCTATATCATACTCTACTGGAGGGATTTATTGTTCTTCAGCTGGAATTTCGTGAATGTGTGTTCGAATCTAGTCTGACTGATCCTAACAGAAATGAGGAGAAAGTAGGGATACACTGTTCAGCGTTGAGAGGCTGAGGAATCCAGGTAGAAACTAAAAATGGACGAGAAGGAGAAAGATATCCTTGACAGAAACAAAGAATTGTTGGTCCGGAACATGGTCCTAACTCCGGAGTTTTACGATTTATTGCAATCATACAATGTCCTTCCTGTCACCATGGTGACCGATATCAGGGTAAGTATATTAATTGATTGATTGATTTATTTGTTCCTTTTATACGAGATTTATGGAAGAAGTGCTGTTTATGACACTGGTAACAGGGCAGTCACGTGATTGTTATGACACTGGTAACAGGGAAGTTATATCAGATTGTTATGACACTGGTAACAGGGCAGTCACGTGATTGTTATGACACTGGTAACAGGGCAGTCACGTGATTGTTATGACACTGGTAAGAGGGCAGTCACGTGATTGTTATGACACTGGTAACAGGGCAGTCATATGATTGTTATGACACTGATAACAGGGAATTTATATGAGTGTTATGACACTGATAACAGGATATTTATGTAGGCCTTATGGCGTTGATAACCAGGTAGTTATGTAATGGATGTAATGACACTGGAAAAGGTAACATTAATCAGCGAATACAACTGGCCGATATTTATTATCATAACGATATGCTGACGGCAAAATTAAAGAAAAAATCGCTGAAATGTCCCCTCTCTTTACTGAGTGTTAAAGAAGAATTATCAGTAAACAATACTGTTTCGTAAACACGATCAGCAAATGTCCCACGTGTTAGGGTGCTTATTCTACCTGACATTTATGGTTGAAGCTAATTTTAAATCATCTTTAAAGAGAATTTGTTCATCTAAATATATCAGAGTAAAGGGAGCGTGTAAGTCGATCTACAAAGTGTACGTACACGCTTAACTCCACTAATGATATTCGCAGTTTATCAGGCGTTGTAGAACATCGAAACAGATTATTTGAGGAACGCGTGTAAAAATTGTATTCTAAATTTTAAAATAAACCATTCAAAGGCTTTCTGTGTTTAACTTACACCACCTATAATTATAAGGGAAATAAGGGATTGGTGTACTTTTTCAAACAGAGAAAACATATCAATTACCTGATTTTTTTGACAGACAGAAATCTCGTTTGATATGATCCCTTTGATGAAACGAGTGAGATATTATTTGTAAATATATGTGATCTGTATACATTATTATGTTGACATATAGGGACTGATCAAACATGTCTCGTGTTTTAACAGACAGATGGCCTCATTAATAGACAACATGGCTCTCTTCCAGTCATGAAAAAAATTATATACATTCTGTACATCAATAACATATATGAACCTTTAAGGAGATCAATGTGGTGTTATATCAACATGACGTGGGAAACGATAACCGAGGAGAAAGTCTGACGATTTTCTTCGTGGTTGATATAACACCATATTAACCGAAATCAAATTGATTATATATACATGTATGACGTTACCATATAGCACACAGTGATGACGTCACAAATAAACCCTCTCATTACACCTGAAGAGCTTGCTGCTCTCAAAGCATGTGAAAGCGCTTGTGATTTTCTGGATTGTGTTTTTTTTTTAATTATTATTACTACATGTATATATATATATTTATATATCTGTGATTACGACTTTATTTTCTTAAATAACCTATTCTAACGTTCAGATATATATGTAAATCATTAAAGTAAAACGACATTCTGGGGACGAACACCACAGAAATACAAAGGTTATTTTCTACGTTTGTCTCATCCATCCATCCATCCATCCATCCATCCATCCATCCATCCATCCATTTTTGTATGCAATCTCCACTCTTAATTATCTCTTTTACTCATGAATACTTAATAAATGGAATTTAGATTGTCGTAAAATATATTTATTAGAGAAGGCGTTTATAGGAAAAACAACACAAGCTAAAACGAAAGGTTTTTGATTCACATTTTACAAGATAAATAAATCTGATTATCGTCAACGTATATCCATGATTTCCTGTCCGTATCAAAGACCGATAGCTATAATACAAAGGAATTATAGTAATTAACAAACTAGGAAAAGAGCATGTTTGCTAGCTGTTAATAAAACTATGGTGAGCAATTGGTGCAGAAGAAAAATACATTTGAACTTTGGAAGTTTTGATAAAATACAAGTAAAAATGGGAACAGTCATCATAACGAAGCTGTAATTCTAACTCAAAATCGATAAAACTAGGGCTGAATACAAACACAAATTACATCTGCACGGGTACCCCTGGATAGGTAAAAGGATAACAAGATCAGGTACCCCGGAATAGAAAGCGTCTTCTGCTTCACTGATACACCTGTCCCACAGTCATATTCTCTAAACAAAAAGTAGGTTATTGCAGGACCTTGGTGACAACGAAACTACTTGTAATATCGACAAGCATAGACCACGTATGACTTGGTCTGCTTAAGATCATATGAAGAATGAGCAATATGTGTTATGACTGGCCAATCGAGAGGGTTTGGATGATTCGAGGATCATCGGCATTAGTTCACTATTACGAAAGGTTTTTTTTTAATTGTGGTCACATCTTGACCGAAAAATAAAGGAGAATAATTCCCATGCAAATATTTTGTAATTATAATAATGCTATTAGTAACAATACAGATAAAAATGCAAATAAACGATTATTTCATCTGTCGCGGGGATGAGTATTTGGGGGATATGGGCGTGGTTAAGGGGTGGGTATGGGGATATGGGCGTGGTTAGGGTTGAGTATGGGTGATATGGGCGTGGTTAGGGTGTATTATTTTATGGTTTTGATTGTTTTCTCTCATCTCTGTACCAATGACAGTCATGTAAGCATTGTATTATGTAAATAAGAACAAGACAAACTTTTGAAATAATTATTAAACACAACAAATTTTAAGAAAATGTTATTTGCAGAAATGTACACAAGGTTGTATATATGCACCATTGCTGCTTTCATTTAATAAGAGATAATACGATTTTCACATTGTGCCGAAGATGGTAGCGTGTTTATATCCTCAAAGTTTACATGATACCTTGATGATACCATAAAGCATAGGCTGGCGATGTACCTATGAGTATGTATGTAAATAGTAAACTCGAGTGTAAATACAAACATCCCTGAAACCTTCCGTCAACACACGTCTAGCCATTGTTTGCAGTTACATTCAGTTAACAATTCTGTCATAGTTAGCTTCAATGTTTCAAAAACATTGTCTTAAAACTTCCAAAATACCGCTATTGTCAACAAACCACAGGGACTTGAAAATATATCATAGTCATAGGATTGGTCGACTATAATTTCTTAAGCCTCTGTACAAATCAATGTCTTTTATACATGTATACAAATTGAATTTGAATGAGATTATGAATGTCCATGTATATACGATACGCGGACAAAACATATAATCAGGTCCCTGTGGTATAGTAAAAGAACTGGTCCAAATAGCACAGACTGTAATATATCATCAGGTCCCTGTGATAAAGGACAAGGACTGGTCCAAATAACAGACTGTCGTATATCAAGTCCCTGTGATATAGTACAAGAACAGGTCGAATTAACCTAGACTTCAATATATCATCAGGTCCCTGTGGTCTAGTTCAAAGACCGGTCCAAATAACCGAGACTTTAGTTAGTTATCAGGTCCCTGTGGTATAGTAAAAGAACTGGTCCAAATATCATAGGCTATAGTATATGTACCGGGACCTCTATATTCCAATGCTAACTACAAGGTGCTTTAAACTTCGTCGGTCGGGTGAAATCTAAAACTTTTAAAGTGATTTACAATATCGTATGTGATAAACGCCTCGTGCTGTTAAGTGTTTACAAGTTTATGTTCTTATGGATAAGTAGGCAATCAATCACTCCCGATATACTTAATATTTGTGTAAACATAAAGTTAACATCACGTGATATCCCCACGCAATAGGGACAAACATAAGATCACCTTAAAGTCGTCGTATCGGCGTTTTGTATGTCGGCCATGCACCTGAAGGACCTAGATACATATCATGTTAATAAATTAAAGGTTTAATATTATTATGAACGAATCACCCATGATCAAAGGTCACCATCGAACTTCTCTAATACCTCCCTGTTAGACACGTGATTACCACGCGTATTTATAACTCCGCGCACAATTTCTTGTATAAAAAACCTTATGTAATGTTTTTCTCATACAAATTAATTAAAATAGATTTTATCGAACAAGCCGTAAAAGTTTGATTATCTAAAACAATCAACCCCTGACGCATTTGTTTTTATCTAGATTTTTTAACAAATTAAATAGATTTAAAAAAAAACCCAAAATATAAATTAATATCAGCAAATATATAAAAATACCATATCACGGCCAATTTAAATTGACAATTATATATTATATTAATGAAAAAAAAAAAAAAAAAAACTATTATCTTGCTTGTCATTCCTGTACAGTTTTCAAAATCTTGAAAGAAAAACACAGTCCCATCATATAAAATCATAAATTTGAAGAGTTTTTAACATGCGCTGGTCGAATGAGCCCGCCTTGTTTGTTGTGTTTAAACATAACAAAATGGCAATGGCTGACGATATCAGACTTAGTGAACTCAAGCCCATTGCTGTCCAATTATACCCACCAACACTACAGATTTAAATCATATTGATAAATAGAAACGCCGAAATTTGAAACGTGTCTAGAACACGAATCTATTTTTTTAAATTCTGTGTGAAGCAAGCATTTCCATTGTACATGTTCTCATTCAACGACATGAAATATGACGTCGTTGTTTGTTACATCGCTTTTGATTGGTCGGGATATCTGTGTGATTATTTCTCAAGCTCAAAAGTGTTGCAATAGGATCAAATAAATAAGAAATGAACATTAAATATCAATTTGAATGTTTTTTTTTTACCTTATGGAACTGTATCGCCTAAAACCAGTAAACTACAATCCTAGTATTTTTGTGATCTTAGGTTCACGAATACTTTTTTGAGGTTTTCATCTTGTATATCAGCCGCAACAGAATCCCAAAAATTGTTTCTATATATTTCAATTTGACAAAACATATACATATTTCTGGGAACTTTAAAATTAAATATCATCTACTCTCAATGACGTGTTATTGTGATGTGGCGTCATGGTGTCCATGGATAAAAATCAAACTGTTTCTGGAGTGAATCACAGGGACTTCGCCCAAAATCCCCACCCGCGGTCCATATTTACAGATACATAATAATTCTGGAGGAAACTCAGGTACCTGACACACATTCAATTTCCAACCAACAGTCCATACTTAGAGCTACATGTACATAATAACTTTAGTTTAGATACATATTTGTACACATGCCATATCCCTGTGAAGTAAAGACGTGCAAATCTCGATAAAGACAAAATTTAAGGACAGTTAAAAATTTCAGGCTGGAAAATCAAGGGAAGATAAGAATCGTCGTCTTCTGAAAACTGTAAAGCTCCGCGGATGCGATTCTTACCGGAAGTTACGTCATGTCCTGAGCCTCACAGGACACGCCTTTCTCGCCGATCATCTACATGAAGAAGGTAATAGGCTGAAGTATATTATATATTTTTCAATCAGTGTAAAATGTGTTTTTTCCCTTTTGTTGTTGTTTTATTTTGCCTTTTACAAGCTATTCCTGGATCGGACGTGAAAAGGTTTGAGGTCGCCTTCCCGACCACGTGGGTTTCCCCCGGGTACTCTTGTTTCACAAATGTTGTAAGATAAATAAAGTTTACATTTTACATTTACACTTCTCCCTTCTCAGTCTGGAATATCCAGCTTCATTCATTTGACATGTTTACACTTATGAGCGGACACATCTAAAGATATTGTTTATTGTTATTGTGATCTCTTTATTGATGAGATATATTATCTACTCTATTCAGGTCTCTGTCTTTACAAGATATATCTAGAATCTGAACATTCCTCTTTTGTGCTTATTTTCGTAGAAACTGATACAAAGCTACTGCGATCTGAAGATTTCTTTGGGAAATTTCCAACAATCTTCAACCAAATCAGCGACGACATAAAAACCAAGCTTCTCCAGTACCTGGAAACCAAGGTAACTATTATCTTACTTAGTTATCTCCCTTCATTTTACTTTATTTATTTATTTTTTAATTTTTTTTAATTGTCCAATTCTAAAATTGGCAATCTTGATGAGGTAGACGTCTACAGCGTTAAAATCTATGGATAGATTTATTAGACTGGAAATACTGAAGAAATGTATTTTAGTCGTATGTCAGATATTCATTTCCAGAGAAAATTGCATCCTAGGGTCTCATCTAGTTAAACCCTAACCTCTTTCTTTACGCCAGACGTCGCATAAGACCTTCACACAGTCATATAGCCTTCACACAGTCCGCCTACCCCTGCTATATAGCCAATCTCGTTGGTTTCTATCTTTTTCTGCTATCCCTTTTGTATGGTTCTTGGTCCTCCTGTAGCTTTTCTTCATTCTGGTGCCCATTCCAGTGCTATACAACATATGTTCTTTTCTCTCCGCAACATTTGCCCTATATATGTCCATCATTTCTTATTCCACAACGGATTCTTCTTGTTTTGGAAATTTCATTTTCAGTGCCATGCTTCATATTTTACTTTGCCATCTTATTTGACGTTTCTATATGAGGCACTAATGTTGAAAATGTTAAGTTACTTCGGCTTTTGTTATCCTCCATGTTGCACATCTATCAATGATTTGAGTTTTTTGTCCTATTACTTAGTGTAGACCCAGACTATTTCTTCGTCGATGGACTGCTCCTCTTGCCTTCTGAATTACAATTTTTTATGTTACTTCTACTATACCCCTTCTTTATGTTCTTTATGTTCAACTGCATGCTCCCATGTAAGCAAAACTGTCAAAATCGTCCACTTTCTCACTGTTGATATACGTAGTAGATGGATTATTCGTTCTTTCACTTCGTTGTACAAAATGTATTTAGTTTCTGTCCCATCCTTGCAGCTCCGGTTCAATTATTAACGCCGCGGGGTTGTCTGCAGTTATTCTTTGTTATCCAGCCCATTATCATTATCAGAAAAATCCTGACATTATAAAGCCCTGTTCCATCTCTGTCTGGCTATCAAACAATCTGATGCTACACAATCTTGAATCATAGTACACATGAAGCCTCTTTTACAGTCCCCGCATAATTTGATGGAATTCCAAAACAATGTGGATGTGCGGAATCAAATTCTTATCCGTAGTCAAACAAATGAATATAAAATGGAGATCTCCATTCTTCGGTTCTTTCAAAGATGTTTCCCAGGGTAAATATTTTTCACTTGTTCCTCTCTTTCGTAAAACAGGCCTTATGACTACACCTTCCGCAAGTCTCTGCAAAACAGAGCTTAAAACTAGCAGTAATGTGATTCGTCACCAGTTGTTACACTTGGTTGCATCGCCCATCCTATTACTTTTACAGGTGATACCTTCTTCCAGTCTTATGGCTTTTCTTTATTTTCCTATATAAATGCTATATGTTCATCTACATGCCCTTTGATATACGTCAGCTATAAATAGCTTTTGTGTTACGCTATCTATGCCCGGCGACTTCCCATTCTGTCTTTTACACTTCCATCTCTTCATCTACTGAGGCCTACTCGATTTGCACTCTTCTCCTTATAGAATATATCTTCCGGTCACTCGATTTGTAGCTCTTCGGCTTCTGGAAGATCTTCTACTTCTTCCCTCTCGAAGCTGGAAGATTTATCTTCCAAGATGGCGGTGACCATGTTTCAGTGTGCGAGTGATGAGTTTCACTAGAGAAGGATTTATGACACATACATGCACATGTTTGTGTCATAGTGTTTGAGAAAATTTAAAAACTTGTTTGTTTTGGGTTATTATCTTCCGGTTTACTCGATTCACATATAACGGAATACGATCTTCTTAGAAAGCTTCTCTTCCGAGAAGAGTGCAAATCGAGTGGGGCTCTGTCCAAGTCGCCATTATTAATTTCCTCTTATTCTTCTATTTGTTCAATATCTTCAGCCGTTATTGGATTCTGTGGGTCTTGTTTAGCTTTTCATTGAAATGTTTTATCCATTTGTTTCATCTATCATGTCGTCCTGTTTTCAACGCTCCGTCTTACCTTCTTATCCCTGTATCTTGTGTCGTTTTTTGCCAGACAGGCTGTTTGTGATGTTGTACTACTCTTTTAATCTCGAGATTATGCTAAAAATCTTCTTCCTCGGCATCCTTATCAACTTCTTATGTTTTTAATCAATCTTGCTCTTAATATTCTTTTGCTGATTGACATTCATTCAATCAGTTCTTTTTTCGATCGTTCATTCTTCATGATAGAAAATCCATTGACTTGAATCATCGTCTCATTACACTTTCATTACTTTGTGCACTGGATCCTTTCTGTTTGCTAGAATAGAAAAAAAACAATAATAACGGAAAGGCAACCATTATCAGGCGAGTGGAAACAGTGAGCGTAATAAATATGGTACATGTATTTGTATGTCTTGTTTGCAGCTGAAAGAAAAGATGCTTGTGAATGCATGGGCTAATTCTGCATTGGAAAGAAGTGAGATTCTGGAGTCACGTAAATTAGAATTTGAGCACGAGAGGGACCTAAGGACGAAACTGGAGAAGTGTAAACGACAGGTCTGTCACGGTTCATTTCAATCAGCATAAAACGAAACTGATAGTTCAGTAATTTATGGCATATTCTTTGAAATATGTACTTTGTATATATATAAAGCGCAAGTGGTATATCGTTATTTTTGAAATCCCATATTATTTTAGTTTTAAAAGTTTGTAACGTACAATTCTGCTTTATTTGGTTTAGAAAAATAAAGATACTGTTTCTTCTGCAGCTGAGCAAGGCAGCTGACGATTTAGCTTTAGCCAAAGACGAACTCAGACAAAACCGACTGGAAATGAAGGTACAGATGAAAGAGGTAGAGGAATCCGAGAAAAAATTCAAACAGGAATTAGGAGTACAGTCTCGATTTAATGCAGCAAATAACAGTTCCGTTTTAAGACTTAAAGAACAATTTACCGCAGTCAACAACAAGATTCGCCAGTTGAACGGTCTGATTCAAGAGTTCCTTCATGACAGCGTTGCTACGGAACCACAGGAAAACGTTATCGCTGGTGCAATGTTAACCACTTTAGAAAACAATATCAGGACATTGATGGACAAAGCTGACCAACATGCCGAGACGCTAGACCGCAGTTGCGGTGAAAGGAACGCCATTTTAAGTTTGCTAAAGAAGCCAGTGTCGCGAACAGAGCCACTGTCGGAGATAGTGAAGAAACATGTTGAAAAAGAGAACAAAATTAAACTAGCGATTTGTCAGGAAATGGATAAGCTCAACGAGAGTTTGCGAGAAGTTGGAACAGGAATTCACACTAACGGGAGTTTGTCAAGCACAGTGACACAAACAACAGATCTGCGTCTGATTCGAAATATGATAGCCACCTTCAGAGTGGAAGCTGAACATCTCAGAAAGAAGCTAAATTGGAAGGATACACAAATTTCTGAACTTGTCGAGGAACTCCGACAAAAACCTACTTCTCTTCGTCCCATTGAGGATATCCCTCTAGCTACAGGTGACGCATTTTCCAAAGGACAACTTTCTGCGCAGGCGTCATTAGAATTAAAAGGTGACGTAGTATCTTTTGATGTAAAAACAGTAGATCAAATAACCAACAATGAAAAGTCCACGTTGTACACAAAAAAGGAAAAATGGTCGCGTGAGAGTAGTCCATTAAAACCGATCTCCATAGTGACGGACAGTTCGGAAGGGGTTGATACATTTGATGAAAACAAGCATAGAATGGTCTCGTTTGCGCAAAAGGATGGCAATATGGAAGATAAGCGTTCAAATTTCCCAACTGTCAATAGACAGGTAAACCACGGGATATCGTCTCCAAGAACTCCTCATCCACCGGGAAAACATACAAATACAGCCACTGAAAAGAGAGACGGCGATTCTATGGCAATACAGGAAGTGACGTCATACATGGAGGAAAAAATTGCCGAAGGGAAATTGCCGCCAATAGTATCGAGCTCTTCGTATCTGAGCTTTGAAAATATACCGTCAATCGGAAACAAGACTCCGCAATCGCCGTAATAATCTTTTTGAAGCAAAAAACGGAAGAAAATAACGAACCAGCAATGGGGAAATAGCATAGCACAATGTGAAAAACAAGGTTTAAGCAACTCCTTCACTAAGTATATATACATGATGTATCTCTAGTTTTAAATGCATTAAGAAGATGTGTAATGATATTATACAGCTATACTAAATATATATATACACTGTATTGCTGATATTAAGTCGTCCACAACGTTACTCCTTGAGTTACGTTCACATTCGTTCTCAACACCCTTGGACTGTGTCATGGCAAAATTGAAGGAATACAAATGATTAGCTATTTGATTAACCTAACCAATCGCTGAGTTGATGCATTTATTTTTTATGATCACAAGTGAGCGACAACTAAGTTCAAAGCCGGTCAGTATGGCTGGCGATCCCGAGATTTGCACATCAAAGTCTAAAACTAGCTTTTTTACTTGATATGGTATAGTGACCAATACTTTGATTTTGCCATGAAACATTTCATGGGGAGCAGAAACCTAAAGTTAACGCTTCCTCTGGAGTATCAAAGATGCTGGAAATTAAGGATGCCCGGGGGTTTTGCGTATTAATCCAACTTTTTTTTTAAAGAGCGTTCCAGTGTTATTACAGCCATATGTTGAATACAGATACATTGTTGTTTGGATATCTCGATCCACAAAATACAATGTATATTTTAGTGTTGAAATATCATATTTTGTGAAATTGCTTGATTTAATATATTTACTACTTCTCCAACTGATATGCAAATTAGTTTGAAGTCTGATTGGAACATGTTCTATAACATATATGATGTATTTTCTTCCCCCTTTTCAGGAAGAATGATGTTCTTTTTAGAAAATTTATGTACATTATTTTTCTCTTGTTTCGCCATGCATCAATCCTTACAATTGTCTATAACGTACATTGTATATATCTATAAGTACTCAAACATTGTCTTTTTATTAACACGCGGGTTTGTTTTGTTGTGGAAAAGTTTGACAAATCGTATTCGTCAATACAAAATAATTCATACTTATAATTGTCGTAATGCAACATTGTATGTTTAATTTGATAATATATGTTGATATGAAGTCAGAGATAGGTATATAAAGCTGTATTATGTGTTTAAGAATCCATTTATACATGTATCTCTCTTCTCCAAAGGGAAAATATTTCAGCCTAAGTTTCATATATAAATGAGTTTTAAGAGTTCACACCCGTGTGACCTTGCTGTGTTTAATATAATATTAAGTATAACGTTCAATCTAATACATGGCAGGTTGATATACGAAGTATACATGCATGCAATAAAATGAAAACATTTAATAACTTATTTTTTGTGTAAATTTATATCTAAATGGTAAAAGACACACAAGCTATATTGGCTACTGTATAACAAGTAATATTCGTGGGCATTTTCTTCGTGGTTTCAAGCTATTGAGTGAGTTTAGCTAGCATATCATATAACCGGATTATAGTCTAACATTTCAACTTGAAATAGATTATATCTATTTTCGCAACCCCTTATATAAACAGTGAAAAGGTTGTTGTTATACAGAATGACCATGTTAAACAGTACTTTATTATGTTTATCAATGCTAATTTCTCCGATAATGTGAAATGGTGCAGTCCAATTCCTGATTTTAGCAAGAACGTGCCAATATACGTTATATTACGATGGCTGGAAAAGGCTGATTAAAACTCACGATGATGACCTGCAGTAGATTCAAACAGTTTTAGTAGAAAGCTCGGGCTATTTATATTGCTATTTGTACTAATGAACAGGAGGAAAATACAATGAACACCAATACATAGCAAAAAGAAGAAGAAGAAGAAGAAATAAAAAAAAAAAAGCCGGTACATGACTACAGAGAAAGGGATAGTAAATCGTTGAGGAAAAGACGACATGATGGAATTGTGGCGAGTGCAGTGGGAACTCTTTGTCGTCTTCCTTATTCGCTAGTAAATACCAGATTGCATAGAGATGTGATTGTCAGGTGAAAAAATGAGAGGGATTGAGGATCACACTAGCGTCTTGGTATCAAGGAGAGCAACATTCTATGTTATTACAAAACTTACATTTGAGTCACTGGTGTAATCAGATGAGAATATTTCACCACCTTAGAGATGAGACATGGAGATCTTAGCGAGAGGAAGATGATTCTTAAGTTGCCAAACACGAGACTTTCTGAGAGTTTGGCTGCCCAAGTATCTTGCTCCAATGGTTGAGCTTCCCCTTTCGCACTCCAAAGGGGGTGAATTATTATTTTCTCTTATCTCTTTTGATATATATCTAATATTGCCGTTGCTTCAGTTCAAGACAATACTGACCTGACATGATTGGAAGTTCCCGCGACGTCATACAATTGCTAAGAATGTGCAAAGAGCACGTATAATACGTATACTTTGTAGGTTGTTTCGGCCCTATGGTGAGATAAAATCTCACACCGGTAAGATTGTGGATATCACTATCTAGGGTAAGTGAAAACAAAATATCACACGAATTTTCAACCCGCGGTCTATATATTAATTACCATGGTAACGTGATGGTCGCATTTATATCGCATGTGGAAGTTATCGCTATTTATCTGCAACTTAAACATGTATTGTATTTCCTATGTGCGTGACCTAATATTACCTCTGCGTGACTTTATATTACCCGTGAAGAGTCAGAACAACACTAGCTTTTGCAGTATGACAAATATATATATACGGACCGTTAGTTGGAAATTTGTACAAAGTCTCTGTGGTATCGAAGACAGCGAGTTCGCCAAGGCAGCGGCATGCTTGCTGCAATTCGTGCAAAATAACAAGCTACTAGCTTACCTATATAGATGACAGTGTCAGGAATGTGAGATGATGTCATGCCAGTCAGTAACGGTGTAGATAATTATAACCAACAAGAAAAATGTTTTTGGTTGACTAATTAAACTGTTACAATCGGATACTGGACCATGGGAGTAATCTAGACAAGCTATCATCTAAAACCGTTTATACAATTTGGCTAAATAAGGCAAAATGCCCAAAGTCAAACATCATAATACACAGTAAGTTAGAGAATGCATTATACTACCGAATCATTTTAAATATGTCTAATGGACAAAAACCAGTTAAGAAGCTTGGTGCATACAGGTATGGTCAGACCAAATACGAGTCCATTTTAGGCTCTCATTTCTTGTTCAATGAAGTTTCTCATACACAAGAAACTTTTGCAATATTTGATGGATCAAAAATTCCATCACCAATTAATAAAAGTGGCATTGAGGCCCTTAAACACTGCTGGTAAAAGTGTATAGATTCTGAAGGGGATTGTGTTGAAAAATAATTCAAGAGATCCGGCAAAATTAAAATCCTTCAATACGAGGCGCACAGACCTCGTGTATGTATGAAACGCCTAAATCGCACATTCAAGGATTTTTCCAGGCCACAAAGCTGTCTAGGAAGTAATGCAAAGCGGTGACCTTTCACTAAACCTATTGCAGAAAGTTAACAATCAATGGCCGATTTATTTCACAGAAGACCTAATCATAACCTGCAAATCTAATAGCCTAGTTGAATATACTGAAATCACTTTCTGTCTGTAGGAAAAGTTATGACAACTTCTTCTTATCTTGTTAACCGTTTCAATGAAACAACATACGAATGATATGGACTATATGATAGATGTGGATGCATTTATTTATGTAAAAAGTATTTGGTTGCCATGGTAACGTGGTCAATGCACAAATGTTTTTTCACAAAGGCTCATAATTCCTTAGAGAAGCTTTATTCCAACTAGGCTGGTGTTAGTCTAAAAAAAATATACTTGTATGTTGTTTCCAAATCTGTTACTATGAAAACAATAATGGAGCTATTGATTGGTCAAAAATGAGATATCATCCGATTCAGATGAAAAATGGTATAAATTTAAAGTGCTTTCAAGAAAGTCAAATAAAATTGGTAATTTTTTCCTACACAAGTTTTTTTTTAAAATAAAGTGTGGTTGGGGTATGACTAGTAGTTAGCCATTGGCTTACAGTTCTAGTTAGATTTTTTCTTTAACACTAGCCCTCCACCTCTGGGTTGCGAGTTCGAAACCTACGTGGGGCAGTTGCCAGGTACTGACCGTAGGCCGGTGGTTTTTCTCCAGGTACTCCGGCTTTCTTCTGTAACCTGGACGAGCACGACTAGCAGCGTTGATGCAAAGAATGGCACAAATACCCAATATACACTATATACATGAGTTTATTACAATAATGTACATATTTAACAGTCACATATGCAATAATAGCAATATATACAACTTTCTCACAACTAACATACACATACATACACTCTGAAGCAGCAATCCACAAATACTTCCAATGACGGCTGACGTATAGTATCTGACGTATAGTGTCCACATAGAAAGTTGTTACACTCCAGACAAAGATTGTCAAGACAAGTTTATGTATCTGCTCAACGTTGCCACATAAATGTAGATATATGCCCACACAGGACACATGGGAATAGAGTTGTCCACAAAGGTCTGTATACAGTTATATCCGCCCACACAGGACATATGGAAATATGGTTGACCACAAAGGTCGGTATACAGTTATATCCGTCCACACAGGACATATGGAAATATGGTTGACCACAAAGGTCTGTATAAAGTTATATCCGTCCACACAGGACATATGGAAATATGGTTGACCACAAAGGTCTGTATAAAGTTACTTCCGCCCACACAGGACATATGGAAATATGGAGATATGGTTGCCCACAAAGGACATAACATAAAAATCTGCCCACACAGGACTTCTTACGATGCATATAGCTGCCCACACAGGATAGCTCACCAATAGTTGTCAACTTAACATCTCACCAACAGCTACCCACACAGGACTGCAATCAGTTGGTGATAATGGTGTTTGTATTGCCCACATAGGACTGGAAACTATGGTTACTGGATACCATATCAGTCTCAATCGACATCTGCCCTCACACCATCATAGGTTAAAACTGTAACGACATATATATGCATGTCTAACTAAAGGTTTTACTACACTATGCAAATACCATAATGATATAGTATTTATCTACATCATAGTTCTATCAACATGCACTTATTTATGTAAACGACATATTATTTGACACTTATTCAATTGTACTCTTATAAAAGACTGATATAAAGAAAGTAAACTAGCGATATACCCGCTATATATATAGTTATACATATTATATAAGAGCTAATACGATAACTAAACACATACACGTTTAATACTCGTAAGACTTGCTAATTCTACCAAATAAGTTATGAATTACCGCAAATGCAACAATTCTAAACACATATTATACTTCTACATCAAAAATCATAGCTCAGTTACTTTAAATATTAGCCTCATAAACATTACATTCACAGACCTATGAACTGTACTCATCGGTACGCATTACGATTAGAAAATAACATGTTATACTTCGGATATAAACGCAACAGATTTCGGGGTTTAAAAACCAACACATTGGTGTATAAGAAATATAATATAACTTACCGCAAACTGTATTTTGCGCTTGTTTAACCCATGTATACCTTCCAAGGTCACACAACCGGTTCGCCCGTTTACCCGTGCGAATATCTCTCTCACACTAATTTACTCGCTATGAACCCGGGTCCGGAGAATCCGTATTTATAGCAAATAACAAATAATTACCAAAACTAAATATAAATTACACAATAAAATAAATAGAAATTCTACCGTATTATAATTGTACAAGCAACATAGAAAATATCCACTTCCTGGAATATAATGGATATGTATATAGCAAAATATGGTTGGGACTGTGACACTTCCACCTCCAAAACCTGGCAAGTCCTTAAATGACCCTGGCTGTTAATAGGACATTAAACAAAAACAAACCAAACCAAAGAAAGAGACCTGGCACAACTTCGCAACACTTGTGTTATACAATAATAATAAATGTATGTGTATTTACCGGCATATGATGTATGTATTTAGAAGATGCAAAACAGACGAGATGCCAAGTCTATTTGTCTCTATAAACAAAACTAAAAAAAAACACCATTAACAATGACAAATTTTAATAGCACAGCTATGTGACAAAACAAACAACAGATTTGGTAAAAAAAAAAGTCTTTTGTCATGTTTTGTCCACGACTCCCGAGTCTTGTTTTTGTTGTTGGCGACTTTTTTGACTTTTAATAAAATTCCTGAAAGATTCCAGTTCCCTCTGTTCCTCCTCTGCAAAAGATCAAGCATGTGTGTACAGTACTACTTTAATTCATTCAAATATGATTTCATTATTAAGATTTAGTGCTTTTGTTTATTGATTAGGTAAGTAAATACTGCAGAACAATAGAGATGCAAATGAACAGTTCTTTCATCCATACTTTGAGGAAAAGGGGCAATTAATTGCCAGTTAATTAATCAAAAGAGTTTTCCATCATTGAAGATTGAAAAAAATACATTCTACCTACCTCAAACCTTTACAATGACAACCTCTACCTCCCTCAAACCTTTACCATGACAACCTCTACCTTCCTCAAACCTTTACCATGACAACCTCTACATTCTATCTTCCTTAAACCTTCACCATGGAAACCTTTACATTTTATTTTCCTCAAACCTTTACCATGACAACCTCTACATTCTACCTACCTCAAACCTTTACCATGACAACCTCTACATTCTACCTACCTCAAACCTTTACCATGACAACCTTTACATTTTATTTTCCTCAAACCTTTACCATGGCAACCTCTACATTCTACCTTCCTCAAACCTTTAACATGACAACCTCTACCTTCCTCAAACCTTTACCATGACAACCTCTACATTCTACCTTCCTCAAACCTTTACCATGACAACCTCTACATTCTACCTACCTCACACCTTTACCATGACAACCTCTACATTCTACCTACCTCAAACCTTTACCATGACAACCTTTACATTTTATTTTCCTCAAACCTTTACCATGACAACCTCTACATTCTACCTTCCTCAAACCTTTAACATGACAACCTCTACCTTCCTCAAACCTTTACCATGACAACCTTTACATTTTATTTTCCTCAAACCTTTACCATGACAACCTCTACATTCTACCTACCTCAAACCTTTACCAGGACAACCTTTACATTTTATTTTCCACAAACCTTTACCGTGACAACCTCTACATTCTACCTTCCT
Organism: Pecten maximus; assembly: GCF_902652985.1. NCBI lineage: Eukaryota > Metazoa > Mollusca > Bivalvia > Pectinida > Pectinidae > Pecten > Pecten maximus. Next base: position 20,771,041 of record NC_047022.1, on the reverse strand, counting down.
CAAACCTTTACCATGACAACCTCTACATTCTACCTTCCTCAAACCTTTACCATAACAACCTTTACATTTTACTTTCCTCAAACCTTTACTATGACAACCTTTTCATTCTACCTTCCTCAAACCTTTACCATGACAACCTCTACCTTCCTCAAACCTTTACCATGACAACCTTTACATTTTATTTTCCTCAAACCTTTACCATGACAACCTCTACCTTCTACCAACCTCAAACCTTTACAATGACAATCTCTACATTTGACCTTTAAAACTGTTTTCTTCTTTTTCGTTGAAATATCAATAGAGTTATCTGCCCTTACCATCCACCATGTCTGGGTCATGTGCGTCCTCATCACTGTCATCCTCCACCAAGCCTGGGGTGATTGCCATACCATCTGTCTGTTTCTTCAGCACTGAACAAAGACGAAATGTTTTTACATATAGCAATTCACCATCATGTCTATTGTTATTGAGTAGAAGAGTAAACGGATGCACCCCCCACCAAGTGGGGTAAAGTGCATTGAGACAGAGAGTCAATATATATAGGATATTGATATGGAAAGCGTGACCAAAAATTCTATTATCTAAAATAAAAAGGAGTCTGAGCTAGCAATTTTAAAATTTGACTGCAAGCACAGGGCATATTTCTTCTTGGGCCTGTTCGTTTATGCAGACAAACCGGTTCGTCAGTTTTGAAATGTAATACATGTATTTCAGAAATATATCTTGAAGGACCTGCAGATATCAATGCAGGCCTTGAAAATCTTTGCCAAAGCTTGTCTGAAAACAATAAATTATCATCAGGTCCGTCCTTATTTCATAAATGAACAACCTTGGTCCAACCGTTTAGGCAGAGATAAATTAAACCGGCATTTGATTTTAATCTGAAATTTGATAAGGAGACAACCCATCCCTAGCATGACATTTGATTATGTTATCAACCATAAGGTATACAGAAATGTCCGTTAGGTTTTACCAGGTTTGTCTTTGCCCATGTCCATGCGAAGTCTAGACATCTGTTCTTCCTGCTCTTCAAGATCTTTTTCTTCCTTTTCACGTCTTAGCTTCTCGTACTGGGGTCTGTAATCTCTGAAAGAAATTACCATCCACATAAAACTGTATCGTTTTACTAATTCTACAATATATTTACTTTTTAAAGAGGCATTTATAAGGCATAACATTGTTATTGTATATTTAACTATATCACCAGTTATGTACTACCTTTAATTTTCATGCAGACAGTCCCCATTACCACCCTTGAAGAATAATGCTTATGGAAGGTGTGTTAATATTTGTTATGCTGCGATACATCGACATCTATACATATTTAATTTTCAGCCAATCGTCAGGTTGGTAAAAAATCAGACTTGTACATCTGAGATTCAACTTATCAGAGCTACAGGGGCCGTCTTGGAGAAACAATGCCAGAAATAAAACTCAACTCAATAAGACATAATGTCTAAGTGAAGTTCAAGTCTATCGAAGTAATAAAATTTGGTACCCTGTCACTGAAGGACTCTGTCAGCTCCTGTAGGTTGGGAATGGTATAGTGAAAATGTTGAGTTTGAGAATTCAAGTGACGGAAATCACAACAAAAGCGATATTGAGCAAGGTTTTTTTCACGCGACGTACCATTCAACTTTGACGGATCTTTACACCGTTTTGACACCAATACAATAGGGCTGGTGATAGGCAAATCTGCCTTTTCTGATACAGGTGTAATAATTCCTTGTGACAAAAGTTCATCCAGTTGATGGCGCAGTGCCTCGCGTTTATCAGGAGATAGTCTATAGGGTTTCTGAACTTTAGGCTCTGGGTTTGGTTTCAACATAATTTTGTGTTGGACTAAATTGGTAAATCCTAATGCTGGGCTTTCATTAGTAACAAATACATCTTTATGTTTAGTTAACAGTTCTAACAACCTTAGCCTTTCCTGCTCCGTCAACCGAGATGAAATGTCAAAATAAGATTCAAACCTACTATCAACAGAGTTACTCCCTTTTGAATCAAAACTCAAATGGTTTACATGGTGACTCTGATTTGAAATAAAATCATGATGTATACTGGAGTTATCTGAGCTTGACGAGTTATCGTGGCAAATATGGTTACATTTTAGAATATTTCTGTCTGAGGCAGGGCATGCATGAACAGAACAACATTGTCTCTTGTGGTCACATCCTTTGGTATCAATCTGACAACATTTGACATCAAAATTATCAAAAATATTTTCTGAACATGTTGCAACATTACCCAAATTCTGAAAACATTTGGTTGGAGCAGCATTAGTATCAAGTAAAGGACCAGTGGAAGTATTGTTCAAGAAAGTGACAACATCTGGAACATTTTGGCAACATTTGGCAACATTCTCAAAATTCTGACAACATTTGGTATGTACAACATTAGTATCAAGTAAATGATCATTGGAGGTATCATTCAAACAATCAACAACATCTGAAACATTTTGGCAACATTTGGCAACATTCTCAAAATTCTGACAACATTTTGTATCTACAACATTAGGTTTCATTTTCAAAGGTTTGTCTAACATAGAAAAATGAACACTGTCTGACTCTACGTCAGTCATACATGGCATAGATTGACCAACCTTAGTACGAGCAACATTCTGTACAGAAGGATTGTGATTTGTCAAAACTTCATCACTATTCAAGTTTAAAACATGAAATTGACCCAGAACTTTCCCTCGAGCAATGGTAATATGTTTGTTGGTAGGATTTAAAATCTGAATTGGTACATTGCCCTTTTGGTTAACATTTACAACACTTCTGGCTAACAACAATCCACATTTTGCCATTTTCATATTACCTTTACATAAACCCTGTACACCATGCATAGTTTTTGAAACTGTTGCCCATAAGCGACACTCACTGTTAGGGGCTATAACACACCTTCGAGAACACACAATGTTATTTTTCTTGGAAAAATATGAAAAATTGTCAAAATCTAAAACAAGCTTGTGTTCTGCAAGATAATTACTACCTAACAACAAAGGTTGTGAACTCTCCTTGATAACATAAACATCAATACAGTGTTTCCCTTGTGGAGATTTCATAATCAATGTAGCCCTACTCTCAATATGTACTGACTGCTTATTAGGCAAAATAATCTTTGTACAAGGTTCAAAATCTAGTTGAGATTTACATTTGTCTGGTAGTGAACTAAATAATTCAGATGACATAACATTGATCTGACTACCACTATCTAGGAGAGCAGCTACCTGTGTAGATTCAAACCTTACAGGCATGTACATGAAATTTGTGTCTCCTGATTCATTTTTGTTACATAATGGTAAAGAGTCAGAGTCTGAAGTTACAGAACTGTTGGACATTGGATCTGTCTCTGAATCTAATATGGGAAAGGTGGCGGCACCTGAAATGTTGGACATCCCGGGGAGTTGTGCCGTTGGTTGGTGTTCCTCGCCGGGATTGGATAGTTTAACTGATAACATGTAATCGCTGTATGTCCATACATGCTGCAGAGCTGACACAGTGTCTCTGGTGAAGGAACACCATTACCGTTCCATTGACAGTTATATTGCTTGTGGCCTCTGCCACCACATCTATAACATGAGCTTACTTGACCTTCATCGAGACGCGAACGTGTATCAGGAGCGCGCGAGCGGTGACGTGTTCCGGTATCTTGTTCTTTGGTTGGTGATCGCCCCCTAGAATTTGTAGTTAAAGCATCAACAAGGTCAGAGAGCTTCTCAACCATACAGTTGAAATCAGTGGTGTTCTGGGAAGGTTGTGGCTGAATGTGAGAAACGGCAAGTGCAGGCGCATTACGACAATCATACAGTGACCCCATCTGGGCCGCTGTTAAAGCTGCACGACTGTCTTTAGGTTGACTGGCGCCAACAAATCGCTGTAGGTCTGCCGGCAATGCCGACATAAATTTAGACAAAATCTCAAGATCAGATTTTCCTATCCTTTGGCCTCTTTCCATCAATCTGGCGTAGAAATCTTCCAGCGGTTCATGCACTGATAAACTCATGTTCATGAAATTTTGGTTCTCTAAAAGGAGAGCCGGACTGGTAGCGGACAACTGCAGGTACTCGCATGTGAACCTTTCTCGTACTTCTAACCAAGTTTTATCCATTAACTGTAAAGAGGTAAACCATGTCCTTGCGGGTCCTTGCAATAATAAATGGAATGCTGCTACTCGTTTGTCTAAAGAGTCTGCAGAATAATCTCCCTGAAGGGAATATAATGTAGCGAAAGACTCGAACTCATGTAAAAATTTTGATGCATTTTCATGGGACAAACCCGAAAATTTTCGACACTTTGAGATATCCATATCCAACATGGAGTCAAAATCTTTCGACTTCCTGGGAATGTTTATAGCTAACAAATTGTGTGAAGGTTCTTCAGTAAAATAGTTGTCATTTATGAACGATGCTGGGAAAATCTGATCCTCTAATGAAGCGTCGAGATCATCATAGGTTGATAAATTACTTGAAATGTCTTGAGACAGTTCACCATCAGAATATAAAATGGTCGATGCCAGATCCGATTGATTGGACGACATTGCCGACAGCAAAATGTGGTATTTCTACAACTAGCTCCATTTTTTCATCCATAGATTCATTATGATCATGGCAAATCAATACGAAGATATATGTCAATGACGTGAATTTGAAATAAGTAAATGTTCATCAAAGTTTTAAAATCACATGGCACATTCGTTGACCGCGACTTTTTCCCGCTGGAAAGCACATGGTAGAAGTCGATATAAAAGGCGACAGTTCAAAACGATATAATGATCAGCATGAAGTATCTCCATTGAACAAATAAGATAATACTATAGTACACGTATGTCCAATCCAAAGAAGTATGTGTTGAGAATGACGAAAGTTCATCAAAGTTCTGTTCACCGGTAGATCACGTATCTGTGATATCTCGGCATTTTTTTTCCCGCCGAAAAGCACATGGGTATCATGGTACGATTTTTGCTCGACACAAACAGTTCAATGTTCTCCAAAGTAGGACAAAATGGTAGTTCTCAAAAGTTCATAATGGTCATAAAGCAAGCGAAGAGGTACTTATCTGAAGATCGACCCCGGATTCTCCACCATGTCGTATAATTTGGGGGGTGTTATGGTTATACACAGTAGAACAAGTGTTGTAGGATGCCATGTCGTTTATTTTTCTTATCAAGCATATCCGTGACCCGGATCATTACATAATAATAAACAAAGGATGCTGATGCGGATGCAACATTATCCGGAATTGCCGATTGGCTTACCTCCCTTATCACAGTATTATCTCAACATCACCCAACACATTGCATACATATAACAGCGACATGCTTGCTGCGATTCGTGCAAAGTAACAAGCTGCTAGCTCAGCTTTATAGATGACAGTGTCAGTGTCAGGAGTGTGGCGGCAAATTATGTGCACAACTGTGAGATGATGTCATGCCAGTCAGTAACGGTGTAGATAATTATAACCAACAAGAAAAATGTTTCTGGTTGACTAATTAAACTGTTACAATCGGATACTGGACCATGGGAGTAATCTAGACAAGCTATCATCTAAAACCGTTTATACAATTTGGCTAAATAAGGCAAAATGCCCAAAGTCAAACATCATAATACACAGTAAGTTAGAGAATGCATTATACCACCGAATCATTTTAAATATGTCTAATGGACAAAAACCAGTTAAGAAGCTTGGTGCATACAGGTATGGTCAGACCAAATACGAGTCCATTTTAGGCTCTCATTTCTTGTTCAATGAAGTTTCTCATACACAAGAAACTTTTGCAATATTTGATGGATCAAAAATTCCATCACCAATTAATAAAAGTGGCATTGAGGCCCTTAAACACTGCTGGTAAAAGTGTATAGATTCTGAAGGGGATTGTGTTGAAAAATAATTCAAGAGATCCGGCAAAATTAAAATCCTTCAATACGAGGCGCACAGCCCTCGTGTATGTATGAAACGCCTAAATCGCACATTCAAGGATTTTTCCAGGCCACAAAGCTGTCTAGGAAGTAATGCAAAGCGGTGACCTTTCACTAAACCTATTGCAGAAAGTTAACAATCAATGGCCGATTTATTTCACAGAAGACCTAATCATAACCTGCAAATCTAATAGCCTAGTTGAATATACTGAAATCACTTTCTGTCTGTAGGAAAAGTTACGACAACTTCTTCTTATCTTGTTAACCGTTTCAATGAAACAACATACGAATGATATGGACTATATGATAGATGTGGATGCATTTATTTGTGTAAAAAGTATTTGGTTGCCATGGTAACGTGGTCAGTGCACAAATGTTTTTGCACAAAGGCTCATAATTCCTTAGAGAAGCTTTATTCCAACTAGGCTGGTGTTAGTCTAAAAAAAATATACTTGTATGTTGTTTCCAAATCTGTTACTATGAAAACAATAATGGAGCTATTGATTGGTCAAAAATGAGATATCATCCGATTCAGATGAAAAATGGTATAAATTTAAAGTGCTTTCAAGAAAGTCAAATAAAATTGGTAATTTTTTCCTACACAAGTTTTTTTTTAAAATAAAGTGTGGTTGGGGTATGACTAGTAGTTAGCCATTGGCTTACAGTTCTAGTTAGATTTTTTCTTTAACACTAGCCCTCCACCTCTGGGTTGCGAGTTCGAAACCTACGTGGGGCAGTTGCCAGGTACTGACCGTAGGCCGGTGGTTTTTCTCCAGGTACTCCGGCTTTCTTCCACCTCCAAAACCTGGCAAGTCCTTAAATGACCCTGGCTGTTAATAGGACATTAAACAAAAACAAACCAAACCAAAGAAAGAGACCTGGCACAACTTCGCAACACTTGTGTTATACAATAATAATAAATGTATGTGTATTTACCGGCATATGATGTATGTATTTAGAAGATGCAAAACAGACGAGATGCCAAGTCTATTTGTCTCTATAAACAAAACTAAAAAAAACCCACCATTAACAATGACAAATTTTAATAGCACAGCTATGTGACAAAACAAACAACAGATTTGGTAAAAAAAAAAGTCTTTTGTCATGTTTTGTCCACGACTCCCGAGTCTTGTTTTTGTTGTTGGCGACTTTTTTGACTTTTAATAAAATTCCTGAAAGATTCCAGTTCCCTCTGTTCCTCCTCTGCAAAAGATCAAGCATGTGTGTACAGTACTACTTTAATTCATTCAAATATGATTTCATTATTAAGATTTAGTGCTTTTGTTTATTGATTAGGTAAGTAAATACTGAAGAACAATAGAGATGCAAATGAACAGTTCTTTCATCCATACTTTGAGGAAAAGGGGCAATTAATTGCCAGTTAATTAATCAAAAGAGTTTTCCATCATTGAAGATTGAAAAAAATACATTCTACCTACCTCAAACCTTTACAATGACAACCTCTACCTCCCTCAAACCTTTACCATGACAACCTCTACCTTCCTCAAACCTTAACCATGACAACCTCTATATTCTACCTTCCTCAAACCTTTACCATGACAACCTCTACCTTCCTCAAACCTTTACCATGACAACCTCTACCTCCCTCAAACCTTTACCATGACAACCTCTACCTACCTCAAACCTTTACCATGACAACCTCTACATTCTACCTTCCTCAAACCTTTAACATGACAACCTCTACCTTCCTCAAACCTTTACCATGACAACCTCTACATTCTACCTACCTCACACCTTTACCATGACAACCTCTACATTCTACCTACCTCAAACCTTTACCATGACAACCTTTACATTTTATTTTCCTCAAACCTTTACCATGACAACCTCTACATTCTACCTTCCTCAAACCTTTACCATGACAACCTCTACATTCTACCTTCCTCAAACCTTTAACATGACAACCTCTACCTTCCTCAAACCTTTACCATGACAACCTTTACATTTTATTTTCCTCAAACCTTTACCATGACAACCTCTTACATTCTACCTACCTCAAACCTTTACCAGGACAACCTTTACATTTTATTTTCCACAAACCTTTACCGTGACAACCTCTACATTCTACCTTCCTCAAACCTTTACCGTGACAACCTCTACATTCTACCTTCCTCAAACCTTTACCATGACAACCTCTACATTCTACCTTCCTCAAACCTTTACTATGACAACCTTTTCATTCTACCTTCCTCAAACCTTTACCATGACAACCTCTACCTTCCTCAAACCTTTACCATGACAACCTCTACCTTCCTCAAACCTTTACCATAACAACCTTTACATTTTACTTTCCTCAAACCTTTACTATGACAACCTTTTCATTCTACCTTCCTCAAACCTTTACCATGACAACCTCTACCTTCCTCAAACCTTTACCATGACAACCTTTACATTTTATTTTCCTCAAACCTTTACCATGACAACCTCTACCTTCTACCAACCTCAAACCTTTACAATGACAATCTCTACATTTGACCTTTAAAACTGTTTTCTTCTTTTTCGTTGAAATATCAATAGAGTTATCTGCCCTTACCATCCACCATGTCTGGGTCATGTGCGTCCTCATCACTGTCATCCTCCACCAAGCCTGGGGTGATTGCCATACCATCTGTCTGTTTCTTCAGCACTGAACAAAGACGAAATGTTTTTACATATAGCAATTCACCATCATGTCTATTGTTATTGAGTAGAAGAGTAAACGGATGCACCCCCAACCAAGTGGGGTAAAGTGAATTGAGACAGAGAGTCAATATATATAGGATATTGATATGGAAAGCGTGACCAAAAATTCTATTATCTAAAATAAAAAGGAGTCTGAGCTAGCAATTTTAAAATTTGACTGCAAGCACAGGGCATATTTCTTCTTGGGCCTGTTCGTTTATGCAGACAAACCGGTTCGTCAGTTTTGAAATGTAATACATGTATTTCAGAAATATATCTTGAAGGACCTGCAGATATCAATGCAGGCCTTGAAAATCTTTGCCAAAGCTTGTCTGAAAACAATAAATTATCATCAGGTCCGTCCTTATTTCATAAATGAACAACCTTGGTCCAACCGTTTAGGCAGAGATAAATTAAACCGGCATTTGATTTTAATCTGAAATTTGATAAGGAGACAACCCATCCCTAGCATGACATTTGATTATGTTATCAACCATAAGGTATACAGAAATGTCCGTTAGGTTTTACCAGGTTTGTCTTTGCCCATGTCCATGCGAAGTCTAGACATCTGTTCTTCCTGCTCTTCAAGATCTTTTTCTTCCTTTTCACGTCTTAGCTTCTCGTACTGGGGTCTGTAATCTCTGAAAGAAATTACCATCCTTATAAAACTGTATCGTTTTACTAATTCTACAATATATTTACTTTTTAAAGAGGCATTTATAAGGCATAACATTGTTATTGTATATTTAACTATATCACCAGTTATGTACTACCTTTAATTTTCATGCAGACAGTCCCCATTACCACCCTTGAAGAATAATGCTTATGGAAGGTGTGTTAATATTTGTTATGCTGCCATACATCGACATCTATACATATTTAATTTTCAGCCAATCGTCAGGTTGGTAAAAAATCAGACTTGTACATCTGAGATTCAACTTATCAGAGCTACAGGGGCCATCTTGGAGAAACAATGCCAGAAATAAAACTCAACTCAATAAGACATAATGTCTAAGTGAAGTTCAGCTTCTGAAATATTTATCGTCATCAATAGATTATACTGTTGCTATCAATGGAACAGAAGAATAGGTCCTGAAAATATAACTGAAGATCTAAGAGCAGGGCTTTTCCTCACTGGTTTGGGATAGCTCCTTTTTGCCTCATTTTGGGAAGAAAAGTGATGCATTGCAGGAAAGATTTTTGCAAGAGTAAACTGCAAATCTTAGGAATTTGGCTTATAATTAAATACATGTATGTAGTTTCAATTAGGAATTGGGCCCATTAACGGCCCCAAAAAGGTCTCAGAAAAACCCCTGAAGAGTTACCACCGTATTACATGTACCAAAGCATTTTGTGTATCATTTATCATTATTCAAGTCTATTTATTTTATTAAGATCCCTGTGAATATTTAAAATTTCTAAGCCAGAAACCCGTTTTGATACTGCCATGATAATACAGCTATATCAAGAGTTTAAAGACATGGAATATCACCTCTAACTTACTTTTCAAATTCCTCCGCTGCATCACTCACATGTTTGAAGAACTGTTCCACTCCCTCTCCAGTTACTGACGACACACCAACATTCTACAATAAAACATGTCAGACTTAAATAAAATACACGACACACCAACATTCTACAATAAAACATGTCAGACTTTAATAAAATACACGACACACCAACATTCTACAGTAAAACACGTCAGACTTTAATAAAATACACGACACACCAACATTCTACAATAAAACATGTCAGACTTTAATAAAATACACGACACACCAACATTCTACAGTAAAACACGTCAGATTTTAATAAAATACACGACACACCAACATTCTACAGTAAAACACCTCAGATTTTAATAAAACACACGACACACCAACATTCTACAGTCAAACACGTTAGACTTTAACGAAATACACTAAAGTAGTTTCTGTGTGAAATGATTTTATCTTGATACACTTTTACAAAGAAGACAATTGTTAAGAAAAGATTCTAAAGCTAAAACTTAATACCAAAATTTACTTGTTTTTACTTTTACCTCTTCTGGTGCTTTTATCAGGATTACACGAACAATGACACTTATTTCCTATACCAGATTTAGAGTGTCTCGTTGAAGTGTAGTTTATACTTATTTACTTCAAAGCTAATATTTCTTTTTTTTACTGTTGGAATCAATTTCATCCAAATTTCTTTTTTATTACGAAATCAAAATTTACGGTAAATAAGTAAATGCACGAGTCAATGGTGAATTGGAACTGTTAATTAGAGGCTAACTAAAATAACCCAGTAATATAGTGACCAGTTGCCATAGCAACCATAATTTAAAAAAAAAATGGCATGCACATCTACATATGGTCCTCTATATGTGTGTGAAGTTTCATTGAAATCGGCCTTTCGGTTTAGGAGGAGTTGTCCGGACAAACTTAAAGTTATGGTTCTTATCAGAAAACCGGTTTATAGTGACCAGTTCCCATAGCAACCATAATTTAAAAAAAAAAAACAATGTGGCATGCACATCTACACATGGTCCTCTATATTTGTGTGAAGTTTTATTAAAATTGGCTATTCAGTTTAGGAGGAGTTGTCCGAACAATCTCAGGAGGAGTTGTCCGAACAATCTCAAAGTAATGGTTCTTATCGGAAAACCTGTTTATAGTTACCAGTTGCCATAGCAACCATAATTTTGAAAGAAAAGAAAGTGGCATGCACATCTACACATGGTCCTCTATATTTGTGTGAAGTTTCATTGAAATTGGCCATTTAGTTTAGGAGGAGTTGTTCGGACAAACTTAAAGTTATGGTTCTTATCGGAAAACCTGTTTATAGTGACCAGTTGCCATAGCAACCATAATTTTGTGAAAAATAAAGTGGCATGCACATCTACACATGGTCCTCTATATTTGTGTGAAGTTTCATTGAAATCGGCCCTACGGTTTAGGAGAAGTTGTCTGGACAAACTTAAAGTTATGGTTCTTATCAGAAAACCTGCTTATAGTGACCAGTTGCCATAGCAACCATAAACCATAATTTTGAGAAAAATAAAGTGGCATGCACATCTACACATGATAATTAATATTTGTGTGAAGTTTAATCGGAATTGGCCCATCGGTTTAGGAGGAGTTGTCCGGACAAAATGCTTCTACAGACAGACGGACGGACGGACAGACAACCTGATTCCAGTATACCCCCCCCCCCCCCCCCCCCCCCCCCCCCTAACTTCGTTGCAGGGGTATAATTACCTTATTCAAATTCAAGGTACAAAATTAACATGACCTGGGTATCGAAATTTTTGCATTCTACATTTATGGCTGTAAAATAGGACAAATTTCACACAAATATCACCCAATACATGGAATATAATTACTGTAAATCACTTATATTTCGCATGGGATTTATTTTCGCGTTAATTCGCAAGGAGAGTCAATCGTGAATTCAAATCCCTCACGAATATTTGTATAAGAATGACAAGAATACTAAGTGGCGTCCATTTTGAATCTACCATAATCTTTAGTTGGTGAGCAAACATCGCCGTTAAAATAATGATAGAATGATAAATTATATACTTATATCAGAGTGTGTTTTTAAATTACAAAACACCAAAATTTCACACACAAAAAAGAAACCCACTGAACACTGATATTGTGGTTGAACTCCGACTTCGAGACTACGTTTTACCAGAGACGTATATACCATATGCAAGTCTCTGGTTTTACATGTAGTTAATGTAAGTATAAAAGGTACGGTCCCAAGGATCCCGGATGGTCACCCGGAATACTTCGTACGTTATTACCCACGTTGTTGTAAGTTATGTAAGGTTACATGTATTTTTGGCACTTCACATCGCTTGATTCTCGAAAAGATATTTACCATAACAAAGTTGAAATCAAACAAATTATTTATTTAATTCAAATATTCAGAGCAAATAATCGCCTGAAGTATCAATCATTCGCAATAGACTGTCCCGAGAACTGTTCATCGGTATCACTGTATACACACGTATATTAATTACAATGTACATGTACGTTAACTCACAACCTATTGTAGTCCTGTCATCTTCCAGGCATTCTTAATGAGCCGTGGGTTTTGTTCAATGTCTTACAGCGCCTTTGTAAGCCATTTAGCATGTATACAGGTACGGTAAATACAATTCAGTATGGCCAGACACCGATATCACATGATTGAATCACATGACTTTTCTTGTACAGTCACATGACTCTCATAAACAAAATGGCTACCAACATGGAAAAATCACCGATCTGTTAACGTCATTCGTGAATTTAAAGTCATTATGAGATCAGAATTCGCGAAATTATGTATTCGCGAATAAGTCAAATTAGGTGAGTTCGCGAAATTAAGAACTCGCGAAATATAAGTGATTTACAGTATGTTATGCAAATTTGCAAAGCTAAAAAGTTTCTCAACATAATTATTAACTCACATAGGTTGACATAATGTAATGAGCCTCTTTATATATTAAGTCACAAGTAGATTGGAAAAGTTAACGAGTCTCTCTGTATATATTAACTCACACCTAGGTTGACATAGGTATTAGGTAATGAACCTCTTTATAAATATGTTAACTCACTAGTAGGTTGGAAAAGCTAACGGGTCTCTCTATACATATCAACTCACACGTAGGTTGGCATAGAATTCATCCAACACCAGGGACATTGAGCGTGTGAGGTTGGAAACATAGGACGTCTCATGCTCCAACGCATCCTGGAACGCTTCAAAGTCGGTCATCCATTCAACAGCAAACCTGTTATCCACAATGTCGATCTGCATGACAATTCAAATGTTTATCCATATTTATTTCATAAACATTGGTGAATCATATCTATGTTCGTGACATATATAACAGTAAACAGCCTCTGATGGCTTGTAGATGGCTGATTTATTACAAGGGCCCAATGGGCCCGAATTGCTCACCTGCAATGCAGTGATCTTTTCAAATATGGATCCTGCAAATATAATGTCTCTCGGCACTTAAGCTATTCACTAAAAGTCATTTAAAGATTTAAGCATACTTGATCGACGTGACCTTGAATGTGAGTCAGGGTCATTCATTTGAACAAACTTGGTAGCCCTTCACGCCAGCATGCTAAAGACCCAATATCAACTCCATGGGACTCTTGGTTATTGAGAAGAAGTCGTTTAAATATTTCAGCCTTTTTGACCCCTTTGACCTTGAATAAAGATCAAGGTCATTCATTTGAACAAAGTTGGTAGCACTTCACCCCAGCATGCTACAGACCTAATATCAACTCCCTTGGATGCTTGGTTATTGAGAGGAAGTTGTTTAATGATTTTAGCCTTTTTGACTCCTGTGACCTTGAATGAAGGTCAAGGTTATTCATTTGAACAAACTTGGGAGCCCTTCACCCAAGCATGCTACAGGCAAAATATTAGGTCTCTGGGACTCTTGGTTATTGAGAAGAAGTCATTTAAATATTTTAGCCTTTTTGACTCCTGTGACCTTGAATGAAGGTCAAAGTCATTCATTTAAACAAACTTGGTAGCCCTTCACCCAAGCATGCTAAAGACCCAATATCAACTCCCTGGAACTCTTGGTTATTGAGAAGAAATCGTTTAAAGATTTTAGCCTTTTGACTCCTGTGACATTGATTGAAGGTCAAGGGCATTCATTTGAACAAAGTTGGTAGCACTTCACCCCAGCATGCTACAGGCCAAATATTAGGTCTCTGGGACTCTTGGTTATTGAGAAGAAGTCGTTTGAAGATTTTAGCTTTTTTGACTCCTGTGACCTTGAATGAAGGTCAAGGTTATTCATTTGAACAAACTTGGGAGCCCTTCACCCAAGCATGCTACAGGCAAAATATTAGGTCTCTGGGACTCTTGGTTATTGAGAGGAAGTCATTTAAAGATTTTAGCCTTTTTGACCCCTGTGACCTTAAATGAAGGTCAACTTAATTCATTTGGACAAACTTGGTAGCCCTTCACCCCAACATGCTACAGGCCCAATATTAGGTCTCTGGGCCTTTTGGTTATTGAGAAGAAGTTGCTTGAATGGAAAAGTTGACGACGGACGCTGCGCCACGGCATAAGCTCACTTACCCTTTAGGTGAGCTAAAAATTAAAGGAATTCATGGCTTATTTTCAAGTCTGCCTTATTTCAAGGACTTGCTAATTGAAAAAGGTTTTTGCCATAAATAAAACAAGAAAATGTCTGTAAGACATAAATGCTCCCACTACAATGTGAAATTGGTTTCTATGTTCTAAAAGAGAATAAAACTGCTGTTTACAATGAATTGGGACAGGATGTGACATGAAAGGAAACAACAGTATGGGATGGGATGCACATGGGCACTATATGCCACCCCTCCATTTCATGGCCGGGCCATAAAAAGATTATTTATTATAAATACATAAGATGTAACATAAACTTATCTCCGTTACCACGGAACTTACCACAGTGGTAGTATAAATTATTCTTACCTTGTTCATGGCTACAATGAAGGGGAGCTTGGTTTTGTATAAGATACTACAAGCGTACAGCATGTTGGACATAAACGTAACTGGATTCACACTACGAGACGTATCCATCACATACACAACCACAGTTGGGAAGGTGGATGCCTGATAAAACACATTAAGTCAGGTACATATATAATCATGTCAATCAGATTTATTACGATATATTTATCAAGCAATAAGTCCTGTGAGCTATATGTACAATATCTGGCTCAAAGTAGATCAGGGCTGGCTTTTTAGAAGGCAGTGAAAATGTATTTGTCTGCATTTCTAATTTACTAGGTGTTGGTGGACTTATTATCAGGCATGGGCTTATTGTCAGATAAATGGTACTTTAAATAATGATAAAATAAAACCTCTATAGGTTGTTAAATTTATATGTAGATATAAACATGATTGTATGTAGCATATTTCACCAGACTCTACACACTACGCTAGAGTGTAATTAGGTTTTATATATTAATTTGTGCTACATTATATCATAATTGCATTTGATAGTATAAGATGAAGTATATTACCAATGATTGCTATTTCTCTGTCTTGTAATTAACCTATCCTCTATGACTTTGAGCCAGACATTGAGTGTTGGTCCATGCTACTTGTAAGATCATTTTGTTAATTTAATGCGTGAAATGTATTATCACAAAAATTTCATCTTTGAAATCAACAGATATGCAATTATTATCAACAATATATCAAAATACTCTCACCATATGGTTATCATCACTATTGTTCCATTGACCCATTGTTATTTTGACAATATAATGATTGTTTCGAACGTGTTGTGATGAACAATAGATTTGCGAAATAAATTTTGAAGCAAAAACAAACAAGTGTTTTTGAAGCTTGACATTGACGGCAGGCAACATTATATCATTATGTACATGCCTGGCACCATGTAACATGGTGGTGATGGCTGACTTACAAGTGTTTCTGTGATGATAGTTCCGGAGGCTGACCAGGTGAATACTTCTATCTGACCAGGTGTGTCCAGTATGATGTACCTGTAAATTACAGAAATATTTTCTATGTACAAATCTGAAGAATGACAGATTATCTTGAGTAGTGTTAAGAAATTCTGGGAAGTATATAATATCCAAGCTATGGTCTTTGTGTGTGAAGTTAGGCAACAGCCTATCTAAAATAGTTACACAATAAAACATTTACACATTTTGGTAGATTCACAATTTTGATAAATAACATCAAGACCTCTATAGAGAGTTCAGCTGCTTGCATATCTGGGTTTGGTTTGTTTTTGTTTAACGTCCTATTAACAGCCAGGGTCATTTAAGGACGTGCCAGGTTTTGGTGGTGGAGTTCCCCCTAGAAAAACCACCGGCCTACGGTCAGTACCTGGCAACTGCCCCACGTAGGTTTCGAACTCGCAACCCAGTGGTGGAGGGCTAGTGTTAAAGTATCGGTACACCTTAACCACTCGGCCATCGCGGCCCCCGCATATCTGGGTCTTAAGAAGAGGAATGGTGAAATTTACGCTGATTTTACCCTTTGGACCCTATACCCACAACCGTACCAGTGGGCCATTCTCAAAATTGTTGATGCATCAAAATGTCATCTTAAGATTTTAATTGACAGGTCACCTTAATCAAAACATTTATTTTTAAAATTTTGGCCTATAGAATGCTAAAAGCTTAAAAATATGTGACCTCAGCTTGTTGAGAAAGACAAACCACCTTGGGTAGGTATTGAACCACATTATTAAGATTTTCACCATCATCTACATGATATTCTATACAGGAGCAGCTATTTCAGCCCTCTGGTAATGTCAAACTTATATAATCATTTACAAATTAAAATTACCGGGTATTACAACCATTATCATCAGTTAATACTGTCCTAGCTAGATTTGCTATTTTCTAAAACACAGTTATTATGAATTCATTATTTAAAACATACTCATGTTCAGTTGATTTCTGCTCCAAAAATTTCATCACCTGTAAAATAAAAGATGAAGTTTAAAACTTATTACTGCAAAATTACACAAAGGGTCTGATTGGTCGACAATTTTAGTTAGCATTCTGCACAGAGCTGTCGAACAATTAGAGATTGCCCGTTGCAAAACTGCTCTAAAATACATTGTATATAGCCTATTTCCATACATCATTGGCTATCACAACCACTTTTGGTCCATTTTCTCAATCTAATTGAAATTAGACTTGTAATTTCCGCTCCTCTATGATACACTGCCATACAAGATCTAACATCTCCCTGCAGGAGGTCATCTCAGCATGACCTTTGAGCTTCAAATATAAGCCAAATATAAGCCAATGACAGCATAAGTCAGCCAATGAAAAAGAGTCATATATGAGCCTTCCTTGGCATATTCTTGGTATTACGACCCAGCGCTTGATTTGAAATACTCAAAATTTCACCAACATCATTTGTGGACTATCTTCATGACCAAAGTAAGAAAACAGTACATGTTATTCCCTTTCAGATTAAATATTTTCTTCATAATGCTTTTGCCTTCACTGTCTATCTCTCATACGATGAAGGAAAAACCACACAGACAGCTCAAATTTTTTTAACTATGAATTCCTTGAGGCCTTCTCGGTGATGCCGGAGTTAGCAAAGCCATTGCTACCAGTGTGTACCGTTGCTATTGACAATCGGAATACCTCGGGAACATTACATAAGTATACTTCTGAAGAATGAAATCACAGAGATAATTTCATAGGTGGCATGCTGAGATGACCTCCTACTGGGTATTGTAAGATCTTGTATTGCAGTGTATCGTAGAGAAGAGGAAATTAAAAGGCTTGTCTTAATTAGATTGTCCATTTTCTCATCTTTAAATCACTTAGTTGATATCTAAGCATTGAAAACCAATTAAGGTACATATGTACGTTGCTGAAGTTTGTTTGATATTTCAGTCAGAATTAACTTAAATCAAAACCAAATTGAAGCTCACCCCCGTCCCCTCCCAACTTGAAAAGTGTTACACCTTGTTGATATAGAAGGAGTTAGGAGTTTTTTTACTATAAATACTAACCAGCTGCAGACACTTGTGGTTATATCAACTTATTAACTGAAGTCATTTCATGTACATGTATAATGAAAATATGTTGTCCTGTAATAAGCCCAGGGAGTCAACACATACACATTGAATCAAAATGTGGAATATACAACACCAAAACTTCTAAATCTATTTGCAGAAAGTAGGTATTATATAAACCCATTCCTGCATTGGAATGTGTTCAATATGAGCTGCAAAATTTTCTGTCTCTATCCCTGTAATCACAATTTTAACCAACCATGTCTTCTGGGGTTAGAAAAAGAGTTATCTGAACATAGGTGCTTGTGGCCAGCAGAAGCAGCTTTGCTAATTGTTTGAATTATTGAAGGGAGATAAGCAGTTTGAATTATTTAAGGGGGATAAGCAGTTTGAATTATCGAAGGGAGAAAAACAGTTTGAATTATTGAAGGGAGATGAGCAGTTTGAATTATTGAAGGGAGATAAGCAGTGTGAGTTTTTGAAGGGAGATGAGCAGTTTGAATTATTGAAGGGAGATAAGCAGTTTGAATTATTGAAGGGAGATAATCAGTTTAACATGATGCATCAATATTATCAGCTAATATACACAATGCACTGAAGCATCTTTGAATCAGGGCACACCTCTATTACCATACTTTTGAAAATGATATCATGATCATATGATGGCATATTTACTGAACTGTAATATGTACAGTGTTTTCCCAGGCCATTTTGGGAAATTGCCACCTGGTGGAGGTGGTGAATTTTCTGACCTGACAGCAACCGTTTAAAAATAGGAATATGGGGCCCATACATTAATTAATTTCTCATCGTCATCATATGAAAATGTGGCAGATTTTAATATTTTGGGAATCTTTATGACTTCATCAGGGAAAATAAACATAATACACAATTGAAAATTGGGCTTTTAGTTGGCCTGTATTATATGCAGTAATAACACTGGTGTCTTATTACCAGGCAAGGGGCTTATTGACAGACAGATACAAAACAATCAATGAAAAGTACATACCTGATCAAACCTGGTGGCAAACAAATTCAACGAGGTAACTATTCCTCCATTTGGCCCTAATGAGTATCTGGTTTTTGGAATTAAGGTCCAAAATAGCAATATCCAAATCAAAAGTATATAGTAGGAACATCAGCACATTTATCAAAATATGAGTCATAAAGAATATTTAACTGTCAGGATTAAGGCTGTAAATGTTTAATTAACAAAGATGCTGGATAAGTAACATCATTGTCGATTTTTCATGACTCTTGTGATGCAGGCGTGACAAAATCACAAATTATTTCAGATTATAAATTTCAGTGTACATCAAATTACCCATAATATTACTAATAGTAACATTTAAATGTTTCCACTATTTTCATAGAAGTTTTAAAAACTATCAACAGCTGTTGTACATTTTGACCAATATTGGATCGACTCTTCCGTCATAATTTGGCCATTGTGTCAATCAGCTGGTATCATTTAAAGGATACTGTTTCATAACTTCTTTGTAATTCACAGTGTCTCGAATATCTGAAATTGAACATTGAAAAGAAACAAAAGTTGATATGTATAACCCATCAATACCTATAATTATGCAAATCAAACATCACACAAGATTAGAAATAAAAGGATTTCAGTAAAACAGATTATTTTAATTTCTACTTCTAAATAAACCATTGGATGCTATCAGTCATCTGAATAACATTTGAAAGTTTTGGAATAATATTTTCAGAACAGGAATATGGAAACATCCAGACAATCTCTACATGCATCCATGAATAATTATCTCACCAATATTTGCTGGAAAGGGGACTTCTAAAACAGCTGGGTCAAGATTGATGACATATGGGGGCTTCTTTCTGGCATGAAGATGGGCTGTGATTCTCTAATGACAAAACAAATTTAACAATAATAAGTCTGTACAAGTATGTGGCGTGAACATTAAAAAGTAATAAGTCACTATGTGGTTAGTTAATATCAACATGTCTAGACTACCTGTACAAAATATTGACCATCTTCATCCAGCTGAAGATCACGTCAAACCCTACTCCAATAATATTAGAGGTTTACACGACAGGAAACTTTTGACAGGCTGTCATGAAACCTCTAATCACCACCGCGCATAAAACCTGTTGCTGTGACCCACCTAATTAAAGTCGTTTAAAAGTTATCTTTACTCACATTTCATATGATCTGACCTAATTCTATCTATCTATCATAAATACACAAAGTCACACAACGTGTGTCCATATCTATATCCAAGATCAGTGATTATTAGCCTCTTTTGTCGTTTAAGCGTAGGTACCATTTGTATATACCGTCATACTTGTTTTGATTGTGACCTATCGAGGTTATTTCCGGTTTATCCAAATATGGAGTTGAAATAGACGAAACAAACGAAACGCTGTGAAAATATTACGCTACGTTTTCCGTTTTATTTGCATTCCGTATTTTATAATAACCGGAACAGCAAAGTTGTTTTAGTGACCCAATATTTAACACAGTAGGTTGCAAGTGAATTATTGTGGATATAATTATATTTAAGACAGATGTGAATGAAGGACTGCAGTAATGTTACCAAGGAGAAAGAGAGGAGTTGGATAATAAATCATAATCTCCAATGCAAAGTTTAGACTCAACTGAAAATGGGATGTATCATTTCTTCTGATGCTATGAGTGTGTTTGTGGTTTTGTTTTCCTCTTCTTTCTTAAACAGTACAAGAAGTTGTAATATTGTGATTTAATTTCAGGTTACAACAAACAAACAAAAATCCAGTTATTTTTTTTTTCAATTGGAGATTTCATGTTTTTCACTTTTGACCTGTACAGATTTTTTTTTTTTTTTTTAATGTAACATTTCAGGCATAAATCTTGACGCATCTGCGAATGATAATACAGGCCTTGAAAGTCTTTGTTAAAGTTCATCAGAAAGCAACATGAAAATACTTGGTCTGTATTTATTTCACAAACACTCTTGTCCACAAATTAAAATGTTAAGAGTTTCGGCTACATTATAGAAGTAATAAAGACAGTCTGTGTCATGCAGGTTTTCACAATCTTTTTGGATGTCAACAATATTATAAGATAATTCAATGATATATACAGTACCTTACACGTCGTGTACGTGCATCATTAATTGAGGTCTATGGTTTGACATAAGTCATTTTTCATTGTTTTAACACACGATGAAGAGGATATAATTTTAATTTAGAGCACGTAATGCATGATATAACACTATCAATCATTTATATTGAATAACGTCATTCATGTTTTCTACTTTCTGTTTATTCAACAACAAATACTAAAGGTGATTATTTAAACCTGAACAAATGTTGTTTTCCCAGATCCAGCCATGCCGAGAACTATTATGCATGTTGGCTTCTTACGCCCGTCACTGGAACTCTGGGGCGACGACATGGGCTCAGGGTGGCTACAAGCACTGGCTCCTTCTTCCCCACGTGCACCATCCGTCTCCATATTGTTTTGAAATAGTGAGTGGTTTAATTTTCCTTATTTTCGTACCAATTATTATTAAATAAATAAAGAATATTTATATCAAAATATATGAAAATATTATGAAATTGATTTAATACAATCACATGTAACACAGAAATCTTATTGTAACGTGATGATAAAAGGAAAATCGAGACTAAATACTCTAGCTTTACTTGCAATGAATGTCACGCACGCGCACTTGTTCAAAGTATGGCGGCGACTTCAAAGACGACGACGAAGTAAACAAATGAAAACATGGTTTGATATCTCGGTTTCTTTACAATTTAAGGTCCGTATAATACCGATAAGTTTATCACTTGCTACTTAAAATATGTTGTCTTTGCACACAGTTATACATTTTAAATGTTTTGACCTTTTCGATATACCTGTTGATTCAATATTCAAGCCCGTTCCTGCAGTCTGCTAAATCCTACTAACAGAACTACTAAATAATGCATGGGACCTTTTCATAACAGTGATAATATGTATCTATATAGATATATCTATATTGACAATTCGGTCTAGATCTATGGTCATTTATAAAGTTTAAGCCATGCCTAATTGCCAGTAATTAGTACTTAGCAAAGACATTATAATGTGACAAAGTATCACAGATACATTTGTACACTATAATATAATGTAAGCTACATTGATACCCGATCGCGAGTATTAAAAATATAAACTCCCCTTCATTTATCAGGTTAGGGAAAACCACCAACTTGCGTGAAATACACACATTCGCGTATTATACGCCAGTCGAACGATGGATTTGTTACTAAATATAGCCAAAATCGATTAAACATAAAATTCTAAAATGTGCCTAATTGATAGCCATTTAATTTTTTGACAAGGTAAATGATATTTTGCTAAGGTATGTTTATTGAAAGTGTTGTCCACATAGGAACTTTATATTGTTCTTTCAGAAGTATTGCATCAATTTTTGGTACTTTTCAATGAGTAGAAGCTTATATAATTACCATCTACCCAGACATGTACACATAGAAATAACCCATTTAAAATAATAAAAAACAAGATATTAAAAACAATATGTGTGTACATTAACTCTAAAATCCAGAGAATGTCCAAAACAGGAAAATCACAAAACATAGTTTATTTAATTCGGTGTCAGTGTCTTGATGTGCAGGTAGCCTAGGTCTACAAATGAAATTATCATTTTTATTTCAGAAGTTGATGATATAGAACATTGAGAAAATAGTTCCAGCATGGACAATTACCATGTCCTTGAAATCATCGGGGAAGGTTCATTTGGGAAGGTATACAAGGGAAGGAAAAAATACAAGGCGCAGGTTGGTTCATCTTTAATTCAGCATATATATACATTGAATGCTGTACTGGTGGTTTTGTCATTTGAGACTATGTTGAACACACACAGATGTCTAAATGTTTTTAAATTTCTGTAAAGTTAAAGTAGGCAGTGGATCACTTGCATTGAAATGTTTTTAAATATTGCTGGAGCTGCATATCTAAAGTACATGGAGCTCGAGATGGATTAATATAGAAGTTGTAAAATTAAACTTGTCTTGGAATCCAACTTGAGCATTGTTATTGCTGTATGTAATGAAGTACCTTGCAGAAATGAAATAATTTATGTTAAGATAAATGTTGGTGGCAAGCTTAAGTGGAATGAAAAAAAATATTGTCCTTTTTCCTGTATATGTTCTATTGCTGTGATCCATGCCAGGTGTACAGTTAGGAATGGGGGAGGGGGATCAATTTTTGATGAGTTGTTGAACCATTTTATTTTGATGACTTTATTTAGTAAATGTGATTATGATATTAAATGATTATAATTATGAGATCCATGTACAATGTATAAAAAAAAGTACATTTCATTTCATATACCAGGTAATATAAATAAAACAACTGGGTCAAATCTGTTACACCCCATCATAAGTACAGTTTATGGAGTAATACCTGTATGACCATTAAGTGTATCATTGTATTATGAATCACAGAACTATGAATGTGTCTTCAGGTGGTGGCATTAAAATTTATACCAAAAGTTGGCAAACCAGAAAAAGAGCTGAGAAATCTACGACGAGAAATAGACATTATGAGAGGGCTGCACCACACAAACATTATAGAGATGTTGGACAGCTTTGAAACAGATAAAGAGGTAAAAAAGCATAAAGAGTTTGTGTTTACTATGGGTACTACATGTATGTATTCAACCAGGGGACCATTTAGCTGCTAGCCTGTGACAAACTGATTTTACCTGAATCCAGTTGAATATTCGGTAAACTTGCCCATATAATATTTTAATACAGTCAAACCTGCTCTAACAACCCCCTGTATATAACGACTGCCTGTCTATAACGACTGGTTTTAAGATTCCCCGTGAGATTTTACTATATAACGACCCTCTGTATAGCGACTACCTGTCTAATGTGGCTAACGACCGGTGATTTCAGAACGGCGGTCGCTAATTTGTTTTCTATAGCGACCGATTTCTGTCAGCCATCTTCTGCTCTCGGCAGTCATCCCTCATAAAATCCCCGGAAAATTCAGACACATCGACCCTGGCTTGATTATACAAACAAAGGACCACCACAACCCTGGCCTGAGTATATAAACAAAAGACCCCTACCACCTGTTAGCCTATAATTACTGTAGCTGCCCTGGCCTGGGGCTCGGTAAGAGAGGAGTCGGGTCACCATGCGTGTCGGTATTACATTACAACTGTGTACAGGTGGCTTCATTTGACACGATCAGTTAATTTTGTGATTACAACTAGGATACATCACTTCAATAACAAACACTGGTCATATCTGTCAACAAGATTTACTCGCATGAAAGCCAATAATGCCTTTCTTAATCGTAGCTGTCGGTACTAGCGTTTGTACTGCCGCCATCTTTAATTAGTCAATACTAATAAAAAGTTGTAAACTGACACAAATATCCGGATTTCAATTTGGGTCAGAAAAAAAAAAAATTTGGTTTTAAGAAGTAAGACTATAACACAAAATAATTAGTAGTAACACAAATATAATTAATTTATTAATTATTGTGTATTCTTTTTCTTTATTTATGAAAGAAAGGGAGATAATTTGATAGATACATATAGCAATATTTCAGAACAAAATATTTTTAAAAAATTATCCATAAGACCATTTTGAGTTATATTCTGTGTTTGGGTCCACAAATCATTAAATATTAAACCCTTCAGATTTATAAAGTTTATGCATTTATTTAACTTCTGACTGGTCTTCTGAATTCCCTGTTCAATGACAATTTATTTATGGTAGGTTTAAGTAAATTGGTTGGTGCAATAATTTTGACCTGTCTATAAAGGCAACCTGTCTATAGTGACCGTTTTTCTGCCTCCCCTTGGGCGGTCGCTATAGACAGGTTTGACTGTATGTGTATTGCAATATAGATCAGGTGGTTGGGTGGCACAGTGATAAAACAGTTGCCATCCACCTAGACAGCAGGGATTGATTCCCTGTTCGAATGTGAAAAGGTACTGTATGGGAGCTGATCACCTGTCCAACCACCTAGATTTTCTCTGGTCACTCTGGTTTCCATCCAAACTTATTTTGCAATAGCTGTAAAATAAAGTTGAGGTTTACGCATGTCACTCTTGGAAAGATATTGTGATAATTTAAAAATAGAATTTCACACTATACACATAGTTTATAACTTTTACACTATAAAGTAAGAGTTATCCAATTTCATATATTAGAATTTATGCTGTTAAAAGCCATTTGTCAGAAGTATTTTGCGATATCAATGTCTATTATTGCAGGAGTAACTTAACTGTTTTCCTTATTTTCATTTATACAAAAACTAAACACTGTCAGTGTCATGGATGGGATATCTTGAGTTTGTGTCTTGCCCACAGAGCTGTTTTAGTCTGTTAGCTTTAACTTTTAATATTGTATTGAAATGATAGTGAAATGCACAACAATTTAATTTGCTTTTTATTAACTCTACAAAAACATCTATTGAATAGGTAGTTGTAGTAACAGACTATGCGGAAGGAGAACTGTTCCAGATTTTAGAGGATGATGGAAATCTTCCTGAAGAACAAGTAAGTAATAATGCATGTTTATTAAGTGCTGGTCCTGTGTAAATGTAGTATGGGGAAAATATAGAAATAATGAAGTGTAAAAATCAATGAAATCGTACGTCTATCTAGTGACAAAATCCATAACATGAGGGCTTTTCCAGCAAAACATCTAACAGGACTCCTGGTTGGGTTATAAGGGGTACCACTTTTAGAATTCATTTAATAAATTACATAGAAGTAATAGGAAGGCAATTCTCAATCCAACAATGGATAGAAGTGATTTATTATGGAGTCTTGGGGTCAGGTAGTTATTTTAATGGAATAGCCCTGAGGGGAAATATGAACAAAAGACAAATTTAAAGAGAGAAGCTTAAAGTTAAAAACAAAAATAAGAACTGGGCCTGGTGGTATACATCTAATCGTACTCATGCTCAAATACACATGTTGTGCTCAGACTCAAATAATTTTGATGGTAAATCTTGTATCATAATTTAAATCTTTTCAGTGATTTTAAGGAATTTCGGAAAGACCTCAAGTGAGATATTATTTTCAATGTTGAAGTGTTTCTTTTAAATGGCTTTTTCATGATTTAAGTTTTTTTTTTTTTTAAAGAAAGTTGGGTCTAACACAGATTTCATGCTTGAGCCTGAGGATAGTTACACGAATACAGGCCAAGGTGTTCATGATAAAAAAACATAATGTTAACCTGTCCAAAAAATTCCCTGTTGCATTCTTTTCACAGAAATTTCTGAAAATGTATTTCCCAGGTCATGATGATAGCGTGTCAGCTGGTGTCCGCCCTGTACTACCTTCACTCACATCGCATCCTTCATCGTGACATGAAGCCACAGAATATTCTCCTTGGCAAGGGTGGGATTATAAAACTATGTGACTTTGGATTTGCTCGTGCCATGAGCTTCAACACACTAGTACTCACGTCTATTAAGGTAAGGACACATACTGCACAGGTATTGGTGATGTTAACCAAAACTGATACAACTGTAATTATTGTTCATATTAATTCATTCTTTTGTTTACTATTTTGGAATATTTTATTGTGCAGATATTGGGTAAGATGGATCAGACCTACTTCATCATTGTTTGATATTTTATTCAACTGAATTTAGAAGAAACTGAAAATTTTGTACTCAATTGCTGACACCGGTATTGAATTTGTATGAACTTTAACAATTATAAAAATTCTATTTTATATCCCCCCCTCTCTGGATCCACTCCCATCAGCCCTGAAACACGTTGACCTCTGAATTTCTATGAGCCCACAAAGTGTCTTTAAGTTTGAAATAGGATACCTTAATTATGCTGATAACCTGAAATTATCTCCCTTCTAAAAATTATGCTTGATCACTGAGGGACTACAGCATGACCCAAATTGGCACTTGTACTTTTGCAAATTAATTCCAACAACAGGTACAGAGAATTTTTAAACAAAGCTTTTTAATTAAAATGGACAATTTTTTCTCTTTTATGCCTTTTTACTTTGAATCTTATCAAAGGAGATGTTTTTTTTCTGGACTTTAGATACTCACTCTTTGTTGTGAAGACATTTTAATTAAGCTTTCCATTATTCTTATGACACACATGATATTACAGGGTACACCTTTATACATGTCACCTGAACTGGTTGAAGAAAAACCATATGACCACACA
Source organism: Pecten maximus (assembly GCF_902652985.1). Classification (NCBI taxonomy): domain Eukaryota; kingdom Metazoa; phylum Mollusca; class Bivalvia; order Pectinida; family Pectinidae; genus Pecten; species Pecten maximus. Next base: position 20,743,746 of record NC_047022.1, on the reverse strand, counting down.
GCAGATCTCTGGTAAGTTCTCAGTAAGGGTAGGCAATTATAACTGCTTGTTGATCATTATAGATAATAAATATAAGTTTCCCATTATATATAAAATATTGTATGTACATCTGGGATCCTTTTCTAACCCACATCAGGGCCTTTTTTAGAACTTTTTGGGAACTAATAATGGGGTCCCTTCCTGACTGAATTTTTTTTTTATAAAGTCATATTCTAAAGATTTGAAGTAAACAATCATGTTTATATTATTATAAGAACATTTCTTTAACAATTCACCAAATTTTTCTTTGCAACATGATAAAAAAGTAATGTACACAAGACAAAAATCTTTTATCTTGAACAAAGAAATAGCCCTGAAAATGATTTGGTGTGCTTTACGTACATATAGTGTTACATTCACACATACATCCAGTAAATTAAGGGTCTCATTAAATTACAAATGGCCTATAGCTACATATTGGTCGTGGATTAAGTGTCCATCCCCAAATCTTCATATCGATCAATGAAAGTGATACATTGAGTTTTCCTTTCTATATATAATCTATAGTACATAAAATCATATCTGCATTATTTTCCTTTGTTTCCAGGGCATTGGGTTGTATCTTGTATGAGCTGTTTACGGGAACACCACCGTTTTACACGAACAGTATCTTCCAGTTGGTCAGTCTCATCATCAAAGATCCGGTCAAGTGGCCAAAGAATATGACACCAGTTTTCAAGGACTTCCTGCAGGGTCTGCTCACCAAAAATCCCAAAGTGAGGCTGTCCTGGCCTGACCTGCTGCATCACCCCTTCGTGGCTGATGGTGTTAATGGTAAATAGGTCGACAGAAGGAAACTAGAGAAATGTAGTTAGATCATACCGTATCTGAGGGTGTTAATGGTAAATAGGTCGACAGAAGGAAACTAGAGAAATGTAGTTAGATCATAGCGTATCTGAGGGTGGTAATGGTAAATAGGTCGACAGAAGGAAACTGGAGAAATGTAGTTAGATCATACCGTATCTGAGGGTGTTAATGGTAAATAGGTCGACAGAAGGAAACTGGAGAAATGTAGTTAGATCATACCGTATCTGAGGGTGTTAATGGTAAATAGGTTGACAGAAGGAAACTGGAGAAATGTAGTTAGATCATAGCGTATCTGAGGGTGTTAATGGTAAATAGGTTGACAGAAGAAAACTGGAGAAATGTAGTTAGATCATAGCGTATCTGAGGGTGTTAATGGTAAATAGGTTGACAGAAGGAAACTGGAGAAATGTAGTTAGATCATACCGTATCTGAGGGTGTTAATGGTAAATAGGTCGACAGAAGGAAACTGGAGAAATGTAGTTAGATCATAGCGTATCTGAGGGTGTTAATGGTAAATAGGTTGACAGAAGGAAACTGGAGAAATAAAGATAGATCATACAGTATCTGACAGAGTTGAAACAAATTTTTTGAAATTGTATAACTCCCTTTGGAAGACAAAACAAGTTTAGATGACTTTTATTGTATTTCAATTGTGCTAAAAAATGTTGTTTCATTTTTCTTCAATAAGCCCAAGTCCCATTTTGAGTCAACAGCTATGTGTGACTCCTTGGAGATATTCTGTTGTGAAATTTTTATTTGTACAGATTTGTGACAAATTTCATCACTTTCATCAAAGATAATTGAATATCATTTCATTTCAATTTGAAATGGTGTCAATATTAATTTGGGCTAAATGTCATTTTAATGGGTTGGACCGAAAATTCTAGTCCTTGGAAAACAGAAATTATTTTCTACCTAGTAAATGGATGTAAACCAAATGCCTTACAGTACGAGAGGAAGACATCAACTTGCCAAGCCCCTTCACACAGCCCCTCACCGCCTCTATGCAGATCATGAAAGAGAAACAGGCCAAGGAGAAAGCACATCCACCAGGCACATCCAAAATACTAGCCAAGGCCAAGCGTAAGGCTATGGAGGAGGAGAAAAAGGTAAGACATTTGATTGTATCAAATATTCAATTTGGTACATACATCTTACTCAGATCTCGTGGACTTCATCCAGTGAACTAACTAGATCAAAAATGTGTACATAGTGATTTGGACACACTCAAAATATATTGTATAGCGACTGCTTTTAAAAAAATTAGTGGATAGAGGAATGACAATACTTGTCTAGCCGGGTACTACATTGGTAGGGGATCGCCTTTCAACACGCAATTATCTGACCGGACATAAAAAAGTATGGAGCTGTGAAAATATTACATTTCACAAAAAAACAAAAATTCTCTTCACAGAAAGGAACAAGAGAGATCCCAGGTGCAGAAAAGTACAATAACAATGGGAAGGAGGCTTGGGGTGATAAACCCAAAAAGAATGGGGAGGCGGAGGAGAAACCAGAACAGCCAGCCACTGGGAATGGGGCTAAGACTGCCCCAACAGAGGGTGAACGGCCACCCTCGGATACAGCTTGGGTCAATACAGGGACGAGTAAGGTGAGGAAGTGTCTTTGCTTTATATCTGGCTTCTGAGATTTGTCTTTGTGAACTTACAGCATGACAAATTTTTAAGATATCTAAGGAAGAAGATATATACATACTTGTTTGATGCAATTCAATAACTTGTGCCCCATATCCTTGTTTTATCACAACAGAATATGTTTGAACTAAAAAATGTTAATGTTTGATGGTGATTGGATTAAGCTACTAGTAAAAGTAATGATACGCTTTTGTTATAATTCTTTAATAAATAAAAGTATTACTAATAAAACTGAATATATTCATACATGTATTTGTTTTTAATATTTTTTGTTTTCCAAATATAATGTTAACTTGATGTTTTATGTTGATTTGCAATGTACAGATATTTAAAGGCTTTCTGTAAGTGTCACATTAATTTACAATGTGTTACATTTGATCTGTCATGTGTTCTGCTTTTGTCATACATACAAGTACATATATCTTGTTGGGGACAATTATAGTATTTTGATTCTTTGTTTTAAATGCATGACCACTGTGCTTAACTTTAATACAATGTTTTTGTTTTGCTGTGTTGCTAACAGAAATTGCTTTCTTATTTTTGATTTCATCAGCGAGATGAAGGTCTTGAGATTGAGGTAAGACTTTTTTGGCATTCTGGTTAGACCAATATACATGCTTTTATAAATCATTCGTATCATAGACATTTCAATTATGTTGTTTTATGCTTGAGTTAACAAAATATAGATATGTCATATATCTAAAAAACAAAAACAAAAATGGTAAAATATGCACTTTTAACATATCTGTTGCTGCTATTTCTCAGAAAGTACTGCATGAACATCATTCTGAAATTGTATATATGGTTCCCCTTGGTCCCTAGTTGTGCATATTAAATTGTCAGACTAATTGAGAACAAAATGGCTGACATGCGCACTTGACTACAGTAAAAAAAAAACTTGTGTATAGCCATTTTCAGATTAATTTTATTGACAATAAATCTAGTGGTATATATATATGTGAACTCCAGCTCACTTTATTTTTATTATCAAATGATTAAGAATAGATAAGAGAATAAAAAGGAGAAAAGATCAGCCTATCTTAGGGAACAATACATATCATTAATTGTTAGCTCTCTGTACCCTATCTTCTGTGATCTTCTGTGATCACTGTGGCCCTTCATCTACAGTACACAACTTTGTGAATAGTCATGTGCCCAACTCTATGTAGAGTTATAGCCCTTGGTTCACACTTCACCACTTGTAGAGTTATGGCCCTTTATCTAACAGAAGCTTTCTAGCTTGTCTCTTCCAAAGTTTGTAATGTAAAATGCATTCTACAATGACTTAAGGTTGGTAATGCCACATGATGAAACAAGGTCTTGTGGACACTGTATACCAGAGTTAAAGCCCTTTAATCTTTTTTTTTCCTTTTTGTAAATTAGATAGGAGTCCATAGTTTACTAAGAGTCATTAACCCTCTTTCATATAATTACTTAAGGTTGGTAGTGCCACATGATGAAACAAAGTCTTGTGGACCACTGTATACCAGAGTTATAGCCCTTTAATATATATTTTTTTTTCCATTTTGTAAATTAGGTCGGAGCCCATAGTTTACTAAGAGTCATTTAGTACCCTCTTTTATAATACTAAACAATTTGATTCAAAATGAACATGATATATTTTGGAATTGAAACAAGAAAACAGCTAATTGTTAAAAAATAATAAATATTGATGCTTGTAGAACCTAAGTCCAACACCAAGGACTGATCGGATAAGTAAGGACTATGAGAAGGAGTACCCTAGTATAGAGATTGAAGGGAGGCGTACTGTGAGACGCAGTCCAGACAGCAAGAAGGAAAAACGCAAGAACATTGAGAAAGTCAAGCTAGAAGGGGAGGTGAGTGAAAAACTATATCTCAGATTTTCTATGTTTCATCCATCTCATTTTCACGATTCTTCATAAATTTGTTGATCAAATTAGACAATTTGTGTATAATGATTTTAGAAACTGGTTTAGTCTACCTAGCTATGTTCAGAATTATTGAAAGTGCCATTTTGTTTGTATAGAAAACTTGACATACCCACTGTTGTTGGTAAGATTTAATGTAAGGGGTCTCTTTAGCAGAAGTAGGATGCACTGAATGATGGGGCCTGTTCATTTTTGTGGACAAACCGGTTCGTCGGTTTATTGACGGACCTGCAAATGTTAATACAGGCCTTGGAAGTCTTTTTCAAGGCTCATCTGAAAACCATTTAACATCACCAGGTCCGTCTTTATTTCATAAATGAACAACATCAGTCCAACTGGTCCAACTGTTTGAACTGCAAAAACGAAATGGCCCTGTACTATGTATTAACGGAAGATGGATCCATTGATGGCAAAAGGAAATTAGTCCTGTAAAATGTTGTACGTCAATATTTGATGAAAAAGACTTCAAATAAGGATAATAAAATTACTGTCCTTAAAAAAACAAAGAAAACAAAAATATATGAAACATAAATTTGTTTGTCATTAGGATGTATGAAACAACATGGACAATGAAATAGATTTTGTTGTCAACTGGAAAAATTAGGGTAAATCTGATTGGAGATATTGCCATTTCACATGATATGTCAAACATGTGACTGACCAGAAAATTGTGAGTACATGTACTTCTAATTTACGATCATTGCTGCTTTACACAAAATGTTGAACTTGTGGCTGTCTAGGATGTGGACAGTGATGACGAGTGGCAGGGTCTAATTGATGCCACAGACCAGGAGGGAGATCCAGATGTGGCCATGAAACTCCTCAAGGACCAGAAATTCCACGGGAAGCTCAAGACAAGGATTGGAAACAGCTCTAGTCAGGTCTTGGATGGCATGCTTGAGGGTGCAGCCAGACTCCGGACTGTCCTTCGTGTGGTCACTAACTTAGTGACAATTAAGTGGTCAGTATTAGTAGTAGCTTTTTAAATATGATTGGTAGTGAATAATTTGAAAAAAAAAATTCAAGGACATCAAAATAAAATATTTTGAATTTTGATTTCCCTTTTCAAATAATTATCTTTTTGGGGCAAAAAATTCTAAGCAAGAAAAAGTTTAGAATCTTAAAAATGACAAATATATATTTATTATTTACATGCACAAAATTATGTTAAACCTCTGACTTTGTTTTTGATAGTGAGGTAAAAGTTATTCTGGACTTTCTCAAGGCCTTGTCCATTCCAAAACAAGTCTTGCAGCTGATTACAGAAATCCTGGAAAAGTCCAAAGTGAAACAGGTATGAGGAGCAAATCTTTATCTGTTCAAGTCACAATTAGAAAAGAATATATTCAATCTATCAAACATGAAGAAGTTTGTGAAAATCTTGAGAACCATTTTATACCATAGTATCATAACATCAAGTTCTACACCTGATCACTTCCTGGTGGTCCTTTGACGACGATAATGGGTAAAGGTGACCTTTGACGCTGTCTGCACAGAACACATATTGTTGCATACAAGTGGGAGCATTCATGTCTTAAAAACTTTTTCTTGTCTCTTTTGATATTTTTACATTTTGAAGTTTTAGATTTCCATAATGCACAAAATAAGTAATTAAAACACTATTCATGTTAAAAAAATCACAAAAAACATCGTTTTTTTTATAAAAAAAATGTACAAGGATAAAAGAAATATTTCTGTTCTTTCACCAACAGCAACCCTGGTGTCAGCAGATTCTGATGGACCTCGTGATAGCCCTGAACGCCTACTTCGCCAGTGAGATCAGCTGGTGTGATAAACTAGAGAAGGAAGTGTGAGTGTGTAAGAGCGACTTCGATCTGCAAACAGAGTGACTATAAGGCCACAGAAGGATTGAACTTGCCTTGTGACTTAATTTGTAGAGAAACAAGAAGTTATGACAAACATGTATATGGATAACTCTAGACAACTTATTAGCAAAATATATGGCTGGTATGATCATTAAAATGCGGGGGGGGGGGTTGCTTACATAGAACGAAAGGCTATTCCTGGAACCAGTAAAACACATGTAGCTTACCATGCATGGGGATGGCCCCAGGTTTGTTGTCAGACAGGGACAAGAAGTCATTTGATTCAAACAGCACCATTGTGATATACATGTAATAAGACACATTTTCTCAAGCACCCACCAAGCATAGAATTTCCTAAGTTCTCCTTTAGGATATTATAATGATAATATCCATTTTGGGATATCTCATGTAAAAATTTGTAAAGAGAAGACTAAGTGTAACTTTAATGTTACTGTTACGACATTATTTTTTCTGGTTTGTTGCCAAAAAAGACTGTTGTACTTACAAACTGATTTCCTTGGATAGGGTTCAGGAATACTATGACGCAATGCTACAGTTTATGTCCCTGTTTCCCAAGTTGGTGTGTTTACCTGCGGATGAGGATTTAAGACTGAGGGAGCAAGCGGTTCTGGTATGGTTTTCGTTTTCATGTTCAGTATGATAATAATATAAAAATTTAAACAAATTTTAAGTTCTAAATTATAGATAATCCTATCTTTGGTGCATAAACCAGCAAATATTCAAGACTATTTTTGCAATGCTCATGTCTTGTTGGGACAATTTTGTGCATGTATGTTAACGACATATTTATAATATACTGCTCAACTAAGAATGCTTCATCATATTTCGTGAACACTTCATCATACTTCACTATTTTTTTTGGGGGGGGTGTTAATATTTAGATGATTGATGATTGAGTTGTTAATTCCATTGACAGTGTGGAATGTTTACATGTGAGGTGATGGAGAGAAACAAGTTACACCTAGCCAACCAGTACTTCTCACAGTTAGCCAGTAAACATACTGCAGCCATAGACGCTCTACTGGAATGTACCAAACCAGACCCTCAGATACTGAAAAAACTGACAGGTAAAACTAGTTATTGTTAAGGAGACTCTGCCTGATAGTCCATATATCAGAAATTTGAATAAAAAATTCTATGAAAATATACAAATGTCTGAGAAACAAAAGTATGTCTAGTAGCTCTGCTTGACTCATCTAAATGAAAAGAACATTTTAAATTTAAACATATTGGATCACTTTAAAACAATGGTGAAAATTAAAAAGAATTTATAGCTTTATTTATAGCATATTATTAAAGAAAATTAATTCTAGGCAACTTTTATTAATATTGTCAGTGAGGAAGTTTCTAGTGAGTAAAATAAGGTGTCTGGAATTTTTTTACTGATAATTTAAAAATGCTTTTTATTCAATCACTTGAAAATAGGGATGTGTTCCTGTATGTGTTCAACTTTGACAAGACTATTGCTGTAGGTTATATATGATTAGAAGATTACATGAATACTGTGTTAAATAATTGGAAATAAAAATTCAGCTGTGACAGTAAAAATGAATTATACTCCATTGAACCTTGGATACTAAGGATGTTGCGAAGTTTTCTGATGACCCTACCGACTTCCACATAACAAGGTCTGACTGTAATTGTATTTATAAACAGCTGTAAATGAGTGTACTTGAGTGTCTGTGCTGTATTTTGGATGCAAACAGGATATTTCTGATTGATACAGTAAACACTAAAAATAGTACAAAAAGTCCTTGACCTTTTGACATGATTGATTAATTAGTAATTTTTTGTGTCACTGAAACAATTCCATTTATTTTCAGGCGCAAGTATGTTTCCTCTCAGCATCTTTAGGTGATCTTGAATCTATTTACTTGCTTTGAAATTTCCCTGCTATACATCAGCTAAATGTATATCGGTGACATGGAAACCTTTTCACATTCTTGCAGATGACTTTCACACCCAAATTGTGCTACAAACATGCATGTATTAGGGTATAGTGATAGTAGTCATCGAAGTAAATAACAAATATGTAGGCTGGGGTGGTCATTGTGTTCAGGCAATTTTCAATTTTAATCAATAATACATCACTTGAAAGCAATTATTAGTTCAAAATCAGATGTTAAAATCTGATCGATTATTTGAGAACTTCTTTCTCATGATGAGTTCTGAAAAACAGTACTGTGATCTGTAGAAATTTCAGACTGGTAGAATTAAGAGGCAAGTTACAAGCTAAATTATAAATAAGTATTTGATGAAAGTGGAATTATAAAATCAATAAAATAGCAAGTAAAATGTTTATGTGACATTGATCTACAAATAACATTAATTTATCAGTAATTTCGTAATTATTGAAAAATTAACGTTTATTATTAATAAGTAATAATTGATTATGAATTTATAATTCCCTATTAGATTCTGATCACTAGTTTGTGACCTGGCTAATTGACTTTGGTGCTGGGACACCAAGCACATTTTCTAAAAGTCTTCATCATTTCTGCAGTTTTTGCATATCAAGCTATCTACCACCAGTGCAGTGACCACTTTGATAACTGTTGTTTTATCACTTCAAATCTTTCATACAGTCGTACTTTCCACACCTAGACCTTTATTTTCTCCATGGTGTACCACTTTCTAAAAATAGCTCAAGATTTTCTGGTATTTCTGATTGTTTGTGGCCTTGATTTAGCCATTGTCCCGAGTTACCTGGTTAATACCTCTATATGGGTGGTCAGGTGGCAGAGTGGTAACACACTTGCCTTTCACCTAGGCGGCCGGGGTTCGATTCCCCGATTGGACGTGAAAAGGTATGGGGTCACCTGCCCGACCACATGGGTTTTCTCCAGGGTACTCCTATTTCCTCCCACAATAAGACCCCTTGCCCACTGCCATACAGGCCAACAGGAGTGATTAATACTATAAGTTGATATATAACTTGTTTTGCAATTGTTGTAAAATAAATATAGTTTACTCTACATGGGTACTTGCATGAAAGTATGCTGGAGATTTAATGGAGTGTGGGAGTATTCTAGTGAGACTGTTCTTTGAGTGCCACCTGACTTGAAATCACAGCACAGATACTTTCAACCCAGCCATTTCACTCACCATTTGGGTAACCAGTTATATTCATTTGTGTGTGTGTGTTGGGGGTTGGGTGGATGGGTTGAGGGGTGGAAGGAGGGGGGGGGGGGCATGATTGGTTTGGTTTATTTTGTTAACGTCCTATTAACAGCTAAGGTCATCTAAGGACGGCCTCCCGTGCGTGCGACATGCATGCGTGTGGTGAGTGCGTTTTGGGAGGCTGCAGTATGTTCATGTTAAGTCTCCTTGTGATAGGCCGGAACATTTGCCGATTTATAGTGCTACCTCACTGAAGCATACTGCCGAAGACACCCAGCAGCACACCCCACCCGGTTGTAATATACTGACAACGGGCGAACTAGTCGTCCCACTCCAAATATGCCGAGCGCTAAGCAGGAGTACTAACTACCATTTTTAAAGACTCTGGTATGTCTCGGCTAGGGGACAGAATCCAAAGCCTTCCTCACAGCGGCGAACGCTCAACTAAAGGCCAAAAGTGGGGCATTGTCAAGGGAGATATTAGGAAGAAGAAAGTTGTTAAGAAAGAAGAAAAAAGATAAGATCCCAAATTTACTCGCCTCTTACGATCATGCAATGGGGGCAGCAGATACAATTCTTATGCCCTACCTGCAGGGCCTATGATGCTGTTTGTGATTCTTTGCTATGGAACCACAACCATCTACTCAAATTGTATGTCATGAATGTCTCTAGAGTTTGCTAGGCCACTCAACCCAATCTACTTATAAATATGTCATCAACAATGCTTTTCATCCATGTTAGCTGTCATCCACAATGCTTTTCATCCATGTTAGCTGCAGAATGGCTTTAATTAATGTTTATTTAGACTGAAGATTACAATATACATGTAATATAGGTGCATGATGTCTTATACTTAAATTTATATGAATTATTAGTAGTTAAAGCTATGTATTGGTGATTTCTATAATTTAAGATTGTGTTCATCATTTAGTACAAATATGATGTACATGCATTTGTGGGGAGAAAATATTCAGTGGAATCATTTTTCCAAAAGATCAGTTGTCACTTGCATTGGTTGACATGTGAAACAAAAAAAGCTTGCATGTGATACTAGCCACAAACCTATATACAAGACTATATTGTAAATGTGGGGTAGAGAAGAAAATAAGTAATCCATTAGCTTACAGTTCCAGTTTTGTCTGATTTAAGTTGGAAATGTTTTATTATATATTAATAATAGAAGAAATCTGTTATAGTTTCATGACATTGTATACATTTTTCAGGGTGTTATTAAACTTTAAACATTGAATATTACTTTGACTGATATATTTGTATTCAGATCTGGCGGAGGGTAACGGCGGAGCTGCCGCAGAGAGGATGGACACTCTGATACAGATAGCAGTGACCACTTTGTCAGTCATGGTCACTCTGCCCCTAACTCCTGATGAAGGAGCAGATGGCCGGAGAAAGGTACTTCATACTATCATCAAAAAGTGTGTGTCTTGTCGACATTGGCATATACGCCAGCCTCTGCATCATTGTTAAGAAATTGCATTTAGCAAAGTTTCTCAGAAAATGCAATTAGCGATTTAATTTGTCATATACATTATTGTAATAATTGCAGGGTAATTAAAAAAAGATCATAAGATTTAGTTCTCAGATCATGATCCTGACAAAAAAAAGAACTTTTGGATTACTCTCAGACTGAAAAATAAGTGTTTTTATTTTTGTGGATATCTGAAATTTACAAAGAATTTGGTACTCACATTGAATTTCATAAAATTGCTAAACTATTATACTGACAGCATATTTATTTGATTATTTTTTTTCATTCATAATGTAATATATAGGGGAAAAACATAGCAAATGTCAAACATTAATTACAGGTAGCTCATTACCTGGGCGACAAGTTGGCATCCAAGGGTACAGAACAGCTAACTGATGAGTTCTTATTATTGGCGCGACACCCAGCCCACTGTACAAATGTCTTAAAGGTAGGTGGAATGACTTAATAATGAAATTATACCAATTTAAACTTCAAGGCTTGTTTTAATATGAATTAAATTCTTTATTTGGATCTGAGAATGAAAAACCGTAAGCTTGTTTTAGAATTCATATTCAACCATCCGGAAAAAAGTGCAATGTTGATTTTGTCTGTTGTCCAATATCCTTGAGTGCTTTGTCCGACAGATTTTGTCTGTTGTCCAATTTCCTTAACCTTGTATTTTGTCTGACAGATTTTGTCTGTTGTGCAATTTCCTTAACCTTGTATTTTGTCTGACAGGATTTGTCTGTTGTCCAATATCCTTGTGTATTTTGTTTGACAGATTTGATCTGTTGTCCAATTTCTTTAACCTTGTATTTTGTCCGACAGGTAATCTATGCATGCTCACAAGTATCGTCAGTGTTTTGTTCCTACATCTCTAACCAGATAAAACACATGGATTCCCTGATGGGCGTTCTCATGGGCAAGGTAAGTCTCCTAGAATCCTTAACCAGTCTTCTATCTATTGTTTTCTGTATAGGTAAATATCTTTATTAACTAAATAATAGTCCCAATATCTATTGTTTTCTGTATGGGTATTTATGTTCATTAACTAAATGATAGTCCCAAACAATTTCATTTTTTGTCTAATTAAAATAGGCTCAGACCAGACTTTTGATCAACGTTAATACATTTAAACATTTTGATTTCCTGGTAAAGTTTAAGGAAAGGAATGTTTGACATTTTGTAACAGGTGGAAGTACAGGACATGGAAATAAACTCTGTGATAGAGATGATTCTACACGTATTCAGTACCATTGTGATACAGCTACAGACGATGCCCCAAGTATTGTCGGAGTCGGCCTCGGTCATGGTGTCCATCTTCCTCGAGTCTACCATAGCTAGTCATACTGTAAGTGCCAACATTGTAGTCAACAGGTTTTTGAATCAAAACACAAATGAAAAAAAATTATAAAAATTACAAGGAAAGCCTGTATTTTTTGTGATTAGGGGCCTGGTCGTTTATGCGGACAAACCGGTTCGTCATTTTTTAAATGTAATATTTCAAACATATATCTTGACGGACCTGCAAATGTTAATACAGGCCTTGGAAGTCTTTGTCAAGGCTCGTCTGAAAACCATTTAAAATCACCAGGTCCGTCTTTATTTCATAAATGAACAACACTGGTCCAAGTGGTCTAACTGTTTGGACCGCAAAAATGAAAAAGGCCTAGATGAGAAATGATCCAGACTGTGTGGAAAAAATATTGTGTAGTGAAGATGTCGGTATGTATTTAAAAGACTGGATTTGTTGTATTGTAGGCGGCAGCAGCTCTGTTGTTCAGTCAGATGGTGTACTGCGGTATCTCGGTAGAGGTACAACCAGAGGAAATGTTACAAGCCTGTTTGTCTGTCTTCACAGACCTACAACAGGTATGTACAGGTATCTGATGTTACAGTAAAGCTGTCCGATCTAAAGAGTTGTGTGGGGTCCAAAATACAAAACATGAAGTCAAACAAAATATAGCAGCGATGATATATGTCGTGAGTCTAGTTTTGAGACAATTTACAGAAGGGTGCTGCATATTTTAACTGCTGTTATGCTGATATGATATTTTATTACAAGTAAGTTTATTACGAGGGGAGCCCCTGGCATGAGCTCAGATCTTCATTGAACATTTGGATATTGAGTATTCTGAAAACTGTTTTTTTCCTTTGTATAGAGAATAAGGGGATGTACCATATAAGAAGTCTGAATTTTCTATTTTCGAGAAGATTGAAGGCACATTTCAGTTGACTTTCCTGTATGCTTTTGTTTTTACACAAAATAAACTTACATGCTCTTAATGTGTTTTTTATTCACAAACTTACTTTGTTTAAATTTGGGTTTTTTTGTTATTTGTTTTCTATCACAATTGACACTAGGTTGATTAGAAGACTTAATTTTGAATTATTGAAAAATGAACGTAATTTGTCATTGAAAATCTTATAAGGTGTAACATTATGATGTTTCATATAATAAATATGATTAGATTTATGAAAAACGTGAATAAAAATGTGATTTGTTTAAGTTATGAGATGACTGCCCAGTAATAAAGGATGTAAATTTTAATCAAATAGAGACAAAAACTGTTCGTATTAAATATGTTTTATTTTTCATCAATTCATAGACATCACACTGTTATTCCCAGGTAACACAAATACACCCTTATATCTCTGTTCTTGTCTGTCATTATCTGTCTTGTATTCCTGGTCTTCACTGTTAAATACAAGAATTATCTTTTATGTGAGGATTTTGTAACACAACAAATGAATTTTCATACCTGATATTTCGATGACGTGTACGGTGTATACCCTTCATCAGACATATGACCAGGCTAGCATGCGTACATAAAGTTATAAAACGTGTAGATTGATGTCAATTTCGGCTATACTGTTATATTACAACACTATGCTGTAGTATATATTAGAATAAACGTCGAAATTTATGTGAGGGAGAAATTTACTTGAGGGGGAAATTTAGGCTAATTACGCGGATCCCTTTTGATCGCGAAAATTTTCCTCACGTGCATTATTTTGATATTGATTGGAATATATAAGAACTACAAACAAAGGTGAGTCAATCACGAAAATTACCCCCACGCGCATATTTTACGCATCGAAATCGCGAAATTAACCACCAGTGACTGCTACTCTTTACCTAATACCTGGTCATATATGTGCTACAGAAAAGTCACATATACCACATACAAACATTTTTTTTGTTGTGTGTCAAAATTCTTGCATAAGCCATATTTTTGAACCTGAAGAAAATCTTTAGATACAAAGATTATCAATTTAAATCCAATTTGAAATCACATACTGCATATTTTTTAATCAGAATCTTCAATCGAATAGCTAGAGAAAGCTAGTAGGTCACTGTTTTTTATCCCATTGTGTGATTATAAATTAAAGATTTATTAATGTTAATGTTAAAAACAAAATTCTGTCTTTATTCTGAATAAAGGTCATTATACCCCCGCAACAAAGTTGCTATGACTATGGCAACTGGTCACTATAAACAGGTTTTCCTATAAGAACCATAACTTTAAGTTTGTCCAGACAACTCCTCCTAAACCGAAGGGCCGATTTCAATGAAACTTCACACAAATATAGAGGACCATGTGTAGATGTGCATGCCACTTTCTTTTTTTCAAAATTATGGTTGCTATGGCAACTGGTCACTATAAACAGGTTTTCTGATAAGAACCATAACTTTAAGTTTGTTGCTATGGCAACTGGTCACTATATTACTGGGTTATCTTAGTTAGCCTCTAATTAACAGTTCCAATTTACCATTGACTCGTGCAGATTGCGGGGGTATTAGTCAGCCATCCTGGCGACAGTTCTAGTTATGATAAATGAAGTCAAATTAACATGAACACAATATTGATTTACATAATTGGAAATCAACGCAACAATTACACCAGATGCTCTAGAACGGTCACCTTCTAAATTGACAACACCCACCATGAAAATCTAGGTCAAATCCAGTAATGTAACATTATCAAAATGAGAATTAGGGTAGAGACAACGGAAATACCAGCCATATCAATGAGTATTAAACACATCTAGAAAAGAATTAAAAATTAAAATATTGTTTTGTTATTATTAGGTCCCCTACCAATGAAACCGGAAAGTTTTACTCTCTTGTACGTCACAGGTTCACAGGTGCTTTGGGTAATTATATATCATAGATGTGTACTATCATATATTAGCCTTGTATTATTACATAAATTCTATTTTATATAGCAATACGATGCTCATATAGTACACATATACAATATATAATTTCTTACCACAAACACCTGTCTTGTACATAGACTTTGTATGTACGTATGTTTGTTAGCACTGTAGCGGCTTCATTCCTTGATGGGGTTTTGATCAGACTTCACACACAATTATATAGGACCATAACAACTCAAATAGTTTTAGGGTTGTTATGTCAAGTTCAAGGTCTTCGTTACTATTCTTAGCATGGGCCGTTATGGGACATATTGCTTTAGTAACTAACACAGTATGCTTGTTAGCTCACCTGGTCCGAAGGACCAAGGTGAGCTTATGCCATACCGTTGCGTCCATCGTCCGTCCATCCGTCTGTCTGTTGTCCGTTCGTCCGTCAACAATTGACTTCTTCTTCATAACCACACATCAGAATTTGACCAAATTTGGTCAGAATCATTCCTATGGGTAGGGGACTCAAAATTGTACAAATGATGGGGCTGACCCCCTGGGGGCCTCTGGGGGGGGGCCAAAAGGGGTAATTTTTGCACTATTGATATAAACGACTTCTTCTCTGAAACCAAGCAATGGCAATCACTCATATTTGCCTGGTAGTATCACTATGGGGTGGGGATTCAAAATTGTACAAATGATGGGGCTGACCCCCCAGGGGCCTGAGAGGCGGGGCCAAATGTGGTCAATCTGGCTATATTGATATAAACGACTTCTTCTCTGAAACCAAGCAATGGCTTTCGCTCATATTTGCCTGGTAGCATCACTATAGGGTGGGGATTCAAAATTGTACAAATGATGGGGCTGACCCCCCAAGGGCCTGAGGGGCGAGGCCAAATGTGGTCAATCTAGCTATATTGATATAAACAACTTCTTCTCTGAAACCAAGCAATGGCTATCGCTCATATTTGCCTGGTAGCATCACTATGGGGTTGGAATTCAAAATTGTACAAATGATGGGACTGACCCCCCCAGGGGCCTGAGGGGCGGGGCCAAATGTGGTCAATCAGGCTATATTCATATAATTGACTTCTTCTCTGGAACCAAACAATGGATATCTCTCATATTTTACTGGTAGCATCACCTTGGGGTAGGAATTTGAAATTGTACAAATGACGGGGCTGACCCCCTGGGGTCTGAGGGGCGGGGCCAAAAGGGGTCAGTTTTACAGAATTGATATAAACGACTTCTGCTCTGAAACTAAGCAATGGATATCACTCATATTTGGCTGGTAGCATCCCTATGGGGTGGGGATTCAAAATTGTACAAATGGTGAGGCTGACTTCCAAGGGGTCTGAGGGGCGGGGCCAAAAGGAGTCAATTTGGCTCTCTTAATTTAAACGACTTCTTCTTTGAAACCAAGCGATGGATATTGCTCATATTTGCCTGGTAGCATCACTATGGGGTGGGGATTAAAAATTGTACAAATGATGGAGCTGACCCCCCAGGGGCCTGAGGGGCAGGGCCAAATGTGGTCAATTTGGCTGAATTGATATGAACAACTTCTTCTCTGAAACTAAGCAAGGGATATCACTCATATTTGCCTGGTAGCATCCTTTTGGGTAGGGATTCAAAATTTTATAAAGGAAGGAACTTACCCCCACTCCCCCCGGGGTGCAGAGGGCGGGGGTCAAAAGGGGTCAATTGGTTTAAACAACTTCTTTGCTGAAACTGAGCAATGGATATCACTCACATTTGTGTGGTAGCATCCCTATGGGGTTGTACCAAAAGTTAATTTTATTTCATGGATGAATGCATTTTTTGACATAAAATCCTCACGTACCCATATAAAATGCCTATGATATATTGACATAGCAATACCAGTGACAAATATACTTAATCATCATTCTTGTTTCATATCTCATGAAATCCAGGTGAGAGATACAGGCCCTATGGGCCTCTTGTTATATATAGGTGCTGTGTTGTGTGTTTCCAAGAGAATAAGTGTTGCGCCACTGATTTGAATTGGGCTATATGTGCATGTTGGTTATGAAATTCCAGTCTATGCATACTGTTGTATGAATATATCCTCCGTCATTCAATATAAAGTGTTGCATTGACGTGTGTGTTTCGTGTTGTATCTCAAAAAGTCCATGTCGTAACCCAGTTGAACTTTAGATCCTGGTTTTAATTGAATAATCTTATTCCAAGCATCACTTACGATGTAGTGTTTCTCCATATATATGACTGTAGAACCCTGTAGTATTGTATTATAAACATTTCATTGGTAATCTACAGAAATACATGCTTGTCTATAGTATGGCTATGATTTTATGGTAGGGTAACAAGTAACTTAGAAGAAAAGAGGTTTTTTGACCACACACAATTCATGACATTGTGTAGTGCACTGAGCCTTAGAAACCAAATTTAACATAAATTTGTTAGGTCATCTGACCCAAAGGGTCAGGATGACCTATAGCCATCGTGCTTCGTCCGTCGTCCGCTGTGCGCCGTCCGTAAACTTTTTCTTTCAAAACGCTACTCCTCCTTAACGCTTGGGTGGATTACTTCCAAATTTGGTTTGAAGCATCATCGGGGGAGGGCAATCATATTTTATATAAATGAGGCTGGTCTGACCCCTGGGGCCAGAGGGGCGGGGCCCCAAAAAGGGAACTTAGGTGAATATTTGCTATAAAATCCTACTCCTCCTTTACCCTTAAGTGGATTACAACTAAATTTGGTGTGAAACATCATTGGGGGAGGGCGGTCATATTTTATATAAATGAAGTTGGTGTGACCCCTGGGGCCTGAGGGGCGGGGCCCCAAAAGGGGAACTTTGATGAAATTTTGCTATAAAATCCTACTCCTCCTAACCCTTTAGTGGATTTCAACCAGATATGTTGTGAAACATCATTTGGGGAGGGCGGTCATATTTTATATAAATGAGGCTAGTGTGACCCCTGGGGCCAGAGGTGCGGGGCCCCAAAAGGGCAACTTTGATGAAATTTTGCTTTAAAATACTACTCCTCCAAAACCCAAAAGTAGATTATTACAAAATTTGGTGTGTAACATCGTTGGAGGAGGACAATCATATTTTATATAAACGAGACTGGTCTGACCCCTGGGGCCAGAGGGGCGGGGCCCCAAAAAGGGAACTTTGATGAAATTTTGCTATAAAATCCTACTCCTCCTTTACCCTTTGGTGGATTTCAACCAGATATGGTGTGAAACATCATTGGGGGAGGGTGGTCTTATTTTATATAAATGAGGCTGGTGTGGCCCCGTGGGCCAGAGGGGCGGGGCCCCAAAAGGGGAACTTTGATGAAATTTTGCTATAAAATCCTACTCCTCCTTAACCCTTTGGTGGATTTCAACAAGATATGGTGTGAAACATCATTGGGGGTGGGTGGTCATATTTTATATAAATTAGGATGGTGTGGCCCCTGGGGCCAGAAGGCGGGGCCCCAAAATTGGAACTTTGATGAAATTTTGCTATAAAATCCTACTCCTCCTTAACCCTTTGGTGGATTCATTTGGCGAGGGCGATCATATTTTATATAAATGAGGCTGGTGTGGCCCCTAGGGCCAGAGGGGCGGGGCCCCAAAAGCGGAACTTTGATGAAATTTTGCTTTAAAATACTACTCCTCCTAACCCTCATAGTGAATTATTTCCAAATTTGGTGTGAAACATAATTGGAGGAGGACAATCATATTTTATATAAATGAGGCTGGTCTGACCCCTAGGGCCAGAGGGGTGGGGCCCCAAAAGGGGAACTTTGGTGAATTTTTGCTATAAATCCTACTTCTCTCTAACCCTTGGGTGGATTAATACGAAATATGGTGTGAAACATCCTTTGGGAAGGGTGGTCATATTTTATATAAACGAGGCTAGTGTGACCCCTGGGGCCTGAGGGGCAGGGCCCCAAAAGGGGAACTTTGGTGAATATTTGCTGTTAAATCCTAATCCTCCCTAACCTTTTGGTGGATTACATCCTAATTTGATGTGAAACATAAGGTGACAGCAATCATATTTTTTAATGAGACAGGTCTGACCCCTGGGGAAAAAAAGATGGGGCAAAAGGAGCGCTTAGGTTAAACATTTCTTAAAAATGCAATTCCTCCTTAATGCCTTAATTGATTACAACCATATTTAGTAAGAAAAAAATTGGGGAAAGGCAATCCTAATTAATATAAATGAGTCTTGTCTGACCCATTGGGACAGAGGGGCATGCCCCAAAAATGGGAACTTGGCTAAAATTTTGCTTTATGATGCTGCTCTTCCTGGACAAGCTAAATGGATAAAAACCAAATTTGATCTAAAACATAACTGGCTGCGATAAATAATTTATGGTAATAATGCTGGATTGAGGGGTGTGTCCCTGCTGTAAGTGTAAGTGTTTGTCAGATGACCGTTAAGGCCCATGGGCCTCTTGTTAAATATTTGAGCTGAAAAACCCTCTTATTCTGAATCAGTCAACATCATACAAGCCTACTAAAGTTATCAAATTTAAATTGATTTCATCTTTTTAAATTTTTTAATCTTCAACTAAATTATATATCTGAAGAAAAAATGAAATATTTCAAATTGAATGGAAATAATTATAATCAATATTTTCTGGTCACATGATGGAATTTAGTTACGGATTATGAAATGCTTTAATTTGAACCTCATTACAGATCTGTGTGCGATGTCCATTTGACTATGGTGTACTGGACGGACTTCTACTGCTTCTATGTGAAATGCTGGCCCAGGTAATGAATTCTTGTTACTTTGTCAGTTATTCTCCAAACATTCATACAATTATTCCTCCGTCAATATCACCACATTCAGAATGCTAAATAGATATGGAGAAGTTGCTTTTGTGATGCTGGCGGGCAACTATGAAAGATGTTTTTAAGGGAAAATTAAGTGATTTAAAGAAAAGTGTAAATTTCTAATGTTGAAAGTAGACCGAGATGAAATGACTTTCCTTTAACTGTAAATTATCTGTTAATAAGTTTAAACTGTATCTTATATTATGAACTATGTAGCAATGCCAAAATTAATAGCGTTACATAAATAAATAGATAAATAAATAATGAGGGTTCAAAAAAGGTACTGGTTACTTATATCAATTTGTCTCCTTATTACTTGATTGTAGGCAGAGGGCCCTGTAGCCCAGATGTATATAGACACAGGTATATGGGGGACGCTGTGGCACAGAGTAGCCCAGGCCTTACAGGTGACGAACCCAGAAACAGACACCCCCATCCACGACATTGAAGAGGAGGGGGGACCAGTGTCCGGCTTCCATCCCCCTGACTGGACCCTTGTGTCACCACAGGGTCTGATGGCCGTCCTTCAGATGTCAGTCACTGTCTTCACCAAGGTATCGACATTGTATATGTGTTATAGGTCGGGGCCGCGGTGGCCGAGTGGTTAAGGTGTCCCGACACTCTAACACTTGCCCTCCACCTCTGGGTTGCAAGTTCGAAACCTACGTGGGGCAGTTGCCAGGTACTGACCGTAGGCCGGTGGTTTTTCTCCGGGTACTCCGGCTTTCCTCCACCTCCAAAACCTGGCACGTCCTTAAATGACCCTGGCTGTTAATAGGACGTTAAACAAAAACAAACCAAATGTTATAGGTCACAAAATGTATTAATAGAGTTATGGCCCTTTATTATTTTCTTGTCAAAATTTGAATGCAGCTTTGTTATTTTTACTTTTCTTTTTATTTTCTTTGCTTCTTAATTCTTATGTTACGTATTAAAAAGAATGATGAAGTTTATAATTGATCTTTTGAATGTTTATTAGATAAAGATTATTTACTTATTGCAGTAGATTTTACATATTTTTAATCTGTGTTTCAGGAAACAAACCAGTGTATCCCGAACCTTGCTGTACCAGACAGTATCATTCTACTGACGATTGCACATCTTCTTAATAAAGACTTCCTCGCTGCTATAGTTACCAGGTAAACACTTTATCCTCCCTTATTTCCACATTTCATTCGGTTAGTATTTCCTGTTACCATTGAGAACATTCTCTTCACTTCAGAGATTGTTATTTTGTTTACAGTTTTGATAGAGATTGTATTTTGTTTACAGTTTTGATAGAGATTGTATTTTGTTTACAGTTTTGATAGAGATTGTATTTTGTTTACAGTTTTGATAGAGAGTGTATTTTGTTTACAGTTTTGATACAGAGATTGTATTTTGTTTACAGTTTTGATACAGAGATTGTATTTTGTTTACAGTTTTGATAGAGATTGTATTTTGTTAACAGTTTTGACACAGAGAGTGTATTTTGTTTACAGTTTTGATACAGAGAGTGTATTTTGTTAACAGTTTTGATACAGAGAGGGTATTTTGTTTACAGTTTTGACACAGAGAGTGTATTTTGTTTACAGTTTTGATACAGAGAGTGTATTTTGTTTACAGTTTTGATACAGAGATTGTATTTTGTTTACAGTTTTGATAGAGAGTGTATTTTGTTTACAGTTTTGATACAGAGATTGTATTTTGTTTACAGTTTTGATAGAGAGTGTATTTTGTTTACAGTTTTGATAGAGAGTGTATTTTGTTTACAGTTTTGATACAGAGATTGTATTTTGTTTACAGTTTTGATAGAGAGTGTATTTTGTTTACAGTTTTGATAGAGATTGTATTTTATTTACAGTTTTGATACAGAGATTGTATTTTGTTTACAGTTTTGATACAGAAGGTATACAGTTGGCCACTGACATTATCCTCCAGGTCACACAGCTGTGCTGTTTCCCATTCGCAATAGACCTACCAGATGACCTCCTTACAGAAGTACAGAGGTAGGTAACCGTATATATATGAACAGAATTTTCTCCAGGTCATATATCTGTCCAGGGCTTATACTGTTAAGGTACTCATTTTAAAAACAATGAAAGTTTGGAATATATCCCATTGTAAACAGATGAGCATGATGCGTTGAGTTGGTGCACTGGCAATAAACTAGTGATAGTTAGTTACCATGGGTGGTTTACTGCCTCATGATCATGACTACAACTATTGCTACATTTCATCTCACTCACTGTAGTAGGGGTCATGATAGCTCAGTCGGGAGAGTAAAAAAAAAAAAAAAAAAATGAATTTTGATATTAAAAGCATGTCAATTAATTCTTATCTATTCTTTTGATCCTATTGATTTCTAAAAACTGATAAAAATTAATTGTAGAACTTTAAACAATAAAAGAAATCATAATGATAAAAATATATGTCCATGCATTTTCTAGTTTTCTGATTACAGTCAAACCTGTCTATAGCGACCGCCCAAGGGGAGGCAGAAAAACGGTCACTATAGACAGGTTGCCTTTATAGACAGGTCAAAATTATTGCACCAACCAATTTACTTAAAACTGCCATAAATAAATTGTCATTGAACAGGGCATTCAGAAGACCAGTCAGAAGTTAAATAAATGCATAAACTTTATAAATCTGAAGGGTTTAATATTTAATGATTTGTGGACCCACACACAAAATATAACTCAAAATGGTCTTATAGATTTTTTTTTTTTTAATTTTGTTCTGAAATAATGCTACCGTAAATATTCGCGTATAGTGCGCACTTTTTTTCAAAAATTGACAAGTGAAAAAGACCACTGCGCACTATACGCAAGTACAAGCCTTTTCCCAGTGAGAATGGATGTGATTTGACTGAGATTTGTGATCGTTTCCTTTCACAGCAGGATTGATTTAATACTTATATATAACATATATAAAGCATTAAGAAAGTAATAGTTAACAAATAATCAAAGAAATGAATAGTTATTTTAATGTTTAATTTCTTGAAATTGTGTATTTATCAGCAATTACGTGGATTTATCTAAGTCGGTCGTGAGCCACATGTTCCGTACACATACGATCTCACTTGAGCATGTTCCCGTATTCAGGTCCAAAACGATGTATAACATCTCAATTAACATCAAACAAAACTTGAAATGATATAGCAGTACTTAGTTATTTCATACTTCTAAATTAATCACCTTATAAATCCGGAATGTTGCCAGAAACTGATAATGTTCAACTTGTTTATTTACGGAAGCTGTAACAGCACGCATGCGCAATTAGGCTCGGGTAACACTAATGCCTTGATCTCGTGCGGCAGTCACTGACCAACTGGCCTTATAAAATACGATATGACTGTGAAAACTACCGGGTTACTCTTATTTATCGTCTGCACTGTAGATTTATCCATTACACATGTTAATTCATTGATATAAAAGTTGTGACCAGCACGACGACTGCAGACTTGTTTCCGTACTGTATACAAAATGGCGGCCTGTGTTACATAACGTAGCAGTCAGCTTACTATTCAATCTTGTTATAATTGAGCTTAATTAGCTTTGTATGTTCGTGGAAAGATACCACAAGAGACCATACCTGCGTGAAAATCACAAGGTAATTGAGAGTAGGATTAATTATTTTGTTGGTACAACAGCGTAGATGGGACCGCTATAATTTGCAAGCTGACTAGGCCTGTGGCGATATAATGTAAACAACCTGTCAATCCAATGTGTCAAATCTGACCGGTGATTCCAATTAAATGTGGTACATTGTAAATTAGCTTTCATAAGTTACAAATTCCTATCATCTTATGCTTTAAAATTCATCTACCGCTCCGTTGAAAATTGAAAAAAAAAAAAAAAAAAAAATTTTTGAAAATGAACCTCAAAAACGTACCTGCGCACTATACGCGAGTGCGCACTATACCCGAATATTTACGGTATATGTATCTATCAAATTATCTCCCTTTCTTTCATAAATAAAGAAAAAGAATACACAATAATTAATTAATTAATTATATTTGTGTTACTACTAATTATTTCATGTTATAGTCTTACTTCTTAAAACCAAAATATTTTTTTCTGACCCAAATTGAAATCCGGATATTTGTGTCAGTTTACGACTTTTTAAACGAACATTAATGTTCGGTTATTGTGATCAAGAACTGGACTGAGAAATATAACCATATATGGTAGCCACATTCACCAATACGCCATCTACTGTCTGTTTCAATGAAATATGGCTGCCCCCATTGCCTTACGCTTCAAATAATTTACTTGCAAAAACATCTTCGTTTTATATAGTAGTTTTACCGAAAAGGTTGAAATGTATTCAGTAGGTGTTTTCAAGATGCATACGATTTGAGAAATGCATAACGCTAGCGAAATGAGAAGACTAAATGAACCTGAACTTTGCGAATAACTCCGGTCCAGGTCAATATATTTATGTAAACAACTATTGCGCAGGCGCATTCGTCTCCGGATGTTTAGAAAGTTTTGCTCTTCTGTGTTCTTTCCAAAACGGCTGAAATGTGTAATATATATATTCTAGAATGTTACATCATTATCAACTAGGTGTGTATTTCTATAATTTAGAGAAAGAAATATATCAATGACGGCATACGAGACAATACATTGTATCATACTATACTGTAGTTACTGTACGTGTTTGCGAGAAAGAACTGTACATATGTATAGGCTTACAATTAGGTGGCATTTGTGGTCAGGGTGACTGGTCATAGCGTTAAAATTGTCATCGATTTCCATATACCATTTTCCTTTGACGAAAATGACCCAATAAATCAAATGCAAATGATAATATCTTGCTATGTGCACGGGATTGCTTGTTGTAGGCGATACTTGGAACGTATTTACTGTTGTAAGGGAGGTAACTGCAAGATTTACGGAAATCAAAAATAAACCAATTTGATTGGTCGATTCTTCCTTCACTTTGGCATGGGGTGTACAATGGAAGTGACAGATAACTACGGCAATATTCAGATGATATCAACAATAACATTTTTGGATACGTGTGGTTGGCAGTTGTTGTCATGTTTAAAATGAACAATTATATAGCTTGTTTTTATTTCGGCAAAGACGAGAATATTTACTGAAACGGACCACACGTGAAGCAGACTTGGAAATACCGAAACGAAGAAAAATCGGGCTTAATTATAATATAAATTGGCATTATTTTCAGAGGATTGACCAAAATATATGTTCTGCAATGCCTGATTGTATCATATATAAAATATTAGAGGTTTATTTGACCGAATTTTAAATTAATTATTCATTTGTGAATCGCGGCCCGATTGTCGTTGGAGTTGAATTACCGAAATGGCCGATAGTCGACCCAAAATTGATATTTTTACGAGAATTTTTGTTTTCTTTTACCTGAAAGTATTTTGAAATAATTTGCAAAATACCGAATTCACGACCAAATTTTCGATTGCGACGAACTTCTGTGACGGTGTTAAGTTCATGTTAAGTTAGGCCTATATCTGATTAAAATCAGCTGTTACATGGCTACGTTTACTATGCACTACGTCTACTAGGTATTTTTTTTTAAAGACGGAAATCCGGATTATCTAAAAACAAATGCAAAAATACTTGTGATATTCACTTAATTTCATATTCAGTCGTTAATTGTTATCTGTAGTTTGATAACTTCTGATATTTTGTGATTGATACTCTATATAATATTGCTGTGGAACTTGTGTTATTTTTCAAACAAATTCATTTTAATAATTTGTTAATTTAGAATTTTCATCAAGTCATAATCAAGACTTGAAATTCTCACTACACCATACTTCAAACACAGAGAAATCGATGAATTGATAAACTGAAAATTTAAGTCAAGCAAATGAGTTAATATTTACCTTAAATATTTTTTCAATATACAACAAATGTTCAGATGACTATTTGTGCCATGCTGTTACAAGATTTCAGTTACAATTCTAAAATTGAATTAGTATGTAAATATATGTTATCCTGTCAATATCCACAAAGCGAGTGTAGTCTACTGTACTCAAAGTCATGCCAGTAGATAGCGGTACATATACTTTCTGCTTACATCTAGTGCTTACTTGTGTGAACTATTAATCAATAACAAAATGTTTCATATATTTCTATATATGACTTCACAAATTATGTGGTGTCTGAAGATCTGAATGAAGTGAATAAACGATGTATTAAATTATTTTTATGAAATATTCAAGTTACAGATCATTCTCTTTTTTAAAATATTGATTTCAGGTCCATTTTGGTAATTCAAATATGACGGCAATCAGGCCTCGAATGGCGAATGATTACAAACATTTTAAATACGTCTCGGTCAAATAAACCCCTAATATTTTACATATGATTAATTTTGACATTGGAGAACATATAATTGTGTCCATTCTCTAATATAAGCACTGGTAGAAAGTACAGAATAGAGCTTGATAAATATATAATCAAAATTACTAATTACCCCGGTAAATATAACATTTTACGTAAACCTCCCATGACTGATGGTGAACTTAAACTTGCAAATATCCTGTGTCATTCCAATTTTGATATGTGTAAATATATACACGAACGGTATATATATAGATATAGATATGGAATTATTCACAAATTTGCATACAGTTATGGAATCTTATAACACCCCAAAAACTGTTCTCTCCACATAAAGGATGTGATTTGTGCAATTACATTGCTGAACTGTGTGGTTCACTATGATTGGATGGTCAACATTGGAAAGGGACAATAAATAGGGAATGTGTCATCCCATCGAATGGACTGTAACCTTTATCAGTTTGAAGTTGAAAATGAAGCTTGAAGTTTTCTTTTCCTGTTTGCTGAATTATTTGATGAAGATAGTCTTTATATGGTTGTTATTCTTTATCACATTGTATACAATGCTGTAATTATACCAGAAGTATATCTTCTCATATAAAGATTTATTAACATCAAATGATTCCTGAACAAAAGGAGTCGAAGTTTTTTGTTTTGAAGTACCATACATGCTTGAGTACAGTTTCAATAGGATACATTCCTAATCCGGGCCTTGATTAGCAGCTCTGGTTTTGGTTTTCAGTAGTTCTTTATGTGTGTTTCATCATATTAAGTTGAAATATGCTAAACTAACGATGGAACTAGCCTAAATTTAGTGCATATTAGAAGTTGGCATCAATAAGGTCACAGAGTCCTGGCTGTATTATAACTGATGATGGCTTCCCGAAAGAAAGAAGACATATTTCATTTTCATCCATCCAAGATAGATCAATAAACTTCCAATTTCAATCAGGACCTTACAGAAATATGCATGTGTTCCATCATATCAGAACAGCTGCAAACATTTCAAATAATTGGCAATTAATTCCTAAACCAATATCAGTAAATTTATCGACTTTAAACTTAGAAGATTACTGATTTTGCATTAAACAATAATGTTCGTTTACAGTACTTCCAGTACTTTGATTATTAGTATTGACTAATTAAAGATGGCGGCAGTACAAACGCTAGTATCGACAGCTACGATTAAGAAAGGCAATATTGGCTTTCATGTGAGTAAATCTTGTTGACAGATTTGACCAGTGTTTGTTATTGAAGTGGTGTATCCTAGTTGTAATCACAAAATTAACTGACCGTGTCAAATGAAGCCACCTATGCACAGTTGTAATGTAATACCGACACGCATGGTGACCCGACTCCCCTCTTACCGAGCCCCAGGCCAGGGCAGCTACAGTAATTATAGGCTAATAGGTGGTAGGGGTCTTTTGTTTATATACTCAGGCCAGGGTTGTGGTGCTCCTTTGTTTGTATAATCAAGCCAGGGTCGATGTGTCTGAATTTTCCGGGGATTTTATGAGGGATGACTGCCGAGAGCAAAAAATGGCTGACAGAAATCGGTCGCTATAGAAAACAAATTAGCGACCGCCGTTCCGAAATCACCGGTCGTTAGCCACATTAGACAGGTAGTCGCTATACAGAGGGTCGTTATATAGTAAAATCTTACGGGGAATCTTAAAACCGGTCGTTATAGACAGGCAGTCGTTCTATACAGGGGGTCATTAGAGCAGGTTTGACTGTAATTAGTATAGTTTGTCTTTAACAAGAACTGTTGCCTTCCTTCATTTAATTTGTGAAAAGGAAATAATTTTATTTTGGATTTGTGATTTTGTAGCTGTCTATTCTCCGTCAACATGCTGCCACGGCTGTTACATGCCTGTAATAAGTATTTGAAGCAAGGACAAATGGAAATGCCCCTTGGTCTTATCGTACATCTCGTCCTCAGCAGTGACGACTTCATGGACAAGTTCATCAAATCTTTAAAGGACCTCAAGGTAGAGCTTCAGCATGCCTACTGAAAGAATCCTGTTGATGTTTTATTAGCTCATCTGAACCGAAGGTCCGGTGAGCTTATGTCATGGAGCGACGTCCGTTGTCTGTCCGTCGTCCGGCTACATTTACTTCAAATCGCTACTAGTCAAAAAGTTTTTATTGGATTTTGACCAAATTTGGTCAGAAACATTCTTGGCGGAAGGGGATCAGATTTTGCATAAATGGTGACTGACCCCCAAGGGGCCGGAGGGGCCGGGCCCAATACGGGAAGTTGAGACAATTCCTTTAAATCGCTTCTAGTCATCAAGTTATGAATGGATATAAACCCAATTTGGTCAGAAACATCCTTTGGGGAAGGGGAACAGATTTTGCATAAATGGTGACTCTGACCCCTGAGGGGTCAAAGGGGTGGGGCCCAATAGGGTAAATAGAGATAATTCCTTGAAATCGCTACTAGTAAAAAAGTTATGAATGGATTTGCACTTAATTAAGTCAGAAACATCCTTGGGGAAGGGAAACAGATTTTGCTTAAATGGTGACTTTGACCCCCAAGGGGCTGGAGGGGCAGGGCCCAATAGGGGAAATAGAGGCAATTCCTTTAAATCGCTACCAGTCATAAAGTTATGAATGGATTTGAACCCAATTTGGTCAGAAACACCTTTGAGGGAAGGTGAACAGATTTTGCATAAATGGTGATTAACCCCCAAGGGGCGGGAGGGGCAGGGCCCAGTAGGAGAAATTGAGGCAATTCCTTTAAATCGCTACTTGTCATCAATTTATGAATGGATTTGAACCTAATTTGGTCAGAAACACCCTTGGGGGAAGAGGAACAGATTTTGCATAAATGGTGAATTTTTGATCTCCAAGGGCCAAAGGGGCGGGGCCCAATAGGGGAAATAGAAGTAAAGCCTTTAATCGCTACTAGTCATAAAGTTATGAATGGAATTGAACCCAATTAGGTCAGAAACATCCTTGGGAGAAGGGAAACACATTTTGCATAAATGGTGACTGATCTCTAAGGGCCAAAGGGGCGGGGCAGGGCCCAATAGGGAAAAAAGAGCTGATGCCTTTAAATCGCTACTAGTCATTAAGTTATGAATGGATTTGAACCCAATTTGGTCAGAAACATCCTTGGAGAAAACAAAGCAGATTTTGCATTAATGATGAATTTTTGACCTCAAGGGGCCAAAGAGACAGGGTCCAATAGGGGAAATAGAGATAATTCCTTTAAATCGCTACTATTCATTAAGTTATGAATGGATTTGAACCCAATTTAGTCAGAAAAATTCTTGGGAGAAGGGGAACAGATTTTGCATAAATGGTGACTCTGACCCCCGAGGGGCCAAAGGGACGGGGCCCAATAGGGGAAATAGAAGTAAAGCCTTTAATCGCTACTAGTCATAAAGTTATGAATGGAATTGAACCCAATTAGGTCAGAAACATCCTTGGGAGAAGGGAAACACATTTTGCATAAATGGTGACTGATCTCTAAGGGCCAAAGGGGCGGGTGAGGGCCCAATAGGGAAAAAAGAGCTGATGCCTTTAAATCGCTACTAGTCATTAAGTTATGAATGGATTTGAACCCAATTTGGTCAGAAACATCCTTGGAGAAAACAAAGCAGATTTTGCATTAATAATGATGAATTTTTGACCTCAAGGGGCCAAAGAGGCAGGGTCCAATAGGGGAAATAGAGATAATTCCTTTAAATCGCTACTATTCATTAAGTTATGAATGGATTTGAACCCAATTTAGTCAGAAACATCCTTGGGAGAAGGGAAACACATTTTGCATAAATGGTGACTGATCTCTAAGGGCCAAAGGGGCAGGGCGGGGCCCAATAGGGGAATAAAAGTAATGCCTTTAAATCGCTACTAGTCATCAATTTATGAATGGATTTGAACCCAATTTGGTCAGAAACATCCTTGGAGAAAGCAAAACAGACTTTGCATTAATGATGATTTTGACCCCCCAACGGGCCAAAGGGGTGGGGCCCCATTGGGGAAATAATGGGGCCCCACCCCTTAAATCGCTAATAGTCATAAAGTTATAAATGCATGTTGTAAACTTAGAGAGTCTGGACTTCATTATTTCTTTAAAGCAGTTGGGATCCCCACACTATAACCATATATACATGTAGCATTGTTTGAGATTGGCAAACAAAACGAATTGAACATGAACATTATTTTGACAATTGGTCAAATCCAACCAGGTGAGCAATACAGGCCCCATGGGCCTCTTGTTAACTATCATATCATGATGGCATTTCATTTGATTGTATTTGTAATTAATGATCTTTCATATCATGATATGATTTTATGAGATGTCAGACTCTGTATCTATAGCAAATTTGTAGGTCTGCTGAAATTTAATAAGTTGCCTTTTGCTAACTCAGATTGTTCTTTTGAGTAATTAGATATATTAGATAGTGTTAGGAGATTAAGTTTGTGACGTTATAATAATACAAAGTATCACGGTAAGTGTAGATTGTACAGTGAAAGTCTTATTTGTATATTTCAGGCCCTGTCATTCCTCAGTAATTGTGTACAGCCGTCCAGTCAAGAGTCTGTTATATGTGATGTTATCTCCCTTTGTAATCATCTAGTCAGATCATCTAAAGATAATTACCAACTCGTCAAATCTGTCTTCCATGGCAGTAAGGGTAAGTTGGGCGTCTAGTCAGATCATCTAAAGATAATTACCAACTCGTCAAATCTGTCTTCCATGGCAGTAAGGGTAAGTTGGGCGTCTAGTCAGATCATCTAAAGATAATTACCAACTCGTCAAATCTGTCTTCCATGGCAGTAAGGGTAAGTTGGGCGTCTAGTCAGATCATCTAAAGATAATTACCAACTCGTCAAATCTGTCTTCCATGGCAGTAAGGGTAAGTTGTCTCCCTTTGTAATCATCTAGTAAGATCATCTAAAGATAATTACCAACTTGTCAAATCTGTCTTCCATGACAAGAATGTTGTTTTCTGACAAGCCTTGACAAAAGACTTTCATTTCCCGCATTAATATCTGCAGGTCTATCAAGATTAATGTTTGTCCACATCAACAAACAGGCCCCTTGTCAAGGTTGTAAGGACAATTTATCTTCCTTCACAATCATGATGGTAAATCAATCAAAAGGAGTGAAATATTCCCTTCTCACATTCCAAAGGAACAAAGGATAGAAAGCTACTAGATTTTGTAGTAGAACCACATACTGTGTTACGTATCACTGATAACTGATTTTACCACCGTGTGAGCAATACAGGCCCCATGGGCCTCTTGTGTTTAAGAACTGCATATTGTCTATCACTGATAACTGATTTTACCACCAGGTGATTATGAACCCTTGTCTGCCTTACTACGTCACCGGTCAGGAACGGTCAAATCCAGAACCTGCAGTCTGATTGGTAACCTCATGAAGCACCATGGCCAGTTTTACGCTTTACTCAAACAGAGGTCAGTAATCAGGCTCAATTAGTGTTTGTTTCCTTAACTTGAAAAATCCTTTAAAATCCTGAAAAAGTGAGAGAGAGAGAGAGAGAGAGAGAGAGAAAAAGAAGAAGAAAGATGGTTTTTTTTTTATTGATGAAAACAATGCATATATTTTTTTTATTGAGTTTTGAATTAGTTACAATAGCTTATCAGGCGAGAATAGTTTATAATGAATCATTAATTATCGTTATGTCTGAATAATTCATTCATTGACTATTGATTATTAGTAGTGAAAATATTTATGTAATATCCTTGATACTAGTACTTCATTGTTTAATGTTTGTTCCAGAGTGTAGAATTGTAAATTTTACATTTTAGGGACAAGATCCTTACTGGGTTGATAGCTGCTCTTAAGGATGAAGATCCTCATGTTCGCAAGGTAATTTAAAATAATTTTTTTTGTGACCCCTCTCTGTTCCAGTGTATCATATCTTTATAATTTGACCATTAGTAATTGCCTTACTGCTCCTGTTCCCCTCCTCAACCTTCTCTTTCTCCTCCTCTGGTGATCCCTTTCCTGAGTGATATGTGTGTATACTTTGGCCAGTAAGGCTGCTTTGCTGCACCACACTACACCCCCCCCCCCCCCTTTCTCCTTCTCCTCCTGGCCCTGCCCTTTGCTCCCTTTTCTCCTGCCCTTTCCTCCCTTCCCTAAGCCCCTCCATTCTCCTGCCGCCCCCCCCCCCCCCCTCCTTCCCCTTCCCATAGCCCCTCCTCCTGTGGCTACCCCCACCATTACTCTGTATTGTGAATATTTTGATCAGTAATAATTACTGTATGAACATTATTCACATATTCGCAGGGAGCCAGTTATGCCGTTGGAAATGCTGCGTTCCACAATGCCGACCTTTACGCCAAACTCCGGCCAGTTATTCCAGTTCTCATGGATCTACTCAGAGACCCTGTATCAAAAACCAAGGCCAATGCAGCCAGTATGTACTATCGGATAACTGTTTTCCAGGAAACTTCTCCCAACAGTTGCCATTTCCTCACAGCTGAAGGGAGAGCAAAAGCACTGTTGTGAAATTTTCGTTTATCCCTAATTGTAAACATCTGACATATGGTCCGGGTGAATTTTAAAAAGATTGAAAGCATATTTTTTTAGTTAGTGAACATTTCCCAGTATACAGGTTGAAGGCAAATTTGTTGTCGGATGGTGAACATTTTGTGTGTATACAGTTATTAGCAGATAATGATTTATATAAATTAAGATCAGGCAATGTTCAAGGTTTGACATACTGCATATGACCAGATAAGTGCGCCTGCCCTAATAAGGGCGCCCCTACCTTTTTTCCAAGAAAAAAATCTTTGAGTGTCAAAATAGTGTTCAAATGTAATAATTCATGTGAAATGTTCGGCTACTTTATGTGTTCAATTTTCTTCAGCAAATTAAGTCATTGGAACACAAGTTTTCGCCACATTTTGTCTATTCCTACAGATGTCAGTGCAAAGTGCCCCCGAAACTAAACACACATACAAATGACATATATTATATAACTTACCATCTTTATTTGAAGATAAAGTAAAAGACTTCATTCATGCTGTTAACTAACTGTTGTTCAGAACAGAAAGCTAGTAAAAGAAATTGTAAATCAATTATTAGGTCAAAGAAAACGATGTCTGATATGATCTGGGAAATCACCTGTGTCTATAAATAGAACACAAAATAGTTCCATTTGGTGGAACACACATTCTCTGGTCTGAAGAACAGCTGGCATGGTTTACAACTTTACAGGAATATTCAAGTGATATTTAAGCTTAATATATGATAATGAATAGATATTTTCATCTGGAATATTTTTATGACTGAATATTTTACCGTTTCCACAGCCTTGGGTATTCTGCTATAAAGTATAGCCTGTTTCATAAAACTTCAGAATAACGAAGCTTAATAAGGGCACCCCCACTGTCAATTACCCGCGCTCTGCGCCCTTATTAGGTCATATACGGCAATTGATTGGTGATACACATGTTGCCACACTGGTATAAGGTGGAGAGTATACTAGTGTACATAGGATGATCTCCCAATCATGTTGATACTCTCCATGTCTTCTCCCACAGTGAAACATAACTTTTAAAAAAAAAAAATGATTTGAAATAATCTATACTCAACATAGGGAGATTGTCACCGTATATAGTTTCTCAAAGAGATATTCTTTCCATGTTCATCAGTGTAGATCTCACACTTCTTATTTCTCCACAGGTGTATTTGGCAATATGAGTCTACATTCTAATACCCTGTGTTCCGAACTCAAAAAAGCCAAAGTTGTATCACGGTAAGTTGCCAATCCTCATAGAATACCATTCGTCTTTTTTTTTCTATTTTTTTCAGATCTTTGTAGTTTTAATATTTGCTAACTAAATGTCTTTCAGACAAAAACGTCCCTGCCTGCAAATTAGCCCCATTTTTCTTGCAGAATGATAGTTCTTAAAGTTGTCAGACAAATATGGTTTAGCACTTAACTTTTAAAATAGGGGGAGTTTATTTGATACAGTAATTTCAGAATGCTTTCAAGTCTTTTGTTCAGAAACATCATTCTACTGGTGTTAGCTTGTGAAAGCTAATTTAAAACCAAAGAACAGTATTGATGTAAGCTCACTGCAGCAATAGGATAGGTAGGGTGTGTAAGAGCTCATTGGAAATGTACTGTCTTATGTTAACAGTTTACTAGACTTGGCCTGTAATGACCAACACCACAGTGTTCAGGTCAGTGCTATCCTGGCCCTCCGAAGTCTCACTCGCATGGACGACCTCAAAAAGGTAAGTCTTTCTTACTTCCAGGGGTAAGGTCAAAGTATTGATTAATCTAGAATAAGCAATATGCATGCTCATTTTTTAAGGGGCAAAAAGAGCCAATTAAAATGGATAATGAAAGTTCTGACATTTATACAAATGATAATATTGAGAAAATGAGATCCAGCGTCTGGTGTAGGTAGATCTATACGTCCGGTAGTTGCCCTAGGATGGATTCCTCATGGAATACACGAGTCCGGTACATAAAAAGTGTGTAAACAATATGTAAAGATGACCAGACAACATCTGTAGGAAGATCTTCAACTGGTTTAATGGTAACCATTAAACCAGTTGAAGATCTTCCTACGGATGTTGTCTGGTCATCTTTACTTATTAAATGATAATATTGTAATTATATAATATTCAAATTACTTTTTTCGCCATTATCACTTTACTATTAATGTAGAGGTTTTTCTGAATTCAGAATTCATATAAATAAACCATAAATAATTCAGACTTCATATGAATAAACCATCAAAACGCAGTAATCATGGCTGTTATATTGTTAGTGAAAAATAGCAAAAACCACATAGGTCATGTAGCTACATGATCAGTACTTCATCGATATTTACAGGAAATGGTATCCCAGAAGGCAGTAGAGAAGTTAAACTCCATCACCGTGGCTAACACTCCGCGTCCAGGATCTGTAGCATCCCGACCACCAAGTATTATGGGAGTTGGTGTCAGCTTCCAGAGTAGTTACGGTTCAAGTAGCTCTAACGTGTACAATCATAGCAGTAAACTCGTCAGAATTCTACAGGGTCATGGATAGACTATTAATGTGTATAATAAGTAAACTCGTTAGAACTCTACAGAGACATTCATAGACTATTGTGCACAATTAATAGACTCGTCAGAATTCTACAGACGTGGATAGACTATTAATGTGTATAATTAGTAAAATCATCAAAATTCTACAGACATGCATAGACTATTAATGTGTATAATTAGTTAACTCGTTAGAATTCTACAGACATGGATGGACTATTAATTGTATTCGTACTAAATATATTTATTCATCAAAAAAGACATATTAATGAACTTAAAAATATTCAGATTTCTGATTTTCATTTGGAAAATCAATTGTATGGATTGATATTTTTTTTTATTTATTACTCAAATACGTTACTCACAAATCCAATTTATGATGCAATATTAACCGATGACATTCCATAAACATACAATCATTTCAGGTATTATGAAATTAAATTAGCAACTATATACATTATCACCAACTTATATATCATTTCATTTAAACGTCAACCATGTAGATAACACTTTTTCATGCAAATGTCATTTTTGTCAGTCATGTTTTAACCAAATTCAATACTTTTGAGTTTCTGAATACTAATTATGGACATTAATTACAAAAGAAATATTTCGATGTGATGAGGATCTTATATTTATGATTTTCACATTTTCTCTAATTCTGGGTATAAATAACAATGTGTTTTTTTTATATATCAAAAACATAATTTGAAATACTTAATTATTTCTGGGCTTAATCACATTTTAAGAAATTGATAAACATTTACATATGAATTTATATACATTGTATTACAATTATAAAACTCCATCAATCTGACTGATTAGTCAGAACATGAAACGTTTGCCTGGTCAAACAAGCTATTATAAATATTATATACATATATATGTACATGTACATGATGTTGTTGAAATCCAAGCTTATATTTGTAATATTGGTCTAAGAATAACTGTAAACTAGAACTGTCGCCAGGATGGCTGACTAATACCCCCGCAATCTGCACGAGTCAATGGTGAATTGGAACTGTTAATTAGAGGCTAACTAAGATAACCCAGTAATATAGTGACCAGTTGCCATAACACCATAATTTTGAGAAAAAGAAAGTGGCATTCACATCTACACATGGTCCTCTATATTTGTGTGAAGTTTCATTGAAATTGGCCCTTTAGTTTAGGAGGAGTTGTCCGGACAAACTTAAAGTTATGGTTCTTATTGGAAAACCTGTTTATAGTGACCAGTTGCCATAGCAACCATAATTTTGAGAAAAATAAAGTGGCATGCACATCTACACATGATCATTAATATTTGTGTGAAGTTTCATTGGAATTGGCCCATCGGTTTAGGAGTAGTTGTCCCGACAAAATGCGTCTACAGACAGACGGACGGACAGACAACCTGATTCCAGTATACCCCCCTAACTTCATTGCGGGGGTATAATAATGTAATGCTATACGATTCATTGTGAATTTCCTTCTGGTACTGTTTCAGTGACTCGTCATGTCGGAACTTTTACAAATGAAATTAATCTATTAATTGTTATAATTATGCATTGAAAGATTTTGATTTAACATTCCAAATATGTCTTTAAATGTGATTAAGTAAATATTAATAATAGATAAATATAAAATACAAATTTTATTAAATTGCTAAATTTGAAATGCTTATAAATGTGCTGATGATATGATATGGATATATTATATTGTTGAAAATTAATTATGATTTTATTTAAATTTTATTTGTAATATCGTTAAATTGCAAAATTTGAAAGAGACTGAATTAGACAAAAGAAAGTATAGATATTACATTCATCACTAACATAATGCATATTCATTTGGCAGTTTAAGGGTGTTTTTTATCTTTCAAAACTGGGATATAGACTTATAAATATAAAAAATAGATAAAAAACATGATAGTAGTTATTGCTAAATTTAAAAAAGATGTAATTTAAATTTAGGAATTGAAATATGTAACAGAACAAAATTTCTAATCAGATGTAATTATTAAAAAAAAATTTGTATTGTATTCAATTTATATTTCTAATGTACAGAGCTTGGCAGTGTTTTAATTGCTTATTGTAAATGGAAACAAGGATTTATTTTGTGGTGTTATTATATGGGTATGGTAACTGCATTTTCAAAATTTTCATTTCAATGTCATGTATATTCAACACGTTACCATCACAACAGGAAATTCAAGTTTTTAACCTTTGGATCAACTACACATATGCTTATGATACATAGTGTTAAAAGTTGGATATATAACATCATAACATAAATTATAAAGAAAGAGAATTTTATGACTCGTGCCATGATCAGGGCTCGAACTCACTATCTACGGCACCTTATCACCTAGCAAGAAATACCTGCAGCTTACACCACTACTCCACATCCATGTTTATTAATTCAGTATAGAATATCGTATATTCTCACATGCAAGTCCGTCCCAACAGAGGTATTAATTTGTCACAAACATGGAAATACAGGTATTTTTAAATGTTCTGAATTATACAGTTCTAGTTCTTGTTCTTCCTGTGATTGAAAGGTAATTATGTCTCCTTGAGAAGTATTTCAGTATAAATAGAGGAAATCTCAAAACATAAGTTTAAAAAAGAAGAATCTCAAGTCTGTTTTAGGAAAAAGGATCGTTCTTTATCTTATCAAAAAATTTAAGGATAACTTGTTAATTATAAAAAAAAATATTAAGGATAAATTGCTGATTAAGAAAGATGTGATGAGAAAAAACACAGGGACTTGGGGCACAAAATTCCCCAATCCCTTTCATTCCGACTGTGTATTATATGCCAAGTCCCTGTGGTAAGAAATGTATTGAAATAGTAAGTCCAATTGATTAATCTTTACTGTTTTTGATTCAACAGTTTGATGAAGTGATTTATTTGAATGTTTTTTAACCAGTAGATATTAACCTGTACATGTCACATATTCCCATAATGAGATGTTGTCCATGGATTTTTAAAATTTTTAACATTGTGGATTACTGAAGTAATTACTGATAACATATGTCTAAATATTTAGGTCTCAAAATTGGGAGCCTTCCTCCTCCTTAAATAGGAAGTATTGGCAAGTATGACTGAGTTTGTAATGAACCTTGTAGTTTACATACCAGGTACTTGTACTTCCTTAAGTCAATGTTTATGTGATCAGCATACTGAAACCTGTACATTCTTATGTTAAGTTGATCATGCAATCTGCCATGTTTTGAAAGCTACATACCCCCTTAAGTCATTTGTATCTTTATTGATTCAGAAGCATCCTTTATAGTATATACAATGTATAACTACATTGGTATTTGCGAGATCATTTATTTCAAATAATGGTATCACTGTTACAGTAGGGTAAGTATATAAATTTAATTTCACTCATTGTTTACATTAAAAAGTTACTTATTCATACTAAGGAACTGCGAGTGTCAGTCCATAAACATTGTTCATGTTTTCATTTATTATTATTTTAAATGTCTATTCCTCAATTTGATTAAAGTACAGATTATCATGATATCGTGATAAAACCACTTGACGATTTAGTGTATATTGATGATCTGTATTTTAATCGTTTTGATCTATTTCTACTCTGTAACTGATGTCCAAATACAAATGTATTGTGAAAATGTTAATATCTTAAATGTGCTCACAATGTTGTGCTATATCATACTTTGCCGTCCAAACTATATTTTTTATGCTTTATGATCTATTTATGGGTACGTACTTGTTTATTGATTGTGTTTACATACGGTATGTATAAATGTAACAATTTTGTAAGGCAAGCTTATTAATTATGTATGTGTTTGTGTGTAAATGTTCTCCCGGCTTTAACTCTCAATATTTTTTTTTCTTTTTTAAACAAGTCTTTTCAGAAGGCATTTCTCTCTATTTATAGAATTCAGTACTGTTAAACTATGTTTTTCAAAAAAAAAAAAAAAAAAAAAAATCCTGTATTTGGGCAAAGGTCAAAATATTGAAAAATGTTTGTAATTGGGTAAAATATCATATGTTTATATGATAGGTTGCAAATGTGTTTTGTGATGTATGTGATATGAATGAGAAAAGTCTGGCAATAGGCAGGGTCATAAGGCTGTAAACTTGTATATGTAATTAATGTAAATTCAATGCTTTGTGTATTAAAAGTTTATTAGAATCTGATGTTTTTGAAAACTGAGAATTTGTGTTGGTAAGTTGTAGACATCGTTTCGGTCATACTTCAGTTATGAGAAGGCATGTGTATGTTGAAATGTGCTACAAGCACAGACATTTGTTGTTTTATATTCAAATTTGAATAATAAAAATACCTAGTAGAGGTCTTTGGGCAGAATATAGACCTATAAAGTTGGGTTTTTTTTGTGATGTTATTATTCAATATAAAACTACAAATCCCTGAGATATAAGATTCATTTTTTTTTAAGGCAAAATAAGTATATGTTATAAAAAAAGTGACAGTGTGGATGAAAATATTTGTATTGATTAGATTTCTTAGTATGATGTATTGCAAAATTGAACAATTTCAATTAATAAATTAGAAAATCTTACATTTTTCTCATTAAGCAATTTCATTCAGCTTAAAACCAACGATATCTTATTTCACAAAGTCTATTGCTTTCTTACTCTCACACAGGCTTTATTAGGTCACCTGAGACGAAGTCTCAGTTGACCTATTGCAATCGCCTTTTGTCCGGCGTCGTCCGTTGTGCGTCGTAAACAATTTACATTTTCAACTTCTTCTTAAAAACTGTTGAACTAAATTCAATGAAATTTTACAGGAAGCTTCCATGGCTGAGGGTGAACCAAAATTGTGAATTATATGGTCCCCACCCCCCAGGGGCCTGAGGGGCGGGGCCAAAAAGGGTCAAATTGACTAAAACTTCAAAAATCTTCTTCTCTACTCTCAGATAAGGTGGAATCAACACTCTTCATAGATGAAAGGGTCTTAAGGTGCTTTACCAAATTGTGAATTTCATGACCCTGGGGTCTCATGTTGCCCTGGGGAGGGGGTAAACTTTACTATAGTTTATATAGGGAAATCACATTTTTGACTATTATTTGTTGGATTTGTATTGGAATTCATTCTAACTTGTATCAAATTATCAGCATGGGATGACAGTTTGATGGTATGTACATGTTGGCCCTAGTTGACACCCAGGGGCTGGTGGGCGGGGCCAAAAAGGGTAAAATTGACAAAAATTTCAAAAATCTTCTTCTCTACTCTCAGATATGGTAGAATCAAATACTCTTCATAGATGGAAGGGTCTTAAGGTGCTTTACCAAAATTGTGAATTTCATGACCCTGGGGTCTCATGTTTGCCCCTGGGGAGGGAGTAAACTTTACTATAGTTTATATAGGGAAATCACATTTTTGACTATTATTTGTTGGATTTGTATTGGAATTCATTCTAACTTGTATCAAATTATCAGCATGGGATGACAGTTTGATGGTATGTACATGTTGGCCCTAGTTGACCCCCAGGGGCTGGTGGGCGGGGCCAAAAAGGGTAAAATTGACAAAAATTTCAAAAATCTTCTTCTCTACTCTTAGATATGGTAGAATCAAATACTCTTCATAGATGGAAGGATCTTAAGGTGCTTTACCAAAATTGTGAATTTCATGACCCTGGGGTCTCACGTTTGCCCCAGGGGAGGGGGTAAACTTTACTATAGTTTATATAGGGAAATCACATTTTTGACTATTATTTGTTGGATTTGTATTGGAATTCATTCTAACTTGTATCGAATTATCAGCATGGGATGACACTTTGATGGTATGTACAGGTTGGCCCTAGCTGACCTCCAGGGGCTGATGGGCGGGGCCAAAAAGGGTCAAATTGACTAAAATTTCAAAAATCTTCTTCTCTACTCTCAGATATGGTAGAATCAAATACTCTACATAGATGGAAGGATCTAAGGTGCTTTACCAAAATTGTGAATTTCATGACCCTAGGGTCTCATGTTTGCCCCTGGGGAGGGGGTAAACTTTACTATAGTTTATATAGGGAAATCACATTTTTGACTATTATTTGTTGAATTTTTATTGGAATTCATTCTAACTTCGTTAACATTATCAGCTTGGGATGACAGTTTGATGGTATGTACATGTTGGCCCTGACTGACCCCTAGGGGCTGATGGGCGGGGCCAAAAAGGGTCAAATTAACAGAAATTTTAAAAATCTTCTTCTTACAGTCCACATAAGGTAGAATTAAATACTCTTCACAGATCGAAGGGTCTTAAGGTGCTTTACCATAATTGTGAATTTCATAGCCTTGGGGTCTTGGGTTTGCCCCATGGGAGGGGATATACTTTACTATAGTTATAGGGAAATCACATTTTTGACTATCATTTGTTTTATTTGTTTTGAAATTCATTCTTTCATTCAAATTTACTGAAATATTTCAAAAATCAGGTGACCGTTAAGGCCCATGGGCCTCTTGTTTCTCCTTTCTTGGTGCCAGCGAAGAGAGGATAGAGCGAGGCATTTCTTTTCATGGAAAAAAATCCTGCTGGATGAGCGACTATTATAATAGTGTTTCTGACAGTAATATTAAAAGCATATTAACATTATAAGTTCTCATTGTCAGGATTGTATCCTCGGTTTGAAAGCAATACATGTCACGAGAATTTGAAAGATTTTAGATTTAATAGGATAAGTCCAAGTATCATTATTTAACAGTCTTCGTCTATGAAAATGTTTGCTCTGGTATGTGTTTGTGGGTATGAGTGTGTATCAGTGTCGCTATGTGTGTTTAAAGTAAATGTACAATTTTAATTGAAAATTAAAGCAACAATAAATACATGAAAGTAAAATTCAAATTTGTTATTGGTTTTATATTGACGTTTTAGCTAACCTGTTCAAAATAATTAAACAGTTAAACACTTTAATGAGATCTTAATATAATATAATATTAAACAAAAAGTCCAAGAATCAATATTTTTGGCTGGTTTGGTTCCTGGGATGAGGTCCAACAGTTTGGGGAAAGTGATAACCTCAACCCATATTCGAGGTCACTGGGTCAAATTTGAAAGGACTTTTTCTCAATAACCAGAAGTTCAAGAATCAACATCTTTAGTTGTTAGCTAGGTTTCTGGAATGAGGCAAGACAAAATTTGTGAAAAGAAATTTTCATAAATCACATTCGAGTTCAAAGGGGTCAAATGTGTAGAAACACACAAGATAGATTCTACTTAATATTAGGCTTGTTGAGTCCTGGTATGACGCCCAACACATTTTTAGCTGGCCAGGACAAAATCCAAAGAAGCTATATTGCTTTACCCCCTGCATGCCTGTCTTTGGTAGACAGCTAGGTTTAATTATTTCAAACTAGTGTTGTGTCAATAATAATTATGCACCATGACCTTTGACCTGCTTTTGGAAATCTCTAACCTAATCAACAGTAAGTTAACCATATGAGATAGGGCTTTCATATTTGATGTATAATCTTTTATGACAGGACTTTTCCATTGGTACTACACTTGCTGACTGTGACCTTTGACCTGCTTTTGAAAATCTAATTTTTAATTTGAATCCATATGCGAGCTATGATGCCTTCTGACATCTCGTTATATTTCTGGCATAACAAAAAGTCTTGAACCATATATAATGTGTAGCTGATCACTTTCTGGAATGAATTCCAGCATATCGTGTGAAGAGAAATGACATTGGACTATGCTCGATGTCACAGGAGGCCACTTTGCTAAAACACTTCAAGTAACCTCTTGACCAACTGAATGACCTAGAATCACTATATCAGTAAATAACAGGTAACCAAAAATGAAAATGAAATATATTTACATTAATATTTTTATCCTAACATGTAAAACAGAATTGATTACACTAGATGATGCTGTACTAAGACATCGAGTAACAAAAGTTATTTGTTTAAGTGACATATTAACCAAATATCTCCAGTTTTTGAAAGCTTTATTTCAAACCAGAGTCTCCATTTTTCCTGTTTTGACCTCATGATGAGAAATGATCCATGTTTAAAGTTTTTTCAAAGCAACATCATATGTGGGAGAACTAGAAAAGAAATTTCACGTTAATTAGATAAGATAACAGTGTTTTTAATTCATAAATATTGATTTAATAAATACTGTATAAAACTGTACAGAAAATATTTCATGTGTCACATTGGAATTGGAATCATCAATATTTGTTGATTAAGTTCATCTCAAACGACGACTAAAAAATATTGACTTTGTAACAAAATACAATCTGTATGTACATAGACAGGTCGACTGTTACAGTAATGTATAGGGAGGTGGGAGATCCAACATCGGTGTAAAATGTTTGGTGAGGCTCTGTGATACCCTCTGAATGTATTTCCTTCAAACATTGTCCAACACTTGTAAATAAAACACAGGCATCAATCACTGATCTCTAGCCAGCTCCTCTAGCATGTATCTGTAAGTACTATTATTATAATCATGAGTTGTGTTTTCTTGGTCGTCTCACAAATTCTGGGTTGTACTGGGAATTGTATGGGCGATCTCTGTCACTCACTTCCTTCACTTCCCTATCCTCTTCTGTCTTCTCACCCCTGACCTTTGCCATCAGTGAAGCTGTTTTCTTTCTCTCAGCAGCTTCTCTTTTGAGTCTCTCTGAACGTAACTGATCAATGCTCTTTGACCCTTGAACTTTGACTGCTTTTGAACTTTCTTCTGACCTTTCCTTGGATTT
This sequence comes from Pecten maximus, assembly GCF_902652985.1. NCBI lineage: Eukaryota > Metazoa > Mollusca > Bivalvia > Pectinida > Pectinidae > Pecten > Pecten maximus. The sequence goes on along the minus strand of NC_047022.1, from coordinate 20,699,887 downwards.
CTTGTGCTTGTTTTTGTGATGTTTGTGCTGTCAACATTAAAATCATGAAAATGTTCTATAATCACAACCTGAAATGACAACTGAATCTTAAAAAGGAAACTTTAAAAGATTTTAACTGCATCAACCAATTTGAATCAACATTTAATTTTGTTTCTGATGTAAGCAAAATTCTTCTTCAGAAATCTTAAGTTACTGGAAAACTTTTTCTTGACTGTTCTTAATTTTAAATAAGGTACCCAATGATTTTGAGTGATTTAACCCAACTGAAAGGCAAATATGACAGAATGAGACACTTGAGGATAGGTAGGGGCATACATTGTACTGGTACATAAAGCTAACATTATGCCACTCATAATATGTTGGAATGGAAAAAATGTTTATTAAGCTTTGTTCCATACCTTGTGTTTGTCTGAGTGATCTTTGTCTTTGTGGCTTTTCTTTTTAAGGTAACCATTGAGTTTGTGTATAGGATCCAAGGAGTCCTTTAATTTTGCGTCCTTATGCTCTCTGTAATAAAACAAAATTTGACAAAAACTGAAATACCAATATGTTTGAAGTTAAGTGCTCTTCAAGATAATTTCTAAGTCATACGAATTTTCAATTTTCAAGAGGATTTTTTCTTCAAATTCTAATAATGAAGACTTTTTCAAGACTAGTACTGTAGCAACCCAAGAACCACAAATATCTCCTCCTTTAATTCTGGGACTTCATTTACCTTTTCCTTAGAACATCGTCTTCATCATCTTCTACTTTTCTTTTCTTAGCATACCACGGTGCTGTACCTGTGTATAGATCATTCAACTTAACTTTATATAAAACTACCAAACTAAGTATATGACACAATATGGTAGAAGATGAAATATTCATTATGAATAAACATTTGCATTTTCTGTTGATATAGAACCATACAAATTTATAATTAATGTACATGTATATATCAAATTTAGTATACAGTTGACATGTTTTTATTTTTAGATTTGATACATGTTTTTTTATGAATATCTATACCATGAAAAAATCTACTATAATGAGAGCTTCAATCTACAGAAAATGTACATAAAAATATTTCATGTGACACTAACAGAAAAATACAAGAACTTATAGATCACTTAAATGTGTTTCCTCCATTATTACTGACCCCCTTGACTTTCCAGTGAACTTTGACCTAAATAAGTCAAAATTCCCATCTTTTTCTCCCACTCCTCTTTTTCAGCTTTTTTCTCTGCTTCATGATCAATATTATGCTTCCCCGTAGATACCTGTAAAAAATACAAGAATCATAAACATTTCTCTCCACAATGGTGTACAGGGTTCAATGAGTTATCATTCTGATATTCAGCTTTCAGAAGTTATAGTCTGGGCAGCAAAGTTATTGAGACATTGGAATCACCCTTTCTGTCTGTCTGTCTATTTGTGTCAGTAATATTTTGTCCAGACGTCTTCTTCTACACATAATAACATGAAATAACTCTGGCAGCATTAATTTTGCTAACAATTTTTCAGCAGACGTTTGCAGCAAAAAATTTGCCGCAAATGTTTGTGGCAAATTTGCAGCAAATGTTCGCGGCATTTAAAGTTTGCAGCAAGTACAGTCAGTGTTTGCGGCAAGTTTGCAGCAACTGTTTGTGGCAAGTTTGCCGCAACTGTTTACGACAAAGTTGCTGCCATTATTCACAAGAAAACTAATTTGCATACAAATTCTGTATATTTGCTGCAAATTTGCCACAACTATTTGCGAGAGACCTTTTATTAAGAATCATTATACATGTCATTACATATTGGGGTTGAGCTTATTGCAGGACAAAGATAAATATAACTTTACTATTATTATTGCCGATCAACAATAGATATGTGTGGGCTTATTACCAGACATGGGCTTATTATTTTTATATATATATATAAATATGATATTTATATATATACACGTACTCCTTCTGTGTCCTTGAAGAAGTTGATATGACCTCCTGACCCTGTGTATATGTCTGAGACAAGGCTGTCTGAACCATACACATCTAGTTTTGTCTTCCCTTCAGCTTCATCCACTTTTACTTCAGCGCCCTCTATCTTTTCAGGGGAGGTAATCGTGCTGCTGGCTGTTGAGGTTATCTTCTGATGCCTAGCTTTTTGTCGTAAGAAATCTGTTCTGGCCTCTTGTTCCTTATTAAGAAAGTATAGTGAAAAGAATAATTATACTGTTACAAGATTGATTAAAGGGCCTGATGTCAAGGGAATTTGGATTAAATATGAATAATTTAAGTTGGGAATGGGGCCCATTAACGGTCCCAAAAAGTCCCCCAAAAAACTTTTAGCTCAAGCTATTTTAAATATGAATACCACAAACATAATTATCATCATCATATACTCCATATATTTTGTATACTCACAGCTAGAGCCACCTTCCTCAGTCGATCTTTTTCTTCTTCGGCTGCTTTCGCCTCATCCCTCCGAACCCTCTCGATATTATCCTTGTTACGAACATGCCAACTGTAAAACAATAGAATACTGTCAGTGTCTTATGGGTTTGTTTGTGTTACTGATGTACTCATTAATTGTTTCAACACATTTAAGACACCACACAGTCGTTAGATGTCAAATGAATTAAAGAGATATCTTATAACACTATTTGATAGTAGAACATCAAAATTCAAGATATCTCACAATGGTTGGATGTCAATGAAAATTCAAGATATCTCATAATAATTGGATGTCAATGAAAATTCAAGATGTCTCACGATGGTTGGATTTCAAACAAAATTCAAGAATATCTCATAACAGGGTCAAATGAAATTCAAAACACATTATATATCTCATAAAATGTAGTTGATTCTACAGCGATATTCATGGAATGTGTGCAAAAAAATAATTTAAAAATAATCACTTAACACGGGACACGCATTAGGCACATTCTCTCTATAAACAGGCTCTTTGAAGATGACGATATGCATTGGTGCTAGCCTAATCACTGAATCACTGGATGACATCGATATAAGTCTTCTTTGACTTCTCTGATGTATCTTGGCGTTTTCCCACAACTAATATTTGTCCTTCGCGACTTCGTTCCGGTTGCACACACACGCCAGTGCTTGTTTAACCTGTCCTTAAAGCTATTTACTGACGGAGCTGAAACTACACATTCTGGTAGCGAGTTCCAGTTTAACACAACCCTGTTACTGAAGTAGTTCCCCCCCCCCCCCCCCCCCCCCCCCCCCATGGTGACAGGAATGACAGGGCCAGAGGAAACTCGGGCTAGCGCTAGCCTGTGTTGTAGCGGGACTGGACTGGGTCGATCATTGGTGACCAGGTAGCTCAATTGGTAAAGCATCCGGCTAGTGTTCGGAGGTCCCGGGTTCGAACTCCGGTCTGGCCGCTACATTTTCTCCTCTCCTGTTACAGTGTAATACCAAAATCTTGATCTCTGTACCTGCCTCTGTTAGTCCTGACTTACAGTACCGGTCAAACTTACAGCTGATTCCGTAAACATGAATACGACAATATGTAATTTTACCTTTTATGATGTAAAATGTTCATTGCTGTATCGCTGTAACGTAACGTTCTGTCAGCCCGCAATATTTTGGTAATAAGGGCTAAATTCTAAAAGCCATTTCATTGGATGAAAATTAATCTTGGGGATTCCCCGGTTGGAGAGGGGATTCCCACGTGATGTCATTTCTTCTAGCGGCTTCGATGTTGACAAATATCCGTGATGACAGACGGTGAGATTTCCGCTTTATTTCAAGATAGTGTAACAGGAAATTGTGTTTGTCATTCAGTATGCGTCAATAGCATGACCCGGTAACAAATATCGTCAACAGGTTTCTATATTAGTAACTAGATTTAATTTAGTCCTGAATTAATAGGGCGCTGATAATATTTGGACTGGGTAGTTCATAGGCAACATACACCATTTTGACATTTTTTCCCCAAACTTTTGATTTATCTTATTTTTCAAAAGACCTGTTTTCATTTTTATTTAAGATATCATGAATTACTTAGGATTTCTATAACATGGAAATATTCAATTTATCATGTTAAGACTAGACGGAAGAAATATTTTGATGCAGAATTTTAGTCCAGTCAAAAATTCTTGACATTTTATAAAACATGTTGTACAGATCTGAATCAAAGTTTGGTTGTCCAAAGTTTGAAAGTCCCAGCATTTTCCTCGCATTAATATGTGTACCACAGGCGCACCCCCCCCCCCCCCCCCCCCTAAATTGTATGAATCTATCGTGAAATACACTAGAATGCCGGACCCCCCCCCCCCCCCCCCCCCCCCCCGTTGTTATGCACACACCCATCCCCCCTAACTGAAATCCTGTATCCGATCTTGTGTACATGTGTATTTGAAAACTAAGCTACAGGTAGTGTATGTACAGGTACATGGCCACTGTGATGACGTGCAGCTCTCAGTCGCCTACATACACTCCTTCCACCTTTAAAATATTCTTCAATCACATAGGACCTATTTAAAATCCTCATATATAAATATAAACCCACAGAAAGCGGTAAATCTCTCCTCTAATGCATGTGTAAAAGGAATGGACTCCAGGAATATATATGTGATGCCAATGTGGTCCGGACCCAATCATACCTCTTAATATGGTGTGTGCAGGCTGTCACAATATCTATAGGGGTAAAATACCCAATGAATTAATAAACAAACAGCAACTCTTCATCAGGTTCCTCAGTTTCCATTCGTCTTCTATCAGGTCTATGGCTCCATGTAGTAATATTTAAGTTATATATCAATCAAAAATCAGCACAAATAACATAATTGATTCCATATAATAATCAGTTAATTTACATTGATGATCGATGGAGACAGAATTCTAGAGACAACATGCACAGATTTTGATTATAGTATAATTTCTTGTAGCAGTCTGTACATGAAGAACATGTCTAAATATATAAGGAAACACACATTTTGTTCAAGCACAGGTCCTATCCTCGTCTGTCAATACACAGAATATATAAAAGTTCTATGACTTTATATATATAGTCCATCATATACCGCATTAAAGGAAAAAACATCTGACTGTCGATCGAGACACATCTTCCACAGTTTGTCTACAATTACAATTTTCCTGAAATTAGGTGGTTTAACTCTTCCCATTGAGTTATCAATATATTGGGTGTTTGGCAATTAAGTTTGAATTGTAAGTAGTATATATAGTGATACGGTCACCTTCTAGGCCCATTGTATGTCATCCAGATAAAAAAAAGTGTCTTGCCCAAGGACACAATCACGACAGTACAAACAGGTCCATTTCTCAGAGAAGCCCAAACCGATATGGGTAGGAAGCACCGAACCTCAGATCTTCACCTGAGATTATGTGGATCTAACCGACTAAGTTATCGCCGGCCTCATTTTTTTTTATCCGTTAATTATAAGCTTAGAATCATATACTGAGATAGGAAATGAAAATATTGTTATTAATATAACAAATGTCTGTGACTATTGTCCAGGACTGTATTTAACTCTGCATACACATCGATTTGTACATCAATCTTTATAAATGCAAATTTACAACAAATACACAATTTCACCGGGTCTTTTCTGGTGGCTTCATGGATGTGTGAATTTATTGCGAGAACCCATATTGCAGACTTTTTAACTTACAGATCGAAGTTTGGCCTGAAGATAATCCTTATGCTGACTGGGAATGTCTAAAGAGAACGGAGAAGGGATAAACTAATAAGTCTTGTTAAGATTTTGATAATCTTGACCTATCTTTTAACTGTAAACTTTATTTTACAACAACTGAGAAGCAACATACATTGTACCAACACTATTAGCTTGTTGGCTTGGATGGAAACACAGGAGGGTTCTTAGTCTGGGAAGAAACTAGAGTACCATGGTCTGACATGTGCAGGTGACCCCAATTTTTGCCTTTTCAAGTGTAATGGGGTAATCAACCCCCAGCCACCTTGGTAAAAGGCAAGTGTGTTATGTTGTGCCATCCAACCAATCATCTTTTTATTGTCACGTTAAATATGCCAAAAATATGGAGGGTCAGGTTTCACTGATGTCACCTTTTTATAGTACATCTGGGCACAGGTGCCTGACTCGTTTTATAAAATAATAACATATAGGAGTAACATATAAATGAGAAAGACTCTGAACTCCCTCAGTCAGGTTTGAAATTTGATGTATTTATTTCTAATTACCGTAGCTTGGATTTATATGTACTCTTATATGTTATTATTTTATAAAACGAGTCAGGCATCTGTGATCTGGGCGACAAACTTTACTGCCTGCTGTATCACACGTTGATCTATCACATGAGGCAACTGAAATAGGACCCCCCACAGAGATATTTTTCCATGGCGAAACTAAGGAGACCAAGCTAGCTTGATCTTGTAACCCTGTTACAAAACTAAATCTTCATAGTCTTTCCTTCCTGTCTTAAGTTTTCTTCCTTGTCTGTTCCTTTCATGGTTTAATTGTTTCTTTTGTCAGTGTCACGCCTAGACAACTGCCCTCAAATTATCCTGGTTCACAACGTTATATACATCTCTCAATTATTCAGGTACCAGACTACAATTAAGCCACCTCATTTTTTGCAGAATCATCAATATTAAAATAGCAAGCAGAAAGTAATCTACAAATAACCCCACCCCCTAAATTTAGTATTAATCATTTAATTCTTTTACCCTAATAGTCATTGGTCTTATTTTAGCATGAATAATATATATATTGGATATATTGGTGCTTTTTAATATTTTGAATATATAGGTAATATGTAGGTGTTTAGACTTCTTTTAATCACTAATTAATAATCCTAATTTCCATCCACAGATATAATTGCCAGTCATATCTATGATGTCCTGTCTGCAAACAGGGAAAAGTTGACGGAGAGGGACATTCAAAGGGAGATAAAAAACATCAAGCAGAAGGATGACCAGCAGGTCCATCACTGCTTGTTACTATTGCGTGACCGGGGTTTAGTTTGTGTCAAGAAAAGTGGAGGAATCGACCTTTGGTCACTGCCTTCTGATGATGATGATGCTCAGCCAAGTGTAGAAGAGAAAGGTAATAAGCTGATTGGCTTCTTTAGCTTGTTCTATATCAAAATATTGTTTGTTTGATGTTAACTGACCAAAGGAAAATATTATACTGACTGAAATAATTTGATGATGAACCACATATTTTTGACCCTAGCTGTATCAACAGATGGTGTGCTATTCAATATACCCTATGTCTGTACTCTGTAGTCCATCCTTCCATATAGCAATTATTGTTATTGCTATTTCTTCAAAAGTACTTGAAAGATATTTCTCAAACTTTGTATGTTAGTTCCACTTAACCCTAATTCTGCCTATTTTAATTTGACTCTGATTGGTAAAACAAAATGGCTGACTGGTGGCCATCTTGAAATTTTAAGTCACCTGATATCTGCATGCTAGGATGAAGGGCTACAAAGTTTGTTCAAATCAATGACCTTGACCTACTTTCAAGGTCACAGGCCTAGAGGTCTACCGGTCATGTGTTAAAATCTTTAAAATAAGTCTTCTTTTAAATAACCAAAAGGTTCAGGGTCATGATTTTGGGTCAGTAACATGCTAGGATGAAGGGCTGCTAAGGTTTTGTTCAAATGAATAGCATTGACCTACTTTCAAGGTCACAAGGCCGAGATGTGTTTAATGCTTGTTTAAAAGCAAAACATCATCTGTCAGTGTATACATCAGAACTCAGGTGACTGTTAAGGCTCTTGGGCCTTTTGTGTCAGTTGAAGTTTCTTATTGCTATTTTTTTAGTATTTTCTTATGAGGATTTTTCCTGTTGTCAAATGATTAAGAGTATTGGAGATCTCCAGTTTTCCATTTTTGACCTCATAAAAGATATGTAATAAATATTTTAAAGCCATTCATGAAATATCTAACAAATTATTTTACCTGTAACTTATTGTGAACATGCATATTTCTATACATTCAAATTGTAGAGACTCTTAAACTTAACAAATCAATACAGTGATTTTTTGGTGCACTCAGAATTTAGCAAATGACCTCATTAAAACAGATTAGCGGCATGATTAATTAGCACACTAACAATGAATTTCTATAGAAACTTAATGTAAATAAATCAATTTAGCATAATCATAATTTAGCAGAATGGTTCTAGTGCAAAAATCGATAAAATAAGATTACCGCTAAAATATGTATGTGGTATATATTTTCATTTGTCATGTTTCGTTACCTGATTTAGTTTTGGTTGATTTACAGTATGTAACAGATGAGCTATAACCTAATGTTCAATTGTTGTAAACCTGTTGTCTGGCTTTCAACAATAGGACAGATTCTTGAAGACAGTGCAACTGGAGGTTATAGTGGTGGATGTAGAAGAAGCAGTTTAGATTGCGATGTTGACAGCAGAAAATCATCCTATGTGGATAGATGCTCTCCCCTGTCATCCAATTGTAGTGGCATGAACTCCTACAATGAAGTCACAAAGTCTAAAAATAGATCAAGAGGAAGTAGCAGCTCCTCAACCTGTACCAGAACCACCCAACAAAGAGAGGCAGAATCCGAGTCACCACAGCGTTTAGGTATGACAAGCATTCACCCTGCAGTAAAACACTAAAGATTTAGCTACTGTTTTCAGTAAGTTTTGTTAAGTATACATGTACATATTATATGAATTAAGACAAATGTTCTGAGAACATCATGTATATACATGTATGCATACAAGGGAGACGAACTCCACTTTTAGCAAACTATGAGAAGAGTAATTCTATAGTTTTGTTTTGCAAGATCTGAAATAAGGTAATTTGATGGTTTCTGTATATTTAGTTGTAAGCATAATTCTGCTGCAAAGGATGACTTTAATATAGAATTTCTTGTTCACTGAAGTCTGAGTCTAGAGAAGATTAAAATGAAGGTAATCTATAAATACCAAGTTTGAACTTCTTATACATCTTTATGTAATTTTAACAGATTTATTCTGTTCACTTTCCCATCTCCTTAGTGTTATGACCTTGTAATCTAGTTTCTTTATTTATCTGACAATGAACCTGGTAATTAAGCCCATGCCTGGTAATTAGCCTATGCCTTTTAGTTAGTCCATGCTGGTAATTAGTCCATGCCTGATAATAAGTCCATGCCTGATAATAAATCCATGCCTGATAATAAGTCCATGCCTGATCATTGGTATATGCCTGTTAATTAGTCCATGCCTGGTAATTAGTCCATGCTGGTAATTAGTCCATGCCTGGTAATTAGTCCATGCCTGGTAATTAGTCTGTGTCTGGTAATGAGTCCATGCCTGATAATTAGTCCATGCCTGGTAATTAGTCCATGCTGGTAATTAGTCCATGCCTGGTAATTAGTCCATGCTGGTAATTAGTCCATGCTGGTAATTAGTCCATGCTGGTAATTAGTCCATGCCTGGTAATTAGTCCATGCTGGTAATTAGTCCATGCTGGTAATTAGTCCATGCCTGGTAATTAGTCCATGCCTGGTAATTAGTCCATGCCTGGTAATTAGTCCATGCCTGGTAATAAGTCTGTGTCTGGTAATGAGTCCATGCCTGATAATTAGTCCATGCCTGGTAATTAGTCCATGCTGGTAATTAGTCCATGCCTGGTAATTAGTCCATGCTGGTAATTAGTCCATGCTGGTAATTAGTCCATGCTGGTAATTAGTCCATGCCTGGTAATTAGTCCATGCTGGTAATTAGTCCATGTCTGGTAATTAGTCCATGCTGGTAATTAGTCCATGCCTGGTAATTAGTCCATGCCTGGTAATAAGTCTGTGTCTGGTAATGAGTCCATGCCTGGTAATTAGTCCATGCCTGGTAATTAGTCCATGCTGGTAATTAGTCCATGCTGGTAATTAGTCCATGCCTGGTAATTAGTCCATGCTGGTAATTAGTCCATGCTGGTAATTAGTCCATGCCTGGTAATTAGTCCATGCTGGTAATTAGTCCATGCCTGGTAATTAGTCCATGCTGGTAATTAGTCCATGCCTGGTAATAAGTCTGTGTCTGGTAATGAGTCCATTCCTGGTAATTAGTCCATGCTGGTAATTAGTCCATGCCTGGTAATTAGTCCATGCTGGTAATTAGTCCATGCCTGGTAATTAGTCCATGCCTGGTAATTAGTCCATGCCTGGTAATTAGTCCATGCTGGTAATTAGTCCATGCCTGGTAATTAGTCCATGCCTGGTAATTAGTCCATGCCTGGTAATAAGTCTGTGTCTGGTAATGAGTCCATTCCTGGTAATTAGTCCATGCTGGTAATTAGTCCATGCCTGGTAATAAGTCTGTGTCTGGTAATGAGTCCATGCCTGGTAATTAGTCCATGCTGGTAATTAGTCCATGCCTGGTAATTAGTCCATGCTGGTAATTAGTCCATGCTGGTAATTAGTCCATGCTGGTAATTAGTCCATGCCTGGTAATTAGTCCATGCTGGTAATTAGTCCATGTCTGGTAATTAGTCCATGCTGGTAATTAGTCCATGCCTGGTAATTAGTCCATGCCTGGTAATTAGTCCATGCCTGGTAATAAGTCTGTGTCTGGTAATGAGTCCATTCCTGGTAATTAGTCCATGCTGGTAATTAGTCCATGCCTGGTAATAAGTCTGTGTCTGGTAATGAGTCCATGCCTGGTAATTAGTCCATGCTGGTAATTAGTCCATGCCTGGTAATTAGTCCATGCCTGGTAATAAGTCCATGCCTGATAATAAGTCCATGCCTGGACCGAGTTTCACTAAAGGTCGTAAGTCTACACGTAGACGTAAACGTAAACGTAGACATAACTTACGTCTAAAATGAGTTTCACTAAAGATCGTAACTTTACGTGTGGCGTTGCTACGTCTAAATTTACACGTAAGTCTACGTCTGCTCTTGAGTACACGTAAAATTAAACGTAACTTATTATCAAAACAAGATTGCGTTTATTTTCCTTTTGACACAGCGAAGACATCGTAGTATTATACGAAGAGAAAGAATATTTAGAGACAGAGCGCAGCCACTTGATATATTTAATGATACAGACCACATCAGCAGGTATCATTTTTCTAGAAACATCATATTATAACTTATTGATGGGGTTGATGCTCAGTTGAGACCAGCGTTTGCAAGAAGTCATGCAATTCCAACCCAAATCAAAGTAAGTTGTTCAAAATCAGACGAATTTTTTAGTTTACGGATGCAACAGTCTTACACTAACTAAAAAACTCATATCGGGTCATTAATCCGGATTGCGCAAACACATAATACTACTATTACCTATAACGTAATATCACAAATGTGAAGAATATTGCTACGGTAGAGATATATTACAATAAGCTTTCAGTTGATAGAATGTTAGTCCGTATCAACGTGTGCAAAAAAAAAAGCAACAACAGACAAACAAACAAAAATACTAAACACATAAATGTAGAAAAGATGACTCTTAAAGATTTTAAGATGAATTGCATATGTCTATGAAGTCTAAGCAGGGGTCCTTTAAATTTTTAATAAATTGATTCAATAATAATAGATAAAGCATGTTGTATATAACTATAGGGCCTAGATCTATAAAGAAAATATCTTATGAAAAATCAATCATTATTTGACAATTTCCTTCAAAAATGTTTATTACGTTTTCAACAGGTTTGACCTTACAATTCTCTACAAGTATTTGGGATTATAAGAAAATATACTGAAAACAATATGACACGCAGCATTTTTAATTGAAACATGCACCAAGAAGAGAAATCGGATTGACTTAGAACCAGTCAATGGATGATCAATAAAAAAAAACCTTCAAGTGGAGCAGCTAGACTAGATTAAATGTGTACGCACGGGAGGGAGAAACTTCCGTGGGTTTCCCTAAGGGGAAAAGTGATTCCTAAAGGTCTTTTGGATCAATTCTAATACCAATTTTCTGATTTATAACGATTACTTCCTTAACCAGAAAGCATCATTTCTTTTAAAGTTGATAAAAGAGGTAGATTATGCCACGTAATGTTTTTGTTATAAACCCTGTGGTAACAGCCAATTCTTCCTTTACGTGAACAATTACGAAATGGGAAAATGTATTTTCTATATTCAAAATTGACTGATTTAATGCCATTGATATTAGTACCAACTTTGTTAATGGCATGTATGTAATGGCAATCAAATATGTATACGCACAATGCGCTCTAAATCTAATATTTCTTTCTTGACCATGAGTGACTATTTCATGGTAGAATTAGAGTCAATTATCAAAAATAAAAATACAGTATCAACGGATTAATAATTGCCTACATCCCTGCAGCACATATATATTAATGGATCGGTTATTACCATTTAAAAAAAGGCCCATGGGTCTAAGCCGTCACCTACGTTTTTAAATATATACAAGAAGCTCGATGGGCCCTGTATCACTCACCTGGTTCTACAGCAACTTTGAAGTTAATCTAGGTCATGTCTGCATATGTTATGCGGATTACAACTTTATTCAAATATCAGAGTAGACGAAGTTTATTCATGTCAAGAACTTTTCTAGTCCTGCATTCCAGCATACTATTGGCTTGATATCAGATTTTAGTATCTCTATGCTATCGAGAAATCATTGTTTAAGGATTTCAGTGTATTTGAGCCCTGTTACTTTGAATGTACATTTTAGGTTAAGGTTATTCATTTAAACAAATTTTGTAGACCTTCGTCAAATCATGCTTAAGGCCAAACATAAAGTGCCGAGGCCTCTTGGTTAGTGGATGTTTAGCCTAATTGACATTGGATGAAGGTCGGGATCATCCTGGGCCTCTCGGCTATTAAGATTTTACTTCGGGCATGTGAGCTAACTTTGAAGATTTAACACATTTGATCATGTGACCTCTGAATAAGGTCAAGGTCATTCATCCTAGCACGCTTATGGTTCAATAACATAATTATGTATCTCTTGTTTATTAGAATTCGAAAATGTTAAAAAAAAATATCTTAATATTTTACCGTTCAAACTGTTTTGGACGCAGGCGACGGACAAATGGCGATTAAGATATATCATTTATACCAGGTAACCTTAATATCAGAGCTTTTGTTGTGTTATAGTATCAGTAATCTCGTTCACACCATTGTCTCGTTTACACCATCATTATCATAAAACACGACTTGTCTTTCAGATTTTAGTCACTCTGCGGTATCTTGCAAAAACAGATTTTTTCTCATTTTTGTTCATTATATAATCCCTTTAAAGTCATGTTAGTAACCTATATAATAAGCCTAATATGTAGATCGACAGTACATATATACATTTTTTTTGTATGTGCCGTCGTACACTCGAGTAAGTTGCGTAATGCGATACGTACATGGAAGAAAAGTTCTCTAATTACAGTCGAGTTCCTATCTAGATAGATATGAAATAATGCATATGAAATTTATTCTTCCAAGTGAAAAACAAAATGTGAAAATATCAACAGATAATTTGAGTATTGTTTTTGTGTTTAACGGTTTACAGTTAATTATTGATTAGTATAAAATGACACTGATGACGGGAAAGACTCGCCTCTTTTTGTATACGCGGTCAATAACAGACATTGTTTGCCACGAAGAATTCTAGAAGAGTCCAAGGAGGACTCTGCCAGAACCTCCGTCTCCCCATCAGCCCAATTCGGTTTCCGCGATTTTTTTCAGACATTTCTTGTGGTACTGTAACTGTACCGTAATCTGTTATTGCAACTACAGAATAATTTACCTCCATTAAAAAGAGTTCCAGCCGTAAGTTACGTTTACGTCTACGTCTACGTGTACGTTTACGTTCAGAGTTACGACGCTTTGTGAAACACACCTTACGGAATCGTAAATAAAGTCGTAAATCGATTTACGTCTACGTTTACGTTTACGTTTACGTGTAGACTTACGACCTTTAGTGAAACTCGGTCCTGGTCATTAGTATATGCCTGGTAATTAGTCCATGCTGGTAATTAGTCCATGCCTGGTAATTAGTCCATGCCTGGTAATTAGTCCATGCCTGATAATAAGTCCATGCCTGGTCATTAGCCCATGCCTTGTCATTAGCCCATGCCTGGTAATTAGTCCATGCTGGTAATTAGTCCATGCCTGGTAATTAGTCCATGCCTGGTAATTAGTCCATGCCTGATAATAAGTCCATGCCTGGTCATTAGCCCATGCCTGGTAATTAGTCCATGCTGGTAATTAGTCCATGCCTGGTCATTAGTCCATGCCTGGTAATTAGTCCATGCCTGGTCATTAGTATATGCCTGGTAATTAGTCCATGCCTGATAATAAGTCCATGCCTGGTCATTAGTCCATGCTGGTAATTAGTCCATGCCTGGTAATTAGTCCATGCCTGATAATAAGTCCATGCCTGGTATTTAGTCCATGCCTGGTATTAAGTCCATGCCTGGTCATTAGTCCATGCCTGGTCATTAGTATATGCCTGGTCATTAGTATATGCCTGGTCATTAGTATATGCCTGGTAATGAGTCCATGCCTGGTATTTAGTCCATGCCTGGTAATTAGTCCATGCCTGGTCATTAGTCCATGCCTGGTCATTAGTCCATGCCTGGTCATTAGTATATGCCTGGTAATTAGTCCATGCCTGGTAATTAGTCCATGTCTGGTAATAAGTCCATGTCTGGTAATTAGTCCATTCCTGGTAATTAGTCCATGCCTGGTAATAAGTCCATGTCTGGTAATAAGTCCATGCCTGGTAATAAGTCCATGTCTGGTAATAAGTCCATTCCTGGTAATTAGTCCATGCCTGGTAATAAGTCCATGCCTGGTCATTAGTCCATGCCTGGTAATTAGTCCATGCCTGGTAATAACTACATGCCTGGTAATAACTACATGCCTGGTAATAACTACATGCCTGGTAATTAGTCCATGCCTGGTAATAAGTCCATGCCTGGTCATTAGTCCATGCCTGGTAATTAGTCCATGCTGGTAATTAGTCCATGCCTGGTAATTAGTCCATGCCTGGTAATTAGTCCATGCTGGTAATTAGTCCATGCCTGGTAATTAGTCCATGCCTGGTCATTAGTATATGCCTGGTAATTAGTCCATGCCTGGTCATTAGTCCATGCCTGGTCATTAGCCCATGCCTTGTCATTAGTCCATGCTGGTAATTAGTCCATGCCTGGGTATTAGCCCTTGCCTGGTAATTAGTCCATGCCTGGTAATGAGTCCATGCCTGGTAATTAGTCCATGCCTGGTAATGAGTCCATGCCTGGTCATTAGTCCATGCCTGGTCATTAGTCCATGCCTGGTAATGAGTCCATGCCTGGTAATAAGTCCATGCCTGGTCATTAGTCCATGCCTGGTAATTAGTCCATGCCTGGTAATGAGTCCATGCCTGGTAATTAGTCCATGCCTGGTAATGAGTCCATGCCTGGTAATTAGTCCATGCCTGGTCATTAGTATATGCCTGGTAATTAGTCCATGCCTGGTAATTAGTCCATGCCTGGTATTTAGTCCATGCCTGGTAATTAGTCCATGCCTGGTCATTAGTCCATGCCTGGTAATGAGTCCATGCCTGGTAATGAGTCCATGCCTGGTAATGAGTCCATGCCTGGTAATGAGTCCATGCCTGGTCATTAGTCCATGCCTGGTAATTAGTCCATGCCTGGTAATGAGTCCATGCCTGGTAATTAGTCCATGCCTGGTAATGAGGCCATGCCTGGTAATTAGTCCATGCCTGGTCATTAGTATATGCCTGGTAATTAGTCCATGCCTGGTAATTAGTCCATGCCTGGTATTAAGTCCATGCCTGGTCATTAGTCCATGCCTGGTAATTAGTCCATGCCTGGTAATTAGTCCATGCCTGGTAATTAGTCCATGCCTGGTAATGAGTCCATGCCTGGTAATTAGTCCATGCCTGGTAATGAGTCCATGCCTGGTAATTAGTCCATGCCTGGTCATTAGTATATGCCTGGTAATTAGTCCATGCTGGTAATTAGTCCATGCCTGGGTATTAGCCCTTGCCTGGTAATTAGTCCATGCTGGTAATTAGTCCATGCCTGGTAATTAGTCCATGCTGATAATTAGCCCATGCCTGGTAATGAGTCCATGCCTGGTCATTAGTCCATGCCTGGTAATAAGTCCATTCCTGGTAATTAGTCCATGCCTGGTAATTAGTCCATGCTGGTAATTAGTCCATGCCTGGGTATTAGCCCTTGCCTGGTAATGAGCCCATGTCTGTAATAACATGGTTTGTAAAGTTCATGAAAAGTGATGGAATTAGCTCACGAGTGCTTGAAAAGTACTGGAATTCATGCTGACATGCTGTAAACATGCTTTTTCAGATTTCTTAAAAATGAGTAGTTTATTACAAAACATTTGTGAAAAGATTTTAAATTATCAGAATTATTTACTTTTAATTTTCGATAATATACCAATTGCAAAGTTTGGTTATTCATTACAAGCACAGTCTTTTAACCACTTTACTTATATGACAACATTTTTTATTTTTATCATATTACAGACAAAAATTACCTCTATTGCCTACAAGTTTGGACAAATAATGCACCTGGAAAATTGAGATTAATGTGCTGTAAAGTGCTTGAATTTTGGTATGCAAAATATGTAACAGTAAAACTCACTTGTTTTGAACACGAATACATCGGATGAGTCGAATGTTTCGCTTGGTCCCGATTTTTTTCCTTCTTTATCTTAGTAAATTAAACACGGATGATTCGAACACTGTTGAATCGAATACTGCGGTTATGTCAAATATATTTTCTGTTCCCTCCCTTCTATACTATACCAAAATTTCCATTTTTGTGTCGAACATTGAGGCATCATGCCAACCAACAGGCCCATGGATCTGATATTGGGTCTGTAGCATGTTGGGATGAAGGGCTACCAAGTTTCTTCAAATGGATGACCTTGATCTTCATTAAAGGTCACAGGGGTCAAATATGCCAAAATCTTTAAACAATTTCTTCTTGATAACCAAGAGGTCCAGAGACCTGATATTAGGTTTGTAGCATGCTGGGATGAGGGGCTACTGAATTTATTCAAATGGATGACCTTGATCATCGTCCAAGGTCAAAAGAGTCAAAAATGCTAAAATCTGTAAATTACTTCTTCTTGATAACCAATTTTCCCAGAGACCTGATATTGAGTCTGTAGCATGCTGGGATGAAGGGCTACCAAGTTTATTCAAATGAATGACCTTGGCCTTCATTCAAGGTCACATAGGTTTAAATATGCTAAAATCAAAGACTTTTAACACCTCAGGTGACCGTTAAGGCCCATGAGCCTCTTGTATCTGTTTCCTATAACTATTAAATTTTCATTGTCCTGTAATAAGCCCATCCCTACTTCAAGCCTGAGATTATTTATTGGCACTGGGGATTATTGCAGGACAAATTAAACAGAATGATATTGAATTAAAAAATACTAACAGAGGGAAAGAACTAAAATAGTCTTTTAATACCTTTAGCAGTCAAAAAACCTCATTGTGTGGTTTTCAATGACAGGGGCAGGATTATTAAAT
This sequence comes from Pecten maximus, assembly GCF_902652985.1. Taxonomy (NCBI): domain Eukaryota; kingdom Metazoa; phylum Mollusca; class Bivalvia; order Pectinida; family Pectinidae; genus Pecten; species Pecten maximus. Next base: position 20,682,462 of record NC_047022.1, on the reverse strand, counting down.
GATGTGGGATTTTCCTTGAAGTGAATCCAACTGGAGACCATGGTGCTAGATACAGCCAAGCCAATAATGGAGAGAAAAGTCCCAAGGGAAAGGCTTGTTATGAAGATAGACTATTGCCATCCAACCACAACCTCAGGGACTCCTCTGTTGAAACTATGAAGTCTATTAGCTCCAGATCAAGTGAGAATGCCCAGGCTTCCAATCTTGCTCCAAAAAAAGAAAATGCAACCACTGGTACTCTCAGTAAGTCTTGGTTTTTAAGTCACCTGAGCAAAGCTCAGTAGCCTTTTCCAATCCAGCTTCGTCCATCGTCAGTCATTAGTAAACATTTTCACATTTTCTACTTCTTCTCAAAAACTCCTGAACCATTTTTGATGAAATTTTGCAAAAAAAACTCCCTTGGCTAAAGGTCTATCTAAATTGTAAATTATATGGTCCCTGCCCCTCAGGGGCCTGAGGGACAGAGCCAAAAGGGGTCAAATTAACTGATATTTCAGGCTTCCAGTCCAATTGACTGATATTTTAGACTTCCAGTCAAATTGATTGATATTTCAGGCTTCCTGTCTTGCTCTAGTAGCTCTTTCAAAAAAAAAAAAAATGCCAACCACTGGTACTCTCAATTAGTCATTGTTTTATAGATAATCTGCTGCCAACTTTCTCTTAGCTTAAAGTTGTGAAATGTTTTGATATCTATTATATGTATCTACTTTCTAAGGAACAACTTCTAAAGAACTGAAATATAATTTGACCCTATTTTCTGTTTTTGGCTTTAAATTTGATAATGTGAGTTATCAGATCCAATGTGGTTAAGTACTATTATTAAAGGTAATCTTTTCTTACGATCATTTTAGCAAAATCATTTGTTGACATGGGAATTGAAATTCCACCAGACACCAGAGTGGCTGTATACACTGACCTGAAACCAGCAGCACTGGAGTCTTATGGTAAGTAGGGAATTGTTTTACATGTAATTCGGCTTTTATGCCCACCATTGTCAGATGGTGGGCTATTCCAATCCCCCATTTTCTATTCCTATGAGAAGTATACAAAGCCAGATCTGAGGTTTTTAATTTATTCCTTGGCTTTAAAGAAAAGTTTTCCTGCATGTTTTTTTTTTTATTTCCAGATAATTTCCAAAAAATTCTGGAAGTTTTACAAAAGGCAGGTGGTGCCCTCAAGCCAGCTGAAGTTGCAAAGAAGACTGGTATAGGTGACTCGAAGAAATGTGTTAACAGTCAGCTGTATTTCCTGGAAAAAAAAGGAATAGTGAAAAAGTCTGCTGAAGGTAGCCCATCATGGAGTTTGGTGGAGAAATGTATAACAGGTACACATGTATATGGTTTTCTTAAATATATGCACTCCTCTTTTATCTAAGTTCTGTGGGATAATTGAAAAAGATAATAGATCAGGACATTTGTATATAGATGTATGAACCGAAAACCAAATTTTAATACCCGACACGTACCCGGCCCGGGTACCCAACATATTTTGACCATATGAAGATCATATTGTTTATAACTAGAGAAGAGATAAAACTAATTAAACACTTTTTGAAGTAAATTTTGTTGGTGATATTGTATTTTCTACATGGCATTAATCAGCTGTATGTAACTGTAAAACTATGCATTGATTATAAACTAGTTTAAATATCTGAGGTAATGTTGTCTTAGTGCGGTAATGCTGTCTTCCATGAGCTTATCACATGTATAGATATTAGCTGCACATGCAGATGGATCCCAACCCGAGGGATGAAGATTTTTAAGTTGATAAACATGAGACTTACTGAGCGTTTGACATTTAAAAATCTTATCCCAAGGGTTGAGATTTCCGTCTCAATGCAAGGGAGCAAATTATTATTTCCCTTATCCTGTTGGCTACTTTGAATAAAAAATAAATTTGCAACATAAAGTAGATGTTCCAAAACTGATTAAGACTGTGTGAACAGTACACAGTGTGTTTATACGAGGGCTGATTGATAAGTTGTGAGCTTCATATGGAAGGAGGTACTCAATGTTCGTTTTAAGTCCTACTATCCTCTGACTATATAGGGCTGTGTACCCAAGGACTGGTCTCATTTGGTTAGTTCATATCGACGAGGTAGCACTCTAAAGTAAAAAAGATAAGCAGCTTTTGAAAATGGACAAAATTTGTGAAAGAGCATCAATCCCATATTTGCATAAAAAAGGTTTAACACCTAAGGATATCCATAATGATACGGTAGGAACACTAGGGAAAGATGCCCCTTCATATGCTACAGTGAAAAGGTGGGTGGTGGAATTTAAGCGCGGCTGACAGGGCCTTGAGGATGACCCCTGTCCTAGAAGGCCTGTCAATGTTGCAATCCCAGAAATGGTCAATAAAGTTCATGATATTTTTATGGCTGACAGACAAGTCTCAGAAAGATATATAGCCAGTAAAGTTGGCATTTCACAGGAAAGCGTATATTCCATTTTGACCGAGGATCTTGCAATGAGAAAGCTTTCGGCCCAATAGGTACCAAGACTTCGAACAGTTGCTCAGAAACACACCAGGCACATATCATCGCATGCTAATCTTAACCTCTTTGAGGATGATCATGCCAACTTTCTTCAGAGATTTGTCACTATGGATGAAACATTGGTCCATTTTACCCCAGAGGCCAAGCAACAATGAAAACGATGGAAGCACCCTAGCTCTCCCCTGGCAAGCTAGGAAGGCGAAGACTGTTCCAACAGCTGGGAAGGTTATGGCCTCAGTTTTCTGGGATGCAGATGATATTCTGCTGATAGATTATCTCCAAAAGGGACAAATAATCAATGGCACATACGATGCTTCACCTCTGAGGCAGTTAAACTTAAGCACTGCAGCAAGCTCACTAAAGGTGTGTTAATCTATCAGGACAATGCTCCTGTTCACAAGTCTGTCATTGCCATAGCTGCCATTCGCGACTGTGGCTTGAAATTGATTTAGCATCCGCCTTATTCACATGATCTCGCTCCATCAGACTTTCTTGTATTTCCAAGACTGAAAACAGCTATTTCAGGCACCTACATTCAGTACGATTGATGATGTCATACATGCAGTGGATGACTTGCTGAACAGCCAAGAAAAGAAGTTCTATAAAAGTAGCATTGAAGCCCTTAAACACCGCTGGCAAAAGTGTATAGATACTGAAGGGGATTATGTTGAAAAATAATACAATATGTTCGGCAAAATTCAAATCTTTCAATATGAGGCTAACAACATATCAATCAGCCCTCGTAAAATAACTTGATTAATATAATATTATCACTTAAATGTTGCTTGTGACTTTGCTTCCAGAGGAAAAGATGTTAGAGGTTACTACAGAATTCTACACAAGTAAGAACTCTGGTGCAAGTGCTTATGTTGCTGTTACCCAAGGCTCTGCAGGTATGGTTGAACTTTAAAACTTCCATCTCAAACAATAAGTTCAGTGCATGAAGTTGTTAAAACTTTTGCATTGATCAGGCGGTGATTAAAAATGCCTGATGACCTACCATTATATACCATATTGGCACTAATAAGGGTGCAGGATGGTGAAAATCTCCCTTATTGAATAACAATGTTTGGGTTTAATAGATATGTTGATGGAACAAATATTTTCTTGACCATATCTATTTTCTTGATTATTGAGTACCTTAAAACTGAGAAACTGCCATTATGTGGATCGATTACAAATAGAGATGCTCACCATAGCTACAATTATATAATTTGCTGTTTATCAAACATTCCAACAACTGTAATTTCAAGAAAAAAATATTAATAAACCATGCAACAATTGTAATGTTATGATTTCTTAATGTCAACTGAATACTCAAATATTCTGAATTTAAATTATATTGTTATTGAAAAATGAAATAGGAAATATAATTCACTGGAAAAACCTTTTTCGGTGGGGCTGTAGTGGCCGAGTGGTTAATGTGTCCCGACACTTTATCACTAGCCCTCCATCTCTGGGTTGCAAGTCTGAAACCTATGTGGGGCAGTTGCCTGGTACTGACCGTAGACTGGTGGTTTTTCTCCCGGTACTCCGGCTTTCCTTCACCTTCAAAACCTGGCAGGTCTTTAAATGACCCTGGCTGTAAATAGGACATAAAACAAAAACTTAAACATTTCTTTGGTCTCCTTTTTTTGTAGATTCCAGACAGGGTAGTGGTCCTTCACCTGGTGACAGGGGCAAGAATTCAAACAGTAGCCCCTCTGTCAATATCCAGGTAGAGAATCATTTTCATAACCATACCCACCAACACAACTACTATATGCAGGCTGGGAATAACAACACAATGCATGTCCCAGAGTCAGGTAAGCCAGGTTGATTTCATAAATTCTTCACTCTCCTACTTGAAATTTTCATATCCTCATGGGAGATTTCCAAGTCTCAGAAAAGTATATTGATTCAAAATTAACATCTTTTTGAAACATACTGTAAAGCTTCTTATTTCTAGCTGCTGTCTCTCCTGTACGAAGTAGACTTCAAAAGAAGAATACTAATGCCATATGATTATGTAATAGTTTCAACAAAAAACAAATAGGCTAATATCTTTAAACGACTTCTTCCCAATAACCAAAAGACCCAGGGACTTGATATTAGGCTTGTAGCATCCTTGGGTGAAGGGCTACCAAGTTTATTCATATGAATGACCTTGACTTTCATTGAAGGTCACAAAGGTCAAGTAGGCTATAATCTTCAAATGACTTCTTCTCAATAACTAAGAGGCCGAGGGATTTGATATTGGGCCTGTAGCATGTTGGAGTGAAGGGCTACCAAGATAATTCAAATGAATAACCTTGACCTACATAAAAGGTCACAGGGGTCATATAGGTTCAAATCTTGAAACAATGATTTCTCGTTAGCCAAGAATCCTGATATTAGGCTGGAATGAAGGACTAGAAAATTATTAAAATGAATAAACCTAGCGGTAGCCTACTCTGATATTCGAATAAAGTGGTTATCAGCATAGTATCTGCAGAAATGACTTAGATCAACTTCAAAATTGGTGTAGAGCAAGGTGACCAATACAGGCCCATTGAGCCTTTTGTCATCCCTAATCCTGAAGATTTATAAGCTACCATAAATTATACAAAAAATCATGTGATATATAAATTATGAAATCCTGTATAATTTTGATTTTACTTTTTTTTCACTTTCAGATGGAATTTCACGAGTAGAAAATGGATAGGTAGATTTCAGCAAACACATAATCATGATCCTGTTCACCTGTTATAATCATACAATACCTACATGTTGATTCTGTGATGGAGGAAAAGGAAAATTGTCAAGTCCAAAGATTCTACCTTCACACTTCCTTGCCAGCCTTGTGGAAATTCATGCAGAAAGATAATACAGTTTCAAGCTTTGAAGTCTTTGAAAAGTATATAGAACTTTAAAACTACTTATTTAGAAATGCTGTCACTGGTTGACTTTTCACAATATTGAAAATAAGAATCAAAGTGAGCTTTAAATGTCATGATTTATATGTTTAAAAAAAAAATGTAGGTAAAAAATACATGCAGCAAAAAAATTACCTAGATGAAAATTCCTGTCTGAACATCATTTTACATAGTAGGAAGAATTAGCTTTATCTGACTGTTTCCCTTAAAATTTACTGATACAAACTGAATTTTTTAGAAACTGTACACAATTTTTACTTAACAAACAAAGGGATAATCTTCAGCTCACCAGCCAGAAGAGGAAGTGAGTTTATGCCATGGTGCGGCATCTGTCCAGCATCCGTTCAGCATCAACATTTCCATTTAACAGCTTCTTCTCAGTAGCAAAGAGGCCAAGAGCCATGCTATTGGGCCAGTAGCATGCTGAAATGAAGGGCTACCAATTCTGTTCAAATGAATGACCTTGACGTACTTTAAAGGTCACAATGGTCACAATTTTACAGATTGGACCAGCAGCATGTTGGTATCAAGGACTAATGAATTGTTCAAATGAATGATCTTGACCTACTTTAAGGTCAAAGGGATCAAATGTATTGAATATTTTTCTTATCTTAATTAGCCCGAGGAATTGTCTAAAGTTCACTTAGCCTACTACCATATTGAAATGAGGGGGTATTGAGCATAGCAGCCACATAGACAACTTTAAAGTAGCATTAATATCAGGTGAGTGATACAAGCCCACTGGGCCTCTTGTTGTTTATGCACTGTTTTAGCACCCACCCATGATTAGATATCATTTGATAGAGAAATATGAAGGAATACTACATCTGATGTTGTGTTCAACCTTTGATTATTGTGTAATGAACAAGTGCGTACATAACATTACTTTTTTTTTTTTTTTTTTTTTTTTTACATTACCTCTCTATTGGAAAAAAATGAAAATACAAATAACTGTAAAATGCAATTATTTTTACAAACACAGTTTCCGTTTAATTGACAGTGATGTTTGGATAGTTGAGTGTGTATGGGTCACCAGTCTGACCACCTGGGTTTTCTCCATGTTTTTACTCTGGTTTTCTCTGACAGTAAGACCGATCATACATTTCCGGAAATCCATTCCAACAAAAGTGAATGATATAAGGCCTATATAGAAAAAAAATACAGCCTAAAAAAACGTTTTCCACTAATATGCCAAAAAAAATAGGGTAGGTAGGTCTTGAAATCCATTTGTTTTGTTTATAGCTTTTTACAGAATTTATCTACATAGACAAGGAATCTTGACTCAAATAGTCTTACTTGAAAATGTCCAAAACATTCAGGGTAGGCACAAAAATATAGGGTCAATAGGGTTAGCAGAAATAGAGATTTACTTTAGGCCTTACATGTTTGGTCATAATGTAGATTATTGATAATTTATATAATATATATCTGATTTTTTGTTTGTTTGTTTGTTTGTTGTTTTTTTTTTCTGTAGTTTTAACTGTGTGTACAATGTTAATGGCCAATTACACTATGTTAGTGAGGTCACAGATTTGTAAAAAAAAAAAAGGAAAAAAAAATGCTGAGAAAACCAAAACAAAAACTGAAAGAATCATTTGTAAGTCCAATTATCGTTTCAATTATGTTTTCTGTTTTAGATACAGATACACTCACATGTCATATTATGAAAACTGGAGAACACCCATATGAATCCGTTCTTAAATGACCACATCTTTTGACAGGACTTTTAACCCATGTTTCAAAAGTTTTTCAAAAGTGGAGTCTTAAGTGTTCCTACATAGATTCACTCAATTTTGTTTTCTTAAGATTCATTGAAATTATTTCATGTAGATCACCAGATCTATTTAAAACAGACTGAGGCTCCGGTACAAAATCACAGAGTTGAACAGTTGGAACACACTTTTCTATCATGGGAACATCCATTATTGTGTTGGAAGTTGATTTATGAATGGTTATGATATAAATACAAAAGTAGTACTGTATGTATACATGGTTATCTTCACAAAGGAGGGGGGGGGGGGGGGGGGGGGGGGGGGGGAGGGGATTGTACATAAGGTGTTATTTCCACAGATGTTTAATTTCGCGATTTTTATAGGAAAACCTTACATGTGAGTGCTATTTTTTTAGCCCACCATCATCAGATGGTGGGCTATTCAAATCGCCCTGCGTCCGTGGTCCGTCTTCTGTCCCTCCGTCCGTCCGTCCGTCCGTAAACAATTCTTGTTATCGCTATTTCTCAGAAAGTACTGAAGGGATCTTTCTGAAATTTCATATATAGGTTCCCCTTGGTGCCTAGTTATGCATATCGCATTTTGAGACCTATCGGAAAACAACATGGCCGACGGGCAGCCATCTTGGATTTTGACAATTGAAGTTTGTTATCGCTATTTCTGAGAAAGTACTGAAGGGATCTTTCTGAAATTTCATATGTAGGTTCCCCTCGATGCCTAGTTATGCATATCGCATTTTGAGACCTATCGGAAAACAACATGGCCGACAGGCAGCCATCTTTGATTTTGACAATTGAAGTTTGTTATCGCTATTTCACAGAAAGTACTGAAGGGATCTTTCTCAAATTTCATATGTAGGTTCCCCATGGCACCTTGTTATGCATATCACATTTTGAGACCTATCGGAAAACAACATGGCCGACAGGCAGCCATCTTGGATTTTGACAATTGAAGTTTGTTATCGCTATTTCACAGAAAGTACTGAAGAGATCTTTCTCAAATGTCATATGTAGGCTCCCCTTGGTGCCTAGTAATGCATATCGCATTTTGAGACCAATAGCAAAACAACATGGCCGACAGGCAGCCATCTTGGATTTTGACAATTGAAGTTTGTTATCGCTATTTCACAGAAAGTACTGAAGGGATCTTTCTCAAATGTCATATGTAGGCTCCCCCTGGTGCCTAGTTATGCATATCGTATTTTGAGACCAATAGCAAAACAACATGGCCGACAGGCAGCCATCTTGAATTTTGACAATTGTAGTTTGTTATCGCTATTTCTGAGAAAACAATGAAGGGATCTTTCTCAAATTTCATATGTAGGTTCCCCTTGATGCCTAGTTATGCATATTACATATTGAGACCAATCGGAAAACAACATGGCCGACAGGCAGCCATCTTGGATTTTGACAATTGAAGTTTGTTATCGCTATTTCTGAGAAAGTACTGAAGGGTTCTTTCTGAAATTTCATATGTAGGTTCCCCTTGCTGCCTTGTTATGCATATCGCATTTTGAGACCAATAGCAAAACAACATGGCCGACAGGCAGCCATCTTGAATTTTGACAATTGAAGTTTGTTATCGCTATTTCACAGAAAATACTGAAGGGATCTCTCAAACTTTTTTGTAAGTTCCCCTTGGTCTGTTGTTCTGCATGTTGCATCTTGGGACCAATAGGAAAACAACATGGCCGACAGGCAGCCATCTTGGATTTTGACAATTGAAGTGTGTTATAGCTATTTATCAGAAATTGCTGAAGGGATCTTTCTGAAATTTCATTTGTAGGTTGCCCTCTGTGCCTAGTTATGCATATTGGATTTTGAGACCAGTCAGAAAACAACCTGGCTGACAGGCAGCCATCTTAGATTTTGACAATTGAAGTTTGTTATCGCTATTTTACAGAAAGTACTGAAGGGATCTTTCTCAAATTTCATATGTAGGTTCCCCTTGGTCCCTGGTGTTGCATTTTGGGACCAATCCGAAAATAACATGGCCGACAGACAGCCATCATCGCTAAATCTTAAATTTTATATATAGGTTCCCCTTGTTTGAAAAGTACTAGAGGGCTGTTTCTGAATTTACACAGATTAGTAAGACTTAGAGGAAGGGAAAAGTAGAGAAAAGATCAATCTGACATGGAACCTATAAAGATCATTCAATGGTGGGCGCCAAGATCCCTCTGGGATCTCTTGTTTTATTTATTTTTTTTTTTTTGCAATAATTCCATGAATACCGGGGAACTTCATCATACACCACAAAATGATCTGTATAAGAAATATTTAGTGTAATTTTCCCTTGCATAAACCACAATTACAATGCTTACACTTTTTATGTCTCATATATTTTCTATAATATTCAAAACGAGAATTTCCATCTTCAATGATAATAAGTGTTTTACATTCAATATGAATTCACTATAAATAAGTTGTTTTGTGTTAAATAATTACTTCATAATAAGCTGTGTAATACAATCAAATTGAATACACTGTATGATTATTAATTTTGCTGACACCACAATATGTGAAAATTCATGGTAAGATAAAGGCTGCATTACAATTTGTATATTATTTCTTGCCCCTAGCTAAGTGTGGCTATACACATATATTTATATATATATAAATTTATGAAACTAGTTGAATACTGTCTATGTAGGGTTTTAACCCCATCAAAATGTAATGTTTGTAAACAATGTTTCTATTTTCTATATCACCACAATAGGGGGGGGGGGGGATGGAGACACAACATTCAAGAAATTCCAGAAGGTGGAGAGAGTTGTATAGGTGATGTGTGTATACATGATTTCTACCCAAAAAAACAAGGTAATGTATGTGTAAAAACGGTGAGCCCAAGAGCACGGAGATTCATTCCATTATTCTCACACCCTCAAATAAATCGGACCATTAAATGAATTCCGGGTTGGGCTTGCCGTTTTTACGCAATGTTTATTTATGTTAATAGACAATTTCAAATCGCATGCACACGATTGGCATAATAAGAATAATTTAGAAGAAACATGGCATCATATGTATATCAACGTAAATATATGAGTTAAAATCAATTCAACAGCTGAAGGCAATTCAAGTTTTTAATTTTTAAAAGCACTTGAGCAGGGGATATTTCTATTGAAGAACACTGTACCATATGCCAGAATATCCCTGTATCAAATTTAGTTAATCCAATTTGGAACCAAATTTGATACTTTTAAAATATCTGTTTTATACATAGCTAACCATGTTTAAGATCATGGTATTGGGTAAGGGTTTCTATAAAGGTTGTAATTGTTATTATCTATAAATATGTAAGAATAAGCTTATCAAATATTGTGATAGCTTTATCAAACATGGTTTGAATGATTATGCAATAGTGTATATAGATCTTTGTCCCTTAATGTGAAAATCTGTGATACTAGTTAAACAAGAGTGCAATGAAATGCCAACTTCAAATTGAATTTTTCGCGTTCTATTTAATGTAATTAATGTCTATATTCATCAAGGGGATATTGAAAACATGAGTCTTTGTATATTGTGGTTTAATTCCTTTTCTTAGTTTTTGTTGTCAAACCATTTTTTATGCCTGGTGTTCAACACAGCTGATTTGATTGACGAGAATCTTAATTTTGTAAGAAAATATGTGTTAATATTGTGACTGTGCTTGCCTAATTGATTCTCAAATTTTATTTTTATTTGTTACAAGATTTTCGTTGCATATTCGTATTCAAAATCCATGACCTTTTTGAAAGGATGCATTCTAACTTCATAATCAAATTAAAGTCCCTTATTGAAGGAATACATGCTCAATTCATAAAAAAATCATCCCAATTCATATAAAGAATCACCACCCCTTTAGAAAGAGAATACTAGTACTTTCTCAATTCATATTTGAAGAATAACCTTCTCTTTAAAAGGGAATATATTCTCAATTCGTGTTAAAAATCACCTCCCCTTTTAAAAAGGGAATACATTTTCACTTCATAATGAAAATCGCCCCCCTTTAAAAAGGGAATATGTTCTCAATTCATATTAAAATCAACGCCCCTTTAGAAAAGGATTATATTCTGATTCACATTAAAAATCACCTCCATTTTAGAAAAGGAATACATTCACAATTCGCATTAAAAATCACTTCCCGTTTAGTAAAGGAATACATTCACAATTCACACTAAAAATCACCTCCATTTTAGAAAAGGAATACATTCACAATTCACACTAAAAATCACCTCCCCTTTAGTAAAGGAATACATTCACAATTTGCGCTAAAAATCACCTCCCCTTTAGAAAAGGAATACATCACAATTCGCGCTAAAAATCACCTCCCCTTTAGAAAAGGAATACATTCACAATTCGCACTTAAAATCACCTCCCATCTAGAAAAGGAATACATTCACAATTCGCACTAAAAATCACCTCCAATCTAGAAAAGGAATACATTCACAATTCGCACTAAAAATCACCTCCCCTTTAAAAAAGGAATACATTCACAATTCGCGCTAAAAATCAACTCCCTTTTAGAAAAGGAATACATTCACAATTCGCACTAAAAATCACCTCCCTTTTAGAAAAGGAATACATTTACAATTCATATTAAAAATCACATCCCCTTTAGAAAGAGAATGCGTTCACAATTCACATTAAAATCACCTCCCCTTTAGAAACATTTTCCTGGTTCATATATTATATTTACATTTAAACCATTGTTTTGCCAAAGTTTATTTTGTTGTGTTCGTGTCATTGCTTGTTATTTAATATCTAAATTTGGTTGTTTTATTCAATGAATTTCCTCGGTGCAGTATAATTTGTGCAGTAAGATATTGCAAGCATTATCTTGGAATCAACAGATGTGTTTTTAAGAAAAGGAATATAATTTTTTTTCCTGAAAGTGAATAAAAATGTATCATAATTTTATATATGTTTTTGTATGTTTGCTAGTCGCTGTCAGTATTTATCTAAAAGAGGATGATGAAGTGTACATGTACTTTATTATGGGTGACTGGGTGCCAGGCATAGACTGTTCATCGTAGGCAATGAAAACAGATCATATTAGCGTCCATACCGTCGAAGGCAATGCTGCAGGTCACATAAGTCGAGCATTGGTACTGATTAATTGTCGCGTTAGATTAAATGGCGACAGGTCATACAGGGTCAAGTATTTTACCGATTAATTGTCGTGTTGGATTAAATGGCGACAGGTCATACAGGGTCAAGCATTTTACCGATTAATTGTCGTGTTGGATTAAATGGCGACAGGTCATACAGGGTCAAGCATTTTACCGATTAATTGTCGCGTTGGATTAAAGGGCGACAGGTCATACAGGGTCAAGTATTTTACCGATTAATTGTCGTGTTAGATTAAATGGCGACAGGTCATACAGGGTCAAGCATTTTACCGATTAATTGTCGCGTTGGATTAAAGGGCGACAGGTCATACAGAGTCAAGTATTTTACCGATTAATTGTCGTGTTAGATTAAATGGCGACAGGTCATACAGGGTCAAGTATTTTACCGATTAATTGTCGTGTTGGATTAAATGGCGACAGGTCATACAGAGTCAAGTATTTTACCGATTAATTGTCGCGTTGGATTAAAGGGCGACAGGCTATATAACAGTCGAACATAATGATGTTATGAAAAGAATTGCCAACTAAATCTACTATCGGAGAGTACGCCAGTAAACAACATTCTTGAGGAGCTGTTTGTGATATGCCATAGGGCTTCGTCGTCGTTTGGGAGAATACTCATTAAACAATACTTTTTAGTGAAAATATCATTGATCCGCAGAAGTTCCAATGTGAAAAGGTTGCTTTCATTGTTTTTGGGTTTGTCCTGTGTGTATGATAATTTAAGAAGAACGCTTAGTATATGATTTGCAGTCATTTGAACGTCACTACATGGATTCGTTTTGTATTTCTGCAGGATATATTTGTTATAACTAAACATGTATGTATAGTTGACAGGTACTGACCGTAGGCCGGTGGTTTTTCTCCGGGTACTCCAGCTTTCCTCCACCTCCAAAACCTGGCACATCCTTAAATGACCCTGGCTGTTAATAGGACGTTAAACAAAATCAAACAAAACAAACCAAAGTATGTATAGACGATATTGAATGGTTTCCAGTTGAATAGCATGTGTGTATATTTTTTTTCGGGGGAGGGGGCATGACAGAATATCGATATTGTTTTTACCTTTTCATGATTGCGAAGCACGAATGAAAACATTTAGTATATTCTGTCATATGAGTGAATTACTTATCTGTTATATTCAAAGGGAAACAATCCTAGACTCGGTTATAACCGGGAAAATGACGTTAAGTCACATCAATCAATCAATTTTACCGTAAATAGTACAAAATGTAATTATCATACAGGAAGAATATACATATGAAGTATAAAATAGTATATACTATGAGGTATGTATTATATATACATGAAGTTATATTTAAACCGAAATTAGACAGCCACATGACAGGGAAATCATTATTTTTGATGGGATGTTGAGGCTTTTATTACGCACGATTTTTATTTCCGACTTAAATGCAAAAGCTTTGTTTACTTTCCATCTATAATCTAGCTTCAATGACTGTCATCGCTAAAAGATAGGAATTATGTCGTTTTTTACACCCAACCTCTTCATTCAAAACTACATAGTTATAACTTCTAACCTCGTCATCTTTACCTAGTTATAACTTCTAACCTCGTCTCTCGTACCTAGTTATAACTTCCAACCTCGTCATCCATACCTAGTTATAACTTCCAACCTCGTCATCCATACCTAGTAACTTCCAACCTCGTCATCCATACCTAATCATAACTTGCAATCTCGTCTTCTATACCTAGTTTTAACTTCCTCCTTCTTGTCCAATACCTAGTTATAACTTCTAACCTCGTCTTCCATTCCTAGATATAAGTTCCAACCTAGTCTTCCAAACCTAATTATACCATCCAACCACGTCTTCCATACCTAGTTATAATTTCCAACCCCGTCTTCCATACCGTTATAACTTCCAACCTCGTCCTCAATACCTAGTTACAACTTCTAACCTCGTCATCCATACCTAGTTAAAACTTCTAACCTCGGCTTCCATACCTAGTTATAACTTCTAACCTCGTCATCCATACCTAGTTATAACTTCTAGCCTCGTCATCCATACCCTGTTATCACTTCTAACCTCGTCATCCATACCTAGTTATAACTTCTAACCTCGTCATCCATACCTAGTTATAACTTCCAACCTCGGCTTCCATACCTAGTTATCACTTCTAACCTCGTCATCCAGACCTAGTTAAAACTTCTAACCTCGTCATCCATACCTAGTTACAACTTAAAACCTCGTCATCCATACCTAGTTATCACTTCTAACCTCGTCATCCATACCTAGTTAAAACTTCTAACCTCGTCATCCATACCTAGTTATAACTTCTAACCTCGTCATCCATACCTAGTTATAACTTCTAACCTCGTTATCCATACCTAATCATTACTTCCAACCTCGTCTTCCATACCCTGTTCTAACTTCCAACCTCGTCCTCAATACCTAGTTACAACTTCTAACCTTGTCATCCATACCTAGTTATAACTTCTAACCTCGTCTTCCATTCCTAGATATAAGTTTCAACCTAGTCTTCCAAACCTAATTATACCATCCAACCACGTCTTCTAAACCTAGTTATAACTTCCAACCTCGTCTTCCATACCCTGTTATAACTTCCAACCTCGTCCTCAATACCTAGTTACAACTTCTAACCTCGTCATCCATACCTAGTTATAACTTCTAACCTCGTCATCCATACCTAGTTATAACTTCCAACCTCGTCATCCATACCTAGTTACAACTTAAAACCTCGTCATCCATACCTAGTAAAAACGTCTAACCTCGTCATCCATACCAAGTTATAACTTCCAACCTCGTCATCTTTACCTAGTTATAACTTCCACCCTCGTCTATCGTACCTAGTTATAACTTCTAACCTCGTCATCTTTACCTAGTTATAACTTCCATCCTCGTCTCTCGTACCTAGTTATAGCTTCCAACCTCGTCCTCAATACCTAGTTATAACTTCTAACCTCGTCATCCATACCTAATCATAACTTGCAATCTCGTCTTCTGTACCTAGTTTTAACTTCCTCCTTCTTTTCCAATACCTAGTTATAACTTCTAACCTCGTCTTCCATTCCTAGATATAAGTTCCAACCTAGTCTTCCAAACCTAATTACACCATCCAACCTAGTCTTCAAAACCTAGTTATAACTTCCAACCTCGTCCACAATACCTAGTTACAACTGCTAACCTCGTCATCCATACCTAGTTATAACTTCTAACCTCGTCATCTATACCTAGTTATAACTTCCAACCTCGGCTTCCATACCCTGTTATAACTTCGAACTTCGTCATCAATACCTAGTTATAACTTCTAGCCTCGTCATCCATACCTAGTTACAACTTCTAACCACGTCATCCATACCAAGTTACAACTTAAAACCTCGTCATCCATACCTAGTTATCACTTCTAACCTCGTCATCCATACCTAGTTAAAACTTCTAACCTCGTCATCCATACCAAGTTATAACTTCTAACCTCGTCATCCATACCAAGTTATAACTTCCAACCTCGGCTTCCATACCTAGTTATAACTTCTAACCTCGTCATCCATACCTAGTTATAACTTCTAACCTCGTTATCCATACCTAATCATAACTTGCAATCTCGTCTTCTATACCTAGTTTTCTTCCTTTTCCATACTAGTTACTAACTTCTAACCTCGTCATCCATACCCTAGTTATACTTCTAACCTCGTCTCCAAGTCCTAGTATAAATTCCGACCTAGTCATTCCATACCTAGTTACAACATCCTAACCTAGTCATTTCAAAACCTAGTTATAACTTCCAACCTCGTCCACAATACCTAGTTACAACTGCTAACCTCGTCATCCATACCTAGTTATAACTTCTAACCTCGTCATCTATACCTAGTTATAACTTCTAACCTCGTCATCTATACCTAGTTATAACTTCCACCCTCGTCTATCGTACCTAGTTATAACTTCTAACCTCGTCATCTTTACCTAGTTATAACTTCCATCCCCGTCTCTCGTACCTAGTTATAGCTTCCAACCTCGTCCTCAATACCTAGTTATAACTTCTAACCTCGTCATCCATACCTAATCATAACTTGCAATCTCGTCTTCTGTACCTAGTTTTAACTTCCTCCTTCTTTTCCAATACCTAGTTATAACTTCTAACCTCGTCTTCCATTCCTAGATATAAGTTCCAACCTAGTCTTCCAAACCTAATTACACCATCCAACCAAGTCTTCAAAACCTAGTTATAACTTCCAACCTCGTCCACAATACCTAGTTACAACTGCTAACCTCGTCATCCATACCTAGTTATAACTTCTAACCTCGTCATCTATACCTAGTTATAACTTCCAACCTCGGCTTCCATACCCTGTTATAACTTCCAACTTCGTCATCAATACCTAGTTATAACTTCTAGCCTCGTCATCCATACCTAGTTACAACTTCTAACCACGTCATCCATACCAAGTTACAACTTAAAACCTCGTCATCCATACCTAGTTATCACTTCTAACCTCGTCATCCATACCTAGTTAAAACTTCTAACCTCGTCATCCATACCAAGTTATAACTTCTAACCTCGTCATCCATACCAAGTTATAACTTCCAACCTCGGCTTCCATACCTAGTTATAACTTCTAACCTCGTCATCCATACCTAGTTACAACTTCTAACCTCGTCATCCATACCTAGTTATAACTTCTAACCTTGTCATCCATACCAAGTTATAACTTCTAACCTCGTCTTCCATTCCTAGTCATAACTTCCAAGCTTAGTTATAACTTCTAACCTCGTCATCTATACCTAGTTATAACTTCCAACCTCGGCTTCCATACCCTGTTATAACTTCCAACTTCGTCATCAATACCTAGTTATAACTTCTAGCCTCGTCATCCATACCTAGTTACAACTTCTAACCACGTCATCCATACCAAGTTACAACTTAAAACCTCGTCATCCATACCTAGTTATCACTTCTAACCTCGTCATCCATACCTAGTTAAAACTTCTAACCTCGTCATCCATACCAAGTTATAACTTCTAACCTCGTCATCCATACCAAGTTATAACTTCCAACCTCGGCTTCCATACCTAGTTATAACTTCTAACCTCGTCATCCATACCTAGTTACAACTTCTAACCTCGTCATCCATACCTAGTTATAACTTCTAACCTTGTCATCCATACCAAGTTATAACTTCTAACCTCGTCTTCCATTCCTAGTCATAACTTCCAAGCTTAGTTATAACTTCTAACCTCGTCATCCATACCAAGTTATAACTTCTAACCTCGTCATCTATACCTAGTTATAACTTCCAACCTCGGCTTCCATACCCTGTTATAACTTCCAACTTCGTCATCAATACCTAGTTATAACTTCTAGCCTCGTCATCCATACCTAGTTATCACTTCTAACCTCGTCATCCATACCTAGTTAAAACTTCTAACCTCGTCATCCATACCAAGTTATAACTTCTAACCTCGTCATCCATACCAAGTTATAACTTCCAACCTCGGCTTCCATACCTAGTTATAACTTCTAACCTCGTCATCCATACCTAGTTACAACTTCTAACCTCGTCATCCATACCTAGTTATAACTTCTAACCTTGTCATCCATACCAAGTTATAACTTCTAACCTCGTCTTCCATTCCTAGTCATAACTTCCAAGCTTAGTTATAACTTCTAACCTCGTCATCCATACCAAGTTATAACTTCTAGCCTCGTCATCCATACCAAGTTATAACTTCTAACCTCGTCTTCCATTCCTAGTCATAACTTCCAAGCTTAGTTATAACTTCTGACCTCGTCATCCATACCTAGTTACAACTTCTAACCTCGTCATCCATACCTAGTTATAACTTCTAACCTCGTCATCCATAACTAGTTATAACTTCTAACCTCGTCATCCATACCTAGTTATAACTTAAAACCTCGTCATCCATACCTAGTTACAACTTCTAACCTCGTCATCCATACCTAGTTATAACTTCTAACCTTGTCATCCATACCAAGTTATAACTTCTAACCTCGTCTTCCATTCCTAGTCATAACTTCCCAGCTTAGTTATAACTTCTAACCTCGTCATCCATACCAAGTTATAACTTCTAACCTTGTCATCCATACCAAGTTATAACTTCTAACCTCGTCTTCCATTCCTAGTCATAACTTCCAAGCTTAGTTATAACTTTTGACCTCGTCATCCATACCTAGTTACAACTTCTAACCTCGTCATCCATACCTATTTATAACTTCTAACCTCGTCATCCATAACTAGTTATAACTTCTAACCTCGTCATCCATACCTAGTTATAACTTCTAACCTCGTCATCCATACCTAGTTACAACTTCTAACCTCGTCATCCATACCTAGTTACAACTTCTAACCTTGTCATCCATACCTAGTTACAACTTCTAACCTCGTCATCCATACCAAGTTATAACTTCCAAGCTTAGTTATAACTTCTAACCTCGTCATCCATACCAAGTTATAACTTCCAACCTCGGCTTCCATACCTAGTTATAACTTCTAACCTCGTCATCCATACCTAGTTACAACTTCTAACCTCGTCATCCATACCTAGTTATAACTTCTAACCTTGTCATCCATACCAAGTTATAACTTCTAACCTCGTCTTCCATTCCTAGTCATAACTTCCAAGCTTAGTTATAACTTCTAACCTCGTCATCCGTACCTAGTTACAACTTCTAACCCCGTCATCCATACCTAGTTACAACTTCTAACCTTGTCATCCATACCTAGTTACAACTTCTAACCTCGTCATCCATACCAAGTTATAACTTCCAAGCTTAGTTATAACTTCTAACCTCGTCATCCATACCAAGTTATAACTTCCAACCTCGGCTTCCAGACCTAGTTATAACTTCTAACCTCGTCATCCATACCTAGTTACAACTTCTAACCTCGTCATCCATACCTAGTTATAACTTCTAACCTTGTCATCCATACCAAGTTATAACTTCTAACCTCGTCTTCCATTCCTAGTCATAACTTCCAAGCTTAGTTATAACTTCTAACCTCGTCATCCATACCAAGTTATAACTTCTAACCTCGTCATCTATACCTAGTTATAACTTCCAACCTCGGCTTCCATACCCTGTTATAACTTCCAACTTCGTCATCAATACCTAGTTATAACTTCTAGCCTCGTCATCCATACCTAGTTACAACTTCTAACCACGTCATCCATACCAAGTTACAACTTAAAACCTCGTCATCCATACCTAGTTATCACTTCTAACCTCGTCATCCATACCTAGTTAAAACTTCTAACCTCGTCATCCATACCAAGTTATAACTTCTAACCTCGTCATCCATACCAAGTTATAACTTCCAACCTCGGCTTCCATACCTAGTTATAACTTCTAACCTCGTCATCCATACCTAGTTACAACTTCTAACCTCGTCATCCATACCTAGTTATAACTTCTAACCTTGTCATCCATACCAAGTTATAACTTCTAACCTCGTCTTCCATTCCTAGTCATAACTTCCAAGCTTAGTTATAACTTCTAACCTCGTCATCCATACCAAGTTATAACTTCTAACCTTGTCATCCATACCAAGTTATAACTTCTAACCTCGTCTTCCATTCCTAGTCATAACTTCCAAGCTTAGTTATAACTTCTGACCTCGTCATCCATACCTAGTTACAACTTCTAACCTCGTCATCCATACCTAGTTACAACTTAAAACCTCGTCATCCATACCTAGTTACAACTTCTAACCTCGTCATCCATACCTAGTTACAACTTCTAACCTCGTCATCTATACCTAGTTACAACTTCTAACCTCGTCATCCATACCTAGTTACAACTTCTAACCTCGTCATCCATACCAAGTTATAACTTCCAAGCTTAGTTATAACTTCTAACCTCGTCTTCCATTCCTAGTCATAACTTCCAAGCTTAGTTATAACTTTTAACCTCGTCTTCCATTCCTAGTCATAACTTCCAACGTAAGAATCATATCCGGTATAAAAAGTCTTTTTTATTTTATTATTAATACTACAACATGTAGATAGTGTACAATCTTTGGTGTTAATACAAAGCTTATAACTAGCTCTAACCGAAACAAATGCATCCATTTCAAGCTGTACGTAAATTCATAAAGACTAGCAATAAATTTGATTATTAATATTTCAGAAATTACACAATTGTGAGACTGTACACAGGGTTTTTTTCTCCTCTTTTTGTTTTTGTTCATGTTTATTATCCCCCGCGAAACGCGTTTGCGGGGGATATTAAATTGGGCTCCGTCCGTCCGTCCGTCCGGCCGTCCGTCCGTGTGTCCGTCCGAGATTCTTTTCCGGGCTATAACTCAAAAACCGTTCAGCGCAGCTCCTTGAAACTTTCTGTATATATCAGACTAGTGCCCTAGTTGTGCCTTTTGCTATTTCGGACCTTCCATTTTCAGTATTTTTTCTGTCACCATGGAAACTTAGTCAAAAATACCAAATTACTATTTCCTTTTGTTTCCGGGCTATAACTCCATAACCGTTCAACGCAGCTCCTTGAAACTATCTGTATATATCCGACTAGTGCCCTAGTTGTGCCTTTTGCTATTGCGGACCTTCAATTTTCGGTAATTTTTCTGTCACCATGGAAACTTAGTCAAATATACCAAATTACTGTTTCCTTTTGTTTCCGGGCTATAACTCCATAACCGTTCAACGCAGCTCCTTGAAACTTTCTGTATATATCAGACTAGTGCCCTAGTTGTGCCTTTTGCTATTGCGGACCTTCCATTTTCGGTATTTTTTCTGACACCATGGAAACTTAGTCAAAAATACCAAATTACTATTTCCTTTTGTTTCCGGGCTATAACTCCATAACCGTTCAACGCAGCTCCTTGAAACTTTCTGAATATATCAGACTAGTTGTGCATTTTGCTATTGCGGACCTTCCATTTTCGGTATTTTTTCTGTCACCATGGAAAACTAATCAAAAATACCAAATTACTGTTTCCTTAATAACTCTTACTTTGAGCTTGATATATACATGTATTTGGGTTTTCATACCAACTGCGGGGCGCGGGGGATAATGCCTAGCTTTGCGGCTCCTTGTGTTATTACATTTTTATCATATACAATTATGGCCCTCTGTGCAGGGATATATTCATTCTGGATATATCCCGACACAGAGGGTCATAATAGTTTTATTATACCGAAAAAGAGCATATTTTGTGGTCTTTTTGGTGTTTAAAGCATCCTTGCTGTCCAATATCGCTGTTATTTCTACTTCTGTTGATCGGCCAAATCGTGATGACACTGCCATTTCAAAAGCCTGTGTTGTTTGTGTTTTTGGAACCAGACGACAACAAACGCAAAAGAGTTCCACTGCCCAACTTCCGATGCAGGCGCGTTCGATGACGAAGGGTTATTCATCGGGCGGAGGGGTTATACACCGGGGTATAATACTCTGCTGCCATGGTTACATGGTTATTCGACGGGTTATACCCCGGCGACGGCATTTGTCGGGGGATATTCGATTTATAAAATGTCAGGTGATATGTTTTCGTCCAATGAAAAGAATTCTAACAAAAGTGAGGTATAATAATGAATATTGTATCATTATGAATAATATAATTTTAGGCATGGCCTATGTGAGAGCGCAGCAATCCCGGTGCCCATGGAATTCGAGAAACAAGCACACATAATCTAGTGTACTAGAATAGTAAATCCCACGTTACAAAATGAATATATTGCCAACAGATCTATACACTGGTTTGTAATAAAGTATATATCAACAAGAATTATGATTTAGATAACTTACTACAAAAACTAATCGTAGAATAAGTCTTAAAATAGACTGATTAAGCGATGACAAGGTGACGGGACAGCAGATCTCGCAGATGAGCAGCAGACGACAAAAAAAAAAAAATCGGAAGTCCTCTTTATTTTATGTGCTATATTTGGTAAACTTGTATGCAACTCGAACGGACCGGAGCTGCACTCGTAAAACACCGGAAATATTTTCGTTGAAAATTATACCGTTACGTTTTGAATATAAAAAAATTAAGAACTTGTTCGTGATAAATTTTATTAACAAATTCTAACTAGTGTGAAGTCAAACATTTTCATATTTTTAAAATCTTGATATTTTGTAATCTCCCGAGAATGTGACTTTGAATACAGTCTTGCGCAACACTGGATCTTGTCGTGACTTCCTGTTTCCGGTTACTGAGAAATTTTTTGAACTCTAAGTATATTGGGGGAAAAGGGGGGGGTTTCCGAGACATCTCTACCATTAAGTTCGCTACGCGCTAATAACTTGTGCCCAATCCTCCTGTCTTTTAATATGTTAAAAGTAACTGATCATGAGACAATGCATGAACGGGGAACAAAACTTGAGCGAAAATACGCCGTGGGGTAACATAAACTCTTGGTCCATCATACAGGTATTTCCACTTTTAGTGTTCGCTTGAAAGTGCATAGTCCCCTTCACTGCTTGTATACACACAGTTATTCGGTTTGTTATGAGATGTTGCCACGGTATGAGTAATATATGGGTCAGAAGTGGGCATATCTATGTAATAAGATTTTCCTGAACACTTATATGTAAAGGATAGGAAGAAACAACGCCAGACACGGGTTAAGTGTTACAGAGTGATCACTTCGCCAAGTCGGAAACCCGGTCAACTTCCTGTTACTCTGATCAATAGGAAAATTTGAAACTTGATTCGAGTAAGTGTTGACAAAGACACACTTGAGAGAATCTCTCGTCAGTTATGTATGCATCTTCAGTCAGGTCAAACAGAAATTTGAATATCAGTAATAACTTAGACTGCATGACTAGTGTTTATTTGTCATCGTTAACACTAAAAGGCGTTAGTTCTTTTAATATTGTGTTTAGACGTATCGTCCACAGCCAGGGTCACATGTATGGCAAGCCAAGTTATCATTTATTTTCATTAAGCGATATTAGATTTGTTTTAGAAATTTAATTGGATTCTATATAAAATGTCTATTTGTTACATTAGATATCTGAAACGATATCTCGTTAAGTTTTATATAGATGTTTTTTTCTTTTTTTTTCTTTTTTTGTTTGGTTTTTTTTTTTTTTCTATATAGATGTATTATATAATATATATCTCAGATACTATATACGATCTTTCATATACGTAAATCTAGCAACTGAGTAAGATGTTTTGTAGGAACATGATTTTGACAAAATGTTGAAATACTTTTAAGGTAAATCTTGTTCTGTATATCTTATAGAGTAACGATATTTGAAAGATATAAGATATCTTATATAGTATATCATATATCTTATGTAGCAAATATGATATCTCCTTTACGAAATTAACTAATAGGTATATCATGTTTGATGTAGGATATCAGGATATCTTATATACTTATCTAAGATGTCTCACTTACTTTTATACAAGATAACTTATATACATGTAATATATATAAGGTATTTGTAATGGTATACGAGATATCTTATAAACTATATGATATATCTTAATACTATATCCGATATCTCATATGTTACATTATTTATATTATAATGTTTAAGTTATATACCTGTAGTATAAGATATCTTATAAAGTATATAGGATATCTCAATTAATTATATAAATTAGATATCTTCAATCGTATGTGAGATGTCCTATTTACACTATGATATATCTTACATACCATATATTATATAGTATATAAGATATCTCATATTCATATCTAATATAGCATATTAAATATCTTATATAAGATACCTTATTTAACTTTATGACGTACAGGATCGACGTTGCTGCGTGGTGGTTTGACTTGCCAAGCACGTGACATGAAGACAACCCTGATGATGTTTGTTATTATCTGCCTACGTTAAACGTCATAGCTGATACTGTACAATACACTAGGACAGGTGTATAATAAACCCCAGTCTTTAGATATCGGTTTCAGATTACCAACCCTAATCCATGGTATGTAGTGGCCGTGGATTTAGAATTGATCAAATCCCAGCGTGGACAGCCATACAAGAATCATATAAAAAAAAACCTACCCATTGTGCGTGTGATATCAATACGAGAAAGCCATGCATTTGTGTTTCTGAAAGAAACAGACGTATAATTATGGGTATATGTGAATCATGGCCGCTTATAGCAATTTCGACGTATTCTATAAAGAACGCAGTGGCCATATATTTTTTTCAGTCCCTCTTTACGTGCCTCTATATAGTGGACCAATCTTGTTGCATCATGTAGCCAAATCTAGAGTTAATCTTATAAGACATACAACAGATCTTCATAGCCTAATCGCATCAAGATAGTAAAAGTAACATCTGTTTTTATACAAGTTTAAGGTACCCTATCTTAGACAACGTACATTCTCTGTAAAATTTGATCGCCCACCATGATTTTCATGAACAATTATTGTCATAACATCGTTCCGGACGTATCTCTTGGATCACAGGGGCATGGAAATCTGTTAGAGACAAGTATTATTTGGGGGTAAAGAGAAAAGGATTTCAAACATTTTAAGGAATCAGATAAGCATTTCGTTAAAGTGACACTTATATGGTCCATATTTATAAACGTCAAAGCAGGGTGTCATTTTTACCGAATACTTATCTGACCCCCTGAACCGTCTAAAATATTTTTATACACCTAGACCGTAACGAATTGTCAAGTCCCTGTGACGATGAGCATATTCACCGGAAATCCTGTCACAGGACTCAAGATCGCATGTGATGTAAGTGGGCAACGCTTGATGAACTAACAACGATTTTTATCTTATTTTACTAAAACACTGGAAAACCTAACGGTGCCACGAGAGTTTGGAACACAAAGTTCAATGACCTTTGAGCTTTAAATAGACACGAGTGCCCAGAAAGGTAGGTATGCCGAATATATTTTGATCCATATACAATGTACACAGAATATCCAATTGTCTTAAAGAATGTTAGTTATATTTCATTTAAACAGTGTTTAATTATCAAATACATAACTCATGATACTGGTTTCAGGACACCCTTGTTGACGTCTGACAAAAGAAATATAATGATATGATACGTTGTTAAGGTACATTCACGTACCAAACACAATAACGTCAACACTTGTTATTGTTCCTCTGTATTTAATGCATTGTTATCTTTTGTTTGTTTGTTACCTTTTGTTTGTTTGTTACCTTTTGTTTGTTTGTTTGTTACCTTTGTTTATTTGTTATCTTTTGTTTGTTACCTTTTGTTTGTTTGTTACCTTTTGTTTTTGTTACCTTTTGTTTGTTTGTTTGTTACCTTTTGTTTGTTACCTTTTGTTTATTTGTTATCTTTTGTTTGTTACCTTTTGTTTGTTATCTTTTGTTTGTTACCTTTTGTTTTTGTTACCATTTGTTTTTGTTACCTTTTGTTTGTTTGTTCGTTACCTTTTGTTTGTTACCTATTGTCCTACACCTTGACCTTTGCCATTTTACGGTAACAAAATATCTTTTACAGAAACCCAAATGAAAGATGATGAGATATTTTATCTATTTCCCAAAGAAATTGTTTATCGTTTGTTTACCATAAATACACAATGTAGCTGACTAATGATTTTGGTGACAATATTGTATTTGATATTACAACATTGAGAGAGCCTCTAATGGTTTCCTGTTGAGTGTTATGAATATTTTATGTGTCTGACTATCGATATTTGCTCAGGTTCGTTAAACATATCCAATATGATGATATCCTACGAGAAATTATTATCTTTTTATCTTTTTTGTATATAATGTTTTTTAAAGATAAAAAAAAAATTAAAAAAAAGATGCGTATGCATAAAAGCTCGGGAATCCGTAGCATAACGAATGCTTAGGTGCAAGTTTGCGTGTAATAGATGAAATTCATTTTTTCACGCCATCTTCTTTCTGCGCGTTTGCCTTCGACATCGGACCGGTGTCAATGTCACAGAAAATTCTGAAACATTTAAATACATTTCTACTTGTGACACTCACAGATCTTCCATAGGTACACGTGTTTTAATTGTTTTAACAAACAGACGGGTACAACTAACCTGAACTTGGAAGAAAGAAAACTGGATGAAATGGTGTAACCTCGTATCGTCTTACCCATAGTAGAGCTTCGGGATGGCTAATTTGCTACAGAGCCTATGTATGTAATTAATTGCCTTTCGTAACACAACTGTCTAAATGGAGGAAATTACGGTTTCAGTCAAAGTCCGCAACATAATGTACATGTCCAGCAGCCTTGGTCGATAGTAGTAATGTACCGGCTATTACGCTGACGCGAGCACTGAATATATTAAATCAAATAATTGGCAAGGGACTGCGGCCTATGTATCTATTTCTTATATATATATATATATACCTAGAGACGTGCCAGCATACAGACATTCCACCGTAAATATTAAATCTACTCGAGCAGAAATGCAATATATATATATACGTTTTTTGTAATATCGGAGTTGGCATGCGTGAAAAATATATGTATGAAGCGCAGACTGGATTTTTTGCACTCGAATGACCCGCCTTGTCTCAGATTTGTCTTGCACAGTCCGATGGAATCGCGTTCGGTCTTGTATATATATATATATAGGTACGTATAGTTGCATTGTGGTAGGATTGATCAATTGTGTGTGATACAAGTCATTCTCGATAGAGTGTGTGTACAAGTAGACATCGCTCGGACACGCTAGCTTTGTATTCGTAATGGGCGTTGTACATCTGGTAAATTGACTACCCAAGGGGATTTGCATACCACATGTGGGATTGTTACTGGTGTCAGTGCATTGAGACAGTGGCTCGCGGTGTTACTGGGATGGAGATATATGCTAACACTACCAGTTGATAGGATTGTTCTGCACTATAAGGTGAGCGAATACACATACAGTGTCAGGTTAGACCGAGTTTCCCCTGTCCTCAATGCCGCGTTATTATTTCTACTAATATAATAACTTATCTATCAGTTTAATGTCTAAAATGTGGTGTTTTGAGGAGGGAGATTCGCGGCGTGATTGATGTAGCGGCGTACAGAGATGCGCCTAGAATAACATGAATTGTTGATACAAGAACGTGATGCATTTAGCAGTAGATCCAGACTTGGGAGATCGAGTTCCTCTGTTAAAACAGACAGGTATATTTATCAGTTTGGAGAGCTGAGCAGTGATAACGCGCTTCACCACAGGGACTTGACATACATTTCAAACAGAGAATCCTCGGGATATGTATAGTTTTATACCGTGGGTTGGTGATTCGTATCAAGTCCCTGTGAGCCCCATCTGTTATCTGTTCGCGCGTATTTCCACTGGGAGAAAGATATGCTGAAAGTTTTACATTGGATACGAGGTTTTGTTAACACTTAAAATGCTATTACTTTTAGGTTTCAGCTTGGCTAAGCCGCTTTGTTTATTGAGGATAAAACTAAACTTCACATATTCTGATGATATTCACCTGTACATACAAAAGAGTTCGTGTCGATAATATATATTTTAAAGAAATATTAGATTGAAACGAAAAAAAAAATCACATGTCTGGTGGTCAGTGAAATTATAAACACTTTTCATTCTCAATGTGCATTTCGGTTTCAACCAACTTGGGTTACGCGATTTCTATATGTTAAATGACACGCTGTTCCAAATTGCAAGGAAGTATAAACACAATGTTCTTATCTTTGGCAAAAAGCCGGCAGATTTTCACGAAACTGGAACAGAGCGCCATTACCAAAGGTTGCTTGCTGTCGCCGCTAGAGTACGAACGCCATTTGATTAATCGCTAATTGTTAATTGGTCTAATATTGCGGGAGACATTTCTAGATTTCTGCTAATTAAATTGTCCGTAAAATTACCTCGATTAAACTACTTCTAATTAAAGATTAGCCTCCACATGTAAACTTAAACTTTTGATGTTGTAATTTCATAAAATCTTTGTTGAAACAATTATCTGCTAATTAACGATATCCATGTTAACAATTAAAGTGATAAATCCACAATTTATGGAATTTGATTCTCACCAAAAACTTTTATTTTTAATGAATACTGATGTCCTACAATGTTCTTTATCTGGTGTTTTATATAAAATGTACAGGAGACGGCAATGTTTTTAATAATATTTTTCTTTTATTAGAAATTTGGTCGGTTTTCCAGAAAATTTATGTCATATTATAATGTGGCAGTACAACTGTACAATAATGTATAATATATAAGGTAAAATGTATTTCGAAAAAAAAATATTATTCTTTTGCCATGTCATATCTGGGCGTAATGAGTTTCAAATTATATAAACATTAATTGTTACATTAATACTAGAATTCATTCAATGTTCTTCAATCTTAGGCTGAATAGATGAATATTTAAATAAGATTTATTGTATATTACCTGCAACTACGAGTATAATACTACATGCATATGCAATTAGAAGCATCGTATACTCATTATTGTTACTTTTTTTTTTTTAAATAATGGAAAATTCTATTATAGAATGATGTGATATAGTGTCTCATAGGTCGAAGTCGGCCGAGTGTTTTAATGATATTGTGTAAACTGTGTTTTAAATTGTATTGAAACATGCGACACTTAAATAAACAATTTACTTACTTACAATTACTTTAAAGATATGGGATTAATTTGATTATGTATTGTGATTAGCTTATTGGTTAACACATTTCAGTTGTTCCCGAGACAGATTGGGTTACCGAGGGAGATTATAACACCTGTTAAGTACAGCGACATTTAATTAATATTTATACTTTAAACAAACTAACTTAATTTTTCAATACAATTTCGACCAGTTTTCATTCATGCCTAGGCCTGTCGCTATACAACAATCAAGCAATTCGAATTAATCCCACTTGCTTTCGTCTTTTAATGCGAAAATTTACTTATATCGTATTTTTTGCAACACATTGACACGCACATAGATTGAGAAACTGTCCCCTAAATATTGAACAAAAATGTCATAATTAACCGATATCACAAAAATAAACAATTCTTTATTTCTTATATTATCTGCAATATATGAATTGATTTACTTTAATGATATTCATATTTTCTTCAGACAAACGAAATACAGTAGGCCTGATGCCGGTTTGTAATCGGGTACAATCTAACAAAACATCGTCCAACCAATTATATCCGGAATTCGACTGGTCATTTCGATCAACTTCTCCAACCGAACCCTCTGTAAACCGAACAAATATCCATGTCCCATGCATGTTCGGTATATATAGATGTTTCACTGTATGTAATAATCGGAAAATGATTTCAAAAGTGGCCCATTGTTAATAGTACGTGTTGGCTACAATTATATAAAGGGATTTTCAAAAATATACAATATCTGATTTACCGAGAAGCACAGGGTCATGCTATTTGGCAAGTATCATGATGCGACGAATGACCTTGTCTGATTTAACTACCTGTGTCAAATGTTAACGGTTTAAATTAAAGTCGTGATATTTATTATATTTGACTAGTTATGAAGTAATAAGGCTACTGGTTTATTCAACTGAATGACCTTGCCTCATGCTAAAATCTTCAAGAACTTACATGACCTGGTTTTTATACTCATAGAGGATTCAGAGTCATTATTATTTTCCAGTATAATTTGGTATCATCACAGGCGTCTGAATCTGGTTATAGGATCAACAGAAACAAGAAATATCTCTAAAAAAGATAAACGGCATAGTTTTAATGCTGATAGTTATAATGTAAAATTACTGGTGAAATAAATCAACGAACTAATGGGTATCAGCACGGCTAATACAATTATATCATTTTGAACTATTTTTTGGTGATAATAAAACTGCATTTGAATCAGTAATATAATTTTATCAATGTGTCATTTGAAAATATACATCCACTTATTTAGCTTGCATTCAATCCTAACTTTGTTTCGTTTTTAACTGCATATCTGCATTTTGCATTTACCGCTACATTGACCAATCACAACTTGACCAGTAACGTTACCTGTCGCGTCATATCCGGGGCCAAAAGAATATTATACGGCTATGCCGAAAAATATTAGCCCCTACTCTCACTAGAACAACAGTAGTTTTGCCCTATTAATACTAACCCGATGCAGTCGCCTGTGGTACCATACACGATTCTACCAATCACTGGCGTCGACTCATTTAAAAGGGATAGTCCACACAAGATGGAAAAGGTCTTGTTGATCTGTACCGTTTAGGAACTCGTGACATTTTAAGCTATTTTCAGCATCTAATCATCTTTCCTATGATCAATTTAATTTGGACACGCGAAATTGATGGGATACCCCAGTCAATGTAAAACGAGGCCGTCTAAATATAGCGCATCGGGGAATCTGGAATTGGAAGCTCACTGAATCGTAGTTAATGCTAAATACTCGGTACCCATAATTTTTGTAGGGATTGCAATTTTAATTGCTTCGTTATAGGCTTATTTCCTGCCAATTTAGTATAGGCCTACTAAGATTTCATACAGTTCGGCTAATACAAAGCAAGCTGTTAGGACGAAATCAGGACGTTTGTAAAGAGGCCTAATGGACATGTATCGTTCACCTGCTTCAACTGAAAATTTGAAGTGGATCTATGTCATTTATGCAGATGCTACGCTGATTACCAATATATTCCAATGCAATAGAAGACTACCTCTTATTCATATAAATCAATTGTGTAACCCCTCATTCCAGCATACTGAAGGCCTAAACTCGGTTATCAGGGTCTCGTGGTAGTTGGGAAGTCTTTCTTTAGAATAAACTAACACATTCGACCCGAAAATCTTGAAAATAAGTCAAGGTTATACCACAGCCCCAATAAACAAAAGTGTGTATTTTTAATGATTTTAAGTTATTGACTCATGTGACCTTGAATGTAGGTCATGGTCATTCATCTGAACAAACTTTTTAGGCCTTTAAACCAGCACACTATAGACCAGCTGGTCGCTTGGCCTCTTGGTTATCGAGAAGAAGTTATTTAAATATTTTATTATATTTAACTACTGTGACATTGAATGTAGGCCAAGGTAATCCATTTCAACAAATTTTGTTGCTCTTCACCCCAATATGCTGCCGAATATCGATTTTCTGTGCTTATTGAGTAGTTGTTTGAAGGGAAAAGTTTACGCCGGACGGACGACGGACGCCGAACCGCGTACGGGCGGGTGAACTGATAATTTACACAAATTAAATAGCATATGTCTGTTTACATGTGAAGCTGGCGCATACGAATTCCATCAGAAACACAGAAGAATAAAGGCCCCCTGTTTTCTATGAATTTGACCTTATCGATCATCACTCAGCTAAATGCATTACAGGTGAGCGATACAGGCCCGATGGGCCCCGTGTTCTATATTTAATCCGAGGAGAGTTGCAGAGCAATCATTTCTAGACACAACCAGTACATCAATATTGACAAATGGAAAGGATAACCGTTGATCATGTCCTATACTGACGCCAAAACATTGTGGTGTGTGTGGCGAGTCCGAACGTTATGATGCTCACAACGAAATCAATTTTCGGAATTAGCTCTTATCTGAGAGAAAAATCTTTCTTGTTTCAAGAATCTACAGAGCAAATAATCCATACAGTGTACAGTGACGTTGCATAAAATCGTGTTTCGCGTGCACTTTTACTGTGACCAATACTATAGTGTGTTTGAACTTGGCGCATGAAAGAGAATGGTGGAAACATAATGTATTTGCTTAGCTGCACGACGACAATGGATACTGGTGCGTTAGAAGCCACGAGTGCTGTAACGCGACTTTATAGATCACAGGGCCGTGTAGTTCAATGATGTTATGTTGGATGTTAGGTAATGTTATCCAGTATGTGTTTTGTATAATCATTTGAGATCGCAGGTGGCAGACACTGATGGTGGAATTGAGTCTCTGAGGTTTGCCATAACCTGCATGCCAAGTTTTAATTCTTTAGAACAGTGACATGATTCAGGTAGCCCGTGTTTCCTCTGGCCCTGACACCATGTCTGGTGTAGGTCCCCTATAGTCATGGTGTCAGGGCCAGAGGAAAGTCTGACTAGATTCAGGAAAAGCACGGTTGCTTGGCGGTCTTTGAAATGTAATATTAAATAATGAGCATCAAGCTCCCCACCAGATGTTGACATCTCTCCGGACCAATTCTCTGTGCTTTCCAAGCCCCTCCTAGTTATCATGATTGTTAAACCTTTAACAGCATTGATGAGTCTTAGAAGATTGAAACAGTTGTACATTGTATTTAACAGTTTATTTACTGATTTTTGTTTTTTTCTTTACGGCATCCCAATCTAGATTTTATTGAAAGGTGCTTATATATTGCGCCTTTTGTACAATTCAGCCTTATTGAATATATGGGCGAGGTCGCTAGGGGATCATCTTCGCTAGCCAAGGCTTCTGATTACGTTACACTCCACGAACCCTTGGCGGATATAGTCGTGTTCAAACCGTCGCGCCCTGGAATCCCAGCGCACCCAATCAAATCGCGTTTTACATTCTGGCTTGGTTTCGCAGTAAACAAAAAATGCGGCACCCAGTACAGAGCTACATTGCCGACTATGTCATGGCATTTTACCTAAATACAAAAATCACAATCTTTGGGGGAACATTCGCAGTGTTTGATCAATTCATATAAGTCATTGATCACATATCTCATCGAAATGACACCAAACCTCGATGTGTGTTTGTAAACATCACCGATGAAGTAAATCGGTAACGCTTGTTTTGATTGGTCGAAAATTTCATGCGTGAAGGGTGGTAATTTCGAATCACCGCTAGAGGGCCAGAACTGACGCCTATATCTGCCAAGGGTTCGTGGAGTGTAACGTAATCAGAAGCCTTGGCTAGCGAAGATGCTAGGGGATATGATCCAATTTAGAAACCCGCGGCAGATTCCGGTTCCTATGTGCGGTACCGAAATCAGCTGAGATCAGCCAAATGTTTTGTCCCACTCGTCACATCTCGGCAGATTCCGTACCAACATCAAACGTATTGACAAAGGTTACCGGAAGCAGACGAGGTACGCCGAGTGACCTGACGTACCTGTCAGTGCTGTGCAGGTTCTCGAGTGGCTGGCTTGATATTCGTCTCAAAAATTTGAATTTAGATTTTCTATCGCAGTTAAATCATGGTAGTTTTTAGAGATGCTATATCTCTGACAAAGAGTAGCCATAATCGATTGAAAACAATGATAGCCTGTTATACTGTGAAAACAATGATAGCCTGTTATATTGTGAAAACAATGATAGCCTGTTATATTGTGAAAACAATGATAGCCTGTTATACTGTGAAAACAATGATAGCCTGTTATAGTGTGAAAACAATGTTAGCCTGTTATAGTGTGAAAACAATGATAGCCTGTTATACTGTTAAAACAATAATAGCCTGTTATACTGTGAAAACAATAATAGCCTGTTATACTGTGAAAACAATGATAGCCTGTTATACTGTTAAAACAATAATAGCCTGTTATACTGTGAAAACAATAATAGCCTGTTATACTGTGAAAACAATGATAGCCTGGTATACTATGAAAACAATGATAGCCTGTTATACTGTGAAAACAATGATATCATGTTATACTGTGAAAACAATGATAGCCTGTTATACTGTGAAAACAATGATAGCCTGTTATACTGTGAAAACAATGATAGCCTGGTATACTGTGAAAACAATAATAGCCTATTATACTGTGAAAACAATAATAGCCTGTTATACTGTGAAAACAATAATAGCCTGTTATACTGTGAAAACAATAATAGCCTGTTATACTGTGAAAACAATGATAGCCTGTTATACTGTGAAAACAATGATAGCCTGGTATACTGTAAAAACAATGATAGCCTGTTATACTGTGAAAACAATGATAGCCTGTTATACTGTGAAAACAATGATAGCCTGGTATACTGTGAAAACAATAATAGCCTGTTATACTGTGAAAACAATGATAGCCTGTTATACTGTGAAAACAATGATAGCCTGGTATACTGTAAAAACAATGATAGCCTGTTATACTGTGAAAACAATGATAGCCTGTTATACTGTGAAAACAATGATAGCCTGGTATACTGTGAAAACAATGATATCATGTTATACTGTGAAAACAATGATAGCCTGTTATACTGTGAAAACAATGATAGCCTGTTATACTGTGAAAACAATAATAGCCTGTTATACTGTGAAAACAATGATAGCCTGTTATACTGCGAAAACAATGATAGCCTGGTATACTGTAAAAACAATGATAGCCTGTTATACTGTGAAAACAATGATAGCCTGTTATACCGTTAAAACAATGATAGCCTGTTATACCGTTAAAACAGTGATAACATGTTATACTGTGAAAACAATGATAGCCTATTATACCGTTAAAACAGTGATAACATGTTATACTGTGAAAACAATGATAGCCTGTTTTACTGTGAAAACAATGATATCATGTTATACTGTGAAAACAATGATAGCCTGTTATACTGTGAAAACAATGATAGCCTGTTATACTGTGAAAACAATGATAGCTCGTTATACTGTGAAAACAATGATAGCCTGCCATACTATGAAAACAATGATAGCCTGTTATACTGTGAAAACAATGATAGCCTGTTATACTGTGAAAACAATGATAGCCTGTTATACTGTGAAAACAATGATAGCCTATTATACTATGAAAACAATGATAGCCTGTTGTACTGTGAAAACAATGATAGCTCGTTATACTGTGAAAACAATGATAGCCTGTTATACTGTGAAAACAATGATAGCCTGTTGTACTGTGAAAACAATGATAGCCTGTTATACTGTGAAAACAATAATAGCCTGTTATACTGTGAAAACAATGATAGCCTGTTATACTGTGAAAACAATGATAGCCTGTTATACTGTGAAAACAATGATAGCCTGTTATACTGTGAAAACAATGATAGCCTGCCATACTATGAAAACAATGATAGCCTGTTATACTGTGAAAACAATGATAGCCTGTTATACTGTGAAAACAATGATAGCCTGTTATACTGTAAAAACAATAATAGTCTATTATACCGTTAAAACAATGATAGCCTGTTATACTGTGAAAACAATGATAGCCTGTTATACTGTGAAAACAATAATAGCCTGTTGTACTGTTAATTGTGTACAATGCTTATTATATTCTACGCTATCAACACTCTTTAAAAAATTCGAATATTTATTACATTAAAGTGGATAAATAAACTTGTAACGCCTCAATATGTAACATTTGGTGTCAGAAGCTACAATTTAAAACATGGTATCATCATTAATATGTCATTTGATGGTGTTGATTATTAGATATATTTCTATACCATTTAGGTAAGTTTATGCATTTTTGTGACAAGCACCGTCCATACACTTTCGACATTCAATGATCTATCCAGTTGTACTACCAATAATTTGCGCCTACCAACAAATTATTTATATTTCGTCATTTTAATTTATCTTTATCAGTACCCCTACCAATAATGTTTTCTTTATATTTTGTTTCATATTTAAGTATTTTTATTTATTTGTATCGGTTCCATAGACTGTATATATCCTTGTAAGAGATAAGTTTTTTATTTGCCTTTTCCAAAGCTACTATACTATTGCATACCCTAAAATAATACATTGTATATAACAACATTTGCTTTCTGTCTGTCTGGTTACCTTCGTGTGAAAAACAATTTGGAAAGTAGTTTCCGTGTAACCTAGGATACGCTGTGTAATTAGCTGAACTTATCTATTTATAAATGGTAGTAAAACGTCCATAGATAAATTTTCATTTTAAGCCTGTGTTCCGGAAACTGTTCCCCAGTAATGATGTTGTACGTAAATGTTTAGATACATGTAACATGATTATCCAGTTTGTAGCAGAGGAAGTGTGCGGTCCTGGAGTTCATAAAATAACTTAGGAAGCTAATTCAATCTAATATATTGCAAGTTCAACGTTTTTGTTTATTTCTTTTTCAGACCAGACGTAGAACTGATGTTCTAGCCAAGACACCATGACTGGGAAAGTCTATTTCGACGTAGGCGGCACGCGATTTACGACCACGTGGGACACACTGCAAAAGATCCCGGGTTCGAAACTCGATAAATTGTATGAACGTCATGAGAAACAGACGAAATCATCTGGAAAGGTAGAATATTTTTTTGACAGAAATCCGGCGGTGTTTGGGTGCGTTCTAGACTATCACCGTACAGGAGATTTGCATCTTCCGGATAATGTCTGCGCAAGTCAAATCCGCCAAGAATTGGAATTCTGGGATATCTCTCCTTATGATGTATCTAGTTGTTGCTGGAAGATCTTGTACGGCGAGGATGGACTCAGTAAAACACTGAAAATTCTTGATAAGGAGATCCCTGTGTTCAGCACAGGGAAGAAATTTATTCAGAAAACGGAAGGACTTTCTTCATGGATTCGGGATTTAATGGAATATCCGTCATCTTCCATGTTGGCAAAGGTATTAATATGCCAAAATAGGCTTCACGACACGACATTCAAAATATATGCGTTTCTATTATGACGTTTTATTCTATTTCTATATCTAAATATACAATCTAAAACAACAACAACAATAACAACAGAAAAAAGCCGAAACATATTGCAGACTATAGTATAATGAAAAAGTTGTATCTGTTTGTTTGTTGTTGTTTTTTT
Organism: Pecten maximus; assembly: GCF_902652985.1. NCBI lineage: Eukaryota > Metazoa > Mollusca > Bivalvia > Pectinida > Pectinidae > Pecten > Pecten maximus. The sequence continues at coordinate 20,645,695 of NC_047022.1, read as the reverse complement.
TTGTTTTTTTGTTTGTTTGTTTGTTGTTGTTTTTTGTTTTTTTTCGTTTTTGCGTTATCGTATTTGGTGTTAATTGGACCCAAATATTGAAACAAACCCATCAACCATCATTACAACCATGGAGAGATATTCTGTATAAAACATATATTCATTTAACTGTACAAAAATAAAATATTTAATGTTATGAATTCAAATACGTTTCACTTGACTGTGTAGCATTTTAATGTCATTGATATAATATTAAGTACATTTTTCTATTTATAGGTGTACGCAGTGTTCTACCTAACAATGGTCGTGTTCTCCGTCATCTGTGACGCCCTGATCAGATCACAAGATTATAATACACCACAACAAAACGTCAGCATTTCCGGTTCCAGTTCAGCCAATCACCTAATGCCCTCCCTGTCCAACATCCCGTGCGCTGGTCTCGTGATAGAAATCCTGACAAATATTGTGTTCACTGTTGATGTAGCTGTACGGTTCGCGGTGTCCCTATCGAAGATTAATTTTCTAAAGAGTTTAATCAACATTATGGACATGCTGGCCCTGATAGGCTTTTGGGTTCTCGTATTTACGGCAATTTTCTCGCCGTTTATTACTCCCGGAAGTGAAATAAATGCCCTCATGGTGGGCAATATCTTGATGACCTTGAGGTTTGTGAGACTTTACCGACTGGCTAAAGTCAATAGAGGGCTTATGTTGGTACTTTTAGCCTTAGACAACAGCAAAACGACAATTTTATTGCTGTTTGCTATCATGATTATCAATTCGTGCATATTTGGAGGAATTATCTACTGCCTGGAAGACATCAATTTCACAAATGTGTTCCGAGCCTTCTACTGGGCCATCATCACAATGACGACGGTTGGTTATGGCGATATTTACCCCAGCAGTGTAGCGGGACGCGTCATTGCTTGTGTGTGCGCCATGACAGGACTGTTCTTGATTGCCATGCCAATTGGAATAATTTCTAAAAACTATACTTATTTATATACCAGATTGAACCATAGGGAACACCACTGTGAAGAAAAACGCAAATGCAAGAAATCAATCAAATTCAACACTTTGACAAATGGCGACATAAGTTCATTGAGTTAAATCAACCTCGAAAACACAACTCTGTAAAGAAAATGCTGTATCACGGAATTTGGAAAAGCAAATATTGATGTACGAAATGCCAGGATATTTTTTTCTTTCGTGACCGACTGGATCGTTACCCAAGAACAATGTCTATCCAGGGTTGTTGTTTCTGCACTTTTGTGAGTGTTAGGAACAAAATCTGAGTAGAGGATAACCGAAGAAGTGATTGGAGATCTTGAATTAGACGTATAGTTTGTCGCGCATGTGTAGTGAATATTATCAAGTGTTTTATAGATATGGATCATCCAAGCACCTTATGGATTATATCTTTCATTTTCACTGATGAAATTATATTTACAGAAATATGAGGTACATAGAAAAACCTACATGCTACATATGTAATAATAATGTTATTGTCAAGTTTGGGCACTGAACCGAAGAAACCACTTATTGTTTTACTAAATCCACAATCATGTAATGTATATAAAAATACTTATAAACAAGACTGTGGAAAAATCATATAAGCAGCTTTTTTCTTTCTCTGTGTATCTAAATGAAACCAAGAGACTGTTGTAGGAAATTAATTTAATGCAACTTTTAATGATTGTATTTTAAAGGTCGGAAAGATAAATGTTTGTGATCAGATGTCACACAATCTACAAGGTGTATATATTTACTATGAATTTGCTGTCCACTGGTTGGCCTTTTTTTTATCGGACGTTGTTATGCCAAATGATTGAGTCACAGGGCTTCTTACAAAATTAACTCGCCATGTGAAACCTCTAACAATGAAATACTGTAAACATACTTATTTTATCGAGCTCAAATTTTAGCGTTAAAGCTAATTAAAACGGTTTAGCGGAATGATAAATTACCTTACCGCACAGGCAATACTTACCATTTAAAAACATTGTAGATAAACTATCAATACAAATTTAGTGAAATTCTTCCAACCCGAAAACCGCATAAATAAGATCACCACTTAAATATGTATGTTTACAATAAACTGTTATGTATATATTTTTGTCTTTGCTCTGTGATAGCTTACTAACATCATCCTAGGCCCCAGGTGAAAATTATTATTGACCAGGGGCCGAGGATGAATAACATGTGCCCTTAAATTGTCGTGGTATTATATATAAAAGTTTATTATGGTTGAAATCGTTATCATCTCGCGATGTATTATTTGCATATTGAAGTATGTATGTTAATAAAGTAATTATATTTGCAGTATATACGTTTTGTTTTGTTTTGTTAGATATTTACAGCAGTGAGAAATGAAACGTTTGCTACATTGTTGAATTCTTTTTCAACTTGGGGATAAACTCAGGAAAGATAAACGGTATCAAAATGTTTTCTGGTATTTTCTTAAACTGATAAAGTGTCACCATGGACCCTTTGTCATAAACCTTTACACCATGAAGTCACGATACATGGGCGATGGTACGGATATAAAGGCGATCTGTTGAGGGATTTATACGGTGTCTTGTGTATGTGTGACCCTTCAACTTTGACCTAAAAAATAAACAGATTAAGAAGTTGATATCATGATACTTGGATGTAAATATGAACATTTTTGGATTCCTAGGAGGTCTTGCATTAAAAAGTGGTCTTGACCTTTAACCCTTTACCGTTGTCAAAAGCACTTCATATTATTATGATATAGTGTAAGTTTGACAGACATCCGCTAGTGGATGTCTGGTACAAACCTACATGCAAAAGTGATCTTGTTTTATTTTTTACCCTTTAACATTGTCCGACGAGGGATTCACAATATATCTTTTTAAAAATCCTACATACTAAAAGTGGATATCTTTTAACTTTGACAGATAGATGTTCACCTATGACCACTGAAATCTCAGGTGTAGAACTTACTTACAAAATAATAATAAACAGTAGTCTTTTTGGAATTAAGGTTTATTGAATTCATTGTTGAATGGAAAAAGTATATTCAAATTAGAATTGCAAGAATGATAGTGTTTACAATCACATGTAGGATTCCCTATGCATTTATGGTAGATTGTGGTTGGCAAAGTTGTTATCAGACTTGCATGTTATCAGGGCGATAGAGGGTTGCATCTCCGAAGGGACGTTACACATTTTGGAGCGCAGACCACTTGGGTTTTCTGTGGGGAGTTCAGTTTCCAAGCACATTACGGTCCCCTACGCGCTTCCATGCTGTCCACCAAGATTAGTTGAAAATAAATAGATAAAGGCTTGTAAAACAAATACGATTTGATAAAATGTCTGGTTGAGATGCTTATTAGTATTCAGAACAAACCACGACTGTATCGCACAGACACTATGACCTGTCCTAAATCGTCTGTGTGGTTTTATCCATTCAAACGAGCTCGAACAAGTTTACAAAGTTCCGTTCGTTCAGCGATTCAGTTGTTATCGCTATTTTATTACCCCAAACAGAAATCGCTCGCGGTCGTTTGATGCGGTCCAATGACGTCAGCAGTTCCCCGACGTTGGTCCCATTCTGCGACATCTGTATGACGTTGTTTGAATTCCACCCGCAAATATACACGTTGCCCTCCCTATCCACGTCTACTCCTTTCGCACCCTTCAAGGCACCAACGTCCATCACTGCGCTGTGGGTTTTATCAGATACTTTGATGATGGCCACTTTCGTTTCCTATACTGGCGAAGACGAGCCCATTCTGCACATTGCTTCCGAGGTGCAAGCATCTTTGTTTAACTGAGCGCAATTTTGTTGCTACCCCTGCTTTTTCTGGTAGACGGTAAATTGATCCCATTGTACCTACAAAAAAGAGCTGTTGTATGTCACACCGAGACAGTTTTCAATAATATTTGAAATATGGATTTTCGATGAAACAGACATAGATAAATCTGGGACGTCGATAACGCTAATGGTTCGATCAGTCACAAGAATCACTGCGACAGTGCAATCGTCAACAAGACAAAGGCCACTTGGTTCATCAGACAGTTTAACATCACACTGAAATTCGCCATTTTCTGTGAAGAGTTTCACTTTTCGATTTGCATTGTCTCCTACCACGATTCGGCCTCCGGAAAGGAAAACAATTCCGAATGCGGAACATTTTTTCTTGTCTGCAGAAACTTGGATGTTAAACCTCTTCAACTCCCGTAAACTACGTTTAGACAGCGGAATACTATACTTTGTAGATGGGGGTCCTCTCTGGTGTTGGTGAACGACAATTTTCCCCATAGTGATACTGTTCATGGTATCAATGAGGTCAAATTCATGTGACAGACTAGTCGACCTTGATGTCGTTTCCAGCTCCTGTATGAATTCCTTGCAGGCATTTACCTCCCCTTGTCCTTTCGTGTACAGACACATCGTCCTCGCTGCGTCATCGTCCTCATTCGATAACGCCAGAGTGTTTTCCATAACGACCATCAGCTGTTTACATTTCTGTCTCGATTTATTCCGTTTTTCTATCTCCACTTTGAAGGACGTTATCAATTTTTCCGTGAGCTCCTTCTCTAGGGCACTGTACTGTTTTTCGATCTCTTTTCGGAGGTCAGTTAAGCTCTGCAGTGACAAATCTTTGTCACGAGTCAAAGACTGAATCTGCTTATCGACATCTTTACTCAGAATGTCCATGGCGTCTACGCAGTACCGAAGATCCTTATGAAGAGACGTGTCCCTTGTGCTTTCCCTCCGCTTAATACCGAAGTCCTCTGGCGATATTACTGGCGTACATCTGTTGTGTGCTAGGATAATGCATTTGTTACATGCAGGAAGCATGTGTTCTTCACAGTAAAACTCCATCCTCTCATTATGCATTCGGCACTCAGTCAACAGTGAATTTTGTCGGATCATAGCTGACTTGCTCGATTCCATGATATACTCACACTCTGCATGAATCGCATCATGCATGCTGACTTTGCAGATGGAGCAGAAGTAAGTGTTCATCTCCTTACACCAGAACTCTGCCGGGATATTCAGCTTGCGTTTACTCTCACAAGGTTTACAAGGAAACAAATCATTCGTCTTTTGTGGTAGCAAAGGCATTGTGACTGTCATATTCTTGGTGGAGTACTGCCCGTCCACGTTTTTGTTGTCTTCTAATGGATCAATCAGCTTGACAACCTGACGGCACAAGGGAAAGAAGACGGTGATGCCTTCCCATCAAACTTCTCGACGTAGCTTTTTAAGCATTCCTGACAAAATGAATGTTGGCAGGACAGGAACCTCGGGTGTTGCAGCTGCTGCAAGAAGATAACACACTCCAGCATCTGTGAAAGTCTGGCGCTTTCCATCGATGACTCTCCGAGCCCGCAATCTGCCATGATGAATGTCTTACCTGCATTAAAATTGACCAAAAATTAATATTTGGAGGAGGACGGACCATACGGGAATAAATAAATATATCAAATGTATTTTTTCATTTGCTATGCCAGAAAAAAAAGGTTTGACACCCAATTTTGACTTAAAAAACTCATAAGCTTTATAAACTGCCATAGAAGTGTCTTAAATTTGTTGAAATTTTGTATAAGATTTTATGAAGCTCATCTCAAACATTAAGTTTTTGCTCGCCATATCTCGTAAAAAAAAAAAAACAAAAAAAAACCTGCCAGAACCCGTTTCGTAAAATCATATAGGATGAAAACGCATACAAGACCCTTTATATAAATCGATACGGTTGGCCCATAAGGTCTAAACTCCTATGACTTATTCATATTTTCATCGCTGAAGAGGTAGCACTTCGTAAGCGATGTTACCATGTCATGCTGATGACTGTCCTGCTACAATCTTAAAATATGATTATCAGTTTTATTTACACGGCAATGAGCCAACATTTTACGCATCATACACTAATTTTACCAAAGCGGCATTTAGATCATTATGTATTGAAAATAATTTTACTATAGTGAGTAGAATAAAAGATATTAAATAGCAAGCCAGGTTGTCATTTAATCGTGTTTGATTTCATTTAAATGTACCCATCCCGATAACCTACCACTGATCTGTATTACAACTCAAGCGTGCTGCTCTTTTTCTTCTGCTTTCACAATATTTGCAAATATACAAATGGGATCAGACATAAGTTTAAACGTTATAGCCTGTCTTCGTCCTTGAAACATAATGATTAAATATACATATGACCGCAGATTAAAACAAAAACAAAAACATTGATGATGAATACAAATTCTAAAGTTATTGTATCCGCATCTCTGTTCACAACAAATACAGATCGAGTTCTTGATGAATATGGTAACGTATTGACATGATTTGTCTCCTATCGTTCATGGATTTCTCTCTCATTTTACTTGTTCAAGGTTTCTCTATCATTCCCTAAGATGTCAAATCTATGTCAAACCCTATAGGGTATGGCAAATCGCGTGTTCTTGCAATAATACAATTGCGTACGTGACAACAACATTTCAATGACGTCACGACAACAATTCAATGACGTCATGGCGGCAATTCAATCACATCATGTCTATAGAGCTTCGGGTTAGACAACCTAGAATATCAACCTTCGAGTTGGATATTAATAGGATACCCTGCCTTGAAGTTATGATAGAGAAAACTCCAACCCGATGTATGCTATTTTAGGTTGTTTAACTAGAGATTCTGCCGAGTGTTAGACAATCGAAAATATCATACGGAGGGTTGTATATTTCTTTGTGACGTCCTCAAGGTAGGAGATTATTATTTTTCTTCCATCAGATTATTTTAATTACCCAGGATACTGTTGTTCCGATATTGAGAAATGTATCGCAATTGAAAACAATATGATTGAATGTCGCCGTAACGGATATCACACCATGGGAAGTGACAGCGAAATCTAGAAATCTTGAGGGACAAATCAGTGAACGATGGGGGATTTTCTATCACATCCTCAAGGTAGGAAGATTCTTTAAATGGTATAGGGAAATATTTACTTCCTAGTGAGGTATTGACATGTTCGATACACATTGACATACATACAAATCGGGGTTTGGAAAATTTTAAAGATGAGAGCTACGATTCTGACAATTAAACCAACAGGCATATCAGCAAGTAATATATGTCTCTTTTGAAATCTTGTTTTTTATTTTCCAGTCAGTAGTCAACATCTGTCACGGAATTCGTAGGAATGAGAACAAGCCTTGAATATCGAAAGTATGTGAGTACTACATGTATCTCGAAATTGGGGAAATTGACACTAATAAGATTTTTTGTTATTTCAAAGACAACATTTCGTTCAAAGATCTGTAGTTCAAATTGAGGGTCAAATTATACAAGCAAGTGGGTGGAACCTGATTGGTTCAATCGCAATATCTCGGCAGTTTGATTCCGAGCATTGATGGAAATAACCGAGCTGTTGTGATTGAGTCTGAGTGCAGAAACCTCGCTAGCTGCCGGCTGTCGTTGGTAGCGGAGAAATTATGGGAAAAAACATTTAAGATTGTTAATTTTTTTTTTTTTTAAGTTTAACATGGTATTGGTAGTAGTCTTAAGATTTTTTGTTATCTCAAAGACAACATTTCGATCAAAGATCTGTAGTTGAAATTGAAGGTCAAATTATACAAGCAAGTGGATTGAACCTGATTGGTTCAATCGCAACATCTCGGCAGTTTGATTCCGAGCATTGACGGAAATAACCGAGCTGTTGTGATCGAGTCTGAGGGCAGAAACCTCGCTAATAACAAATCATGCGCCAGGTAGGTCATATGTTAGTATTATAATAGAAGTGATATAAGACTATTCATTTTATCATTACTGTGATGAACAACCTCAACATATTGCTGCACAAGTATTAAGATAAAACTAGTGAGTTACCAGGCATCCGCTGATAACACAAGCCCTTGACACTAGATAATGAGATTGTTGTTTACCATTTATAAAATACATGCAAGAGAAAATAACACGAGCACCATATTAAGCGATATTTCTTAGATCCCAGAACAATATGAATGTACAGTGTCAAGTTTTGAATAGATTATCAGCTTCTAATTAAATCAAGACACATTTCTAACGAATATCAACGAAAATCATTCTCTTTCTTTCCTAAACATAAGAAATATAGATATATAGGTATATAGTATACTATAACGTATATACATGTACGCATTTTTTCTGCTACTTTCAAAACTTAATTAATCATCATATTTCTACGCCTGAATACCGTTCGTTCCTTATAGCATTGATACATAATTCCATTATAAAAAAACAACACTTTTTTTATTCATATACTGTACACTGTTTCTTTGTCCTCTTTCAAAAACCAAATTAACAAGTTCATGAAATAGTGCAAAAAATGATATAATACTATCGTATTATATGTTAAATATCATACTCACTGTAAAATCTTCACATTGACGACCGACCTCATTTATTAGTCCGCCGTGGATTTCAACCCTAAGAGAATCGTCTCGTGATCAGCTGATAAAGGAGTCCAGAGAGCAACACAAAAAGTTAACAGAAACCCCACGTGAATTATCACCTTTATACATACCGTAGATGTAGTAACGGCAGAAACTTTATTTAATTATTAATTTATCCAAGAAAAATCTGTCGATAAAAACAAGCAGAAAATCGGTGTCATAAAAAGGAAAAAGGAAATACCCCGTCCTCTGACAGCCTATTTTAGGAAAAGATTTTAGGATACTTTTTATTTGTTATATTTTAATTCATTTGTTTTGTTTTTGTTTTTGTTTAATGTCTCATTATGTTATTTGATCGGTGTCATAATTCAATTTCTTAAAACAAAAGATTGAAGTCTATTTAAATCGATTTCAAGACGATATAATGTAGCCAATTTGATTGGCCTGTTTGTCAATATGTACACCATCATATTCCAAAAACGATTGGAATCTGTTAATCCTATCACGGCTGTTAATCGTAATCCCCATGGTCAGTTGACCAAATACAAATGCCAGTACGTAGGCAACACGTATCTAAATATGTTTCAAAAGACGTTTTGTTTGAATAGCAATATTTCTTCGTTTAGAATTCATGTCTTTTGAGCACTCTTGGTATTTTGCTGCTTCCCATACACGTCGACAGACTAGTCAAAAACAGACCGTCTCATTCAATACCTCACTGATAAAGGGCCCAGAGGCACCACTAGCAAGTCCAATGGAGGTAAACAGTCCCACTCACTCGTTGGCGTAACTAAGCCGATTCATCCGATAGCTCTTGTTAACTGATGACCTTGAGAATCCAACAGTAAGCGGCCATGTAACCCATGTAACCTTGCACGATAACCATTGGGAACATGAAACTATCCTGTCTTTTCTTATAGTAAACATTATATCGATAGAGCAACATTGCAGTTCCGAAATCATTAGGTCGAAACATTGAAGGTGTTGTTTTAGAGATTTAAGTCCATGGACATCTTCGCAAACCCTGGAAAGTAAGCGTACTTTTGGTATGTGCATGTCTCTTAAAATTCACATTTTTTACCCAACGTATCATTGTAGTTGCTGTGGCTACGAGGGCAGATTGATAAGTTGTGAGATTCACATTGAAGGATTTGAATTTGGCCGGACATATTGTATTATTTTTCAACAGAATCCCCTTGGTATCTATAAACTTTTGCCAGTGGTGTTTAAGGGCCTACGTGCCATTTTTATAGAACTCTTTTCCTTGGCTGTTCAGAAAGTCATCCATTGCATGTTAGGGTTAGGGTGTCTGAAAAGGCTGTTTTCAGTAATGGAAATTGATGAAAGTCTGATGGAGCGAGATCAGGTGAATAAGGCGGATGCCCAATCAATTTAAAGCCACAATCGTGAATGGCAGCCATGGCAATGACAGACTCTTTTACCCTAACCCTAACCGATTTTGTCCATTTTGCAAAAGCCGCTTGTCTTGTTTACTTTAGAGCGATACCTCGTCGATATAAACTAAAAAGAATAAGAACAGTCATGGGCAAACGACCCTATATAGTCAGAGAATAGTAGGACTTAAAAAGAACATCCTTGTGTATCTCTTTCAATACCTGGCTCCCAACTTATCAATAAGCCGTCGCACTTCAGTGAACAGCTAGCTGACTTGAGACCAGTTGAATGTTATCCAGAGTAATTTTGTAGTGTGCTTACCACGGGCACATCTTGGCACACCGGCACAGGATGCTCAATAACCGTCCTGGCCAAACAATCTTCGCTGATGTTACTGTAGATTGTCCGTAACTTATGGGACTAACAGTATCTATATTCTCTGCCAGCGTTGACAGCGTTCCTATCAATATCACCAGCTTTATATCTAGCTATGGATTACATGACTGTATATTCGGAAGCATACTGCAAACGGAAACAAAAATGAAAAACATTCAACAAAGAGTATCTGCTTCAAAGAAGTCCTAAAGAGCAACGGAGAAGGTTTTGTTAAAAGCTCGCAGCACCTACCATTTTTTTTTTAACTCTTTATCATTAATTCTTCTGGGGATTTTTTTTCTTTTTTTTTTTTTTTTCTTTTCTGTCCTATTCCTGCATAGAAATGACACATCATTAGCAAGGATCACGAAGACAGGAAAGCACGACAAAGAAATTTCCGGAACTGCGAAACATCAAACCTTATCACAAAAAGCAATAGGGGAGTCATTCTGCCTTTCAGCAAAATACAAAAATATTTTCCTTTCCAAAAAAGAACGAATCTTATTCTGTAAAAGGAGAGGATAGTGGGCTGTATGTTGGCTAACTTTTCTGGGAAAGAATGATTTTGTTATGATAAATGAATTTATTTTATAAATTGGAGACAGGTTCTAGCACTTTCATGATCAGAAGTGGAAGTGATTCTATGTTCTAATTCAAATTACGTTGTAGTTTATAAAATTGAGGCAGGCACGTATATACTAGTGTATACAGCATATATATATGTTAGTGGTTTTAGTTGAATATTTTCAATGGAATGAGTTCTTAAAGAATGATGTGCACTCCGATATTACAGAATGTAGAAACAGCCTTTGGCATTTATCATAAGTATTATTGTTGATTTTGACTTTCATGAAAACGAGAAATTTCAAACTTTGATGCCATAGAGTCTACGATAATCACGTAAAATATATGCCTAGTTTTCAAGAAAACGACTATCAAGTTGAATGAACAAATTAATATACCAGCTAGAGTTACTTCCCTTTCCAAATTTCTAACAGTGAGGTAGATTAGGTGGTAGTGAGCATTGGGTATGAGTAACATTGGGTAGTATATAGAGGTGGTATGCACAGGCGCTTGCATTGAAAATGTGAATTTGAACAATTTTTGATATGGCAGTGGTATGTGTACTGTGGAAAGTACAAGGCTAGCAGCTCTGCCACTTTTCAATCGACTAAAAAACACATTTATTCAAACTGACATGGTGCATACTACATGTATATACGACCATCATCAAGAAACATTCATCTTTAACCTACCGTGTCACTCACTACAAATTGTTACATACAAAACACAATAATCTGTGAAAACATCGCCGAATCCTCCTTTAGGACATCATTTTTCAAACTGCCCTCATGATCAGTGATGCAGCATTTTCAATTTAATAAATATAAATTGCTATATAATTTTGTAAACAAGACCACATTATGTATGTTTTGATACATTTAAGAATTATCTGTATATTTCTTCCATATTTTTCCCAAGATAACGATCTCTCTGACTAATAATCAAATACCAAGATCTCAATTAAATTAGTACTGCACTACGTATTATTTTCTGTAATATTTTCAATATGTGATGATATTAAATGTTCATTAATTATACAAAACCACACCAAACTTATAACAGAAATCTTTTTTCCTGACTCAGTCATTTTTCTGAAGCAGAATTTAATTTTTAAGACAAGTACGTAACACAATCCAAACGTGATGACTAAGGGTTCGATGATACATCATTCCTGTTCCGTCACTTTGTACTGTCTTTTGTGTTTAATGCTATGTATGATCGTGGGCCGTCCTGGGTACGCTGTTTTGCCCCCGAATAATGTATCTTCCTTTTCATTAAATTTGATATAGTCTAAGTTTATATGTAAGTTTTCGGGAAGATCTAATTTGGAAATGTCTTCCAGAGCACTTGTTTCCATGACTTCCGTGCTGAAATGGAGGACAACGTCATTCACTTTATCAAGATTTGTCAGGACCATGTTCGGTATGTTGTGGTTAAACTCCTTGATAGTTTCTGTCAGGAACTGTGGAGGAAATAAATATTGATGAAAATACAAATTTAGCTATTGTGAAAGAACGTCAACTCTTACCTAAAATATAAGATCTTGTATGATAATTACTAAATGAGGAAAGTAAAATAAGAAAAAGATATTTTACCAAGGTATTATTTATAATTTGTATATATATTATGAATTACAAAACAAATATAAATTTTGCAAAATATCTGATTCTCAAATTTACCTTAATAAATTAATAAATTACATTTGAACCAAAAAACTCGAATTCGACTCATAGCAAATTTGAAAGTCAATTGGAGAAGCATGAAAAAAATTGTATAAATTTCTCAAAATCTAAGGTTTTTAACCTAAAAATACAGCAAAAAAGAATTTAAAATTGCCATTGGAATGGTAACACCATAATCTAACTTTCATGACTTTTTGTCGCAGATGACACAGAAGACCTAAGGTGTAATTACTGTATTTTTCTCGTTAGGGATCACAATTAAGGATCTCCCACAAAACTTGGCACAAGGCAATGAAATAACTTACGTGTCAGCATTTTGCTAAATTACAATACACAAAAGTGGTGTATCACCAGGCTTTGCCTTATAAAGTAGGTAAGATAAAATTGTTTGGGACAACACTTCACAACAGACTTTTTACATTATAATTACCCATAAAATATATCAGAAATGCCAACATGTTCTTACGATTATTATTAAGCATTAATTTTGAGAAATCTTCTTAATGCAAAAGTAGGCAAGGGACACAACTCTTGTCAACTTTACTGCCAGAAGTTGTTGAAGCTGATTCTTGATGTATTTAACTTTATGAAAACTGGCAGCAATTTTCAATAAAAAAAAAAATTATGCAAATATTACAGCACAACTTAGAAATATGCAAATTCTTTTTTTTTCATTTTTTAAAAAGTTCAAGGAAATATATAATCTTTCTTTTTAATTGTATAGGAGCTAAATCTGAATGGCATATCATATGATATGAAAATAGCAATAACATTAGATAAATAGTGCCCTTGTCTGAGGGGAATATGGAGGATTGTTTCCCCGAGGGAACATTATCTTCCCGAGCCGACAGGCGAGGGAAGATAATGTTCTCGAGGGGAAACAATCCTCCATATTCCCCTCAGACAAGGGCACTATTTATTTTATTATACCGAATAGAAAAATTTTCTAGTGAAAAAATCTGTTTTATCTGGTACAGTTCTCTTTATCTATGTAAAACTACACTGTTGCGTTTGTAAGAATTGTCTCCCTTCTCAATGTTCGGGATTTTCCGTAAGAAACAATCGTGCGTTTTCGGGCGGAGCGGGGAACATTGCAATATCCCACGGCAATGTTGACCGCTGTTTCTGACACTGCATATTGTTTCAGGTCATGTGATTAGGAATTGACCAATAACAAGGCGATAATCTTACATAAGGTATAATAAATAAAATTAAGTAATAATATTAGTAATTGATTCATACACACCTTGTACTTGTGGGCACGGTTGGTTAAATGTGTATCTTTCCAGTTCTCTTGCTCCCCATAAATACCATCAGCAATCCTCTGTATCCTTTCCTCCACATCCTCTGGAGGAGTGTAACCTCTCTTTGTGTTCACTCCACTGTAAAACAAACAAAATTAAATATTCTCAGAATTTCTGAACTTTATGCCAATTAAGATAACACTTCTGTAAAAATCCCACAACCAAGGTCTTTTTGCTATTTTTTATGATTATTTGGCCTAAAAATGTTTTAACACATAACATAATTATGTTAAAAAATTTAAGGTTGGTGACAGAAATCATTTTTCAAAAAATTTTACCATGATAAGGTAGATATTGAATCTTGAATTTAACAGTCCTTACCTAAGAATGGTAAATATTTTAAATAATAAAATAAAAAAAGAACATTTCAGAGTATGCATAAAAATAATACTAGGGTAAACAGAAACAGATATTCTCAGTCCTTACTTTATCATTTTTACTGTTGAAAATGGATAGTAGTTGCTTACTTTACTCCTAAAAAGATTTGTTTGAACCAACATAATGAGCATGTATATATTAGTACCGTAATTGCCATATGCATGTATGGTAAAATCCATCTAGAGATATAAATTTCATTAGCAAATATTCAACTTACGTTCTCTTTTTCAGGGACCGCAATCCATCTAAGCTTGTGATTGGACTTTTTCTTGGAAAGACCATGTCATCTTCTTCATCATCTACTTCTATTGATTTTGAAGAACCTTTCCAGAATTTCTTTAGAAAACTGGCACTGCGGCATGGAACTTGGATCTAAAAGCAAACAAAAGTAGTTTTTCTCAAAAGAACATTATATGTATGTACATTATATACATTTTATATGTATCCCCAAATATGGTGTATGTGTAAAGTGGAGAGTATAAGTCACTTTAATTACCGGTTCATGGTAGTGGAAATTTCCGTTTTGTCTGTTCAGAGAGTGGGAGGTTGCAACTTTGAGGCCAAGCATATGGGCAGGGTACTTTTCATTACTCCCTTCTAATACAGATTTGGAACTGTCAACTACACCAAGAGTAGATTGAAGAGTTCGAGAAGCTTCCTTTGAGCTAAAGAAGCCAAGTTGTGGTTGTCTTTGTGAAGGAGAGAGTAGTGTAAAAGTGGGGAGTATGGTCAAGATAATAACAAGAGGTCAAAAGTTTGAGGCCTAGCATAGCATGGGCAGGGTATTTTGTATATATATGTAAGAGATAGGACTCCTCCCCTCCCCACCCATGCAGTGTTCAAGATTTGTTTTTGCCTGCTTGGGGAAATGAACGAGACTAAAATCAATCTGCTGCACATATAATTTATACTCTGGATCTACATTTTGCTTTCTAATGTCTATTATAATCAATGGCTCGATCCTCACTTGCATCTGGCAAACCTTTATGCTCGGCAGCAGCATCTTCGCTATAGTTTGAAGTTTCTTTATTTTATTAAGGATTAGGTTCTGTCATATCATTTCCTCTTTCAATTCATACCATAAGATCAAGAACTTCAATTGCCGTACTATGATTAGAATAATCATATATAGCCAGTCTCAGATATAAGCAAAATTACAAAAACTCTTCGCTTACTGAGAATTATAATCCAGTACCTTCCTCTTCACTGAAAATAACTGTAGTGTATAGAACAACCCATGGCTAGTAAGGAGAACAAGAGTTTGAGTGCATTAGGGTCTTTTTCTACAGGTCTGCAAAGCCCTTTCATTGAATCAAATTTCTTTCATAATCTATTACCACTACAGTGTATATAAATCAGCAAAAACTAGATTGTTGGGGATGTATATATTAACAAGAGATCCCAGAGGGATCTTGGCGCCCACCATTGAATGTTCTTCATAGGTTCCATGTCAGATTGATCTTTTCTCTACTTTTCTCTTCTTCTAAGTCTTACTAATCTGTGTAAATTCAGAAGAAACCTCTAGTACTTTTCAAACAAGGGAAACCTATATATAAAATTTAAGATTAAGGCACCAAGGCGAACCTATATATGGAATTTGAGAAAGATTCCTTCAGTACTTTCTGAGAAATAGCGATAACAAACTTCAATTGTCAAAATCCAAGATGGCTGGCTATCGGCCATGTTGTTTTCCGATTGGTCTCAAAATACAATATGCATAACTAGGCACCTGGGGGAACCTACATATGAAATTTCAGGAAGATCCCTTCAGTGCTTTCTGAGAATTATCAATAACAAACTTCAATGGTCAAAATCCAAGATGGCTGCCTGTCGGCCATGTTGTTTTCCGATCAGTCCCAAAATGCTATATGCATTACTAGGCACCAAGGGGAACATACTTATGAAATTTGAGAACGATCCCTTCAGTACTTTCTCAGAAATAGCGATAACAAACTTCAATTGTCAAAATCCAAGATGGCTGCCTGTTTTCCGATCGGTCCCAAAATGCTATATGCATAACAAGGCACCAAGAGGAACCTACATATGAAATTTGAGAAAGATCCCTTCAGTACTTTCTCAGAAATAGCGATAACAAAATTCAATGGTCAAAATCCAAGATGGCTGCCTGTCGGCCATGTTGTTTTCCGATCAATCCCAAAATGCAATATGCATAACTAGGCACCAAGGGGAACCTACATATGAAATTTGAGAAAGATCCCTTCAGTACTTTCTCAGAAATAGCGATAACAAACTTCAATGGTCAAAATCCAAGATGGCTGCCTGTCGGCCATGTTGTTTTCCGATCGGGCCCAAAATGCAATATGCATAACTACGCACCAAGGGGAACCTACATATGAAATTTGAGAAAGATCCCTTCGGTACTTTCTCAGAAATAGCGATAACAAACTTCAATGGTCAAAATCCAAGATGGCTGCCTGTCGGCCATGTTGTTTTCCGATCGGTCCCAAAATGCAATATGCATAACTACGCACCAAGGGGAACCTACATATGAAATTTGAGAAAGATCCCATCAGTACTTTCTCAGAAATAGCGATAACAAACTTCAATGGTCAAAATCCAAGATGGCTGCCTGTCGGCCATGTTGTTTTCCGATCGGTCCCAAAATGGAATATGCATAACTAGGCACCAAGGGGAACCTACATATGAAATTTGAGAAAGATCCCTTCAGTACTTTCTGAGGATTAGCGATAACAAGAATTGTTTACGGACGGACGGACGGACGGAGGGAGGGACGGAGGGAGGGACGACGGACCACGGACGCAGGGCGATTTGAATAGCCCACCTTCTAATGATGGTGGGCTAAAAATATATAGCAATGAAATTAAAAGATATTTTTTTTGTGAACGACAACTGAAGTGCATTGAACCATGTCACACAAAGGACATCCATTTGACACCCCATTATGCAAGATAAATTTCAGAAAGTATATATGTAGACAATATAGTCCAAAATTAATTTTGTTAAAAATGTTATTTTGACCAGTTCTAACTTTCGAATGAACAAGCATTTATAAGATGACTGGATAGCAGTAATTGCTAAAATTACTACACTGACTGAAAAAGCTGCCCGATAATCTATTGTCAGCTTTAGTCCTCTTTCCCTTGATTATGGGATTGAGTTGCACTGACTCCATGGGTACTCCAATAATATTAGAGGTTTGCACGACAAGAAACTTTTGACAGGCTGTCATGTAACGATATCCACCAATGTAATCAGGTGGAATAAGACCTCATATACATATAGGAGTAACTCCATGGGATGACCTTTGTTGGTTATGGTTAATTCCCCTCTAAAGTTTTTTTGATATGTCCAGTGGTTCCAGTGTCACTGGACTAGTTCTCATTTTGATAATTTGATAAATGTGTGGGACCCTATCAGAATGTGATTGAAAATTAAAAAAAAAATTAAAATAACCTTTATTGTTCATCATTTACAATTGGTTAACAAACAATATAAGCTCTATTGAAGAACACTACTGTACTCTTTTATAAGTATTTAAAGTTAATTTCATCAATATAAGAACATACATGTCCTCATGAATTATAGAATAAAGTAAAGGTTATTTTTATTTTGTGATACCATTTATAGCTACTGTTGTACATTGGAACGAAACTAGTAAATAGTTACATGTTGTAGGCCTACTATCGAACTACGACAAAGCTCTTGCTCCGCTACCTGTACAGTACTCTCCGACCACAGGGACATTTTGAGTCTTAGGGTAAACTAACCTAATTCCAGCCATGTACCTAATTCCAGCCACTTTTTTACTTTGGCATACAAGCCTACTATCGAACTACGACAAAGCTCTTGCTCCGCTACCTGTACAGTACTCTCCGACCACAGGGACATTTCGAGTCTTAGGGTAAACTAACCTAATTCCAGCCATGTACCTAATTCCAGCCACTTTTTTACTTTGGCATACAAGCCTACTATCGAACTACGACAAAGCTCTTGCTCCGCTACCTGTACAGTACTCTCCGACCACAGGGACATTTCGAGTCTTAGGGTAAACTAACCTAATTCCAGCCATGTACCTAATTCCAGCCACTTTTTTACTTTGGCATACAGAGTGTTTGTGTGTGCCAATCACATTTGACAATGATTTGTATTGATCTAAGGGACGTGCAGTTTTTGTTTTCAATGATGCAAGTGTCCTCAGTGACCTTGAAGTTGTTTTGGCGGCAAAGTTTGAAAAGTGCAAAAGCAGTGTTTCAGAAGAAGACAACTTTTCAGGTAATGCATCGACAAAACGCTTTCTTTATCTGGTCCATATTGAAAAGAAGTTTACTTGCTACTACTATGAGAGCAATTCAAATAATTTGCTTTGTTTAAATGACTATTGTTTCATCAGAATATCTGTGATAAATAAATAAACAACATATTGACAAAATAGTTGACATTTACCCAATTCCAGCCCCCTATTGTACCGTAATCCAGCCTAGGCTGGAATTAGGTACTAGGGGGCTGGAATTGGGTACGTTGTTAAATCTTACACCTGCGCTAGGCATACATGATGCATGAAGTAATAACATAGATTATTATTTAGAAATAATAACAAATTTATAACAATTTATAGAATTTAGATTAAATAATAATGTATAAATGTATAAATTTAGCTGCTGTTATTGAAATATCATCTGCAGTAATACTGTAATGTAATTCTAACATTGCCTGTGTGTCATTGATAAACCTAGGCGGTTTTCTTCTTACACATAGTGACATACAATGCATGACATAAGTATATATCTTTCTTTAAGAATAATTATGGGAAAAACAAAAAAAAATCCAACACCAGGTCCACCAGGAAAACACAAAAACTGGTCAGTGGAACAAATGACCACAGCCTTGGCCGATATAAAAAGTGGGACTCTTAGTATAAGAGAGGCCTCTAGGACGTATGGTATACCAAGGGGTACCATACAAGATAGAATCCACAATGGTGTTGAGGATGGATCCCTCCCTGGGCGCAAGCCGAAGCTGTCCACATGACGATGAAGAGAAACTCATAGACTACGCCAGCAATAGAGCGTCCATGGGGATTGGTTTTAGCAAAACCAATTTTTTAAGGTAGTTTAAAATATTTCAATAACAAGTTTTGTCTCAGACCTCTGGTTCGATTACAAGACTGGTCGGTCATATCCATACTACAAATTTGGCGTTTTGGTTGGTTCCTTAAATGACATGTATAATGTGTGTATAATGAGTGGATTTTCATTGCTATACAAATGTGTATAACTTACAAATATGATCACTTGCTGATACTGATCTTTCTGATTTTATCAAATATTTACTTGTATAGATATGCAGCAGGTAGTGAAATATACATTGTTTTTTTTATTATTATTATCCACCTAAAATGACACTAGAAATTAATGAAACTAAAATTAGAACATTTGATGTGTAGTTTGATTATATATGGGTATAAGTGTGAAAGTAACTCTTTTATGACAAACACTTTTTTCAGATAACCAATGATGTGAATCAGAAAGCTATTAGCCGGTTCCCATTTCAAAATACGTCTTCTCCCTTCGATAAGGATGCAGATGTATTGCCGTATCCGACAAGCACCACTTCCGTAAAAAATAAGAAAAAAGTACAAGAAAGATATTTTGTGTTGACATCGGAGGAAGTGATCAGCCACAAAACAAAACAGTTGGAAGCAAAGCAAGACAAAGAAAATAAAAAGGAAACGGCAAAACTACGAAGGACTCTCAAGCGAGAAGCAGCAAAATGTACACCAAAATCAAAAAAAGTGAAAAAAACGTCCAGCAAAAATTGAAAATGGTCATAGAGGCAAATGCATGTAGACATATCAATATAGCCTACATATAGGCCTAGTAGATTCTTAAAAGTTGCTTTTCATTTTGTTGAAATTATATAAATTAATTAAATTATACTATTTACTCTATTTGTTTTACTTATGTTTTGCTAAACTGACCTGTATATTGATTCTCGGAGATGTATTTGGTACCCGGCTGGAATTAGGGACTGTATGTACTGACTGGCTGGAGTTAGGAACTACAATGTACTGGGCTGAAGATTGGTACTTCTGCCTTCTTTGTATATAAACCAATATGTTACAAACGTTTTAAGGACTCTGATAACTGCTATGTATTTAAACAGTAGAAACTGATTTGTTTGAAAGCTTGAAGAGCATCTGGTAGCCGCAGCAAACATTCAAAGTACAATGGGGCTGGAATTAGGTTAGTTTCCTATGGACTTATTAAAAAAAATATCCAGAAATACTTATAAAAAGTTAAAACAGTTATGTTGGTCCGACCTCAGGGGCATGTCTAGTCTTTTATTAAAAATAGTCAGACATATCTAATTCTTTATAAGTAAGTATGTCTGGATATTTTTTTTAATTTAAGACTAGACGCATGTCCACTTTGATCAACTGATCAACCGTGTTGTGAAATTGAGCAGATGTAGACGTGATCAGATGGTTACGTATCATGTAAAATAGTCATAAATGTCGACAGAATGAGTTTTGTATTGCCTATATATGTGTTAAATATACCTGTGATCGATTTCCTAACTGTACACTTCTTAAAACCGTGTATAGTGGGCTACACGATAAAGTTCGCAAGGACGCTGCCATTTTGTTTTCTACGTCTGTCTCCTTCAAATGTTTGTTCTCTACGTTTTCTTTGAGAAAAGCTCCTAAAAGACAGTGATGCGATGTTGTTTACTATGTTTGACATGCCTTGCTCTCACTGACACAGGTAAGAGTTTTAAAGTCATCGCAGAAAAAATCCAGGTGCAGACCTTGATTGCATTTATCAATCTCACCTTATCCACACTGATCATTATAGCTGAATGTACATTGTTAAATTAATAACAACAGGTCTGTCCAAATAGTAGTGTGTTGTATTAGGCTACATGTAGCTCTGCCCTGGACGACGGACGGACAATTTCTGACAGATGGTCGTTGTAGGCAGGGTGTGAATATTCGTTCTATTGATTTGCACGTCACTCAATGTTTTTAACTCTCACACTTGACTCAAAATATGCTGCTATCATTATAATGAAAGGGTTCATATTCAGGCCTATTACTATTTGACAATAAACTATTTGGAATGTTTCAGATATATTTTTCATGTTGGTTGAAAGACTCAATGTCGAAATGTATGTATAGTTTCTCAAACATTATGATCTGTTGAAAACAACAGTAGACCGTTTTATATTGTCATAAAAAGAAACAAAAGTTCCATACTTTAACCTTACACTATTTTTAAAACGTGTCGAAAGCTTGAGATTGAATTCTGTTTTGAAAGTGGATAAATAATTAAATGCATCTCATAGAATTTAAACAATGCGATTTAGTTGACAAAATACTTTTTTTTTTCATTTTTTTTCATTTTTTTTTTAAATTTTGTTTGCAAACTGTATGAATCCACATAGAATCTAGTGGATTCTTACAGAAGTTTGCAAACAAACTTTTTTTCATATCCCCTATGAAACTGAAGAATAATTGACATCAACACATATAATTAATTTTTGAAAATAATATTATAATTAAAAACATGTTTTATGTACGATTTTACTGGTTTTATATGGGATTCTTTTTCTCTAATCAATACACGTCAATTGTCGTATTGTGACGTCACATTTTTCGCGGCATTCTCAGAATTTTTTTCATAGTGGTATGAAAAAAAAATTTCAACCAATCAGAAAGCCGCATTCTGCATACAAACAATGGAAAATTAATTATTTTTTTATAAATAAAAAAGTCATTTCAAAGTTTTGTGAAGCTTGATTATATGTTATAAAATCTGAAGTAGTATTGTTATTTTTTTTTATTCTCTTCCAGTTGCATTAATATGGTGCCAGATTTTAAATGGCTGCTAGTCATTTGACCATTTGAGCAAAGTTATTAGGATGTCTGTTATCACACTACAACTTGGCCAGTGTGGGAATCAGGTTGGAGGTCAGCTGTTTCAGACTTTCATCGAGGATGTTCTTACCAAACCTTCACAAACACAGGTAAACAGAGGTTGATTTAATACTCAATATTCATCAAAGGGGGTAAATCTAGGAACAAATTAGCCCAGAATTTGATAGAAAAATGATAAATATAACAAGGAGATTGTTACACCAGGGTCTGCTTCAACAACACCCTCCATGCTGATCTAGGTCAAATCCGGGTTAAATTAAATCCTCAAAATCTGAATTACTAAAAGAATAGTATAATAAAAAAAATTGTGATTTTTTTATGCTGAGACTGATGTCATTTTGCCAAATAATTGCAGTGAAACTGAACTGGGCTGGATGCCAGTGGCAAGGTAGCTCAAATTATCAAAGCTTCCACCTAGAGTTTGGAGGTCCTTGACTTGAGTCCTGGTCAAGTCATTGCATTTCCCCCTCTTCAATTTAGATTATTGTATCCGTCCTGTAACAAGGACAGGTGGATTTGATATTGCTTTACTCAAAGGGATTGACTTTTTCCAGGGCAATAGAATAGCATTTGATAGCATTTCCGCAGAACTGCAATACACTTGTTTGTGTTTTCTATCAGCAGAGACATATATAGATATATGTCTCTATCAGACATTGGTCTTATAGATGTTGTGCATAGATAATTCAATTCCTGGTTTACAAAATTGATCATATGTAAGTAGGAAATCATCAGTGAATATATAGTTTAAAGCCTATCTAACAAATAAATTACAACAGAATTACAAATGTATGTTAAATGATAGAATATATATCCTAATGATGATATCATGTGAGAATCAATACTGTCGTTATTTATAATTGCAATTAAAACCAGGAAACTACCCACTGATTACGGGGAATCTTTAATGTGGTGCTCCACTCTCTATATGTTAATGAATCATGGAACACATGTTGAAATAAAATTATAATTCAATCAAATTTTTTTCAGGTTCCTCCTGATAAAAACCAGACCTACAAAGAGGAAGTTCTGTCTCAGGTTTTTCTACAAGGATCATATCAAGGAAGGTGTCCCTGAGGCGCGGGCAGTTATGGTTGATATGGAGCCGAAGGTAATTAATTAATCAATTGATTAACTGTAATATAATTTCAATCTTTTTTGTGATACTAATTCTCCTTATTGTAGAAGATGATAACCCAGACTTGATGCTAATTCTCCTCAATATTGTAGATGATAGCCCAGACATGTTGTGATACTAATTCTCTTCAATGTTGTAGATGACAGCCCAGACACGTTGTGATACTAATTCTCTTCAATGTTGTAGATGACAGCCCAGACATGTTGTAATACTAATTCCTCTCAATGTTTTGGATGATAGCCCAGACATGTTGTGATTCTAATTCTCTTCAATATTTCAGGTGATATCCCTGATATATTGTGATACTTATTCCTCTCAATGTTTTGGATGATAGCCCAGACATGTTGTAATTATAATTCTCTTCAATATTTCAGGTGATATCCCTGATATATTGTGATACTTATTCCCCTCAATGTTGTAGGTGATAGCCCAGACATGTAGTGATGCGAAGAAGACAGGGCAATGGATGTATCCAGCCAAACAACAACTTTGTCAGCAGAAAGGGTCTGGAAACAACTGGGCACATGGTTACTGTATCCATGGTCACGGACAGGAGGTCAAGGTCATGGAAATGGTCCAAAGAGAGGCTGAGAAATGTGACAACCTTTCTGGCTTCTTGTCCCTGATGAGTGTGGCTGGAGGCACAGGATCTGGTGTAGGGGCATATATAACCGAGTGTATCAAGGATGAGTTTCCTCATTCCTTCCTCCTTAACCAAGTAGTTCTTCCCTACAGGTATGTACTAAGAGATATAAGTGTAAAAACTTTTCTGAATCATGTGATAAAAGTATCTTAATTTATTTTAACAAACAAATTTATTTCATAGCAAATTTTATGATAAGTTTTTTATTTCATATGAAAATTTTATAATACTTTTCTCAAAGTTTTAATTTTGCTCATCAAGGCTTGTAATAAAAATAAACTTTTTTTAAAAACTTGATTCTTAAAATTTGATGTGAAATTAACACTAAATAAGAGTCTATTCATATCAAAGTTTGTTCTATGTTACATTACTGTCTATATCTACTAGTAGTTTTATCTCTGAAAAGCTTCTTGAAAAATAATGGATGTTTTGGAAGTAACCATATTCTGTTTGCTGTTTGTTGACAGTATGGGAGAGGTGATCGTTCAGAACTACAATGCTGTTCTGACGCTGTCACATTTGTACCGTACTGCAGATGCCCTTATTGTCATGGAGAACGACCACATCCAAAAAATCTGTTCCCAATTGCTGAACCTCAAGAAGGTTTCTTTCCGTGACATCAACAAAGTGATAACACACAAACTGGCTAGTGTACTTCAGCCCGTGCTTGTAGACAAATATCCTGGATACTCCTGTCAGAACACACTTGGTAAGTCTTTTTTCAAAACATTGAGCTTTTTGTGTATATTACAATATCATTATAAAGATGGTCATTGGATTTGATATTGGTGTCTATGAAGAAATATGTCAAACTAATTTGACTTTACTACCTTGCAACATTATCTCTGTAAAAAGATCGGACATAGCTTTGACCTTTGCCCTTTATTTGAAGATCTAGTATAACTACTATTGACTTTTGCCCTTTATTTAAAGATCTGGTATAACTACTCTTGACCTTTGCCCTTTATTTAATGATCTGGTATAACTACTCTTGACCTTTGCCCTTTATTTAATGACCTGGTATAACTACTCTTGACCTTTGCCCTTCATTTAATGATCTGGTATAACTACTCTTGACCGACCTTTGCCCTTTATTAAAATGATTTGATACTACTTCTGTTGACATTTTCCTTTTATTAAAAGATCCAGTATTGTTTCTCCACGTGATAGTTCCCAATTAAAAAAATCTGGTATTTCCCTTTCCTGAAAAATCTTGTATAATATATCTGGTATAGCTACATTTGACCTTTGACCTTTATTTTAAAATCTGGTAGGATCTATATCCAAAGATCGTGTATGATTACTCCTGGCTTTTGCCCTTTATTAAAAGCTCTAGTTTAACTACTTTTGACCTTTGCCCATCTATCGAATGATCGTGTATAATTACTCCTGAACTTTGCTCTTTATCAAAAGCTCTGGTATAACTACTCTTGATCTTTGCCCTTTTAAAAAAGATCATCCATAACAAGTTTTGTTATCTGAAAAAAGAGGCATTTACCTTACTTTTGCCGTTTGTGTTTCAGAAAGCTGGTATATAATTAGTGTAGTCTCAAACGTTGTCATGATCTTTGTGATAAATGTTGTCACGCTAAATCTCCAACATCGAACACTTCAGATTGACAACAGCTCTAGGGATTGGAAATGTTTAACCTTGTCTTGGCCCTAAAATGGGACATAAAATAAAAATGAAAATACTTTGGTTAGTAACTATTATAGCCTGATAACCTTGTATGCTGCTTGATAAGGCTTACCCCAAGAACTCTATTAGTAGCATTTGACCTTTGATTTTAGAGAGCTGATATTGCCATCCTAGAGCTTTAAAGACCTCAATCTGTTGATAGGACGTTATGTTATACAATACCAAACCAGCCCTTATAGTATTACAGATGTAGTAATCATCTGAGTCGTTGCCTTTGAGTGCTTATGATTTTTCCTGCTGTAACAAGGGAACAGCTTGAATAGTGCTTATAGATTGTACTTCTCACGACCTTGGCCTTTAATAAGCATTTCCTTCCCTTTTACTTATCATTACTTTGTCATTTACTTGTAATGGCATTGACGTTTACTTGTCATGGCCTTGACCTTTGTTACAGGAGAGTTGATGGAACACTTGGTCCCCCACAATGACTACAAGTTGTTAACAGTAAAGAACATTCCACAGATGTCTGAGGCAGCCATGACATTCTCATCTTATCAGTGGCATGGCCTGCTCAAACACCTGAGGCAAATGCTTATAGCTGATGCTGCGATGGAGGAAGGTCAGTAAAGGTTGCATACTATACAAAAAGAAAACATGTCTGGTTTTGATTATATGCAGATTTATATCATCATCATTAAGCGAGTAGAGAACTTTTCATGCATTTCCTTACCTCTTACAACTGTTCTGTTACAATGATGTTTTCTTTTGGGACTGTAAAGTACGAGGGTCGATTGATACTCTGTGAGCCTCGTATTGAAGGAGGCACTCGAGGATGTTCTTTTTAAGTCCTATTATTCTCTGACTATATAAGGCCGTGTAACCAAGGACTGGTCTAATGTATTTAGTTTATATCGACGAGGTAGCACTCTAAAGTAAAGAAGACAAGCGGCTTTTGCAAAATGGACAAAATTGGTTAGTCTTAGGGTGAAAGAATCTGTCATTTCCATATGGCTGCCATTCACGATTGTGGTTTTAAACTGATTGAGCATCCGCTGTAATCACCTGATCCATCAGTCTTTCAGTTATTTCCAAAACTGAAAACAGCTATTTCAGACACCCATTTTGGATGACTTTCTGAACAGCCAAGAAAAGGAGTTCTATAAAAGTGGCATTGAAGCCCTTAAATACCGCTGGCGAAAGTGTATAGATACTGAAGTAAATTATGTTGAAAAAAGAATACAATATATCCGCCAAAATTTAAATCCTTCAATATGAGTATCACAACATATCAATCAACCCTCGTATATGCATGACATGGTGTTGATATTTATTTAACAACAACTTCTAAAGACAAATTATACTATCATCAAATTTTATAAACACTGTTGCTTGCATGTTTGACAGTAAATGAGCCTTAAGTCATGGTGTGTATTGATAGTTCTGCATGAATGTCTAAAAATCAACTTTAGAAAATAAAATAAGAAATAAACATTAATCATTAACGTCTGTATGATGGTGATTGTATCAACGTCTGATATTAAAAAGTGTTTTCAAGGAATTGAAATCAGACAAACAAAATCATATTTCAGGTATTAACTGGCAAGTCAAGCTTGGAGATGAAACTCCGCGGGGGACTAGTCGCCACAACCGGTCCCTTGCAAACTTCCTGGTGCTTCGTGGTAAGGATGCTGCATCTGCGGACACCTCCATGTTTGCTGATCCTTCCTTGTATGCCCCCTGGGTACCCCCAGGGGCTTGTCTCCTCACCGGAGCTCAGCCACGTCTTTTCGGTAACTATGAGAAGAGTGCTTCCCTGGTGTCCAACAGTCGGACACCTGTACGGACACTGGATCATATAGTGGACAAAGCTTGGAGTATGTTCTCCTCCCGTGCGTATGTACATCAGTATGTACGTCATGGACTGGCCGAAGAGGATTTCTTAGACAGTTTTGTGACTTTAGAACAAGTTATAGCAAGTTACAACAATTTATGACACAGAATGTTTTGTTCTTCATTGTAAATTATTCTGAAGCGTTTATCTTCAGTTATCATCTGTTTCCATTTTTGCATAGGCGTCATGCTTTGTATATTACCAGTTTATATTTATGATGAGTCTTCTATTACTGAACAATGTAGAAAATCTATACAGATAGAACAAAATGGTTATTTGAAGAACTGTCCTACTGAGCCTTTTCCTCAACAGTATTTCAGTAAAACATATCCATTGGAGGACTAAACAAATCAAGAAAATTTTGCATGGTTGATGTTTATGAAAATGCAGCTTATTACAGTTACAGTTTGAATTAGATCACATTCTTTGGTGGGTACTGGAATAGCCTTTAGAATTACTGTTAAGTCATGATTGCTCCAATCAATAAGTGGTCTTTATTAGGGATTCAGAATCATTTGCTGTTCAATATGAAAGTTACATCTCAATATATGCATGTAAATTTCAAAATATTTTATTGTTGACACAGCAAAGATGTAACAGTCCATAGCTTGTACAACGGGCAAAGCCCTATAACTCCTTCTTTCCTGATACTCGTATAGTTGAATAACACTTTGAATCAGTACTCTGTAAATTAAATTCAGGCAAGAAGATTATTCGTGTCTCGTGTCGTGTATTTCGTTTAATCGATGATAGAGAATACGAATTTTAAATGGCATTGCACAAAAGAATAAAACTATTAAATTGCTGAGCATGTGCTGTCGTGAATTTTGTACGTAATCTGCCATGGATGAGGCTTCATCTCCTTATATTGGCTCGGTTTCTATGACAGAAATGTTTAAATGGATCAGTTGAATATGTCATTTGCATTCTGTATCCGATTGAAAATTTGTTTTGAATTTACCTCTGCATGTACCCATTCATGCTACCTCAAACTCTCTAATCCATCCAAGGTGATTGTTCCACTGTACAGTGATCCACATTACTTTGATGAAAGTGAACAGCCTTTCATATCATCGACTCATTCAAAAATAAAAGGTGTATGTGTTTATATGCGTATATCATCTCATTGTTTTTCCATAATTTTAATGCTCCGACGTTGAAATTAGTGACGTTACTTGGAATTTAGATGTTAATTAGCACATTATACCCGTACATCACCTACAACATTGGTACAGAGTCCCCACAGTCCTTTATAACAATGCCACCTCGTCCTGTAAGATTAAACCAGAACAGTTGTTTCCAGGTAAATTCCGCTGAACGTTCCGAGTCTCTGTAGATGTCCTCGACATTCACACTGGCTGGAACCCACTGCATTGTGTGGCGTGCAAGATGTCTGATCCGCTGAAACGTAGACACACACATCGATCTGATAAAAACAAGACCTTTAATTATAATCCGATATTCTGCGTTCCTGTCAAAGTTTGAGGATTTGAAGTCTGACTTACTGGGCACGAATTAATTTGAACCGTACATGCATAAGCCGACTTTGGAAAATTAAGTTGTATTGGAAAAGTAATGCATTTCAAAAAGGAAATAAGGCTGATACCAAAATTATTCGTAAATATCGATAACACCAGTACATTACGGGCTTACCTGTCTAAATGGTCCATCTGCTTTCACTATGACCCAAACAGAATAACCAAGAGCTGGTAATAGGGAAGACATTGTAAAACACCATCCTATAGCCCGGGCATACACAGGGTAGTTATACTCTCCAAAGGACGGCGGCTTGTATGTAAAGACACTGATCACGAGGAGACACTGGCGGAAACAAAACCATCATTAATTAAGCATAATTTATTCCGAAAATTTCGGTAATTTTGCGGGAATCGTATTGCAGTTCAACCAACATAACTAATGTTTCACCCTGTCGAAACCAAAACTTATCAAATCTATTGCATGCTGCAAAGTCCTTCAAGTCGTCTTTGAAGGCAACTGCTATTATCACACCAATAGGTTTTATTGAAAAATACCTTTATTTTTAACCGTATAAACTTTAAGAATCGAACTGTTTTTTTTATTGGCAAAATCATAAGCGATGTTACACTTAACTTATTTATAAAGTTGTTTTATAGATTATGACACGGGACTATAGACATTTTGAATGATCTCATAACTGTTATTATTAATATGAAACTGTATTGCATTCATATATTTATGAACTAATGTAAGAGTGTAGTGATTACCTTACTTACCGTGAGAAAAACAGGCATAATAAACGCTGTACTTATACGGACAATGGCGGGGAGTGGTCGATTGAGCATCAGGCGGACGTCACGATCTATCCCTGTGTGTACCTGTAAAGTTTATTTGATTTTTCTGATACAGGGTTTAAACTTGATTCTCTTCATCATACTCCAATAAAGGTATATCCTCAATTGCGGCCAATCAAATGCAGCGTAAGTCTCGAACGATATATAATTTGATTAATGACTGATGATATGGTTTTTAAGGATTGTACAAAGACACGCAAATTATTAGCACCTTCCAGATACAGAGGAGCCAAAATGAATTCCATCTCATATTTGTTTCGTCCTTCTAGGACTTGTCTTCCATTGATGCTTAATTGATTTTAGGAGGCGACTAAACTAAAATCTGGAATAATTGATACATGCCATTTATATGTTGTGGAGTAAATAGGGTTATCAAAAGCGACGAACGATAGCATAAAGACGTACTCTTCACTGTCAATTAAAAAAAAACGTTCGAAAAAAACTGGTATATACTTACCATAAAACCAGGCAAATGCGATACACTCGGCCATACATATCAACATAACACTCCAGGTTCCTGTGTACCAGTCCACCAGCAGAAATATGTAGACGCCGGCCTATTATAACATAAATGAACAGGAGTATTAAACATTGAACTGTACTAAAATCAGCAGTGAGAAAAATAGTTTTAGTAATTTGTTATATTATCATAAGGACTACAGAAGACAAAAGATTATCACATTTGAAAACACATTTAGAGTAAAAAACAAACGGCACTGCACCATACAGTTCTTTTTTCGTTCCAGGTTAGTGATGCTAATGGAAGCTATGCCAAAATCTGAATGAGTAGTTGCAAAAGATTCATAATTCAATCATTTTCCTAGTTTAAAATATCAAAACGTTAAGTACATGTATTGTGTATATTCCGAACCGCGTCACCACAAAAATGAATTAAAATGCGGGGACTAACATTCCACCAGTAGTGTCTAACACTTGCAATCTCAAAGGATTATAAAAAAAGACACAAGATATTAGCATTTTTCAAAATTAATTCAGAGTTCAATCAAATGCAGAGGAATGGATTACACTGACAACATTCAGACGTTTCGTCCTTCTAGGATTCATCGGAGATGTCGGGAGATGTCAAATCATTACTGTATAATCTCAGGGATGTCTGACCAATACACCAAGCTCCCAACTCCAACCCGTTTCTCACTCTCTAAAATCACATGTTAACTAAGATATGAATAAAATGTGCAAAAAATAAGAAAGGTAACCTCTACAGATATATGAAATGAGATATATCTGTGAAGGTTATGCAAGTCAGTAAGCACAGCTGCACACCTTCAGTTTGTGCTGACTACACAATATTTAAGAGTTATTGAAGAGTTCTCAGGACAAGATTCTGCCTACAAACATAGTTAAAGGAACATTATTGCAATAAACGATAGGCGTAACCAAGATTGCTAAATATGCACAATTGTAATGTGCTAACTAAACAGGTCCATAATAACCCTAGATACACTGGTTTGTGATGACTATAATCCAAATAGTTTCACAAAGTTGTAATCAAAGCTGCAGAAGGCGTTGTACGGACATGATCCCGATACCAACAGACGGACGGACAAACTTATTCCAGTGTACCCACCCCTTTGATAGTCCTATGTGAGCCCTTCCGTATTTCTGTATGTAATGGAGTGTGTGGTTGAGGAAAGTTGGCAGTGGTTAATTTTGTTAATGATTAACGTATTAGGTTGTTGTTTTTTTATTTTACTTTTGACATTTTTATTCAGATTTTCGTCATAAAGTATTCACATGATCCAGAAAGAAAAAAAGACAACTTTCACACACACACTAATATACATAAACTGTATATACATATATAACTTGAATACAAAGTAGTTAGCTTAGCTATAGCTAATAGGTGTATAAAAAAACACTTGATAGAAGGCAGCATAATCAGTATAAAATAATGTGACAAATTAAAACCAACAAAACATGTTGATATTATCTGGCGCAAAGTCACTCACACAACCTATATATACATATGTAAGTTGATTAACAATTGTTATTTTGTCCCGCTTACTAAAGGAACATTACCTGTGTAGCATGCGGTAAGCCAAGCAGAAACATCACAATACTGACGACAGCCAACAGAGGAATCCTTCGATTGTTCAATAGTTTAGGGAACATTTCCTCTAAGATCATCAGAAATGGCTCTGTTAGTATCGCCTGTTAAATAATTACATAACAATGTTGATATTTAAATACATTTGAATATGACGCAACGGTTAAAATTATTATACAATTGCAATTAGATGACAATTCTTTAGCTTCTTCGTTTTTATCTAACCCCGATGTTTTGCATTTTAGATACTACTAAAAAGTATATCATTAACAAATAACTATTTACTTCTTTCAAAGATATTGTCCCAGGTAGCGACAAAACCAATCAAATATACATATGTCTTTAAATGCATATCTATATTGTTTACTGTCAAACGAATATCTGATATTATAGCTCTTCTTTCCGTATTATTTCTATTGCGAATTTAGTTTACTCATCCTTTGGCCAATCGGCTGTCAAGCAATGACCAATCAGAGTAATTAGAATCCATGTACTTAAAAATAGAGCAGACTGATAAAACCCTAAGAGCAAACACTATTAGGATGACATGTGCTATAAATACATGTACGTGTTGATACAAACGCTTGTTACCATGGCATCCAACCCCGGAAGTAGAATGACCAGGTAAAAGATAGCACACTAAGTTTGTGGCAAGTGGAAATAACTCAGGGCCTTGGGATAAGCTATGAATCCAATGGAAAAACCACCTAAAAACGCAAAGGAGAGTCATTCGTCAATTTTATATTTAAAGTAAAGTTTAGAAATAAGAAGAACGTATAAACATTTACTTATTTACGTATATGTTTAAACAAATGTAAACTTTAACTTTAACCTAAAAGGTATTCCGGACAAGTTGCAAAGCCTTTGGGTGTCCTGTACTGTTTTATATCCCTTCGGAAGCATCAACCTATCTTTCCATTGGTCGATACATTTATCACGCGATTTTGTTCTTACAAGGAGGGCTACAAAATAAATGCACGATTCTCGAGGCATACAGAAGACGGACGTATATCGGGAAAAGAATTTCCCCATTTGGTTAATGCAAACAAAATACTGCTTATCGTATGTTACATTATTGTTGTCCATAAAAACGCTTGAATCGCGATGTAAGAACGGATGAAACCACACAGTGGCTTAGTAGGCGCAATATACGTTGGCAACGAATTGGACATACGAAAACCTGTTGTGACGCAACTAGGGTCGTGTTAGCTAGAATGATTAATTTCTAAACAAAAAAACAAAACAAAATAAACATAGTAATTTTGGGTACATGAAAAATTCAGGCTTACGGACATTAGTAAAATATTCTATATGCGTTTTTTAACTGTCTAAAAGAAGTTATAACTTGTCCAGACGTCCTTTGACAGCTTCTACTTAATTACATCTAATATGTTATTTGTTATAAAACACAATTGCCTTATGTAAATAGCAATTTCGACATTGAATCACTTTCAATATGATTATTTGATATTAAGAAATAAAAGTTGCTTGGTATTTGACAAAAATAACTAGCCTGAGGTCATTAAGTCTGAGATAGGAACACCAATCTCCTCTGACATCACACCAAGCACCGAAAACACTATGAGGCCATTGACTAATCCGAAGGTCAAGGTCGCAGTTGTTGATATGGTAGCTGATCTGGAAGGTAAATTTATGCAATAACTATGAAAACTTCAGAAAGGCATTTCAATAATGCATTGCTTCGAAATAACAAAACATATGTCGAAACAAGCAAGTATTAGACTGTCTCTTGAATGAGTCAAAGTTTAAAACTGGATATGGCTTACAAATATATATATAATTATTAGACCTTTTTTTCAACGCGCTTGGATTTTCAAGAATGTGATATGGTAAGGATGGCAGACATTTTATCAAATCATTCTGATGTTTAATTGTATTGCAAAATAATTTTGGAATTTAAGAATAAATTTAAACATTGTTGGCTTCAATTATCGATGGAGCATGAACACTTCAAAATAAAAACACAAAGGAATAAAAAAAAAATACTCTAAGTACATCAAAATGAATGAATAAATAAATATTCGGGTGAAATATCTGCTACACAATTATTATCTTAATAATAAAACATACTGGAAGCAGTTTGTCCGGAATTTATTGTGTGCACCCATCATCATTAGTCCTCCCCAGCCTGGACCGAGAGTTAGGAACGTTTGAAATGAGGCCTCTATCCACAGCTAAAACGACATGATTTAGCCCTATTTGAATTGGTTAAAGCATCAAAGGACATGAAAAGGACGTCGCCTTTTTAACGTCGCGTTTGATTGACTAGACGAGCTATGTTTACTATTTTCTCTGAGGAAGTGTCATTTAGAACAAATCATAATACGTATTTTGTAATAAATGAACAATTATCTTATCAGGGAATAATATGATGGAATAGCAATAAACACAATTATCAATAACTTATTTCCATTGATATGGCTATAAGGCAAATGTACGTTAAATACTGTTGGAAACTATTAATTACAAAGTATATATCTATCATCAATTAAAAATGAAGTATCACCTGTGAGTCAGCAAACCTACTGAAGTCAGCCGATACAAAATACAACATCCCTTTTGTTGCCCCTGGTAATGTCAGAGCTCGGATCCAGATCACTAGGACTAAAACCATGGGTAGAAGTGCTGTTATATACAATACCTGTAAGATACAGAGGTTAATATTCCTGAGGACTGCAATGCAATACTGGCTTATAACAATAGAATGTTCATGTCAATAAATTTCCCTGATTTTCCTTTCGGATTTCTACACCATTGGTGATTATTATTACAATTACTAAACAGCTCCTGTATCCCACCTCGGTTGTATGTGCAGAAATCGATATATAATGCATTAATGAATATCGTTTAACTTACATTTAATTAAAGGTGATATTATCTTGTTATATCTGTTCTAAATACATAAAATTCCAACAATAACAACAATAAAATCAATAAAGTCCAATGACTAACAGTAACTAAGCCAATGTAGCATACACTTAGCAATCAATGGACATTTAAGCTGAGAGTGACTTTTACTACATATATCTCTTAATTGTGCATTTAATGCATGAATGATAAAGAATACCAATATAATCACGAAAATGTAATTCTGACTCAAAACTGATAAAACTGGATCATGAAACGAATAAAATATGCATATACATTGATATTATTGAAAAAGTAGGAAGAATAAGACCATTGGCCGTGTTCATGAAACTATTCTAACTCTCATACTTAACATGCATGAATTCTGTGCTTAAACCGACTTTCTTTAAATTCGTTAAAATCATGAACTTGCAAAATATTATCTCGTTTCATTTAAGTATATCCTATTCTTTTTCCAAATCATAAAAGATAGAGATTGAGTTTG
This sequence comes from Pecten maximus, assembly GCF_902652985.1. NCBI lineage: Eukaryota > Metazoa > Mollusca > Bivalvia > Pectinida > Pectinidae > Pecten > Pecten maximus. The sequence continues at coordinate 20,610,606 of NC_047022.1, read as the reverse complement.
AGCACATAATGTTTACTTACGGATGTGAATGATTTCATGAAAACGGGCCCAGGGTGTAACGAAAGGGTTAACGTCTTCTATGTCTGGGTCAAATCCAGGTTAAGTCACATTCCACCATAGAGATCGCAAGATTGGCGACCACCACGGAAGCATTAGAAAAATACCAAACAAAAATATTTCAGACTATTTGTTATTTTTTGTACTAAATTCCTTGATTGGTATTTATTGAAAAGAGTACTGTGCGTGTGAATACCTTTCCCATACTTGCGACGCTTTTTGCAATACTGGCGGCGGCGATAAGTCTGATAACGAATAGGTAAAGCACAAATATCAGGCTGACGGTTCCAAAGACATTAATCCCGTTAGATATTTTCAGAATCCGAAATCTGTTAAAGGAAAAAATCGGTCTATTCATTTGCTGTACACATTATCTTAGATAGCATTAAAAAGAGCTCTGCTGCATATAAATAACACAGCTAAGGCAATAACATAAACCCTTTTACTCAAATAGTACTTTGTATTATAATCAACTATTCAGAGAAAATGTTGATCAATGAATTTGGAAGGATATTTTATAGTGGTTAAATATAATTTTGTAGTTTTTCTGTGTAAATATGTTTAATCATGTATATTGTATAAACTTACAACCAAAACTCGGCCACAGAATCAACCGGGTGGTGAATGGTTCCGTTCTGGTCTGGATTTGTCGCCCAGGACGTCAGGTTCTTAAAGTAACAATCATGAATGTAGTATTAGGTAAAAAGAGATTAATCAGAACGACATTCCTATACAATTTTATAATGTTATAATGGTATTTACAGAAAACTTTTTTACTGAAACTAAATTGACGATGAAGTCAGGACAAACTTATGTGCTTGAAGATAACTGGAATATTAATTCTATTAGGGAACAACCAACCAATTGAAAAAAATAGACTTTTGAAACATCCCCTGTTTATTGAAAGTTGAGCCAGGGATAAAAGTTTGGCAGCCACTGAGTGGCTAGTATATTATGAAGTTCCAAAATAGATATGTAGCCTGATAGGTAACTACCCATATGTAATGTTGATATAAAATTCTGTAAGTCCAATTGATTAATTTCCCTCAAAAGTTCAGGTCATTACAAATAACAGGTAAAAATAAGATTTTGAAAATTTTCATTGCGAAATCCACCCATTTTCAAAATGGCTACCCTGGGTAAGGTTTGAGCTGAATGACCCAAAACCGTAATTTTCATATTGAATTCAAGAATTTTAATGATATCAAACAAAATGTTAACACTGAAGTCTATGGAAAACAAAAGCGTAGTCATGCCACTAAATATTAAAAATAATCAACAACATAAAGGCAAACAAACAATAGCTGCTTTATTTTAAAGTATACTAGATATATGTGATAATATGTGTTTTATTATGATAATCGTTAAGATAGTATGTTGATTACTGACAATAAATTCAATTGGAAATTCCGAAGGGAGTTGACTACTGAAGGAATTGCTATTCCCGTTTCAACATATCAAAAAACAGACAATGCATATTTCTTTATCACAAATTTTTGATAAAAAATGCTTAGCTTGACCGACACATTGTTAAGAACTAAACAGTTAATCTAGACTACATCCGCTATACACTAGTTTTAAGGTTTCTCGGGGTCCATTATTGTGTATGATAACTCCCTGAGCATGGGATAGTATTACAGTTAATCGTTTTTGTTTTAGGAGTTTTATGCAGCAGCCAGAGGCATCAGAGGACGGAACTGTTAAAATTTACAATTTAGTGATAATATATCTTAATCCTTTTGACTTTGAAAGATTTCTCTAAACAACATTATTTTTCTAAACTTATTTTACAACTTAATATTGATGCGATAATTCATCATTGCATTATTATGAAAAAACATGTTAAGGCGCTAAAATTAAAGTGCACTAAAATAAATATGCTAACAGTATTCTGACGAGTAGTGATGTTCTTAAATGACCTACACCTAGCGGAAGCAGCAGATAACAGAAGCATAATACGAACAAGAATATTATTTTTATATTCAGCAATGAGATAGGAGAACGCAAATCACAGAAATGAAGAACAGATAGAAAAATGATGTTAGTTAATTATGACTGTGTAATTGAAACTATACTTTACCGTCATGCTGTAGTTTCCAGTAAAATTGTACAAAGACATATTTTCAGCAATTGTACGTGCTCCCTCCCTGTAACATGCAGGGGTGTTCCAGTCATTGTCACAGTTAGTCCACGGCAGAACCGCCTTAAACGAGTTCACGAAATACTCTAATGCCCAGGCCTCCATGATGGCATTGTTAATGGCACTTATGCCATTGATGACTGCAATAGCGATTCCCATTCCTGTTGATGAGGCAATAAGAGCTGTATATGGATGTGCACGTCACATGGATCTGCACGTCAGCAGTAATCATACTATAATCCTTATTAGATCAGTCACGTTCAATAAAATGCATAATTGTAAGTTGATATTAAAGTTGTTTATTTTTGTTTTCAATTACTTTCAATCAGTTAATGTATAGTTCTATACTGCAGAAATAAGGTTGTGCCAGAAAGGGGAAAACTAAAGTTAAAAATGTGCATGGGTACGAAGAAAAGGTATGGTTCAACAAGATGTGTATTTATGCTGTTTTTCATACATGCAAAGTTAGTTCCACCCCAGTTATTGAAATTATGTATTAAGTTTCCAAAATATTGGGAAACTGTTTATTATATGAGATTAATTATTACCATGAGACGACTGAGTCATAATGACTTGCAGGTGTATGTCATAAATGTGGTCAGTTGAATAAAAATGAGGCCATCCACATAGTTATGTAGTGTAGTTCCACTGATAAATCAAGGTGCGAATTTTGGTGATATGTCATTAATATTACTAATATACTGTTAAGTGTATATTTTGACCAATAATTTCATGTTTTAATTGGAGGCGATTTGTCTTAAAACTTGCGTAACTCAGACGTTGAAGAGTTCCGTATGACGTCAGTTAAACTAATAGGGCACATTTACTATATATATGCAGATGCTTCTCAGATTCACTAATCACAAGGGCTTGCTACTGCTTGCTTGAACCATACACCCTAATATGTGAATAGCATAGACTTTGTGTAATGTATAACAAAATCTGTTAATCAATATTTATTTTATTGTGATGTTCTGTTATTTTTCTTTTTCTTTTTTTTTTCAGGTTCAAATATTTGTATTGCTCAAGAAAAAAATTGAAAACACAATGAGCTGCCCTCACGCAGGAGGGTATCCTTTCGACAAACCGAACAGTCATAGTCTAGAGATTAATATGCATAAATAGTCTATTATGTATTAATGTATCGCTTAGAATGGACATACAGTTTACCTCTTAGGAAATCCGTTTTGGATAATATTATTTTCGTTGGAGAAAATAATTAAAACTAACACGTTATATCGGATAACAAGCTATAATATAATGAAACGATTTCCGAATATCAGATTATTGCTTCAGTACGGAAATATAAATGGGCCTCTGTTTGTTGTGGTAAATGCCAGTTTACTTAATGGACCTATAAAAATGCCATTTTGACGACAAAGTCTATGTCGATTTGACTACATCTAACTCATCATCGGACATTCACGGTTGATTGCACGTTTCACTTATTACGTGTAGCGTAGCGTCGTGCAATCAACCGTGGGTATCGGACGATGTGTTTGTATTCAATCGTCTTATCAAGATATGATTTTAAGTGATAATATAATGAATATCAAGTTTGATAGAAAATTCAGTAATTATATCTTATAGAAAATATATTAATATTTTTTCGACAGTTTATATAGCATGCATTTACGAAAGTGCTACTAATATATAGGTCGGAACGGATGGTATCTACCCTACGTAGACCTATTTCACACCAATAAAGTCACAAACATTGTGTCGCTAGTTTGGAAATCTGTAGATAGGCACGAATGCTAATCAACAAAGCATGACAGGTCAGTCAACTACGTTTCTTCTCATGTTAACCAACGCTGCTTATCCTAGTCATACAAGGGCACACAGGTAAGGCTTTGGTGCAATAATTAGATTTTAATTAATTTAGTAATTAGATAATCGAGATGGTTGTAAATGTACCGAAATTTAAGTGGTAAAACTACAACTACAATATATTCGACGGTGATAATTAGATAAACATAAACAATTATGTTCCAACATATTTTTTACTTAAATTGCTGATGTCTATAATATGATATTTTCGCCTTAGTTCGTGCAGCGTATTTTCTGTTATTAATACCTCTCAGTAACGGGCAGATGTCCCAAAACCTCCAGGGTCCTTTGCCAGAGTACTGAGATAGAGCTATCTCAAGGAAGTACAATGGAAGTCCACAAACCAACATCAGTAGGATATAGGCGATAACGAAGGGACCTACAATATTAAAGACAAAAAGATAATCGTTATAGACGTATTAGCATCTTTGAAAAAAATGCTTTCGGGGTGGCCATACACATTAAAGTATCCTGTTTTGACTGTTGTCGCCCACTGTCAACAAGAAATTTATGGTTCTATGCCTACCTCCTCCGTTCCTGTACGTAAGGTACGGTACTCTCCAGAATTCCGGCAATCCGATGGAATATCCTAGCAACGCTACAACAAACTCAACACGGGATGTCCATTTCACGCTCACCGCATTATTCTCACTCATTTTATCACCAAGTTTAATTTCTGAAAATAGATGTTAAAAAATATAGCCAGGTGGAGTTTGTTCGAATACAAATTCACTTCTGCCATTTCATTTCTTAGTTAATTCCATTCAATATTTGCTTCACAACATCAAAATTAATATTCTTGTTAACATGATACAAATGAGACAAATTTATGACCTTGACTTCTACCTTCACCAAAAGAGATGATTCAGAGCGAAAGACCTGAAAGTAACTGTATGCATTTTGCTCTCCATATGAAAGTTTTTGAAATATTTGTACTTTTAATAACTAACAGGATAGTTATAAAAGCCCGACTACATGTTCACGTTAGCAGTTAGGATAATGTATGTAGAGGCTTTCATCTTTTGAATCACACCTATTCAACAAATACATCCCGAGAAATTACTACGAGTACTAGCTCGTCCAAATATGATGACCATTTGAAATGAAAGGCATTTTTATTTTAGGAACTGTATGCTAGTTTTGTTAAAAGTGATATTCCATTACGAATGACTTTATAAATATATATAATATATGAATATATGAATGTGATTCATCTTAATACCCTACCTATAGAAAAAACAGATTGTATTTCACGCGAAGCTGGTTTTAACTGACAAGTAAAAATGCGGGTGCGCACCGTTCATACGTAACGAATGCAGCATTCGGTGTTATATGTTTCATTTTGGTACAGGAACATATATATATAACTGATGTTTATGTCCAATTCATATAGAGGAAAGGGCTACATACCTGCTCAATTAGCGATTTGTGTCCTATGTAAACTTTGCTTCTCAAATTCAGCAGCCACAGTCGAAACTCTATTGCCGACACTACATTTTGCACGCATGCGCGTTGATAATTGAGACAGTTACACTGTATGTGTATAAAAATCTGCAACCTATTTACTTCTTATAGAATTTACGTATTATTCCATTTGAATTATGAATAGCGTTAGAACGAATGAGCGGTTTTCGTTTGCAGTTTTGACAGGCTGTTGATATCAGAATGGAGAATTTCGGCTGCACATTTGTTATATTATAGATGTATACCCAGACTTTTGTGCTTTGACATGCTCTGTTTGATTTATTACGAAATAAAATGTCGAAGATTTCATAAAATGTTGCATAGTAATTGCTATTTATATAATGCTTTGGTTTACAACACCAGGCCTATAAACATATGTAGATTGTACCTGTTGATTGAGACGCATGTTTCATGGTCTGATAATGATATATACCCACTTTTATAGTTAAAGCAGGTGTGAGTGAAATCGGAATCAATTTAGCATTAAACCATAAATTATATAACAATTCAGACCGCAACTTCTATTTTGGTTTGTTATCAACGCACGGGATAACATTTAGCGGGCTATTTTAGCGACGTGCAAATTATTTAGCTAACTTAGCTGCTACTATTAAATACATCAAAGTTATCCTATACATATTAACGTTACACGTTACACTCGTTGATATTGCACCACCAAGCATACAGTGTAAATGTTCTTACCTGGGTATTCACACAACCCGAGCCAGTGCTCCTACGCACTTACACGTGTGTACAGAGCCATACAAACATACTACAGGCGATTAAGTGACTGTAATGGAATGCTGTACCGTCTTATATCATTATAAAGAATTATCAAAATTTGAAATTTTACAAGATATTTGCATTCTCTTCCTCTTTACTCCTTATTGAAGAAAATCAGTAACTGAAAGTCGTCATCAATAGGTTTAAAAACCTAACCAGGCATAACACGTGATGGTGTGAAGTGTGGTGCGAATAAAAAATAAATATATCTTAACGTTCAATAGATACTGTACACACGTTTTTTTCCTTAAGCATAAATTTGGTGAAGGGCGACCTTTGACCTGTAACCTTGACCATTGGCAATAAATCTAAATAGTTGTAGAACTTGATGTTAGGTCTCAACAATTTAGAAAAAGTACAACTGCACACATTTGACACAAATACAATGTAAAATAACAGTTGCGCATCTGTGACAGAAGTGAATTGATTAAACAGCAACTTCACCCCTGTAACACAAATCCAAATCCCAGAAGTGATAAGAAACAATTCATTGAACTTCGATAGCAAATAAGTATAATACACATCTTATACGTTTATTTGTTAGTCTATGATGTTTTTATTGTTAGTGATGCATGGCTCGAACGAATCGATATGGACAGAACTGCGTTGTCAATTTTTGCCCTCGACTCACTCTTTGCTAAGTTCTTCATTGTTTCTTACAGATCACATGTGACATATCTAGAAATGTTGATTTTAAATGTTACATAATCTATGCATATCATCTACAGAATTGATACAGCGTCGTAATAGTCCAGTCTCGTCATGTAAGATTAAACAAGAACGTTTGTTTCAAGGTAAATTTCGCCTACCTTTCCGAGTCTCTGTAGATGTCATTGGCACTCATGTGCGTGCCGTATCAAATGTTTGATAGGCTGCAATCGAAGAAATATTTTTTTTGCAAATGTCAATTACATTATATTTTCATTCATTATTTTTGTCAAATCCGTCATACAGATAGTCCTGAAAAGCAGAATAATTGGCATGAATTATACAACTGGTAAACAATTACTTAACGGTGTGCCAGTGTTTGAATCCTCCACACCTCACCTTATCTACTCACAATGTAATGTTGATAGATTTAGAATGTCTTTGATACAAGTCAGCCTAAAACAGAGTTGTTGTTAAACCACACATTAAATATCATAAAAAAGTTTAAAAGTTTGTAGATTAACGACTTAACATGACAATGTCATTATGAAGGACTGAAAATAAGAATAGGCTGCTGTATATGTTTTACAATGCCGAAAGTTACATACGAATTCGCTATATTTCCTGAGTTTGACCCTCTGTTTTTATCTTTTGAATTCAATGAATCATTAAGTAATTTCACGAGGAAATTCAATCGTTACTATTCACTACTTAAAAGTCTATATTTAGGACGCTGTTAATGCGTTATTGATGTCAATGCTATTGAGTAGATATATTTCTATATCACGAGTGCCATTTTCGAGATGGTGGTCTCGGCGCTGTGACATCTTTACTTTAACGTTCAAACCTAACTGTTCGAAATTATAATGATAAACAGTGGGATTTTAAATGGATTCCTCTATTCTTGTCATTTTGTTCGAATCATTATATAACATTTATCTAAGTAGTCATCAATAATATCAGTATATAAGTATACGGTTAAACAAACAAAAAAGCAAATAAGGGAAAACAACAACAAAAATAAAAAAATAAAAAAAACAAAAAAAATAAACAAAACAAAACAAAAACAAAAAAGAAAACAAAAGAGAGAGAGAAAGCCAAAACAAATCTTAACAAAAACGAACAAATACTACTAATAAGAATTTGTCAGCAAGGAACTTTTATACACATGAAGAATGAAGACAATCAAGGATATCAGCCGGGATGGAGGGGTATTGCCCTCATGATTGGATAATTATTTTTCTCCCATTATGCACCTTTACATTTACGCATCATCCAGTTGATTAAAATAAATAAATAGATAAAAAATATTATAATGCAAAATACTTTTCCCTGGGGGTCAAAATACCAAACTACACCGGTCATATCGAACGAAGATCTCTGGTCGGCCGAAACCAACTGGTGACCTAACGGAGACTGAATGGGGGCCGGGCGCTAGCTAGCGGAACGATTCTTATGTGGATTTTTAACCGTAGTTATAACTGGATTTTCTTTACGTCGGGGCTAACTTCTTTTGTATACTTTAATCTACCCATATATTCTACTATTATAGTATAGTGGACTTTAAACTCATAACACAAAATCCACCATCAACATTTACCATCAAGTTTCTCAAGACTGCACAAATGAAAAAAGAAAATGTATGTATATAGATTATCGTAAATAGACAAATTAAATACTGAATACATTACAATTGCGTGATATAGCTGTTTCGGTTAGATTATTTCCGATAATAAATTTGTGTGTATATACTTAATCTGTACCACAATACAGAGAAGGATTTAAACTGTATCTACCTACAGACCTTAACATCAAGCTGTCTGATATACAAAAACCCTATAGATATTAATAATCATGGTAAGAGGAACCAAAGTGTTAATACATTAATTAATGTACGTAGGTAAATATGGTCATATTATAACCACTCGTGTAATCAAATACATCTTTAAATGGCAAAAAAGTTAGTTATTGTGATAGAAATAGCTATAAAATGGGTCACATTTACTAGTAAAACTTTGAATAAGAAGAAACCAGGTTAATTGTTTAATGAGTTAAAGCTGATACGGGTATTTGTAAAACACGTTTACGATGAGCGAGTTTGATATCTTGAGTAGAGAAATTCCGTCATTTGATGTGATATATCAATACAAATAACCAGGTTTTTCTGCATTTACTGACAAATTCATGCGTCGATATTGAAATTCTTCAGTAGGATTTTTTTTAATTGCAATTGATTTAATTCAAATTAACAGATGTTTTCCATAAACCTTCTTATCGACTAGACGTCTAGAACGTTTTATATATATATAATTGTAATCAGGGTATGTCGTTCTGGAAAGTAGAACATCATGGTGATTTTTTTTAATTTCCACTTAAGACAAAATGTTTTATTGTGTAATAATATCGGCTTCAGACTTGATATATATAATAAACGGCTGATGAGTCTTTACTTTGTTTTTATGTTTGCATTCATTAGGTCTTCTGGTGTGCCCTCACGACGGTCAAAACATTTTAGTAACTTAACACTCCATACATAAAGTGTTTCATATCCAAATAGAGCATAACAGCCAACAATGATCGGGAAAACGTTATGGATAATTGCCTGTTTTTCAATACGAGGGGGTATTGTGCAGCGGTAATAGGCGGGATTATATTATGGTTGCTCAATGAAATGAAGCACTACTGACCTGACTTGACAAGACTTCTTTATATATACGATCTCCGCATGTCAGAAGGTAAAACATTCTAAAGGAAGCGGGTGAGAAATAAACTTACAGGCAAGGTGAGTGAACAGCTAGGTAAATTTTCTGTACAGACTTAAGTATTTGTAATTATGATGTATCTTAATGATTTCCTTAATCTTGAAAATATTACAAACATGGAATTAAAACAATATGTAACTTTACATGACATATTTAAAAAGTCAGTAAAAGTCTTACAATTGTTTTGTTTTAAAGTCATGATTGTTTTCCCTGAAAGAAATGTATTTCCTGTTTTCAGGGAAACGACTCGCAAGGTGAATGAACAAATCGGAAAAAGAGCATTACGTAATTTTATTTTTACCTTCATAATTGTAATTAAGTAGTCGTTGCAGATTGTTTTCCATGTACTCATTGATTACCTAACTATGTCTAATATAAAAGCCGCCTTTCCCACGTAAAATCCAGGATTAAAGAAATTCCCATACGTCTTTTCTTCCTAATACTTTATATTATCGCAGATCCTATGCATTTAAATTTCATTTTAATGGTTTTAAGAGGAAGCAAACCACATTGCAACTGACCAAAGCCGACATTGTTGTCGGTGATATAATTTTACCATTATAATCCTTATATTGAAAATAGAATAAATGGCGAGAAAGTCACGTCTGAATATTTATCTATACGAATTGAATCAGAATTGTAAATATACTAATTGAATTTAAGTCAGTGAATTCATAGCATGTTTAGGTGCAATTTTAAAACTAATTATAGTCTTTGACCTGATTAAAGACTTTAAAATTCTGAAACGTATGTACACTACACGCACATGTTCTATTCAAAAGGGATTAGTTTAGCTATTTTAACTATTTTCTACTGAAGCCGAATAGTACAACAAATAATGCATCAATAAATTAATAAAATAATCAAATAAATAAATAAATGATAAAAATAATAATAAAATAGAGTTGAGTTTTGCAATGAGAGCTGTATTTTTTGTTTCTCTTAATAAAGACATTTTAAAAGTAATTGCAATTTCTATTCATGTGATAACGACTTTTATCTCATTATATTGCCTTCTACACTCTTAAAAGTATTGATAAAAGTTTGGCATGTTGGCTATTTATGTTCGAATCATACAGCAGCGATGATCTTCCCTAACTACTGACGTAATATCGGGTTGAGGTGGGGTACGATCTAATTAACATGTCAGGTGGGATGATACCAGTTGATGAACATTCGCTTCCGTTACGTTTTCCCCCATCACTAAATGATTTCTTTTCATGGAGACATGAAGAGTCGTTTTTAAATCGCCTTACTGACCGACATAATTAGTGGTTATCCGTCAATGGATAAATTATGTCGACATGATATTTGAAACTGGTATTTTGTCTATGTGTTATGAACTCAAAACAACAAAAGACAATATACTAAGATATAAAATGTTATTTTCAGAGAGACCTGTATTCACAGCTATGGCATTATAAGTAGTATTCTATTCATTGTGTTCTGGTAAAAGTGTACGTTCCAGAATGTTAATCATCAAGAAAATACAATGGATAAGGCAGTGACTGTTAGAAAATCACATGGACCTGTTAAGTCACTGTGCATTTCAATATTTCCTATTGTGTACAGTACAGGAAAATAAATCAATTTTCGGTTAACATGGCATCCCTCGGGCTAGATTAAACCCCTAAATCGTCTGAAAATGTGCTACACACACGGATTTTTATATCCCTGTGATTCTCCACGCATCCTTACTCGGGAAACCAAAAATTTAATTTAGTTTTTTCGATTTTTTTTTTAAATAGGAAAGATTAAAAGTCGAATGGCGTTTAACGAGACACTTCACTTCACTGCTCATCTCAAGTTTATTTTCTTTGTGGTCCTATTCGGCTTCCTTATTTTTCGAAAGAAAAAAAAAGACTAAAATAATCACTATTACCGGCTCGGTTACAATATTGTATACATTGAGAGATAATTACCGTTTATAGGTTTGTCTGGGGTTGACATATCATGTGATAGGCTACAATACATGTCTCTTCATGTGTATAGGTTCTACCTGGGTTAAAATAAAACCACTTTTAAGTACGGAGACACATACGAAACTACTATCTTATTAAGTAATTGTATGAAGCAGTTTTGTCCATCATTTGCTGTGTTATTTTTTCTATCGTGTATGTTGTGCTATTATCTATATTACGTTGCTTAAATGAATTACAAATGAGAATATTTTATTTTTCGCGTTTCAATGTTTCTCCTTTGTTGTCATAAAATTAGAATACAAATATGTAATTGATCTTGATATATGAAACTTAAACAATGAAAACGCTTATTCATGAATTTCTATCTGAATTGATTTACAGATCACACTATGGGTTAAGTTTGTATATTTCATTCTGATACATGTACTTAATTACAAATAAAAGACGGTCACACAGATAACATATCAACGTTCACTTATTGTTAGCGAGATTTCCCGTAAGTTTTATTTATTTATGTTTTAAGCGCTTAATTGTTTTAAGAATTCCTAGGTATTAATACAATGGAAAACAGTGCTGCAAGCCTGAAATGGGCCTCTAATATAGAATTTGTTGTGGCGTTACTGGGATACTCCATTGGTACGCCGGAATTCTGGAGAGTACCGTACCTGACCTACAGGAATGGAGGGGGTGAGTGTTACATAAACATTTGTGGACAACCTTATCTTTGAAGTGGGTACATTTAAACAAATTAAGGAGATCTGATTAATTGTACTTCCCCACATTGTAAAAGAAAAAAACATCAAAGTGATTTATGAAAGGATTCACAATGATCATATATTATATTATATAAGATAAGATGTGAGATATTTTGAATTTGGTTAAGGTTGTTATTTATGTATTTAGCAAATCTGCATAATCTTTTGATTTTATTTAAGCTTCTACTTTAGGGTAGCAGAAATCAAAAATCAAAAATAGTTAAAATTTCAGATTTCAGCTGATTGGCCTGTTGAAAATAACGTGATAAGTAATATCTATTTAAGGTCCTTTCGTTATCGCCTACATCATCTTGATGCTTGTGTGCGGATTTCCACTGTACTTCTTAGAGCTAGGGCTGTCTCAGTACTCTGGAAAAGGACCGTGGAGATTTTGGGACATCTGTCCTATGCTGAGGGGTAAGATCAATTTCTATTTAGGACGAAGATACTATGATCGAAAATAACAAATAGTTCTTTAAATAGTGGTTCAACTGCGACGTATTGTTACCCAATTATAAATTCCCCATCCCCCGGCAAGGTATTGCGAGACAAGAGTGATGTGCTGTCCCACTAGAACATTATTTTATATCTCAACTTCTCAATATTGTTAAGTTTACATGCGAAGTCAAGACCAATGCAACACCGTGTTTTACGAATGCCTTTTATTAGAAATGTCACACATCACTGTATGATTAATAATTTGTTGATATGTAATTATTTGTCTTTCAGGAATTGGCATCGCTGTAGCAGTGATAAATTGCATTTATGGTGTTACTACAGTCACCCTAACGGCCTGGGCATTGGAGTATTTCTTTAACTCGTTTAAAGCAGTCCTGCCATGGACTAACTGTGACAATGACTGGAATACTCCAGCGTGTTACAGGGACGGTTCCGATATCGTTCCGAGGAACATGTCCACGTACAACTCCAGTTCAGAAAACTACACAATCATGGTAATATATTTATTTGTAATAAAAAGACCACATATTATTGTAGAACCGCCGTTGCCAATTAATTGCAAAAGTCGGTATTTTCTTATGTTTCAATCTCAACAACCTCGATATCTTATCTTCAACTCGCTGAACCTCTTCTTTGAACTTCTCGATGGAAGTAATCTGTTGTCGACCCGTTGTAAGACTTAATACAGTGAGTAAGATAATCTGTTTCTACATGTCAGTTTGCCGCCTGAAGAGGCACATTAGTGTTAAATGTCCAGCATAGCAATAACTCCAACGAATGCAGGGATTTTTTTTTCAAATTTGACAGACTGGTGTTTAAACAATAACATATAGTGTATTTCCTTGTGAGTTAAATGTCCTTTTAAACTGTGTTTATAGTTCAAATACCGTGTTTTTTTGGGTGTTTTTTTTTTTTTGGGGGGGGGGGGGGGGGGGGGGGGGGTTAATTATAATATTTTTTACATGTGCATTTTCTTTCGAGTTTCATTTGCAGAATATTAATGTCGTAAACCAGGGGTTTAAGACAACCGTTAAACAATCCTAAGTTCTTTAGCTTGTGGCAAAGCTTTAGTTTCCAAGCGAAAAACTTCTAACATGCCAAACGTTCTAGACATTTTTTAGTTTAAGTAACGGATTCTCAGGATTTATCAAAATGTTCTTGGAGTTCTTCAAAATCATCATTTCATTAAACACTGCTGAGGAGTATCTGAAGTTTACAGTGTAAAGCAATGCGACAATTATTGGGTTTGGTTGTGGACGTCAAGCATGTATATTTATATAGCAAGATTGTAATGTATAGGCAAATTATTTTTAAAAACTGTGGTAAGACGCCTTAATATAAGAAGATAAAAATTTTAATCCGGTGTGATTGAATGGCGTGTTTTCACACGTACAACATTACAATTTCCAGAACCTGACCTCCTGGGCGGTGAAACCTGTAAAGAACGAGACTATATACCTTCCGGTGGATCCCGTAGACGAATTTTGGTTGTAAGTGTGTATGATATAAGAGTTGTTTTTCGGCTTTTTAGCTTTTTTTTTTAAACATTTAAACTAAAGATTGAACTTGTATCTAACAGAGTTTTGCAAATTAACTGTTTTACTTTTTTCCTTCATCAGATATCACATCTTGAGAATATCTGAAGGAATTAATGTCCTAGGAACAATCAGTGTTGTATTCGTGGCTTACCTGTTCATAATGCGACTAATTGCCGCCATCAGTATTGTGAAAAGCGTCGCCAGCTTGGGCAAGGTATCAACGCACACGCAGACACACACAGACACCTATATACCATACGTTCTTAGAAAATACACGTACAAGGATTGTACAATATCAAATAGTTTATACTACAATTGAACCATTTCGTACTATTATTTACATATGTACTTAAAACAAATAGAGTTAAATTTTTTTAAATGATTTACCAATAAAACTTTTTGTACTTAGCAATGCCTTAGAATTCCTAATTACAATGTCTTCAATATAAGTCTACACATAATTTTTTGACTTGCTCAAACATTGAAAGTGCATCACAAACTTTAACTTTGCCATTTTTTTGAGGATTATCAATTTTTCAGTAACACCGGCAATTATTCATCAACAAAGATTTAGGGAGGGTCAAGGGAAAGACCTATTTTCCAAGATGTCTATGGTGTATTTGTTTTCTAGTCCAAAAGCATATCTAATTTAACAGGGCAGTCAGTATCATATTAGGATCGAGACCGTTACAAATTTAGACAATGTCGGGAAAAAGAATAATTTTCAAACATACTAAATATTTTGCTTATGCTGCATTATATCGTATGCATTATTTGAGTGATTTTCGTCCAATTATCCTACAGGTATCGTATATAACAGCCCTTCTACCCGTGGTTCTAGTCCTAGTGATCTGGATCCGAGCTTTGACATTACCAGGAGCTTCAAAAGGGAATGTTGTATCTTGTATCGGTTGACTTCAGAAGGTTTGCTGACTCACAGGTAGTACATACATATATATCATGCACCTCATACATTGCAAAACATTCAACAAACAGGCAAACAACATGACCGTTTTTGTTGTAGCAATTAAACACATCATTTATTATACTTGTTTTGTTGTTTGTGTCGCTTTAGCTGTGGATAGAGGCCTCATTTCAGACGTTTTTAACTCTGGGTCCAGGTTGGGGAGGACTTATGATGATGGGAGCACACAACAAATTCCGGACAAATTCATTACGGTATGTGTCATTGTTTTGCTTAAACAAAAGGGGGGAAACGGTACGACCAGATTTTCACTTATGAAATAAGGACTGATCTAGTGATTTCATTTCATGTCTGAAATATAGAATTCACACCAGCTTTGCTCTTTTAACAGAGCGCATGATTAATTAAATTTAAATCACTACCTCCGCTAGCGATCGAACCAGGGACCTCTGGCTCACTAGTCTTATGCTCAACCGATCGAGCTAAAGTGAAGATTTCTCTTGCCGAGCTGTATATTGTGGTTGGTATTTATCAGGGTTATATTCTCAAACTTATAATTGTAGTGGTATATCGACACAACACAATATTCTATTACATTTTTCGTAGTGATGTATAATTTCAATGGTGAAAATAAAAGTGATAAAAGTGATATTTTTAGGCGAGTAGAAATAACAGTTCCGGTATTTCCACTCGTCTTTGCGTAATCAGAGTAAAAAATCTGGAGTGAAAAAGCGCCCTTGACGGGATTTCCTTTTGTGGAAACATCAAAACAATAGTATTAACGTACTTTATTGAGCATTCTTTACGTTAACACAATACTGTTAAATATCCTTCGTCTGCTAACTTAAACTTTCTGACAAATATTGACATATATTCAATCATTGTCACTCTCTGAAAACAAGAGTGCAAACAGACTAAATAACTACTGCAAAATTAGCATCAATCAGAATCACATGATCTGTCGTATTCTGTTTTCAATAAATCATCATCAACCTCATCTTCCCTGTCCCTGCTGCTCAAATAAATCATACACAACTCCACGGGAAACCCAGTCTCTACAATATGAGTTTGCTTCTACTGTCCTCAGAATGTAATCCGATATGTAATGCGGCAGATTTTTCATCCCACTCGGTGAAAATATAACTTATTCATCAAGAAACAGTGAATATCCTCTTTATAACTTTAATGAATTGCATTACAAGAATAATCTCTGGTTCCGATAAATAATAAATACATTACAGATCGTCGATAATATCAACAACGGCGACCTTGACCTTTGGACTAGTCAATGGCCTCGTGGTGTTTTCCGTACTTGGTGTGATGTCAGAGGAGATCGGTGTGCCAATCGCTGATATGATGACCTCAGGTAGTTAAAATGTCTAGATATGCAATCTTATTTGTAACGAATCTGCATTGCTGAATCATTAGTGACCTAGATACATAATTTCCAATAAAGCGATTATATTTATATACAATGTATTGCATTTTTGCCAGTAATATATCGACATTTATGAAACTAATAAAACTTATATTTTCTCTGCAGCAATGAGCAGTGAAAATATAAGATTGTGCAGTGTAAATATAACTTTGGCAGTGAAAATATAAGTTTTTCGTTTTGATTAATCAGGGTGAACCTTTGTATTTACCTCATTGAAACTTGCCGATTTTCCCGATCGAAGCGAATATAGATAGACTGGTTATTTTGCTGTATTTCTGAAAAATTCAGAATAGTTTTTGACAAAATAATCACTTGACTTTACCTATTCATAAACAGATTCTCCGATAACAGCAGAAAACGCTTGAATTGCGTTGATCAGTTCTTTCAAAATGGAGCCGTCAAGTTAACGTGGAGTAACGTCACAAAGAGATGACATCATGAATTATGTTACTGATTGCCGCACTTTTCGACACTATTGATTTTTTCGATGTTTTTACATTTGTTTTTAAGCATATACAATGCAATAAAAAGAAAACTCGTGAAATATATGTTATATTAAACGGGAAACCATTCAATATCCTCTATATATTATAAAAATGTCAAACCTCTCTTTAGATTAGACATTCTTTTCAAGAGTCATGACAGTCAGCTGTTTTACTAGCACCAATTCTCCTTTTTACCCAATTTATAACTTTCATGTTAGCAATACTGTTTTCCAATATGGTAATATTCATATATTGATGATAAACCTTTTTCTTTTATTTATTGTCATTTAGGTGGTTTTTCCATTGGATTTATAGCCTATCCCAAGGCATTGAGTTATTTCCCCTTACCCCAACTTTGGTGTGCCATCTTTTACTTCCTAATTCTACTACCCGGGTTGGATGCCATGGTAATTAGAGTAATATCAATAAATGAAGCTATGGTATATGCCTTCTGAAATATTTGATTAGGTTTAACTGAACAATATTAGCAATGATTTAAAGAAAAGTAATATCATTTTGTCTAATGCAATGTTCTGTTATTTCCAGACATCAATGTTTTCTTTTAATATTCAATTCGTTTAGATATTAACATTGTTATATGAATACTTTTGCAGGCGACACTTACAGAACCATTTCTGATGATCTTAGAGGAAATATTCCCGAAACTATTGAAAAATCGAAGGATCCTTTTGTTGGCTGTTGTCAGTTTTGTGATGTTTCTTCTTAGCTTGCCTCTCGCTACACAGGTAAATACCATTTAGTATGATAGATCGTTCAACAAACTCATTGAAAAGGTAAGTTATCTAAAATATTACATATTGTCGTTGCGAAAATTAGGCTTTTAAATACAATCGGTATTGCTGAAAGCATGAGTAACAATAATATTCAGGATTCATTCAATAATTTCTTACATTAACTTATCAACAAATGTATAGATTGTATTTTTGTTTATTTGTTTTCTATCAAAATCCTTTTTCGGAATCACAATTTTGGTATCGAATTTGTCATGACGTAAACGTAAAGTATTTCAGCGAATAGTGCACTTTTGGATGCATTCTTATCCCAGCACTTTTAGTTAGCGAAACAAAAAAGGAAAATAGTCCAGTAAACAGTGTTGTTCACTCTGTACTGATGTTTCTCTTGATGCCTATACAATATTATTTTGGGGGATGAATACTTTAAGTCCCTTACGCTTTTTCTTGTTTTAATCACTTTACACTCTTTATTTGCTTGCTAACCGCAGACCTCGCTTGATTGTTCGTCACTCATTCAGTCATTGCTTAATAACACAAGTAAAGAAATTACTTTTTCGACCAATTAAAACACTGCTTACAAACGACAATGGAAGAATTTTAAAGCTGCCCCGATTTTGCTATAAAAATGCAATTAACAGAACATCTAACGTGCTAAAATATCAAAATAACAGCCCCACTCGTGAAATAAATTTTGTTTTACTGAAGGCACTGTTAGATATCCTCTGTTTATGTCACTAGAGTGCAGATCATCTGTCAGTGCCTGACACGCTCAATTCTTGTCGAGTTGTTTTACAATTTTTCATTTGCAATGCTATTGTGATGTTTTTGCGTTGTAACAAGGCGCTGTGGTATCTTATTACCTGTTTGAACAGAGAGAGTGAAGTGAGGAATTTCTTTGAAGGACATTGGTATATGACACCCAGTAACGACGTATGCGTATCCTTAGTGTATATTTATGTTCGAAAACTGTAAATTTTATCCATATACTTACCTGTAATCATAAACCATGTAGACATGATTTTTGAATTCCAAGTGCATTGGTATAATTATTTTTAGATAAATTAGGAACTCTACACGAATGCAATAAGACAAATACCTAAAAATTAGTCTGTGTTCTTAATAGGCTGGCGTCTACATATTTCTGCTGGTGGACTGGTACACCGGAACCTGGAGTGTCATGTTGATATGTATGGCCGAGTGTATCATGTTTGCCTGGATTTATGGTAAGTACCAGAATCAAGAATTATTTAATTAGATGTCTATTTGGCGTTGATAATAATCTGGAATTTTATGACAGCACATCTGCCGAAGCACATGTTAAAAATCCAGAGAAATTGATAGTCTCGCCCATTCTCGTCTCTTGGATATTATGACAACTATATAACAGAGTTGATTGATATGTTGAAGGATTATAATTTTGCCGGACATAATGTATTATGATATCAAACTGTTCTGAAAAACACTTGCACAATTTTGTTGTTGAATATCCAATGTTCATTTCTAGAACGCAGAGACACTTGCTTGATAAATATTGATGCTACATGGCGGATTCAATGATGAATCAGATCAAGCAATAACTGGTCATCTTTTCTTGTACTTCAATCAAGTTTATTCATGTCAATATTTCATCGGTCAAAAATAATCAGTTAATGAGTTACGTTTTGATTTTGTGTTATATGACGGTGCTAAAGTTATAATGGCTATGATTATCTCTAAACCTTAGTTACGAGTTATTGAACGGTGTTCTCACACTCACTGTTTTAGTGGTCTTGTGCATTCTTGAACATAAACTTTCAAAGGAATGTAAATTGGCGATTGGCTAGGATTTTATTTACTATGTACAGGTACACACAGGATAGATCGTGATGTCCGCCTGATGCTCAACCGGCCACTTCCCGCCATTGTCCGTATAAGTACAGCCTTCATTATGCCTGTTTTTCTTACGGTATCTATTTTAGTTCATGTAACTTTGACTGAAGAATGACTTTTAAAATGAAATTTTAATGTAGGGTTTCATAAGTCCAAAGTAATTTTGTAGGGGTGTCGAATCGGCAATTCGGAAAATACTATGACCGAGTAATCTGTTGGCATAATGATGGTAAAAAAGAACAGAAAAGAAAACATCACTTTGGCAACGCTATTCCATTCATTCAAAATACAAAAATCATTCTGATTTTCCTGCATGAAAAACAATCAAACAGTGCTTTACCTCACACCTGTAAAACCTGTACCTTTTTTTTTATGTTTGAAGGAAAAACAAAATACTTGTGAATATTTCCTTGAACTTACATCGGAAGAGAATTATGAATTCATCGCTGAACACTTTTATAGATGATATCCGAGATTGAATTCTATTGTTGATCTATACGGGTTACAAGCACAGTTTGATTTATGATTGATTAATGAATAATTGGCGTTTTAAAATTTCAAACCTAGGTTAATTCTGCTCTGATAATGATATGTACTGTTATGTTTCTGCCAGTGCCTCCTCGTGATCAGTGTCTTTACATACAAGCCGCCGTCCTTTGGAGACTATAACTATCCTGTGTATGCGCGGGCTATAGGATGGTGTTTTACAATGGCGTCCATATTACCAGCTCTTGGCTATTCTGTGTGGGTCATAGTGAAAGCGGAAGGACCATTTGGACAGGTATACCAATAATATATTGATGTGATTTGATCAATTATGAATAATCTTTTACTGTAAAAAATAAACATCCATGCCGTAACATTGCAATATTACGGAGCCCCTTGACTGACATGCTACACAATTATTTTATTTCGTTATATCGAAATGTTATTTCGTTTTATCGCAATAATAATTCGTTATATCGAAATGTTATTTCGTTTTATCGAAATGTTATTTCATTTTATCGAAATAATAATTCGTTTTATCGAAATATTATTTCGTTATATCGAAATATTATTTCGTTTTATCGAAATGTTATTTCGTTTTATCAAAAAAATAATTCGTTTTATCGAAATGTTATTTCGTTTTATCGAAATACCATTTTGTCCTGTAGTCTACATGTTTTGTCATGGCAGATTCTGGTTTGGAGGTGTTGATAAATTATTTCTCATTAGGGTTAAAGCATGATGAAATTTGTTTGATCGTAAAGCATAACATGGATTGAGCCTCAGTAGTAGAAAGCTGATACGGATATTGCACAGTGAAGGTTTGTACAGGTATAAACATGGACCAGACGTTATGGACGTTGTAGATTTTATACAATCTGAACATAAAGGATCAGGAAAAATGCATGGATATCACTGGATGTATCAAAAAATGGAGTCATAGGATCAATGCAAGGAAGGAGGAAGTAATCATTTTGATGGGTGTTTTGGACCAAGAAGGAACATAACTTCGCCCAAAACATAAACTCAGGAGACGACTTTGTTGTTCAAAAGGGTCAAATTACATATGGCATTTTGATTCTTATGACAAGCTGCGTCAATATGGAATTTGCATCAACGGATGTCTTGATGGATTTTCGCGCAAAATAATTTGGGTTAAAGTACTGTACGTAGAACAGTAGGTCAAAGTCAAAGTGATCATTTGATCAAACTGTGAGGCCATTTATCCCAGCATGCTACAGACCCAATATCAGTTCTCTTGGTCTCTTGGATATTGAGAGGAAGTTAAATATTTTAGCCTATTTGGCCACTATGATCTTGAATAAATGTCAATGACATTCATTTGAACAAATTTGGTAGCCGCTTTTTCAAGAATGGTACGGTTCAATATCAGCTTCAGAGCTTTACATATATTGAGAAGGCGAATGTAAATTGTTTAAGTACGCACGACGGACGGACAAAGGACGATTAGATCACTTGAGACTTCGTCTCAGGTAACGATTTTTTACTCCAAGATAGCAGTCACCTCGGATTTCAAAACAGTTTGATAAAATACCAACACTTGGTAAGGACCATTGCAGGATCCTTTCAAAATAGGTTCAAGATAAATTTCTCTGGTAGAACTTAAAAGAATTGTCATCGGTGGTAACATTGATTACGCAACAATGTTATAAGATAACACTTTACTTTATTACCTACCACTTTCCAGATCAATTGCATTAGTGGAACTGAAGGAAGATTAAAATATGTTTTACAGCATGGCGGTTTTAGCTGCCATCTTGGATTTCAGAAAAATAACAATGCAGTGGTCAGGTACATTTGAGCTTAATTCCACTGATGGAACTTTTTAGAGGTTTAAAAGATTGCACAATCATGTTAAAAGTGGTCGCTGTGGCTGTCATCCTAAACACACAGTCTGACACACAAACCAATCTGATTATTTGAGGAAATAGATATGTTAATACTAATGTGATCGTGTTGATTGGTGACAACACACAACAGACAAATGTTAAAAGACGGAAGATGGACCAACGATGAAGGGCCATTTGTATAGCACAACATTTCATGATGGTGGCTCAAATATGACCTTGATGTAACAGCAGAATTTTTGGATTCTGCTTGTATTGCTATTTGCTATTACATCTTTTTTATCATTAACACACCGCAAACAATTATTCCAGTATAATAAGAAGTCTCGGGATGAAAAGACAAAATCAGCTGATTTCGTTAAATCACAAGTATAGACAAATAAGAATGATTTCCATTTTTATTAATACAGATCAGTTGAAAATAAATTTGAAATAAACATCTACTTGAAGCAGGTTGGAAAAGGACTATCATACTTTATGTACTCTTGAAATGATACAATGTCAAATGTACCTATACAATTTAGGTCAATCATTAAAAGTTACATGCATGTAAAGCTATGTTATGGGAATTTATGAAACTTTGAGTCACTGACTTCCTCTAAAAGTGTTCTTATGATATTGTTAGTTCCAAGTCACGTTATTTCTTTTGCAATTAAATATCAATCAGAACATCACCATTCATTTTTATATATAAACACTGTCGAAATATAACATGATTTTACAGTGTAAAAAACAATACGCACTGCGAAAATACATAAAGTAAAACATTATTAAAACTAAAGTTGGTGACTCTAAAACAACATAAAAACTTGAATGAAAAATTGATAACATATACAAAATAATTGACATGTAATGACTGCTGAGAGACCAGACTTATAATATTTATACTCCTGGTCATATCATACCATGTGTAGTATGTAATGTACATGTAATAGGTGACCATGCCTTTTAAGACAGAGTGGTATTATCCATGTTCTTCACGGCTCTGTGACAAGATGATCAAACAGCAACAACACTTGCGATCATTTGTTGACACTCAGAAAGGAACACAGATAAAACATTAATGTAAAAAATAACATATCCAAACAGATATTGGAGGAGGACAAACTAATTGGCTCTGGTTTCATCAATATTTCTGAACTTCAGGAAAGTCCTGTACTTAAAATTCTCCAAAGAAAAGCATTACATGATTTAGGAAAAACTCTTAAGGAAAAATCCTTCACGTCTGTAATGTTTTCCTACGGACAATTTTCTGTTAAGAAACTTTCTTACATAAAGTATTTAAGGAATATTGATGAAACTGGGCCAATATTATAACAGAGTTACAATGGTGGATGTGATCACAGTTCAATTTCTTCAACAATTACCCTTTATAAGAAAAAGTATTTATAGGAATCAATTTTCAACTCTATTGCAGCACTATACAACTTAACAAGCAAATGATGGAGGACAATGACAGTTGTCAAGATCCCACGCCCATTCAAATATTGCATTACATGAAAATAAATGGGCAACATGCATAAAAACATAAAACACAGGACATAGCATTTCGAATCATTACATATTGCGATAATCGAACTATAGGGACTTAGGCAATGAGTCTACTAAGCAAGCTTCATTAAAATCTAATCATTCCTTCAAAAGATATTGTGCCTAAAGCCAATCAGGTCAAAGCAGCCTCATTAAATATGTGCGCAATATGACGATAATCTAACTTTAATGAGAGGTTTAGGTAATAACTCTACATTACAAGTTTCATAAAAATCTTATCATTCCCTCAAAAGATATCATGCGGAAAGACAGACGGAAGGACAGATAAACAACGGAACCCATTTGTATATAACATTTCGATATAACAAAATAACTTTTCGATAAAACGAATTATTATTTCGATAAAACGAAATAACATTTCGATATAACGAAATAACATTTCGATAAAACGAATTATTATTTCGATAAAACGAAATAACATTTCGATAAAACGAATTATTATTTCGATAAAACGAAATAACATTTCGATATAACGAAATAACTTTTCGATAAAACGAATTATTATTTCGATAAAACGAAATAATATTTCGATATAGCGAAATAACATTTCGATAAAACGAAATAATATTTCGATAAAACGTAATAACATTTCGATGAAACGAGTTATTATTTCGATAAAACGAAATAACATTTCGATATAACGAAATAAAATAAGTGTGTAGCATGTCAGTCAACGGGCTCCGTACAATACCGTGAAAATGGTTCATAATTGTTGTTATCCACAACGTGCCAGATTTACTGAAAAATGCCTAATCATTATTTCTCGTTTTGATTTTTTATGTGTTATCTAAAATCATTTTAGGACGACTATTTAATTTTAAGGAAACTTGTTTTTCCCTGTAGCACTTTGATATGGTATGTTAACTATATAAGAATAATATGTACATACTTAACAGGCAAAGTGCATTGTGAAATGCACGCATTAACGTTTCGTCGATTTTTAGTATGTATTTAATTGCAAAATTATATAAAATTATTATAACACGACATATCCATTCTATTAATGAATTATAAATGACAATGCAGATTATTGCATAGATTGATAGAGGTTAAAAGGTTATTTAAGCATTGAACTGTTTTTGTATGGTATTTGTGATCTATTTGAATGCCAGAGCTTTGCAAGCAAACAAATCGTAACGCACATTATGATTTGTTTGCTTGCAATTTCAAGCATATATATATATATACACGAAGTCTGCAACAAAGATGTTATGTCATGATAGTATCACAGTTAAATAAGATATGTTTTCTTCGTTTTAGCGGATGGAATACCTTGCCCGACATCACACAGTGTTCACCAGATTAATGTCTGTAATGAAGATGTTATTTTAACATTAGAAGCACAGTTCAATCAGATATGATCTATTTCCTTGTTTCAGCGGATCAAACACCTCGCACGATACACACCACGATGGATTCCAGCCGATGAGAGGGCTGTGGAAATCTACAGAGACTCGGAACGTTCAGCGGATTTAACCTGGAAACAACTGTTCTGGTTTAATCTTACAGGACGAGGTGGCATTGATATAAAAGACTGTGGGAACTCTGTACCAATGTTGTAGATCATCTATGGGGATTATGTAGCATGTTAATCTGTTAATCTAGTTAAACGTCACTGTCATAATAAAGAAACATAACAAGGAAAATGCATGTTTAGCACAAGGTCCGTCTGAATTAAATAGAGGTTACACATCAAGTGGTTGTTGGATATGATGATTTTTTTTTTTAAAGTTACAAAACACTTGAAACTTTTCAAAAAATAACTTACGATTGTGAAATGAATTCCTTATCCACGAGTTGTGTGGCCTGTTTCTACCACAATGATATCGGCTTGAATCAAAGGGGAATGTGGCCAAGTCTGATTTTGCGTATGCAAATAAAGTGTCCAAGTGACGGCCGGGACCGAGTGATGTGACGTCATTCGATTATTGAAGACGCTAATAACAATTGCAGTTCGGGCCAAAGGTCACCGTGTCAACCAATCAAAACGCGTTTAGGGTTTATTCCACGTGTGGTATAAACTGAATGTTATTCAACAGTTGTTATGATTATTTCATGCCTTGGGAATTGAATAACACCCACCTGTTGTGGTAAAATCAGATTTATCTTATACATTATTATCATCTTCACTTCAATAAAATCTGCTAAAACGAACTGTCCTAGTGTTTTAAATGTTTAAGTAAGTATATTTATTTCAACAACCTGTACTTCAAATAATCGTTTTGCTTACAATCTTAACGTTTCGATTTTGATGTCATTTCTGGGTATGCATTCTTCCGATACCTATATTAGTCTTTGTCGTTTTATCGTTGAACGTCCTTTCTATAGATTTGACCATATAAGTCTATCCTCTGTTTGCAATGACCTTTAGCCTTTAGAGCTCTGCACTTTTATCTAATGGTATAAATGATATTCATGGTATCTGGACCGTCGGTGGCTACTTTTCATTGACTTTTCATTGGGTGGTTTGGAATCTCATTTCAATGACAAAGGAAAAACAAAAACTGGAATTCTTGAAGGTTCCTTGCTTGCAACAGTTTACGAACACACTCACGCTTGTGATGGAAAATGAAAACCGTTTTTTAACACTTTCGGAAATTAAGTTGTTTTACAAGAAAGTGTTATAAAATACCAAGAAATTGAAATATCCATTCCCGTCAAAAACATTGAAACCTTTCATATTCTCCAGTGTCAATGTCATGTCGAGGATGCGAATTCTACTGTTATAGTCCTGATACACTGTAATCCAAGATGAAAATTGAAGCGAAGTTATAAAGGGTACCGTTTATCATGTTTAGAAACAGTTGTTTAGTATGGTATTCATGTCGAAATATTATTGTGAAGTATGGGTAATCCGAATTTCCAAACAATTAAATCGATTCATGAAATTTGCCTTTGTCCACATGGAATTCATCGGCCCATAAATACCAATTTAAAGCAGTTCAATGGCTAAATATACTTTTTTTCTTCTAAATTTTAACGTATTTGATGATTTGGCAGAACTATAAATAGGGGCACCAAAGTGGAAAATTGTTTTAAAATTTTATATATATTGCATTATCAGATGTTTGATTAACAGCGAATCAGTTATTTCAATCAGTTTTTATCTCGAATACACGAGTCTCTTTTGTTCTACTAAAGCGTTACGTTAGAAGTAAATGTGTATACTCCAGCCATTATAATTAGTGTGATCAATAAGTTGTGTATTTATATAACTATATCGCCTGAAAAGAAATGGTTTCAATACTACAACATCTATAATAAAAGTTACAGATGTTTGATATTTATTTCAATAATGTCCTGACTTATCAATTCGCTAAGTTGTCTCAGTAATTACGGGATGTTTTTGTCGATACATTTGGGCGTTATCAATGAAAATTTGATATGATACTCATAACCTTTTGACTGCTAGGACTTTTTCAGGGGTATATATGGCTGACAGATATTATTCTCTTCTACTAAGAATCACAAAGGCATACACATATATTTTAAACAATCATTGCCCGGTTATACATATTCAACAAGTACATAAAAACGCATTCTAAAAATATATTTGTAAGGATAAATAAGTGTGCGTTATAGGAAGATTTCAAATAAAATAATAAATCTTGATAATGCTATATAGATAGCAGGTTAATATAGGCGATTAGCAATCAGGGTTAAGCATACGCAGTGTGATTATTTAATGGACATTTCAGCTGTAAAGTCTAGTAAATAGCTTCTGTGGCTGTGCGCTCGAATATATGTACTGAAGCAATGTGGGGTGTGGTCAGCTATTGGATTGGTGACCGCTCCGGGATTCTTGGTTTGGTTCAATTTGCTTAACATCCTATTAACAGCCAGTGTCATTTAAGGGCGTGCCTGGTTTTGGGGATGGAGGAAAGCCGGAGTGTCCGGTGAAAAACCACCGGCCTACGGTCAGTACCTGACAACAGTGTCGGAACACCTTAACCACTTGGCCACCGCCGCCTCCTCCGGGATCCGTTGTCCTCCCGCTGTATTAGATAACAATAATGCTCACAAAGTCTCCGGTTATCTTAACCATGCTACAACATGCTGCATGTGCATTAATTCGTAGCAACAATGTACCAATCAAAGGTTTTGGCGATCATCTCCTTCAACAGTATATGATTCTTTAACTATGGTTGTGTTGGATTGATACGAGCGGTGATAATTTTTTACTGTTTAAGTTAACTACATCAAATCATGATTTCCGGTTCAAGTTATCAAGAATGATTTACAAAATACTCTTCTTAGTAATATCATAGTACAATCTATCATTTTGAGTAGAGCTGGAAGATAACAAAGCTCCTTCAGCAGCATCCTGATTAATTTGCTGCTTAAATGAAATAGCACAATCGCATTTTGGTACATGTGCATGTTTTAGCGGTAATCTTATATTGGCACTTTGTGAATATCTTAATTATGCGGTTTATGTACACAGAATGTAGAATGATATAAGCTATGCTGCCAGATGTTACTCCCTTCTCGATATATCAGTTACAAATGCAATGTTGCTGTGCTTGACAACAGAATATCTACACTACCATTTTTCGGTTTTAATTTCATTATATCGATGTTAAAATTTTACATATACTGTATATTGATAAACAGCTGCAGCAGAATAATACTTTATTTCGAGTTTTGACAGGTGTGACTAACGGGAAACGCCTGTTGTATTTTTTTTTTACACATAGGCATGTATTTATAGCTACGAAACATGAGGCGCAAAATAACATTTATACGATACAAGCTGTAACAGAAAAATTAATATTATGAGTCTTGTCAAATTACAGAAATCAATTTGCCAAAGACCTCTTGTTGAAGTATGTGAGAAACATAATTGGATATTGGTCTGTTCCGTGGACAGGACTATCTCAACCCGTGTGTAAGAGTTCGACTAGCCAGCACTCGGCAAATCTCTCGTCGACCTGTCAAACTCTGGATAACTTAGTAGCAGCATTATCAGTAAAAGTTCTACTTGGTTGTATACTAATTTTTGGAATTCCATTTTTAAAGTGGTAATATTTTTAAGAGTTCTAAGTTATTGATACAATGGAGGAGAATAGTGCTGTCACCGTGAAATGGACATCCCGTGTAGAGTTCATTGTGGCGTTACTGGGATATTCCATTGGTATGCCGGAGTTCTGGAGAGTACCGTACCTTACCTACAGGAACGGAGGAGGTAAGTATGATATTAACACCTACTGACAAAATTATCTTTTGAGTAGTTATATTTAAACGGTTTTAAAATATCTTATTTAATTCAACTTTGCTAATTTTAAAGACACTTTCAGTATGTGTCGAATGAGCTACGAAATTGCCCGATTCAGAGTAAATATTTATAATATTCAGAAAACAATGTCATACTTTATGAGAGGTAGCAAAATAATCTAAAGTTTTTTAGGCAAAAAAATAAATTTGGAATAAGGTTGTGATTATGTTCTTGAACATTTTATTTAACTTTTCATTTTGCTTTGCACAAATCAACGCACAAAGTCAAAATTGATCCAAATTTTATAATTCAGTTACTTTGCCTGGGACAAGCTTTATCAATATTTCTTAAACTTAAAACTTTCCATAGGGAAGGACTATATAATTAAAGAAGGTTCATTTAATATGATCTGATAAAAGTAACCAGTTATGAATCAATCAATATATATTCAAGGTCCTTTCGTAATTGTCTACATCCTCCTGATGCTGGTGTGCGGATTTCCACTGTACTTCCTAGAATTGGCGCTGTCTCAGTATTCTGGAAAAGGACCGTGGAGGTTTTGGGACATTTGTCCAATATTGAGAGGTAAAATAGTTTTCAGTTCAGAGTTGAAATGGCGATACAGTGAACGACTGAACACAACAAATAGTTGATATTGTGAATATACATTAGAAGCCCTTAAGTAGTGGATCGACCGATAGTAAACATCCGATCTCCCGGCAACATTTAATTATTGTGAAATATTTGTGATGCACTTTCGCACTCGGAAGATACGTTCCTATATGTCAAATTCTCAAGTTTGTTCAGATACGAAGTCCAGACTAATACAGCAGTACTATTTAATTGTGTCATGAATGTCTTTTCTTTGAAACACCACATATTGTCCTATAGTAATTTTTACTACAGTGGAACTTCGTTTACTCGAAGTCGACGGGACCACGAAAAAACTTCGAGTTATCCGAGTGTTCGAATTAAGCGAGTTATCATTTTTGGTGAAAAGTTTGGTCAATATTTGTCAACATTATATAATCATGATATCTTCGCTCTGTCGCTCATCAGTTTAGTATAAAGACTGGTCAATACATGTAAATATATATGTAATGTTTCATTCCAGTCACTTGTAGTTTGGTGTAGTTTTGCCGATATACAGTCACGATAAAGTTTCTTTCTTTTATTCACTTCAATAACGATCTGATGTGCAAGTCATGTTTGCAAAAGGAATAACGATAAAACGGAATTCGACAGAATAACAATGTATTCATGTCAAATCAAATAACTGTTTAAGTTTAACACAGATTGTATGTAGAACGTAACAGAACCATTACCTTATATTGGACATATAAAATACTGTTTGATAGGCCTACTTACGTTTTATTGATAACCACTCCATTTCCATACATGTGTATTAGCACCGGAAGTTCTGCTGCGCATGTGCGTATAAAGTGTTACTGTTACTGAGTTGGCATGTTATCCGATTTAATAGACAGCGCTGACCGTTACAGTCGTACTCTGAACACCTCGGCAGTAATTACGCTATTGTTTCAGCAGTTTAAAGATTTAATAGGCACCGGTGACTGTTTCATTTCTTCCCCTGTAAAAATATCAGCCGAGTAGATCTGCCGGTGTGTCAGAGATTAGTTCCGCCTGAGCGAGCGGGTAGATGAGTTGTTGACTATCGTGTGTACTAATATCGGCGACCGCCATAGGAAATTACCTGATGTAAGTAAAGCAGTACTTTTTATTAAATTAGGAAATTACCCAAGAGTTGTTGTTATAAGATTCCACTGACGATTTCTTTAATGAATTTATGAAAAACTTATAATAGCATGTAGGTTTGTAGTGCCGATATATTCAGTATATTACAAACGGAATGTCGCTGTTAAAAAATGTCGGCGTTAACCACCGATCGTTGCTGGACACGAAAATTATACTTATAATTACGAGTTATTCGATCATTTCAAATAGGATTTTTATTGTTGTTTTATTGTTGGTACCAAATTTTCACTTCGTATTATCCAAGTTTTTCGAGTTTTCCGAGTTTGAATTTTCCGAGTTTTCTTTACTAAGATAAAGAGATAATTCGGCAGGGACTGACGAGGTACAGTAGAGTGCACTCCGAGTGCACTCCGTTTGGACTCTAGGTAAACTTGGAGTGCACTCCAAGTGGACTCCGAGTCTACCTGGAGTCCTATAAGACACCATATCTACTCTGGGTCTATAATCAGACTATATCATATATATATATATATCAATACTTTGATGCTTTTAATATAATTTATATATAAATAAATGGATTTTTACAAATTACTTTTGTTCTGTTAAATTTATATTTATTAAGATCCTTAAAGACAGTTATACAATTTATGCTATAATCAGGTTTCTATGAAAGTTAATTGCTTATTATTTCATATTTTATCAAAATGTAATTAAATTGTATGTCATTTTATTAAGGAATTGAAAATTATTTCAAATAGAATAGTTATTTCTGTACATATATCATTACTTTAATGAAAGTTTCGATAATGTATCCATATTATGTTTTGGTTATTCAGAATATTGAAAGTTTAAAGTATTTAAAGAATTATGTGTTTTTTAATAAGACATTTTCTACATGAAAGGAAAATATAACTACATATATGTATTAAGTTCAGGAAAGTAATTATAAAATAAACATAATCAATTTAGTTTATATATCTAAATGTATTATTAGAAAAATATTTACAACTGTACATATTTACGAGCATTACCTGTTTAAATTAATGTTCTGACATAATGTACAAAAACGTACAGTATGTAGTTGTGGACTACCCATAATGAATGACAGTTTCTGTTATAATTGCTGTTATTATTGGCCATGCATGGCTGACTCTGGCCTGACACACCTGAGAACTGTGCCAGGTGAGTTTTAGGAGCCAGCTACAGGTACTGCCCTTGGTTCACAGAAATACCCATTTCAATATTTGTCTTTGCATGGCTTCAAATGATGAAGCAGGGTGTATTATAAGCTAAGGCCATCAGAACAGTAAGATTATCTCCTGACATGAAAGGGAAGGATTGTAGCTCTCCATCTGAGAGGCCTTTATCAGACCAAAATTATAAACGAAATACTGATGTAATTAAGGTGGAAATGTCACAATAAACTGTAAAACAATTAACAAATTGGTTAACAGGTTTAAGAAAACCAACTCTATTGAAATGAAATGATTCTATACTGAAATTAGAAAGTAAAAATAAGCTGTTTCTTATTAGAGACCAACCAACCAATTGTTTTCCCATAGACTGTAGTGTTAACGTTTTGGATTATTTCATTCAAATTCTTGAATTGAATATGACAATTATGGTTTATAACAAAAGTTTAGGGTCTGATATAACACCCAATCAAAAAAAAAAGTTGGGTCCTTCAGCTCAAATTTTCTCCATGGTAGCCATTTTGAAAATAGGTGAATTTCGCAGTAAAAATTCTCAAAAATCTTAAATGTTTACCTGTTTACTATCATTACGCGAACTTTTGGGAAAAAAAACAATCGGACTTGCGAAATTTATATCAACATTTCTTATTGATAGTTACCTATCAGGCTACATATCTATTTTCTCACTTCATAATATACTGGCCAATCAGTGGCTGCCAGACATTTTATCCTTGGCTCAACTTTCTATACACAGGGGCTGTTTCAAAAATATATTTTTTCAATTGGTTTGTTGTTCCCTATTACATTGTAACCTGTCTAAACTGTAAGTCATTGAGACTAACAGGTATTGGCCGGTTTATGCAGGTTTCCGGTATGTAGAAGTACAATGTTGAAGGATATAAGTTCAGAAAAATTAATGCAAATCAAACTAAGAAATGATGCTGTTCTTATCTTGTTATATTCAAAAATATAAAGACATTGCTTTAAAAAATCAATTGTAAAGAAAGAGATTTAAGTAAAAAAAAAATAATTTCAGTATAATTCCGAATGGTATAATAAATGTTAATTCACCATTTCCCAAAATAAACTTATAGCCTTATACCCGTAATTAGTACACATTGTTCTCGTCCACGAAATATGATTATATAGCCTGAGGTACAATTTGCCTCTGGGCAGTTGGACACCAGCAACCTATGTACCATTTAACTGTAAAACTGACCTGTTTGAACTACATCGTTTTCTATTCCAATTCAGTCTATATCTAGCATAGTATCAGATGTGTCACTCATACATTTTATTTAACAGATACAGGTAATGAATGTACAATGGTTGTTCAAGCCAATTATGAAATCATAAAGTTAAATGTTCAAACTTTAAAAAAAAATGACATAAGGCCAGCTGCAGTTAGTGTATGGAATGTTTGATAAGTATTTACTTAACTCAAACATGAAAATTATATTATTCTATGGTGTTATACATATTGACTTGTAATACTCTATACACACTTCCATTATAATATCAAAGACATAAAGTAATAGTACCAGTTTGAAATAAAATATCTTTTGTCTAATAATTTGTTTTATAATAATGACTGTTGTAATAGTACTGTATACGTGATAGGAATGGCCAATCATATCATTTCTTAATAGTCAGATATAGCCAGTCACCAGTCTGTACCTAAATTCTATATGAGGGTATAGGTTAGCCCAAGTTTCCTCTGGCCCTGACACCATATACACCAGACATGGTGTCAGGGCCAGAGGAAACTCGGGCTAGGTAAAGGTAAGGTGTGATGACCAGTTTCCATCTAACAATTAAGGGGGTCTTTATCTAGTTGAATGACCGTATACACCTGTCCAGATATTCACACCTTATAAGGTAAACTTGGAGGAAGGGGTCATTATTGGGGTCAGTGTAGGTCTTTCTTTTCTCCACACCTCTGTAATCAGCTTGATATACAGGTAAATATTGACATGGAAGTAGGGGGGGGGGGGGGGGGAGGGGGGGGGGGGGGGGGGGGGGGGGGGAGATTGTCTCTTATGTAACTGTTAAAAGAACTCCATGTAAGACCTGGATTCAATAAGGCAGTTATAACAAAAATAAGTTGGTTTATCAAATGGAAATGTAAGTCTGATGTTAAACTGTAAATCAAAACTAGACATTGGATCCGGAATATGCTATCAAGGTGATAAAAAACAACAACTTTCTTTTGTATTGTATGTTAAGTCAAATATAAACTGTTGGAAGTAAAGTATTCGAAATATTAAAAACAGTAGTACTTCGAGTACAAGACAGTTTCAGTACATATTCAGACTCTACATTTTGAGAGACCACAAACAACTTGCCAAATACATTTTTGTTTATTCCCAATTTATATTCATTTACGTGGCTTGTTAAAACTCTTCAAATTAAAGGAATGCTATCATACATTTTTCAACGAAGTGCCAGATCTAATCAGGCATTTTATATAGGGTTTTCTAATAAAAACAAATCAATTATATTAGATGCATTGTTAGTTAACCAACTAAAAATGAACCAACAAAATATAAGATTAAATGTTTTAGGAGTCTAAATGTATATGAGTATACATCTATCTAGTATCTATAAACATTATGTATATATATGTACTTGGTTACAGGTACATGTGATACATATAGACCCAGGTAAAATTGGAGTGCACTCCAACTTTACATGGAGTCCAAACGGAGTGCACTCGGAGTGCACTTTGTGTAACCTTTAGTCTACACCCAACTGTACTTAAAGTTAAGCGGGGTATTCGAGTTTTCCGAGTTCGAGTTAACGAAGTTCCACTGTATATACATTCACATGTTTTATGTTGTGTTGATAAGATAATGATCTGTCTTTCAGGAATAGGCATCGCTATAGCAGTGATAAATTGTATTTCCGGTATTAATACAGTCATCCTAGAGGTCTGGGCATTGGATTATTTCATTAACTCGTTTACAACAGTCCTGCCGTGGACTAACTGTGACAATGACTGGAATACCCCGGCGTGTTACAGGGAGGATTCTAATATGGGTTCGGGAAACATATCCTTATACAACTCAAGTTTAGAAAATTACACATTCATGGAAATACATGTGTGTTTATTTGTATAAAAATTAAAAAGGATGATATATGATTTTTTTAGGAATGGATGTTCCATATTTTATTAAAATGTTCTTGGAGTTCTTCAAAATTATCATTGTATCAACAACTATTCGGGAGTATATGGAGTTTACATTTTAAAGCAATGAGATAATTATGTTCACTTATAAATACTTGCAAGAATGGTATTTTAGAAGAGGACTACATTGTGCAAGTGTTTTGGCAATTCAAGGTTGAATACTTACATAGCAAGACTGTAATGTATAGACAAACTATACAAAATGTTGCCAGACGCCTTAGTATTATGATAACATGATAAGAAGATACAGATTTTAATCTAGGGTAATTGATTCATGTATTTCCACGCGTTCAACATTACAATTTCCAGAACCTAACCTCCGAGACGGTGAAACTTGTAAAGAACGAGACCGTATATCATCCGGTGGATTCCGTGGACGAATTCTGGCTGTGAGTGTGTGATACAAGAGTTGTTTTTCGGCTTTTTAAAACCCCAAGCTGCTTTTTTTACATTATAACTGCATATTGAACTTGCATCTTATAGTTTCATCAATTAACTGTTTTTCTTCATCAGATATCACATCTTGAGAATATCTGAAGGAATTAACGTCCTTGGAACAATCAGTGTTGTATTCGTGGCTTACCTGTTCATTATGCGACTAATTGCCGCCATCACTATTGTGAAAAGTGTCGCCAGTTTGGGCAAGGTATTAACACGCACATACGCACAAACGCACATACACAATATGTTCTTAGAAAACACGCTTGCAATGAATGTACAGTACATAATATTTTGTACTATGAATATACCGTATCGTACTGTTTTCTTATTTTTTTCTTCAAAATAGACATTAGAACTATAGAATTCAAAATGATTCACCAATAAAATAATTCGCACTAAACAATGCCGTAGAATATTTAATCATACTGTCTTCCATAAAATTCAATACACAATCTTTTGACTTGCTGAATCATTATGAGTACATCACAAACTTTAACTGTGCAATTTCGTGAAGATTATTAATTTGTCACTGAACAATGGCAATTTTTTATGAAAAATTAGCCACATTGACAAAGTTTTCCGGGAGTCAAGAAAGGGACCTATTTTCCATGATGTCCCAATATACCAAAAAAAAAAAAAAAAAATGAACAATAACACCATACTCTAAAAACCATTCCCTCGTACAATTTTGTTACTCTGTGAAAATATTCTCTTAATTTATCAATATTTCTAAAAAGACATGATATTGATATACCGTATCGGTGTCAGCAGAGTAATGCGATGAGAAGTTATCAGAAAAGAAAAGTACAGAACACATTATCATAATAAATGAATTTGAAAATTGTCTGTAATGTGGATTGGAATTAATGGATGTCAGTGTATCAGTCTCAAGTATTACCGAATGAATCCACAAGATGCAATATTATTGGCGTTTCCTAAATTGTTTTTATTATTATTATTATTAGTAGTAGTAGTAGAAGTAAGTATTACATACATCACTGCTCTTCTCGCTTTCTCGAAAAACGGATTAAACACTAGATTCGAAAATTTGGAAAAAAAGTTTAATAATAATAAAAAGAATGAAAAACATATATGTATATACATCTAATTTGACTGCATTACGTTGGACCCAAAAAGAATTTTCATGTAAGATATCATTTCTTCCATTCACCTCAGGACGTGCATGACAAACACTACCAAACATATTGAACACATATTTGATACGGATGGAGTAAATAAGGGCAACACTTTATGCATCAAGCCAGTTCTTGCAGAAGTAATGAATACAGCCAAATCGCAGATTTAAAGTTACATCAATTTAAATTTAATTTTTCTGGTCAAAAGAGAATATCTAACTTAAAAAGGTTGTCAATACCATGCTCGAAACAGATACACAATGAGACAAAGTCGGGACAAAGACTAATTTTCGAATACACTGTATACTTTTTATTAATGCTGCATAATTACCACATGCATTATTTTAGTGACATTCGACTGTTTATCTTACAGGTATTGTATATAACAGCACTTCTACCTGTGCTTCTAGTCTTAGCGATTTGGATCCGAGCTTTGACATTACCAGGAGCTTCAAAAGGGCTGCTGTATTTTGTATCGGCTGACTTCAGAAGGTTTGCTGACACACAGGTAATACCTATGTAATTTGTGTACATCATTCATTGCAAATATTTCATCAAATAGACAAACAACATCGCCGTGTTTGTTGTATCAATAACACTCATCATTTATTATACTTGTTTTGTTGTTTGTGTCGTTTTAGTTGTGGATAGAGGCCTCATTTCAGACATTTTTAACTCTGGGTCCAGGCTGGGGAGGACTTATGATGATGGGAGCACACAACAAATTCCGGACAAATGTATTACGGTATGTGACATTGTGTGTTTAAGAAAACTCGCGAATAATAGTGATTTCCAGTACGCGAAAGGAAACAAAATATTACGACCAGCCTTGGAAAACATTTTCGAAGATGAATAATGTTTAAAAACTGTTAAGATTTATGCCTGACATATAAAGTTAGAACCAGCTTTGTTCCCAAACTAACGAACGAGTGGTATATCTACACAACACAATATTCAATTACAGTTTTCTCAGTGAAATATAAAGTTTTATGGTGATATCGGTTTCGATATTTCTTCACTCGGTTTTGACCAATCAGAGTAAAGTATTTTAAGTTTAAAATATTGCAATTGACGGCATTGCCTGTTTTGGAAATATCAAAACAAAGATAATCTTCCTTCATTCAGCATGCTCTTATGACGTTTACACAACATTGTAAAATATCCGTCGTCTGCAATCTTCATTTTTTCTGATACTTACTAACTACGGCAAATTCATCATCAATTTGAATTGAGTGATCTTCCATACTCTATTATCAACAAATCATGATCAAACGCCATACTCCCTTGTCCCTGCTGCTCAGGAGTCTCTACATCATACATTTGATTATACTGTCCTCAGAATGTAATCCGATATGTGCTGGGACATTACTTTCATCAAATTTGATATATAACTGTTATTCATTAAGAAACAGTGGATATCCTCTTTATAACTTATAAATGCATTGCAGATCGTCGATACTCTCAACAACGGCGACCTTGACCTTCGGACTAATCAATGGCCTCGTGGTGTTTTCCGTACTTGGTGTAATGTCAGAGGAGATTGGTGTGCCAATCGAAGATATGATGACCTCAGGTTAGCTAAAATGTCTAGATATGCAATCTTATTTGGAACGAGTCTTCATTGCTTTATCATTGGTGACCTAGATACATAATGTCCTAAATATCCAACTTCTCTTTGGAATAGACTCTTTGCAAGAGTCATGGCAGTCGGCTGTTTTAATAGCACCAATCTTCCTTTTTACCAAATTAATAATTTTCATGTTAGCAACATTGATTTTCAATGTAGTAATATTCATTTATTGGTGATTAACCTTTTTTATTTTATTTATCGTAATTTAGGCGGTTTTTCCATTGGATTTATAGCCTATCCCAAGGCATTGAGTTATTTCCCCTTACCTCAACTTTGGTGTGCCATCTTTTACTTGGTTATTTTACTACCCGGGTTGGATGCCATGGTAATTAGAGTAATATTAATCAAATGTCGCCATCTATAGTGCATGCCTTCTAAAATATTTGAAAAGGTTTACCTGAACAATATCAGCAATATCTTTTTTAAAGTAATATAATTTTGTTGAATGCAATGTTCTGCTATTTCCTGACATCATTTTTTAATGTCAACAAATAATTTGGTGAAACCGAAAATAATACTAAAGAGGTAAAATTTATTTTTTCTCGTCCTGTTTTCATTTATAAATTGATTTTGATTAAAAATAATTGATTTAAAAATTTTGATTACTTTTTTTCAATTTGTTAAGATATTAACATTGCTATATGATTAATTTCAGGCGGTACTTACAGAACCATTTCTGATGATCTTAGAGGAAATATTCCCGAAACTATTGAAAAATCGAAGGATCACTCTGTTGGCTGTTGTCAGTTTTGTGATGTTTCTTCTAAGCTTGCCGCTCGCTACACAGGTAAATAACATCTATCATGTTAGATCGTTTAACACAGCTCATTAAATGGTAAGTAATTTAAAATATCGCATATTTTCGTTGTGAAAATTAACCTTACAAATAAAATCGGTATTGTTGAAAGTATGAGTAACAATTATATACAGGACTAATTAATTATTTTTCTTACATTAATTCATAAAAAGATGTATAATGTATATTTTTGTTGATTAGTTTTATATTAATATCCGTCAAAGCATCCTCTTTCCGGAATCACACTTTTGGTATCGAATTGGTCATGACGTAAACGCTACGTGGTATTATCCAATTGGTTAACTAACAAGAAACCGAAGTATTTCAGCGAATAGTGCACTTTTGGATGCATTCTTATCCCAGCATTTTTTTCTGTTAACGAAGCAAAAAAGGACAAAAGTCTGGTTAACAGTATTGGTCAATCTGTACTACCTTTTCTCTTGATGACTGTGCAATATTACATTATGTTCGAGAACTGTAAATTTTATCCATATATACTTACCTGTAATCATAAACCATGTAGCAATTATGTATAACCTGTTAGTGCATTGCTATATATTCTTTCAGGTAAAGTATTGGCTGTACACGAATGTAATAAGAAAAACACCTTTAAGTTAGTCTGTGTTTTTAATAGGCTGGTGTCTACATATTTCTGCTGGTGGACTGGTACACCGGAACCTGGAGTGTCATGTTGATATGTATGGCCGAATGTATCATGTTTGCCTGGATATATGGTAGGCATCAGAATCTGCTGAGGCAAACCATAAAAACGATAGAAATTGACAGTCTTGCCTCATGGATGATATGGCAACTAATTAATAACGAAAAGCTAGTGTTTATATTTAAGACTTTATCTGATCGCTGCGTTAAATATATCACGCCAGATCAAAATAAATTCAGTGAAAATCCATCCATTTGTTGGGAAGGCAAGACTTTTATATATTTCTCGAATATGTGTACAACTCCTCTAACAAAAAGGAACACGAACTGTGACCAAGACATTGTATAGTATGAGCCCAAAAATCAATACTAGGATACTTTGGATATAAAATTGTGTTGCCCACTGTTTCTATGTAATAGTCTAATATATTCTTGAACATAAGCTTTTAAAGGAATGTGTATTGCTAATTTGCAAGGATTTTGTTCGCCCGTTACAGGTACACACAGGGTAGATCGTGATGTCCGCCTGTTGCTCAGCCGACCACTTCCTTCCATTGTCCGTATAAGTACAGCCTTCATAATGCCTGTTTTTCTTACGGTATCTATTTTATTTCATAAAACTTTGACTGAAGAATGATTTTAAAATGAAATTTTAATGTATTGTTTCATAAGTTGAAAGAAATTTTCTAGGGGTGTCACATCGGCAATTTAGGAAATACCATGTATCAGTCAAAATCAAAGAAAAAGATATAATAACGAATTATCAGAAAGATACAAGTTGAAAACCAGCATTATAGCAACGCTATTCCATTCATTCGAAAAACAAAAATCATTTTCCTCCTTTCCTCCACTAAAGACATTCCAATACTGTTTTACCTCGCAACATGTACCTCTATTTGTTTTTTTACTTGTTTTCAGGAAGAGCAAAATTCCTGTGAACATTTACTTGAACTTATATTAATTTATCGCCGAACACGTTTGATGATTTCTGAGATTGAATTCTATTGCTGACCTATACGCGTTACAAGCACAGTTTGAATTATAATTGAAATCAGTGGATAATTGGCATTTCAAAATTTCAAACTTATGTAAATTCTGCTCTGATAATGATATGTACTGTTATGTTTCCGCCAGTGTCTCCTCGTGATCAGTGTCTTTACATACAAGCCGCCGTCCTTTGGAGAGTATAACTACCCTGTGTATGCCCGGGCTATAGGATGGTGTTTTACAATGTCTTCCTTATTACCAGCTCTTGGTTATTCTGTGTGGGTCATCGTGAACGCGAAAGGAACATTTGGACAGGTATGCCAATAATGTATTGATGTGATTGATCAATACAAATCATATTTTACTGTAATAATTAACATTAATAAATATCGTTGATCTCCCTTTGGTCGCGTTAAAATGTCTAAACATTTCAATACAGTGAAATGGTTAATAATTGTTGTTATCCACAACGTGCCAGGTACTCAATCCGTCAGACTGCCCAGTATACAATTGCGAAACTAAACGACCAATCACAACACGGTATTCACAGAGGTACACAGGTAAGACGGACTTTCACGAGAAAGCAAGCGGCGACTACACGACAAAAACATCACCACAGACAGGGCACGTGAATGGAGTACAATTAGGGTCACAGTGACAGGTACACACACACCATACACAACATAGCGACAAGCTTGACTAGTCAGCTTACCCTGTCAATGTACAAACAGGAACATCCCCGGCTTCACTTTCAACAGCTTTTGATATAAAAGATGTTATATAATTACTTCGAAATCCGGTAAAACACTGTGGAAATTCCAGGATTTCAAACATATATATATAGTCTGCGACTAAAATGTTATGTTATAATAGTATCACAGTTCAAGAAAATTTTGTTTTCTTCGTTTTAGTAGATGAAATACCTTTCCTGACATCACCCAGTGTGCTCCAGATTAATGTATCCAATGAAGATTTTATTTTAACATTAGTAACACAGTTCAATCAGATATGATCTATTTCCTTGTTTCAGCGGATCAAACACCTCTCACGACACACACCACGATGGATTCCAGCCAATGTGAGGGCTGCTAACATCTACAGAGACTCGGAACGTTCAGCGGACTTTACCTGGAAACAACTGTTCTGGTTTAACCTTACAGGGCGAGGTGGCATTGTTATAAAGGACTGTGGAGACTCTGTACCAATGTTGTAGATCATCTATGGGGATAATGTAGCATGTTAATATGTATTCCTCGGAAAACGTCATTGTCATAATATATAGAAAAATAACAAGGAAAACGCACGTTTAGCACAATGTACGCTTGAATTAATCAGTTTTAATCGTATACATTATTATTATTTCAATTTCAATAAAATCTGCTCAAACGAACTGTCCTAGTGTTTTAAATGTTTTAGTAAGCATATTTTTTACAAAAACCTGTACCTCAAATAAGCGTTTCGCTTACATTAACGTTTCGATTTTTATGTCATTCCTTGGTATTCATTCTTCCGATACCTTTATTAGTCCTTGTTGCTTTATTATTTAACGTCCTTTCTATGACCATATAAGTCTTATCTCTGCGTGAAATGACATTAAGCTATTAGAGCTTTGCGGTTTTTTTGGTTTTTTTTCTCATGGTCCAATTAATATTCATTGTATCTGGATCGGTGGATGGCTATTTCTCATTGACTTTTCATCGGGTGTTTAGGAATCTCATTTCAATGACAAAGAGAAAAAAAACTGGAATTTTTAAAGATTCCTGGATTACGACAGCTTACGACCACACCGAATGAAAGTCCACACTTACGATGGAAAATGAAAACCTTTTTAAGACACTTAATTACATTAAGCTGTATTAGAAGAAAGTGTTATAAAATACCAGGAGATGGAAATGTCCGTTCCCGTCAAAAACACTTAAACCTATACTATTCTCAAGTGTCAATGCCATATCATGGGTGCTAATTCTACTGTTATAGGCATAATGCACACTCATTCTAGATGAATAGTTACATTAATAGTTGGTTGTAAAATTACAGCAATATTCTATTTAATTTGTAGGAATTATGGAGGGTACCGTTTCAAACTTTAAGAACGGTGGGGGTTAGTTTTGGATGCATGTAAAAAATTAACAGCGAATCAGTGATTTCAATATTTCTTTATATCAAATACACGAGTCCTTTACATTCTACAAAAGTGGTATATAGAAGTATATGTCTACCATGTAGTCAATACAAAAGTCATGATAATTTAATCAATAAGTTGTGTATTTATATAACTATTAAGACTTCAATAATTTGTTTCAATATCAGAACATATAAATACAAATAACGAATGCTTGATATTGATTTCAATATTGCCATGACGTATTTATTCGCTAAGTGGTCTGAATAAGTACGGGGTGTTTTTTCGATGTATTTGGCCGTTATCAAAAAAAGTTCTAAAAAAAATCCTAGTAATCAACTTACTAATACTCCATATAAAAATCTGATATGATTACAATTGATACTCTCCCGTAACACTGGTATGGGCATTTCAGCAACGTCGGTCGTGTCCAATTATTGGATAGATGACCGCTCCATTGCACTCCAACTACACCATGCTACAGTAACAATGTGGCAACAAAAGGATTTTGCGATGATCGCCTTCCACAGTATATGATTCTTAAAATTTTGGTTTTTGTTTTTGTTTTGGAATTGATACGAGAAGTAATAATGTTATACTGTTTAAGTTAACTATCTGATCATGCCTTTCGGTTCTGGTTATCAAGAATGATTTACAGATTTGGTAATATTATAGGATTATCTATCATTTTGGGTTTAGCTGGAAGATAACATAGATCCTATCAGAGCATCCGGGTACTTTGGTTTTTAAACATCATTGCATTTCTTTAAATGCGCATATTTTAGCGGTAATCTTATTTAAGTACTTTTAGCGCCAACAACATTCCTCTATATCCTCATTGTGCTTAATGCAGTATCTACATATACTTTGACACGACATAAACAATGAGTGCCATTTTAGGTATTTTGTGAACCCGAAGTACTATTTTGTTAACATGATTGCTTTAACTCTGAAATGGAGTCCGGTTGTTGAAATTTAGTTGGATGGTGATTTCATGGTGAAGAAAATACTATTAAAATTTGTTGATTTTAGATTGGTCCGTTTTAGAGATATTAACAAATATATTCCCTGCCTCTATAGGGACCACAGAACCAAATCAAAAATAGATTGTGGGTTTTCCGCGTTTGGGCAGAAGATTTAATAGGAAGGTGAATGTGTCGTGGCCTACTGATTGGATATCCAGGTGAAATAAATTTCCAAAATTTTATGTGTGGGCTTGGCAATATATGTAGATGTAAAATATATAAAAAAAAAAATTAAATTTTGTTCCAGGCTGTTTTTGTGTGTGGGAGTTCATTAGGTGTGTAATTTGTTGTAAATTTAGGTGAACTTTTGGTGCTGATTTCAATACAAGATGGTGGCCCCCATATAAAAAAAAGTTCAAATTGGTAGAATTTTTAAATATTTAATTTACAGGTGTCTGATATGTCATTCTTCAAAATTATGGTTAGTGGACGAGAGTTGAAAACTCCATTTAAGCAGGACAGTGGTAAACGTTAACACTATCGTCTATGGGAAATCATTTGGTTCCGCGTCCCTATAGGTAGCTACCGGATATGACGTTTTATGCCATTCAGCGTCCCTGGATGATGGGACCCAAGTGCACACTTTTAGGTGTGATTTTCATCATGGAGGTATTTTGGCAGAATTTAGAGAAGAAATTAGACTCAGGTGGATATTAAAATGGAAATATGGACCCTTGTAGAGTGTGGAGAGGGGCCAGAGACCAGGGAGGTTACGGACGTGTTGTTGTTAGATGGCCAAACGGACACCGGACGACAGAGAGAGTGCATCGTTTGTCACTGATGGTCAATTATAGATGGCTGAAGGATGATTTCCCGAGGAAAGACGGTGAGGGCAAGATATTGGAGGTCAGTCATTTGTGCCAGAACAAACTTTGTTTCAATATACAACACATAGTCATCGAGACACATGAAGCTTACCAGGCCAGAAATCACTGCCAGTTGCAGAACAGGTATTCAGGTTGCCATGTTCCGAAGTGTATACTGTGATCAGCAGGTAAGTAAGACATTTATTATGTATTTCAAATAAATGTTTTGTATTTCAATGGTAGCGTTATAAAACGGACCAGAATCCGCACTACCACAAGCCGTCACCCGCCAATTGTACATTATTTTAC
Organism: Pecten maximus; assembly: GCF_902652985.1. NCBI lineage: Eukaryota > Metazoa > Mollusca > Bivalvia > Pectinida > Pectinidae > Pecten > Pecten maximus. Next base: position 20,565,648 of record NC_047022.1, on the reverse strand, counting down.
AAATAAATAATTCTGTCTGTCTGTGTCTGTCTGTCTGTGTCTGTCTGTCTGTCTTGTCCTCTCTCTCTCTCTCTCTCTCTCTCTCTCTCTCTCTCTCTCTCTCTCTCTCTCTCTATGTCTGTCTGTCTGTCTGTCTGTCTAGATATGTTTCTGTTCACATAAAAAACAACAAAGATTATGTTTAAGTTCTTCACATTTTAATGTTTCATTTCTTTTTTTCAATCATAACTCTGTCCTTCACATAAATTTCTTCATCAATTTTACAGTCATATAGTTTGAATATTTTGTGTCTCTTATTTCTCTTCTGAATCTTGCACTTGATTGATTGACTTCGCGCTTTATTGTATAAATGTCTTTTCTGTTCAGTATCCAGGTCCTTGGACACAGAGCTTCCAGCTTTGATAGGACACCCGACTCCACTACACAGTTCTTTAATGGCATTGCCCGGTCCATGGTTCACAGAATACACAGCCCTATGAGCTCTCCCGGAGAAGTTACGAGTAAAGTTCACACTTGAGGGAAGAGACCGCTTTAACCGTCTGTTCACAGATTCTACCTTTTGGGTTGTCAGGTTCCACAGGGTCATTTCCAAAACTTGGTCACCCAGACGGGCATTAACTTTCTCCATCAGAATTTTGGATACAGTTGCCTCATCACTGACCTTGAAATCAATTGGTAAGTACAAGTTGTCTGTTAGCCAGTTATTTGTTTTCCTCCCTGCACACACAAGTGATTTGGTTTTACACTCAAAATGGTTACCTTGGTAGCATTTCACAATTGCCTCTCTGACACCACGAGCCGCACGTTGTAAAGGAACAAGACTCCCACAGTGTCTGTCATAAAGGTGAGACAACTCTGCCTGACACCGAGCAGCTAAGTCCAGTGTAAATCTTCTCTTGATTGTTTGTCGCTCTTTCCTAGTGGATCCTGGCATTATTTCTTCAAGTTTCACACACTTTGACATGTTTTTTTCTAAAATTCCTTGTGAGATGAATGGGGTCCAGATAGTGTTGTGGCTTTGTACATGATGTACCACATTTGTATCTCTTGTCAGCAGCCTTGAACGCACCTGTGTCTGAGTCAGTAACAAGCTTGTCCACTTCCAGGCCATCTCTTTTGAGATTCTCCAGACTCTCAGAACAGTATGCTTGTTCATTACCAATCGACGAGGCTAGAGGTAAGTTACCTTTACAGTGTGAGCTATGTTCACTGTCACAGGGTGGCCATATATTGCACAGTTTGTTCTTGGTGACAAGGTCTAGCACATACTGGTCCTTGGTGTTGTGTTCTATGGTGCTGAACATAACCTGTGATGCTGGCTGGAATGGAGTCTTTCCTCCACCGGAATATATTGGGTTGTTGTAGGTGGCATCGACCATCAGGTCCACTTTGTTTGGTGGATTTCCTAGGTGTATGTTGATCTCTCGTATTCTCTTTCTAAGTCCACCCATGTCAGTCTTATTGAGTTCCTCGATCTGGTCACATACTTTATTAGCACTCTTCTGCATTCCTCTCTCAGAGGGGGCAGGGATATTGGCACTCATCAGAGTTAGTCGCATTGCCGAGTTGCCAATTCTAGTCTGTGTTAGTCCAACCTGCACTGCACAATTCATCTGCACAGTGTCTCTCCCCTTCCTGCCTGGTTTCTTCCTTCCTTCATATAGAGAGTATACACTGGACACATATGTACACTTTGTGCATTTGAGTCCTATTCGCCACCCAAGTCCCCGGCACTCCTGTGTCTTAAAATCAAAGTCCATATTACCCTTTCATGATGGAGTATCCATGTTATGATGATGTACACCACCATTCCACATGTCTCGCATCTTTCCAATGTTTACAATTCTGTTGGTCTTGTATTCCTCACTCTCTCTGTATAATAAAGACATGTCACATTATTAAACATCAAATATACATTTAATGAATGTGTAGGGGTTTTCAATTTCATATATCTGTATATGTGTTTTTATATTTCAGGTTTATTCCGACTTACCTCAGTGGTTCATCCTTGGCCATCGGTGTAGGACGGAGCAGTCTATGAGAAGAAGTCAGATTTACAGGTGAGGACTTTGGGGCATTCACAACCTGGTCTTGTAATTCCATTGGTAACCGTACTGTGGGACTTGGTCCATGTCAGAATGAGTCCATCTCTCAACTTTCTCCCCTTTTTTGTAGTACGGGTCTCTCCCTTTCTCAAACCGTCCGGCATTTTTCTTAGGACTCACCATTTTTTGGGGTTCCAAAATTCTCTTTCCCTTTGCAAAAATCTGTCTCTGGTATGTTTCAGTGGCTGAGCATTGATCCTTATATACACAGAAGTATCCAATCAGAGTTTCCTTTCAGTAAACCCATCAATTAAGGTCAAGCTGGACACTTGACTGGCAGACATCTACCCCCCCCCCCCCCCCCCCCCCCCCCCCCCCATGGTTTAAGCACTTCAGCAGTCATTCCCTATATCTCTGTCTATCATCACCGCTGGTTTAATGTAAACATTGTGTAATCCCATCATTTGGGTGTTGTACTGTTTGTACAGTCTCATGTCTTTATTTCAGTGTCTGTGTTTTGGCTCTTTTGTCTATATAATTGCTCTAATCCTAGTTTTTTAACATAACGTGCAGAAAAAGGGGGGTTGGGGAGATAGCCCTGAGTTATCTCCCCCTTATCTTCAAACTATATACTATTTGTTTATATCTCTCAGTAGCACAATAACCCTTCTTGAGTATAACCAAAAGCCATAAGTCTAGGTTCAAAGTTTATTAAGATATTTAAATTTACATTTCAAAATTGATTCAGTTCTCATGTCTTTTTCTTGTAGGAATCTCCATCTGGGGTACCAGCAGAAGACTTGACCTACCAGCCCAAGACTTGCAGCCAGCTACTTCCCATTTTGATACCATACCCTATGGACCTTGCCTGTTCTAGAAAAGGTAAATTTGAAAATTTTGTAAGATTCTAAATAACACAGCCTAATTTATTTGCTGATACTGTTACTTTCAAACGATTGAAACGAATTAAATTTAGATTTAAAAAAAAAAGACTAACAGGATTTGTTGTGTATCAATATCATTATAGTCATCGTTACTCTAGTTGACTCTGCAATTCACCAGTTTTATCACTCGAAGGCATCCACGGGTACCTAGTAAGTAATGATATACGTAATATAAATGCGTTGTAATCAATGTATTGGTCTGGTTTTCACTTTGTCTAGCTTAATAGTTTTCCTCTGGACTGACCGTTGTCCAGTAATAGGCGCTGTATTTAAACTATGTCTCTTGACGCATGACTTAAATACTGATGTATTTCAACAAAGTCCATGAATCTCTCAGCTGGAAGAAAGGTTCTTGCAATTTATTCTATTAGTGTTTTTCTTCCTATAATTTGGATTTGCTATACAAACTCGAAGTTTCGTAGGACAGGTTATCGGTTTTCTGCTTAGATTTCCCTTACTATGATATAAGTTACAACTGAGCATCTAATAATAAGAAGACGAGTACACGATGAGAAGTCTGTGCATATCTAATTACGTGGTACATGTACAGAATACTTAAGTGACACGAGCTATACAAGGGGAATATCAATCCCTTCCCATTAGATCAGATACAAATGCAATTTGCTTTGCTTGACGATAGAAAATTCTATGTATCGATATCAAAATTAAATTTGTATATACATATATAAAAATATATGATATATATACATATGTATCAACGAAAGATCCGGTGCATAATAATACTTAAATGCGAGCCGTATCAGGAACAGCTAACGGGACAATATTAATTGACGTAATCACAGAAAAGGCCTTTTGTATCTTTAAATACACAAATACTTGTAATTGAAACTACGGAACACGCGGTGCAGAATAATACTTAAATGATATGTGAGCTGTAACCGGAGAGGCTGGCGGAACGTGTTACTTCCTCCTTACTTGATTAGCTGCAGCAATTACGCATTTAAATTGCAATTTTAATCAGTTAATTTGGGTTAGATAACAAGTGCATATTTTAAAGTTTTCAAACTCATGCATTATTAAAACTTGTCCAATACAACACACAATTCTACGTGTTATAGTGGAGCTCGGGAAGTTGCGCACGCGAAATATATGAGCGATACAATATAAACAGTGACAAAATATTTGTGAGCTGTATGTTAATATTATCACCAAAATAGATATGACGAGTCTTCTCCAATGTTAGAAATTAATTTGAGAGAGACCTACGAGGTCATTGTTAAAGTATGTGAGAAACAATTGAATATTGGTCTGTTCCGTTGACAAGACTATCTTAATCCGTGTGTAAGAGTTTGACTAGCCAGCACTCGGCAGACCACTTGTGGACCAGTCAAACTCTGGATAACTTAGTAGCAGCATTATCAGTAAGATTTCTACTTGGTTGTATAACAATTTTTGGAATCCTCTTTTTAAAATATATTTTTAAGAGGTCTCAGTTATTGATACAATCGAGGAGAATAGTGCGGTCAGCGTGAAATGGACATCCCGTGTCGAGTTCATTGTGGCGTTACTGGGATATTCCATTGGTATGCCGGAGTTCTGGAGAGTACCGTATCTTACCTACAGGAACGGAGGAGGTAGGTATGACATGAACACATACTGACAAAATTATCTTTTGAGTAGTTATATTTAAACGGTTTTAAAATATCTTATTTAATTCAACTTTGCTACATTTTAAAGAAACTTTCAGTATGTGTCGAATGAGCGACGAAATTGCCCGATTCAGAGTTAATATTCATAATATTCAGACAATGATGCCATTCTTAATGAAAGGTAGCACAATAACCCAAATGTTGTTATAAGCATCCAAATAATGTTGGTAATCTTTGTGAGTGATTCTGGTTAAATGTAATCAAAATAGGAATATATTGCACCAGCAGACCAAAGGCATGACCAAATAGCATTCGATTCCTTTGTAGATGTTTTGAGAATTTTTTTAATCATTTTGAATGTTCAAGAAAGACTAAACGTGTTCTATTATACGCTTGCATTTGTCGCTCTGTTTTATTCACTTTTACTTTCGTTACTTTGAATTATGAATATGGTAGTGATTTTGTTCTTTTTTTATTTCATTTTATTTAACTTTTCATTTTGCTTTGCAGAAATCAACGCCCAAAGTTACAATTGATCTAAATTTCATAATTCAGTTGATTTGCCTGGGACAAGCTTTATCAATATTCCTTAAACTTAAAACTTTCCATAGGGAAGGATTATATAATTTAAGGAAGGTTCATTTAATATGATCTGATAAAAGAAAGTAACCAGTTATGTATTAATCAATAAATATCTATTCTAGGTTCTTTCGTAATCGTCTACATCCTCCTGATGCTGGTGTGCGGATTTCCACTGTACTTCCTAGAACTAGCGCTGTCTCAGTATTCTGGAAAAGGACCGTGGAGATTTTGGGACATTTGTCCGATATTGAAAGGTAGAATCATTTTCAATTCAGAGTTAAAATACCGATACTATGACTGAAAATAACAAAACATTTCTATTGTGAATACACATAAGAAGCCCTTAAGTAGTAGTGGATCGACCGATAGTAAACATCCGATCTCCTGGCAAGATGTAACTATTGTAAAATATCTGTGATGCACTGCCACACTCGGAAAATATGTTCCTGTATGTCAAATTCACAAGTTTGTTCAGATACGAAGTCGAGACTAATACAGTAGTACAATTTAATTGTGTCACGACTGCCTTTTCTTTGAAACACCACATAAATTTTACTGTATACATTCAGCTGTATTATGTTGTGTTGATAAGATAATAATCTGTCTTTCAGGAATAGGCATCGCTATAGCAGTGATAAATTGTATTTCCGGTATTAATACAATCATCCTAGAGGTCTGGGCATTGGAGTATTTCATTAACTCGTTTACAGCAGTCCTGCCATGGACTAACTGTGACAATGACTGGAATACCCCGGCGTGTCCTTGTACACCTCAAGTTTAGAAAATTACACATTCATGGTAATACATGTGTGTTTATTTGTATAAAAATGAAAAAAAAGATAATATATGATTTTTTGAGGAACGGATGTTTTATTAAAATGTTCTTTGAGTTCTTCAAAATAATCATTTTATTAACAACTGCTCAGGAGTATATGGAGTTAACATTTTATAGCAATGCGATAATTATGTTCACTTATAAATACTTGCAAGAATGGTGTTTTAGAAGAGGGCTAAATTGTGCAAATTGTTTAGCAATTAAAGTTTGTATACCTATAAAGCAAGAGTGAATAGGCCAACTATAAAAAATGTTGTTAGACGCCTTAGTATTATAAAAATAATTGATTCATATATTTTTACACGTTTAGCATTGCAATTTCCAGAACCTTACCTCCTGGACGATAAAACCTGTAAAGAACGAGACCGTATACCATCCGGTGGATTCCGTGGACAAATTCTGGCTGAGAGTGTGTAATACAAGAGTTGTTTTTCGGCTTTTAAAATCCCTAGCTGTTTTTTTTACATTGAAACTGCATGTTGAACTTGCATCTAAAAGAGTTTCATCACTTAACTGTTTTTCTTCATCAGATATCACATCTTGAGAATATCTGAAGGAATTAACGTCCTTGGAACAATCAGTATTGTATCCGTGGCTTTCCTGTTCCTAATGCGACTAATTGCCGCCATCACTATTGTGAAAAGTGTCACCAGTTTGGGCAAGGTATTAACATGAACATACGCACACACGCACACACACTACCACACCCTCGCACACAATACGTTCTTAGAAAAAACGCTTGCAAGGAGTGTACAGGACAGAACATTTGGTACTATAAATGTACCGTATCGTACTGTTTTCTTACTTTTCTCTTCAAAATAGACTTATTAGAATTATAGAATTCAAATTGATTCACCCCTAAAACATTTCGCACTAAGCAATGCCTTGAATTCCTAATTATACTGTCTTCCATAAAAGTTTATACACAATCTTTTGAATTTTTGAATCATTATGAGTGCATCACAAACATAAACGTTGCAATTTCGTAGTTAAGATTATTAATTTGTCAGCGGCAATGGCAATTTTTCATGAAAAATTAGCCACATCGACCAGGCTTCAGGGAGGGTCAAGGAAGGAACCTATTTTCCAAGATGTCCAAATAAACATAAAAAAAACTATTTTTTTTACAAATGAACCATAACATCATACTCGATAAACATTTCCCTTTGTGTTACTCTGTGAAAATATGCTCTCAATTTGTCAAAATTTCTAAAAAGACATAATATTGCAAAACATGTTGCTTTTTAAGGATCGTATCAACTATCCACAGAGTATAAAAGCATTGTGATGAGAGGTTTAAGAAAAAAATACAAAGCAAAATATCATAATTATATTTAATGAATTTGAAAATTTGTAATGTGATTTGGAACTAATGGATGGCAGTGTACTTGTCTCGAATATTTCTGGATGAATCCACGTGACGACAAGATGCAATGTTATTGTCATTTCTACTTTTACTAAGTAAAACATACATCTCCACTGCCCTTCTCGCTTTCATGAAAATGAATTTAAACACTAGATATGAAAATTTGGAGAAAAGTTCAAATAATATAAATTTCAAACATTTTTAACTCTGGGTCCAGGCTGGGGAGGACTTATGATGATGGGAGCACACAACAAATTCCGGACAAATGCATTACGGTATGTGTCACTGATTGTTTAACAAAACTCGCGAATAACAGTGATTTCAAGTACGCGGTTTTGACCAGTCAAAGTAAAGTATTTGGAGTTTAAAATATTGCCTTTGATGTAACTGCCTGTTTTTGAAATATCAAAACAAAGATTATCTTCCTTCATTCAGCATGCTCTAATTACATTAACATAACATTGTAAAATATCCGTCGTCTGCTATCTTAATTTTTCTGACACTTATTAACTACGGCAAATCCATCATCAATATGAATCGAATGATCTCCCATATTCTATTATCAACAAATAATGATCAACCCCCACCTTCCCTTGTTCCTGCTGCTCAGGAATCGTACACAACTACGAGTGAAACCCAGTCTCTACAACATATTTGATTATACAGAATACAATCCGATATGTGATGGGACATTCGTTTCATCCCACTTGGTGGAAATATAACTATTATTCATTAAGAAACAATGGATATCCTCTTTATAACTTATAAATGCATTACTGATCGTCGATACTATCAACAACGGCGACCTTGACCTTCGGACTAGTCAATAGCCTCGTGGTGTTTTCCGTACTTGGTGTAATGTCAGAGGAGATCGGTGTGCCAATCGCAGATATGATGACCTCAGGTTAGCTTAACTGTCTAGATGTGCAATCTTATTTAGAACGAGTCTGCGTTGCTTTATCATTGGTGACCTATAGATACATAATGTCCTGTAAAGCGATTATAATTATATATTTTAAAAATATCAAACTTTTCTTTAGACTAGACTTTCTTTGCAAGAGTCATGACAGTCAGCTGTTTTAATAGCACCAATCCTCCTTTTTACCGAATTAATAACTTTCATATTGTGTTTCAATGTAGTAATATTCATTCATTGATGATTAACTTTTTTTATTTTATTTATCGTCATTTAGGTGGTTTTTCCATTGGATTTATAGCCTATCCCAAGGCATGGAGTTATTTCCCCTTACCCCAACTTTGGTGTGCCATCATTTACTTGGTACTTCTACTACCTGGGTTGGATGCAATGGTAATATCTGTTATTTCCTGACATCATTTTTTAATGTCAACAAATAATTTCGTGAAACCAAAAATAATATAAAAGAAGTAAAATTTGTTTTTTCTCGTCATGTTTTCATTTCTAAATAAATTTTTATTGAAAATAATTGATTTTAAAATTTTATTACTATTTCAATTTGTTTAGATATTAACATTGCTTCATGTATGTGACTAATTTTTAGGCGATACTTACAGAACCATTTTTGATGATCGTGGAGGAAATATTCCCGAAGCTATTGAAAAATCGAAGGATCCCTCTGTTGGCTATTGTCAGTTTTATGATGTTTCTTCTGAGCTTACCGCTCGCTACACAGGTAAATAATATTTAGCATGGTAGATCATTCAACACAGCTCATTGAAAAGGTAAGTAATCTTGAATATCGGATTTTTCTGTTAAGAAATTAACCTTATAAATAAAATCGGTATTACTGAAGGTGCGCTTATTTGAGTAACAATGATATACAGAACTCATTCAATGATTTCTAACATTAATTCATATAAAAATGTATGATGTATATTTTTGTTTATTTGTTTTCTATCAACATCCGACAAAGCATCCCCTTTTCGGAATCACACTTTTGGTATCGAATTGGTCATGACGTAAACGCTACGTGGTAGTCGCCCATTGATGATCCAACAAGAAACCGAAGTATTTCAGCGAATAGTGCACTTTTGGATGCATTCTTATCTCAGCATTTTTTTTTTTCTGTTAACGAAGCAAAAAAGGACAAAAGTCTGGTTAACAGTATTGTTCAATCTGTACTACATTTTCTCTTGGTGAATACAATATTACATTATGTTCGAGAAGTGTAAATTTTATCCATATACGTACCTGTAATCATAAACCATGTAGCCATTATTTATAAACTTTTAGTGCATTGCTATAAATTCTTTCAGATAAAGTAGGGGCTCCACACGAATGTAATAAGAAATGACCTAAAAATTAGTCTGTGCTCTAAATAGGCTTGTGTCTACATATTTCTGCTGGTGAACTGGTACACCGGAACCTGGAGTGTCATGTTGATATGTATGGCTGAGTGTATCATGTTTGCCTGGATTTATGGTACGTATCAGAATCTTGTCTGAGTTATTACAAGAATTATTTAATTAGATGTCTTCTCAGCGTTGATAATGATGTTGTTGGAAATATTGATAGAAGCAAATGTTTAAAATCCAGAGAAATTGACAGTCTTGCCCATTCTCGTCTTTCTTGGATAGTATGGCTTTTTGTATACTAACGAAATGCTGGTGATTATATTTTATATATTCTCTGATTGCTGCGTTGGTGTATAACTTAAGACCCCAATAAGATTAGGTGAAAATCCATCCATTTGTTGGGAAGGCAAGAATTTTAAATATTTCTCGAATATGTGTACAACTCCTCCAACAAAAATGAACACGCACTGTCACCAAAGCATTGTATAGTATTTGAGCCCCAAAATTAATACTAGGATACTTTGGATATCAAACTGTTCTGATAACCACTTACACAATTTTGCAGTTGAATCTTCAATATTCATTTCTTGAACGCATAGACACTTGTTTCATTCATATTGATGCTACATGGCGGATTCATTGATGAATCAGATCAAACAATACCTGGTTATCTTTTCTTGTACTTCAATCAAGTTTGTTCATGCCAATTTTTCCTCAGTCAAAATTATCAGTTACGTTTTGAATTTATGTTACACGACGGTTCTAAAATTATCATAATGTATTAGTATGATTATCTCGAAACGTTAGTTACACGTTATTGAATTGTGTTGCCCGTTGTTTCTAGGTAGTTGGCTAATTTATTCTTGAAAATTAGCTATTTAAGGAATGTAAATTGTTAATTTGCAAGGATTTTCCTCAATCTGTACAGGTACACACAGGATAGATCGTGATGTCCGCCTGATGCGCAATCGGCCACTTCCTTACATCGTCCGTATAAGTACAGCCTTCATTATGCCGTTTTTTCTTACGGTATATATTATAGTTCATGAAAACATCGGCTGATGAATGATTTAAAAACGTAATTTAAATGTATGGAAACATATATTTTAGTTCAAGGAAACACTAACAGAAGAATGATATGAAAACCTGGTCTTAATGTACCGTTTCATAAGTTCATAGGATTCTCTAGAAATGTCAAATCGGCAATTCGGGAAAATCCGGTGACCAAGTAACCGGTTAGCATAACAAAAAACAAAAACAAAAAACAAAAAAACAAACAAAAAAAACCAGATATGTACGTCAAAATCAAAGAGAAACATATAATAACGAATTATCAAAAAGATCCAAAATGAAAACCAGCACTATGGCAACGCTATACCGTTCATTTGTAATACAAAAATCATTTAATTTTGCAATTGAATTATATTGTTGAACTTTACGGATTACAGGTACTGTTTGAATTATCATTGAAATCAATTTGATATTTGGCATTTCAAAATTTTAAACCTAGGTTAATTCTGCTCTGATAACAATATGTACTGTATATGCCCGGGCTATAAGATGGTGTTTTACAATGTCGTCCATATTACCATCTCTAGGCTATTCTGTGTGGCTCATAGTGAAAGCGGAAGGAACATTTGGACAGGTATGCCAATAATGTATTGATGTGATTGATCAATTATAAATAATCCTTTCTTGTAATAATAAACATCAATAAATATCGTTGATCTCCATCATTTGGACGCGTTGAAATGCCTAAACATTTCAATACAGTGAAATGATTAATAATTGTTGTTATCCATCAACGTGCCAGATTTGCTGAAGAATGCCTAATCTCGATTCCTTGTGTTATACAAGCAAACTTTTATTTTGATTATTCTTATATGTTATCACAAATCACCAACATTTATTATTAGCACGACTAAAAGGAGCATTGTCTTTTTCCTGTAGCACTTTGATATTGTATGTTAACACAATAAGGATATTTTCTAGGATGTTCATACGTAACAGGAAAAGTGCATTGTTAAATGTACGCGTCAACGTCGATTTTTAATATATATTTGTGCAATTAGTGCAAAATAATGTACTTTAGTTAATTAACAAGTTGTATGAAGACACCAGGTACCTATTTTTGTTATATATAAAAGTAGATGAATTATCAATAACAATGATTGGTAAAGGTTATGCAGATATAAACTAACATGTATCACGTCGGAAAGTACAGTCGATTCACCTTAATATTTTGTTATTGGAATTATATGTAACTAACGATGACAGAAACAGAGACAATGCTTTTGTAACAGGTGCGTGTTTGGCCCGGTTTGTACGCAGACAAACAGCATTCGACTAGCCACTGTCTACCGATGTAACCCATGTTCGATTTGGTATTTATCCATGCTTGTTAGGGAGAGGAAGAACAGACACTTGAATAACAGTAATTTATTATGCATGACATAAATATTTATAACAAATAACATGAAAATAGACAATCAGCATAGGCCTAGCAAACAAATAATCCTACATTCTACATATACCGACCCCCATACCCCGACTATATCTACGAAACTAAACCCATCCCGGCCCACTCCTAATGCTATATACCTAAAACCTAACCTAACTCTCAGTGATACATGAGAAGGGAAAGTGGCAGCAGGCAGGAGCTCAACCATTCATATTGCCAAGTATTCAAGTAAAACCCTGAATTTATCACACAATACGAAACTTAACGACCAATCACAACACAGGATTCACAGAGGTACACAGGTAAGACGGACTCTCACGAGAAAGCAAGCGACAACTACACGACAAAAACATCAACACAGACAGGGCACGTGAATGAAGTACAACTAGGGTCACAGTGACAGGTAAACACACACCATACACAACAAAGTGACAAGCTTAACTGGTCAGCTTACCCTGTCAATGTACAAACAGGAACATCCCCACTACACTTTCAACAGGGTGTGATATAAAAGGTGTTATATAATTACTTCGAAATCCGTTAAAACTGTGTGGAAATCCAAGGATTTCAAACACATATATATATAGTCCGCAACGAAGATGTAATGTTATCATAGTATCACAGTTCAAGATTTTGTTTTCTTCGTTTAAGCGGATGAAGTACCTTACCCGCCATCACAAAGTGTGCTCCAGATTAAAGTCTGCAACGAAGATGTTATTTAAACGTTAGAAGCACAGATCAATCCGACATGATTTATTTCCTTGTTTCAGCGGATCAAACACCTCGCACGACACACACCACGATGGATTCCAGGCTTCGGACATCTACAGAGACTAGGAACGTTCAGCGGAATTTACCTGGAAACAACTGTTCTGGTCTAATCTTACAGGACGAGGTGGTATTGTTATAAAGGACTGTGGGGACTCTGTACCAATGTTGTAGATCATCTATGGGGATTATGTAGCATGTTAATATATTAATCTAGTTAAACGTCACTGTCGTAATATAGAAACCTAAACAAGGGAAATGCATGTTTAGCACAAGGTCCGTCTGAATTAAATAGAGGTTACACATCAAGTGGTTGTTGGATATGAATTTTATTTTCTAAAAATTACAAAACACTTGAAACTTTTCAAAAAATAACTTTGTGAAATGAATTCCTTATCCAAAAATCACGAGTCGTATGGCCTGTTTCTACCACAATGATATCGGCTGGAATCAAAGGGGAACGTGGCCAAGTCTGATTTTGCGTATGCAAATAAGGTGTACAAGTGACGGCCGAGACCCGTTGATGTGACGTCATTCGATTATTGAAGACGCTAATAATAATTGCAGTTCGGGTCAAAGGTCACCATGTCAACCAATCAAAACGCGTTTAGGGTTTATTCCACGTATGGTTTAAACTGAATGTTATTCAACAGGTGTATGATTATTTCATGCCTTGGGAGTTGAATAACATCCACCTATTATGGTAGAATCAGTTTTATCTTTATTATTATTATTATTTTAATTTCAATAAAATCTGCTAAAACGAACTGTCCTAGTGTTTTATATGTTTTAGTAAGTATATTTATTTCAACAACCTGTACTTCAAATAAGCGTTTTGCTTACAATATTAACGTTTCGATTTTATGTCATTTCTGGGTATGCATTCTTGGGATACCTATATTTGTCGTTTTATCTTTTATCGTCCTTTCTATAGATATAGCCATCTAAGTCTATCCCCCCTGTTTGCAATTACCTTTAGCCTTTAGAGCTCTGAACTTTTATCTAATGGTATAAATAATATTCATGGTATCTGGACCGGTGGGTGGCTACTTTTCATTGACTTTTCATCGGGTGGTTTGGAATCTTATTTCAATGACAAAGGAAAAACAAAAACTGGAATTCTTGAAGGTTCCTTGCTTACAACAGTTTACGAACACACTCTATTGATATCGGACGCTTGTGATGGAAAATGAAAACCGTTTTTAACACTTTATGACATTTAGTTGTTTACAAGAAAGTGTTATAAAATACCAAGAGATGGAAATGTCCATTCCCGTCAAAAACATTGAAACCTTTTCTATTCTCCAGTGTCAATGTTATGTCGTGGATGCGAATTCTACTGTTATAATCGTGATGCACTCTTATCCAAGATGCAATTACAGCGACGTTATATAGGGTACCGTTTGTCATGTTTAGAAACAGAGATGGTTAGTATGGTATCCATGTCGAAATATTGTTGTGAAGTATGGGTAATCCGAATTTCCATAATAATTAACAAAGGCGTTACTGATAGCAAATTACTTCAATAATCATGTAATGCGTGTTATGTACATTTAAAAACGAATTCATGATAGCACGAATATATTCCAAACCTGATGGCTTATTTGTATTTCAAATTACGTCTTCAAAATAAAATAAAAAATTCACAGGCCTGAATTTTCAACCCACTGTCGTTATGTATATATCCGAGTTTTGCTACTTGTCACAGGCTAACTGCTTTGTTAATGAAGATTTGATTTAGAAAAAAGAATGAAGGCGAATCTTTTTGATCGCCTTATTTTTATATATGCTTCTTCTTCTTCTTCTAAATTTCAACGTATTTGATGATGTAGGAAGAACTATAAAAAGAGGCACCAAAGAGGGAAATTGTTTTGAAATTATATATATATTTCATTATCAGATGTTTGATTAACAGCGAATCAGTTAAGTTTTTATCTCGAATACACAAATCTCTTATGTTCTACAAAAGTGCTACTTTAGAAGTAAATGTTTACAGCGTATTCGATCTCCAGTCATGATAATGACTTATCAATTCGCCAAGTTGTCTCAGTAAGTACGGGGAGTTTTTTCGATACATTTGGTCGTTATCAATGAAAGTTTGATACATCTGCATATTTTAGCGGTAATCTTATTTTGGCACTTCGTGAATATCTTAACTAAGCGGTTTATGTACATAATATACTAGAATGGTATAAGCTATACTGGCGAATATTACTCCTTTCTCGAGAGATCAGCTACAAATGCATGTTACTATGCTTGACGACAGAATATCTACACTACTATTTTTTGTTTAAATTTCATTATATCGATGTTAAAAATGTACATATATATATATATATTGATAAACAGCTGCAGCAGAATGATAATTAATTACGAGTTGTAACAGGAGTGACTAGCGGGAAACGCATGTTGTATTTCAAAATAAAAATATCATATATGTATAGCTAAGAAACATGAAGTGCAAAATAACATTGTACGATACAAGCTATAACAGGAAAGGCTGGCGGATACTGTTACCTCCTCCTTGCTTGAATAACTGAGGTAACACGCATTTATATAGTAGTTTTTGATCAGTTAATTTAGGTTTGATTACAAAATGCATTTTTGAAATATGTTGTGTACTTAGTCAAAAGCATTGTTAAACATGTGAAATACACAAAATTCTACGTGTTATAGTTGTACTGGGAAAGTTACGTCCGCGAAATTTAGCCGCTATGCAGAAGAAAATTTGACCAATATTTGTGCTATGTTTATGTTAACATTATCAATAAAATAAATATGATGAGTCTTGTCAAGTTATAAAAATCGATTTCCTAGAGACCTCTTGTTGAAATATGTGAGAAACTTAATGAAACATTGGTCTGTTCCGTGGACAGGAATATCTGAACCCGTGTGTAAGAGTTCGAATATCGAGCACTCGGCAAACCTCTCGTGGACCTCGTCAAACTCTGGATAACTTAGTAGCAGCATTATCAGTAAGAGTTCTACTTGGTTGTATACTAAGTTTTGGAAATCCCCTTTTTAAAGTGGTAAGATACAATGGAGGAGAATAGTGCTGTCACCGTGAAATGGACATCCCGTGTAGAGTTTGGTGTGGCGTTACTGGGATATTCCATTGGTATGCCGGAGTTCTGGAGAGTACCGTACCTTACGTACAGGAACGGAGGAGGTAAGTATGATATTAACACCTACTGACAAAATTATCTTTTGAGTAGTTATATTTTAACGGTTTTAAAATATCTTGTTTAATCAAACTTTGCTAATTTTAACGACACTTTCAGTATGTGTCGAATGAGCTACGAATTGCCCGATTCAGAGTAAATATTTATAATACTCAGAAAACAATGTCATGCTTAATGTGAGGTAGCACAATAATCTAAAGTTATATAGGCAACAAAATAATGTTAGATGATCTTTGTGGGTGATTCTGATTAACTCCAATCAGAACAGGAATATATTACACCAGCAGACCAAAGCCATCATAGTAATCCATTCATTTGTAGATGTTTTGAGAATTTCTTTGAATCATTTTGAATGTTCACGAAAGACTCAACTTGTTCTACTAGATACGCTTGCGTATGTCGCTCTGTTTTATTCCCTTCTACTTTCGTAACTATAATTTGCCTGGGACAAGCTTTATCAATATTCCTTAAACTTAACTTCCATAGGGAAGGACTATATAATTTAAGGAAGGTTCATTTAATATGATCTGATAAAGTAACCAGTTATGTATTAATCAATATCTGTTCTAGGTCCTTTCGTAATCGTCTACAGCCTCCTGATGCTGGTGTGCGGATTTCCACTGTACTTCCTAGAACTAGCGCTGTCTCAGTATTCTGGAAAAGGACCGTGGAGATTTTGGGACATTTGTCCGATATTGAGAGGTAAACTAGTTTTCAGTTCAGAGTTGAAATGGCGATACAGTGAACGACTGAACATAACAAATAGTTGATATTGTGAATACACATTAGAAGCCCTTAAGTAGTGGATCGACCGATAGTAAACATCCAATCTCCAGGCAAAATGTAATTATTGTGAAATATTTGTGATGCACTTTCGCACTCGGAAAATATGTTCCTATATGTCAAATTCACAAGTTTGTTCAGATACGAAGTCCAGACTAATACAGCAGTAGTATTTAATTGTGTCATGAATGTCTTTTCTTTGAAACACCACATATTGTCCTATAGTAATTTTTACTACAGTGGAACTTCGTTTACTCGAAGTCGACGGGACCACGAAAAAACTTATCCGAGTGTTCGAATTAAGCGAGTTATCATTTTTGGTGAAAAGTTTGGTCAATATTTGTCAACATTATATAATCATGATATCTTCGCTCTGTCGCTCATCAGTTTAGTATAAAGACTGGTCAATACATGTAAATATATATGTAATGTTTCATTTCAGTCACTTGTAGTTTGGTGTAGTTTTGCCGATATACAGTCACGATAAATTTTCTTTCTTTTATTCACTTCAATAACGATCTGATGTGCAAGTCATGTTTGCAAAAGGAATAACGATAAAACGGAATTCGACAGGAATAACAATGTATTCATGTCAAATCAAATAATCGTTTAAGTTTAACACAGATTGTATGTAAAACGTAACAGAACCATTACCTTATATTGGACATATAAAATAATGTTTGATAGGCATACTTACGTTTTATTGAAAACCACTACATTTCCATACATGTGTATTAGCACCGGAAGTTGGGCTGCGCATGTGCGTATAAAGTGTTACTTTTACTGAGTTGGCATGCTATCCGATTTGATAGGCAGCGCTGACCGTTACAGTCTTACTCTGAACACCTCGGCAGTAATTACGCTATTGTTTCAGTAGTTTAAAGATTTAATAGGCACCGGTGACTGTTTCATTTCTACATCTGTAAAAACATCAGCCGAGTAGATCTACCGGTGTGTCAGAGATTAGTTCCGCCTGAGCGAGCGGGTAGATGAGTTGTTGAATATCATGTGTATCGGCAACCGCCTTAGGAAATTACCCAAGAGTTGTTGTTATAAGATTCCACTGACAATTTCTTTAATGAATTTATGAAACACTTATAATAGCATGTAGGTTTGTAGTGCCGATATATTCAGTATATTGCAAACGGAATTTCGCTGTTAAAAGTTTAAAATGTCGGCGTTTCCATCGATCGTTGTTGGACACGAAAATTATACTTCGAGTTATTCGATCATTTCAAATAGGATTTTTATTGTCGGTACCAAATTTTCAATTCGTATTATCCGAGTTTTTCGAGTTTTCCGAGTTCGAGTTTTCCGAGTTTTCTTTACTAAGATAAAGAGAGAATTCGGCCGGGACTGACGATGTACAGTTGAGTGTAGACTAAAGGTTCAATTCAATTCAATTTTATTCCAGGGGCCTTACAGCCCAAAGGTTTACATAGTTAATTGACATTAATGAACATGTTGTAATAAACATAATTTCACATTTGGAGAGTGATCGATTGCGACGTAAACACATTTTTAAATATATGTTCTTATTAAATATATGTTTTTATTAATTATTCAAGTATTCTTTGAGTCAAAGTATTACACAAATATTGTGAAAGACACCGATATCTATACTTTGCATATAGATAAATATGTATGTGTACAGTCTGCAGTACTTGTTGTTCCGACTGGAATAAACATTACATCAATACATCTCAATAGAAATGAAAAATAATGTTTGAAACGAACACAACAAGTATTTACTGATAATGCTTCTGACCTTCGTTTATATGCAAAATGAATAAATTTTTCCGAGATAACTTAACTCTTTAATATTTTTCACACTCATGAGTTGAATAAGTTGAAAACGCTAGGTCTACGATAATAGTATGGTTTCAAATATTTAGTACGTAAGTCTATGTAAAAAGAACATTTTAAAATAAAATGGAACTCATCCTCAATATCAATATTATTGCATAATGTACATCTCCTATTTTCTCTTGTTACATTCCTGTATCTTCCACTCTCTAAATTTAGCTGATGTGACGATAATCTAATTTTTGATATGCACTTCTTGTATCGGTGTTCGACAGGTTTCCTTAAATGAAATTGCAAGCCAAAATTGTCTATCAAATGTTGATATAAATAACCTTTTGGAGAGTTTCGAATATTACATAGCAGTTCTTGAATATGAATTTCTTGGAATTTGCTTTCGATTAATTTGTAAGTAATTTCGCATGTGGGTTAATGTTGCGTCCCGTTTTGCTGCTCATTAGTGTATTCATGTAAAATATACATTGTTGTACATTGTTGCAACTTGTACATTCCAATGACGTCACATTGTTTACAGATCTGCACTACCTGTCACGAAGGCTTCATTCTGTGTTTTTTAATGTTTTTGTTAGTTTTCTGATAATTCAATTGATCAGGTATGATTAAACAACCCCAATCAATATGAGGTGTGATTGTAATTTTAAGTTTAAACCGCATGTTGCGAAAAATACTTCAACTTTCAATTTGTCAGTGCATTCGTGATCGCAGCTTCGATCGGCTGTCATGGCAACGACGAGGACGGTGGTTTCATCACAGTGACGAATTTACAAACTTGCATGTGTACAGCCGAAAACTTCCAACTATACATTATGTCTTTGGAAATCATCTGTAAATAATTAATTGAATTAATTACGATCCATTTCATTCGTTTATTAACGTTTGTTCGTTTCTATATGCCGATTTCGATACTTAAAACACTGAAGAGTTCCAATATTGGAGAATGAACATTAACACTTGCTCTATGAATCGTCCTAGAGCACCCGACTACCCTAAATCAATACTTATAAAACAGGTACGAGCGTGAAGGTAATTGTATGAGAGCAACGAAAAGTGCTGTACATTCTTACGAAAATGACAAACATCGTCAAAATTACTTAAAAAGTAGTCAATTAATCGGCATTTCTTCAATTAACACCAGTTTATAACGCCGTTATGTAACCATACTTGAATAAATAGAAGAATGTACAGCACTTTTTCTCGGTTTCTTAGCACGATGAATAAGTGTATCATATTTGTTTGTACGACAAAATACGTTGGTCGGGTGCTCTGGCCATATTTACCGACCAAGTGTTAATGTAGTCCTTCGTGCCGGTCACGTGACCACGCGAGAACACGCGGAACGACGAAAACATCCCGATAAAGACGTTGGACACCTAACATTAAAATCCGATCAAAAAAAAAAAACAGAACTAACCGGGAAATCATTAAATATTGAATTTATATTAAAACATAATGTTTTTTGTTCTTTTAAATTATAAATGCAACATTAACCCACATGCGTTAAAGGTTACACCCAAGTGCACTCCGAGTGTAATCCATTTGGACTTAGAGTGCACTCCGTTTGGACTCCAGGTAAACTTGGAGTGCACTCCAAGTGGACTCCGAGTCTACCTGGAGTCCTATAAGACACCATGTCTACTCTGGGTCTATAATCAGACTATATCATATATATATATTAATACTTTGATGCTTTTAATATAATTTATATATAAATAAAGGATTTTTACAAATTACTTTTGTTCTGTTAAATTTATATTTATTAAGATCCATAAAAGACAGTTATACAATTTATGCTATAATCAGGCTTCTATGAAAGTTAATTGCTTATTATTTCATATTTTATTAAAATGTAATTAATTGTATTTCATTTTATTAAGGAATTGAAAAATTCTTTTAATTGTAATATTTAGTTTTGTACATATATCATTACTTTAATGAAAGTTTGGATAATGTATCCAAATTATGTTTTGGTTATTCAGAATATTGCAAGTTTAAAGTATTTAATGAATTATGTGTTTTTTGATAAGACATTTTCTACATGAAAGGAAAATATAACTAATTATATATATTAAGTTCAGGAAATTAATTATGAAATAAACATAATCAATTTAGTTTATATATCTAAATGTATCTTTAGAAAAATATGTACAACTGTACATATCTACGAGCATTACCTGTTTAAATTAATGTTCTGACATAATGTACACAAACGTACAGTATGTAGTGGTGGACTACCCATAATGAATGACAGTTTCTGTTATATTTGCTGTTATTATTGTCCATGCATGACTGACTCTGGCCTGACACACCTGAGCACTGTGCCAGGTGAGTTTTAGGAGCCAGCTACAGGTACTGCCCTTGGTTCACAGAAATACCCATGTCAATATTTGTCTTTGCATGGCTTCAAATGATGAAGCTGTGCAAAGCAAGGTGTGTTATAAGCTAAGGCCATCAGAACAGTAAGATTATCTCCTGACATGAAAGGGAAGGATTGTAGCTCTCCATCTGAGAGGCCTTAATCAGACCAAAATTATAAACGAAATACCGATATAATTAAGGTGGAAATGTTACAATAAACTGTAAAACAATTAACAAATTGGTTAACAGGTTTAAGAAAACCAATTTTATTGAAATGAAATAATTCTATACTGAAATTAGAAAGTAAAAATAAACTGTTTCTTATTACATTGTAACCTGTCTAAACTGTAAGTCATTGAGACTAACAGGTATTGGCCGGTTTATGCAGGTTTCCGGTATGTAGAAGTACAATGTTGAAGAATATAAGTTCAGAAAAATTAATACAAATCAAACTAAGAAAGGATGCAGTTCTTATCTTGTTATATTCAAAAATATAAAGACATTGCTTTAAAAAAATCAATTGTAAAGAAAGAGATTTAAGTAAAAAAAATAATTTCAGTATAGTTAACGTTCCCAATGGTATAATAAATGTTAATTCACTATTTCCCAAAACAAACCTATAGCCTTATAATTGTAATTAGTACACATTGTTCTCGTCCACGAAATATGATTATAGAGCTTGAGGTACAATTTGCCTCTGGGCAGTTGGACACCAGCAACCTATGTACCATTTACCTGTAAAACTGACCTGTTTGAACTACATCGTTTTCTATTCCCATTCAGTCTATATCTAGCATAGTATCACATGTGTCACTCATACATTTTATGTAACAGATACAGGTCATGAATGTACAATGGTTGTTCAAGCCAATTATGAAATCATAAAGTTAAATGTTCAAACTTAAAAAATATGACATAAGGCCAGCTGCAGTTAGTGTATGGAATGTTTGATAAGTATTTACTTAACTCAAACATGAAAATTATATCATTCTATAGTGTTATACATATTGACTTGTAATACTCTATACACACTTCCATTATAATATCAAAGACATAAAAGTAAAAATAAGCGAACCCGTGGCCGATCTATTCAACAAATCTCTATCAGATGGAAAGCTACCGCAAGCATGGAAATAAGCGAATATTACGGCAATCTTTAAAAAGGGAGCAAAGTCTGATCCTGGAAACTATAGACCAGTGAGTTTAACTAGTATAATTGTGAAGACACTCGAAAAGCTAGTAAGGGATAGTATTGTTAAACATATGGACAAAAATGATTTATTAAGCTCTAAACAGTTCGGCTTTATATCAGGCAGATCAACCCAACTCCAGATACTTACAGTACTCGAGGAATGGACAGATATAATAGACAAAGGCGGTCAATTCGATGTTATATATATGGATTTCATGAAGGCCTTTGACAAAGTACCACATCAACGTTTATTAAAGAAATTAACAGGATACGGAATTAGTCAAAAGATTGTTAAATGGATTGAGGACTTCCTTAGTAATCGTTGCCAACGTGTAATTGTCAAAGGCAAATCATCGAAAACCTACCCAGTAATCAGCGGTATTCCCCAGCTTCCCAGTCGCCATTATTTGCAGATGACACTAAACTTTACAGGTAGATAAACAGCAATGATGATGTTCAAATACTTCAAAATGATCTGGACAAACTTCAAATTTGGTCAAATACATGGCTACTGAAATTTCACCCAAAGAAGTGTAAAGTTCTCTCAATTAAATGTTCTGAGAAAAGACAATACTACATGTCAGGACCGGGTGAAGAAAAATTTCAACTAGAAAACATTACGTGTGAGAAGGATATTGGTGTCATGATCGACGAAGATCTGAACTTTAAAAAACACATACAATTAAGTGTCAACAAAGCAAATAGCATAGTTGGATTGATACGGAGATCATTTGTGTATTTAGATGAATCAATGTTTACATTACTATTTAAAGCACTAGTAAGGCCCCATCTTGAATATGCTGCGAGCGTCTGGAACCCTTTCAGAATTAACGATATTGATCTGATTGAAAATATGCAGAGGAGGGCAACTAAACTCATCCCAGGACTTAAAACGCTATCGTATTCGGAACGTTTGGAAAGATTAAATCTTCCAACACTTTCACATCGGCGAACTAGAGGAGATGTCATTAATGTTTTTAAAATAATGAACAATATATATGATAGTCGAGTAACGAAAAACTTTTTCCAAATGGACACTAACAACAGAACTAGAGGTCACTCCCAGAAAATTTTCAAAAAACGATGTCGACGGGATGCAAGGAAACACTTCTTTAGCTATCGAATTGTTGATCTCTGGAACAGTCTTCCCCAACATGTCATAAATGCAGAAACTGTTTATCATTTTGAAATCCTGTTGGACAATTATTGGAAAAATAACCGGTTTATATATAAAGAACAAAAATCTCCAAATGCTACATGTACATTGCACCGGACAGATATTATTTAATTATTATTTCTTTGTAATTTACTGGATATGGATATAGCGGCTTTCAGCCTGCGTCCATAATGTTTCCTAATGAATCCTAATAAATAAAGTAATAGTACCAGTTTGAAATAAAATATTTTTTGTCTAATATTTTGTTTTATAATAATGACTTATAACTGTTGTTGTAATAGTACTGTATACGTGATAGGAATGGAAAATCATATCATTTCTAAATAGTCAGATATAGCCAATCACCAGTCTGTACCTAAATTCTATATGAGGGTATAGGTTTGCCCAAGTTTCCTCTGGCCCTGACACCATATACACCAGACATGGTGTCAGGGCCAGAGGAAACTCGGGCTAAGTAAAGGTAAGGTGTGATGACCAGTTTCCATCTAACAATTAAGGGGGTCTTTATCTAGTTAGATGACCGTGTACACCTGTCCAGATATTCACACCTTATAAGGTAAATTTGGAGGAAGGGGTCATTATTGGTGTCAGTGTAGGTCTGTCTTTTCTCCTTTTCTCCACACCTCTGTAATCAGCTTGATATACAGGTAAATATTGACCTGGAAGTAAGGGGGGGGGGGGGGGGGGGGGGCGTGTATCTTATGTAACTGTTAAAAGAACTCCATGTATGACCTGGATTCAGTGAGGTAGGTATAACAAAAAAAGGTTGGTTTATCAAATGGAAATGTAAGTCTGATGTTAAACTGTAAATCAAAAACTACACATTGGATCCGGAATATGCTATCAAGGTGATGAAAAAACAACAATTTTCTTTTGTATTGTATGTTAAGTCAAATATAAACTGTTGGAAGTAAAGTATTTGAAATATTAAAAACAGTAGTACTTCGAGTACAAGACAGTTTCAGTACACATTCAGACTCTACATTTTGAGAGACCACAAACAACTTGCCAAATACATTTTTGTTTATTCCCAATTTATATTCATTTACGTGGCTTGTTAAAACTCTTCAAATTAAAGGAATGCTATCATACATTTTTCAACGAAGTGCCAGATCTAATCAGTCACACATATATATAGGGTTTTATAATAAAAACAAATCAATTATATTAGATGCATTGTTAGTTAACCAACTAAAAATGAACCAACAAAATATAAGATTACATGTTTTAGGAATCTAAATGTATATGAGTATACATCTATCTAGTATCTATAAACATTATGTATATATATGTACTTGGTTACAGGTACATATGATACATGTAGACCCAGGTAGAATTGGAGCCTGATAGGACTACAGGTAAACTTGGAGTGCACTAGGAGTGCACTCCAAGTTTACCTGGAGTCTAAACGGAGTGCACTCCAAGTCCAAACGGAGTGCACTCGGAGTGCACTTTGTGTAACCTTTAGTCTACACTCAACTGTACTTCGAGTTAAGCGGGGTATTCGAGTTTTCCGAGTTCGAGTTAACGAAGTTCCACTATATATACATTCACATGTATTATGTTGTGTTTATAAGATAATAATCTGTCTTTCAGGAATAGGCATCGCTATAGCAGTGATAAATTGTATTTCTGGTATTAATACAGTCATCCTAGAGGTCTGGGCATTGGAGTATTTCATTAACTCGTTTACAGCAGTCCTGCCATGGACTAACTGTGACAATGACTGGAATACCCCGGCGTGTTACAGGGAGGATTCTAATATGGGTTCGGGAAACATATCCTTATACAACTCAAGTTTAGAAAATTACACATTCATGGTAATACATGTGTGTTTATTTGTATAAAACTTAAAAAGGATGATATATGATTTTAATTAAGAACGGATGTTCCATATTTTATTAAAATGTTCTTGGAGTTCTTCAAAATAATCATTTTATCAACAACTGTTCACGAGTATATGGAGTTTACATTTTAAAGCAATTATATAATTATGTTTACTTATAAATACTTGCAAGAATGGTATTTTAGAAGAGGACTACATTGTGCAAGTGTTTTGGCAATTCAAGGTTGAATACTTATATAGCAAGACTGTAATGTATAGACAAACTATACAAAATGTTGCCAGACGCCTAAGTATTATGATAACATGATAAGGAGATAAAGATTTTAATCTAGGGTAATTGATTCATGTATTTCCACACGTTTAACATTACAATTTCCAGAACCTAACCTCCGAGACGGTAAAACTTGTAAAGAACGAGACCGTATACCATCCGGTGGATTCCGTGGAAGAATTCTGGCTGTGAGTGTGTGATACAAGAGTTGGTTTTCGGCTTTTTAAATCCCTAGCTGCTTTTTTTTACATTATAACTGCATGTTGAACTTGCATCTTATAGTTTCATCAATTAACTGTTTTTCTTCATCAGATATCACATCTTGAGGATATCTGAAGGAATTAACGTCCTTGGAACAATCAGTGTTGTATTCGTGGCTTACCTGTTCCTAATGCGACTAATTGCCGCCATCACTATTGTGAAAAGTGTCGCCAGTTTGGGCAAGGTATTAACACGAACATACACACACACGCACATACACAATATGTTCTTAGTAAACACGCTTGCAAGGAATGTACAGTACAGAATATTTTGTACTATGAATATATCGTATCGTACTGTTTTCTTACTTTTTTCTTCAAAATAGACATTAGAATTATAGAATTCAAAATGATTCACCAATAAAATAATTCGCACTAACCAATGCCGTAGAATTCCTAATCATACTGTCTTCCATAAAATTCAATACACAATCTTTTGACTTGCTGAATCATTATGAGTACATCACAAACTTTAACTGTGCAATTTCGTTAAGATTATTAATTTGTCACCGAACAATGGCAATTTTTTACGGGGAGTCAAGAAAGGGACCTATTTTCCATGATGTCCCAATATACCAAAACCAATTAAATGAACAATAACACCATACTCTAAAAACCATTCCCTCTTACAATTTTGTTACTCTGTGAAAATATTCTCTCAATTTATCAATATTTCTAAAAAGATATGATATTGATATACCGTATCGGTGTCAGCAGAGTAATGCGATGAGAAGTTATCAGAAAAGAAAAGTACAGAACACATTATCATAATCATATTAAATGAATTTGAAAATTGTCTGTAATGTGGATTGGAATTAATGGATGTCAGTGTATCAGTCTCAAATATTACCGAATGAATCCACAAGATGCAATATTATTGGCGTTTCCTAAAAAAAAAATTATTATTAGTAGTAGTAGTAGTAGAAGTAAGTATTACATACATCACTGCTCTTCTCGCTTTCTCGAAAACGGATTAAACACTAGATTTGAAAATTTGGAAAAAAGTTTAATAATGAAAAAAAGAATGAAAAACATATATGTATATACATCTAATTTGACTGCATTATGTTGGACCCAAAAAGAATTTCCATGTAAGATATCATTTCCATTCACCTCAGGACGTGCATGACAAACACTACCAAACATATTGAACACATATTTGATACGGATGGAGTAAATAAGGGCAACACTTTATGCATCAAGCCAGTTCGTGCAGAAGTAATGAATACAGCCAAATCGCAGATTTAAAGTTACATCAATTTAAATTTAATGTTTCTGGTCAAAAGAGAATATCTAACTTAAAAAGGTTGTCAATATCATGCTCGAAACAGATACACAATGAGACAAAGTCGGGACAAAGACTAATTTTCGAATACACTTTATACTTTTTATTAATGCTGCATAATTACCACATGTATTATTTTAGTGACATTCGACTGTATATCTTACAGGTATTGTATATAACAGCACTTCTACCTGTGCTTCTAGTCTTAGCGATTTGGATCCGAGCTTTGACATTACCAGGAGCTTCAAAAGGGCTGCTGTATTTTGTATCGGCTGACTTCAGAAGGTTTGCTGACCCACAGGTAATACCTATGTAATTTGTGTACATCATTCATTGCAAATATTTCATCAAATAGACAAACAACATCGCCGTGTTTGTTGTATTAATAACACTCATCATTTATTATACTTGTTTTGTTGTTTGTGTCGTTTTAGTTGTGGATAGAGGCCTCATTTCAGACATTTTTAACTCTGGGTCCAGGCTGGGGAGGACTTATGATGATGGGAGCACACAACAAATTCCGGACAAATGTATTACGGTATGTGACATTGTGTGTTTAAGAAAACTCGCGAATAATAGTGATTTCCAGTACGCGAAAGGAAACAAAATATTACGACCAGCCTTGGAAAACATTTTCGAAGATGAATAATGTTTAAAAAGTGTTAAGATTTATGCCTTACATATAAAGTTAAAACCAGCTTTGTTAACGAACGAGTGGTATATCTACACAACACAATATTCAATTACAGTTTTCTCAGTGAAATATAAAGTTTTATGGTGATATCGGTTTCGATATTTCTTCACTCGGTTTTGACCAATCAGAGTAAAGTATTTTAAGTTTAAAATATTGCAATTGACGGCATTGCCTGTTTTGGAAATATCAAAACAAAGATAATCTTCCTTCATTCAGCATGCTCTTATGACGTTTACACAACATTGTAAAATATCCGTCGTCTGCAATCTTCATTTTTTCTGATACTTACTAACTACGGCAAATTCATCATCAATTTGAATGGAGTGATCTTCCATATTCTATTATCAACAAATCATGATCAAACGTCATACTCCCTTGTCCCTGCTGCTCAGGAGTCTCTACATCATACATTTGATTATACTGTCCTCAGAATGTAATCCGATATGTGCTTGGACATTTCTTTCATCCAATTCGATATATAACTGTTATTCATTAAGAAACAGTGAATATCCTCTTTATAACTTATAAATGCATTACAGATCGTCGATACTATCAACAACGGCGACCTTGACCTTCGGAATAATCAATGGCCTCGTGGTGTTTTCCGTACTTGGTGTAATGTCAGAGGAGATTGGTGTGCCAATCGCAGATATGATGACCTCAGGTAGTTAAAAATGTCTAGATGTGCAATCTTATTTGGAACGAGTCTTCATTGCTTTATCATTGGTGACCTAGATACATAATGTCCTAAATATCCAATTTCTCTTTGGAATAGACTCTTTGCAAGAGTCATGGCAGTCGGCTGTTTTAATAGCACCAATCTTCCTTTTTACCAAATTAATAATTTTCATGTTAGCAACATTGATTTTCAATGTAGTAATATTCATTTATTGATGATTAACCTTTTTTATTTTATTTATCGTAATTTAGGCGGTTTTTCCATTGGATTTATAGCCTATCCAAAGGCATTGAGTTATTTCCACTTACCTCAACTTTGGTGTGCCATCTTTTACTTGGTTATTTTACTACCCGGGTTGGATGCCATGGTAATTAGAGTAATATTAATAAAATGTCGCCATCTATAGTGCATGCCTTCTAAAATATTTGAAAAGGTTTACCCGCATGTGGGTTAATGTTGCATTTATAATTAAAAAGAACAAAAATCGTCATGTTTTTATATAAATTCAATATTTAATGATTTCCCGGTAAGTTCTGTTTATTTTCTTGATCGGATTTTAATGTTAGGTGTCCAACGTCTTTATCGGGATGTTTTCGTCGGTCCTCCTGTTCTCGCGTGGTCACGTGACCGGCACGAAGGACTACATTAACACTTGGTCGGTAAATATGGCCAGAGCACCCGACCAACGTATTTTGTCGTACAAACAAATATGATGCACTTATTCATCGTGCTAAGAAACCGAGAAAAAGTGCTGTACATTCTTCTATTTATTCAAGTATGGTTACATAACGGCGTTATAATCTGGTATTAATTGACGAAGTGCCGATTAATTGACTACTTTTTAAGTAATTTTGACGATGTTTGTCATTTTCGTAAGAATGTACAGCACTTTTCGTTGTTCTCATACAATTACCTTCACGCTCTTACCTGTTTCATAATTATTGATTTAGGGTAGTCGGGTGCTCTAGGACGATTTATAGAGCAAGTGTTAATGTTCATTCTCCAATATTGGAACTCTTCAGTGTTTTAAGTATCGAAATCGGCATATAGAAACGAACAAACGTTAATAAACGAATGCAATGGATCGTAATCAATTCAAATAATTATTTACAGATGATTTCCAAAGACATAAGGTATAGTTAGACGTTTTCGGCTGTACATGCAAGTTTGTAAATTCGACACTGTGATAAAACCACCGTCCTCGTCGTTGCCATGACAGCCGATCGAAGCTGCGATCACGAATGCACTGTCAAAGTGAAAGTTGAAGTATTTTTCGCAACATGCCGTTTAAACTTAAAATTACATTCACACCTCATATTGATTGGGGTTGTTTAATCATACCTGATCAATTGAATTGTAAGAAAACTAACAAAAACACTAAAAAACACAGAATGAAGCCTTCGTGTCAGGCAGTGCAGACACAACGCGGGATCTGTAAACAATGTGACGTCATTGGAATGTACAAGTTGCAACAATGTACAACAATGTATTTTTTACATGAATACACTAATGAGCAACAAAACGGGACGCAACATTAACCCACATGCGCCTGAACAATATCAGCAATATCTTTTTTAAAGTAATATAATTTTGTTGAATGCAATGTTCTGTTATTTCCTGACATCATTTTTTAATGTCAACAAATAATTTGGTGAAACCGAAAATAATACTAAAGAGGTAAAATTTATTTTTTTCTCGTCCTGTTTTCATTTATAAATTTTGATTAAAAATAATTGATTTAAAAATTTTGATTAGTTTTTTCAATTTGTTTAGATATTAACATTGCTCCATGATTAATTTTCAGGCGATACTTACAGAACCATTTCTGATGATCTTAGAGGAAATATTCCCGAAACTATTGAAAAATCGAAGGATCACTCTGTTGGCTGTTGTCAGTTTTGTGATGTTTCTTCTAAGCTTGCCGCTCGCTACACAGGTAAATAACATCTATCATGTTAGATCGTTTAACACAGCTCATTAAACGGTAAGTAATTTAAATATCGCATATTTTCGTTGTGAAGAATTAACCTTACAAATAAAATCGGTATTGTTGAAAGTATGAGTAACAATTATATACAGGACTAATTAATTATTTTTCTTACATTAATTCATAAAAAGATGTATAATGTATATTTTTGTTGATTAGTTTTATATCAATATCCGTCAAAGCATCCTCTTTCCGGAATCACACTTTTGGTATCGAATTGGTCATGACGTAAAAGCTACGTGGTAGTATCCAATTGGTTAACTAACAAGAAACCGAAGTATTTCAGCGAATAGTGCACATTTGGATGCATTCTTATCCCAGCATTTTTTTCTGTTAACGACGCAAAAAAGGACAAAAGTCTGGTTAACGGTATTGGTCAATCTGTACTACCTTTTCTCTTGATGACTGTGCAATATTACATTATGTTCGAGAACTGTAAATTTTATCCATATATACTTACCTGTAATCATAAACCATGTAGCAATTATGTATAACCTGTTAGTGCATTGCTATTTATTCTATTAGGTAAAGTATTGGCTGTACACGAATGTAATAAGAAAAACACCTTAAAGTTAGTCTGTGTTTTAAATAGGCTGGTGTCTACATATTTCTGCTGGTGGACTGGTACACCGGAACCTGGAGTGTCATGTTGATATGTATGGCCGAATGTATCATGTTTGCCTGGATATATGGTAGGTATCAGAATCAAGAATTATTTAATTAGATGTCGATTTGCCGTTGATAATAATCTGGAATTTTATGGTAAATATAGATAGAACTGAATAGCACATCTGCTGAGGCAAACGTTAAAATCGATAGAAATTGACAGTCTTGCCTATTTTCGTCTCATGGATGATATGGCAACTAATTAATAACGAAAAGCTAGTGTTTATAGTTAAGACTTTATCTGATCGCTGCGTTAAATATATCACGCCAGATCAAAATAAATTCAGTGAAAATCCATCCATTTGTTGGGAAGGCAAGACTTTTATATATTTCTCGAATATGTGTACAACTCCTCTAAACAAAAAGGAACACGCACTGTGACCAAGGCATTGTATAGTATGAGCCCAAAAATCAATACTAGGATACTTTGGATATAAAATTGTGTTGCCCACTGTTTCTATGTAATAGTCTAATATACTCTTGAACATAAGCTTTTAAAGGAATGTGTATTGCTAATTTGCAAGGATTTTGTTCGCCCGTTACAGGTACACACAGGGTAGATCGTGATGTCCGCCTGTTGCTCAGCCGACCACTTCCTTCCATTGTCCGTATAAGTACAGCCTTCATTATGCCTGTTTTTCTTACGGTATCTATTTTATTTCATAAAACTTTGACTGAAGAATGATTTTAAAATGAAATTTTAATGTATTGTTTCATAAGTTGAAAGGAATTTTCTAGGGGTGTCACATCGGCAATTTAGGAAATACCATGTATCAGTCAAAATCAAAGAAAAAGATATAATAACGAATTATCAGAAAGATACAAGTTGAAAACCAGCATTATAGCAACACTATTCCATTCATTCGAAAAACAAAAATCATTTTCCTCCTTTCCTCCACTAAAGACATTCCAATACTGTTTTACCTCGCAACATGTACCTCTATTTGTTTTTTTACTTGTTTTCAGGAAGAGCAAAATTCCTGTGAACATTTACTTGAACTTATATTAATTTATCGCCGAACACGTTTGATGATTTCTGAGATTGAATTCTATTGCTGACCTATACGGGTTACAAGCACAGTTTGAATTATAATTGAAATCAGTGGATAATTGGCATTTCAAAATTTCAAACCTATGTTAATTCTGCTCTGATAATGATATGTACTGTTATGTTTCCGTCAGTGTCTCCTCGTGATCAGTGTCTTTACATACAAGCCGCCGTCCTTTGGAGAGTATAACTACCCAGTGTTTGCCCCGGGCTATAGGATGGTGTTTTACAATGTCTTCCTTATTACCAGCTCTTGGTTATTCTGTGTGGGTCATAGTGAAAGCGAAAGGAACATTTGGACAGGTATACCAATAATGCATTGATGTGATTGATCAATACAAATAATATTTTACTGTAATAATAAACATTAATAAATATCGTTGATCTCCCTTTGGTCGCGTTAAAATGTCTAAACATTTCAATACAGTGAAATGGTTAATAATTGTTGTTATCCACAACGTGCCAAGTACTTAATCCGTCAGATTGCTCAGTATACAATTGCGAAACTAAACGACTAATCACAACACGGTATTCACAGAGGTACACAGGTAAGACGGACTTTCACGAGAAAGCAAGCGGCGACTTCACGACAAAAACATCACCACAGACAGGGCACGTGAATGGAGTACAATTAGGGTCACAGTGACAGGTACACACACACCATACACAACATAGAGACAAGCTTGACTAGTCAGCTTACCCTGTCAATGTACAAACAGGAACATCCCCGGCTTCACTTTCAACAGCTTTTGATATAAAAGATGTTAAATAATTACTTCGAAATCCGGTAAAACAGTGTGGAAATTCCAGGATTTCAAACATATATATATATATAGTCTGCGACTAAAATGTTATGTTATAATAGTATCACAGTTCAAGAAAATTTTGTTTTCTTCGTTTTAGCAGATGAAATACCTTGCCCGACATCACAGAGTGTGCTCCAGATTAATGTATCCAATGAAGATTTTATTTTAACATTAGTAACACAGTTCAATCAGATATGATCTATTTCCTTGTTTCAGCGGATCAAACACCTCTCACGTCACACACCACGATGGATTCCAGCCAATGTGAGGGCCGCTAACATCTACAGAGACTCTGAACGTTCAGCGGAATATACCTGGAAACAACTGTTCTGGTTTAATCTTACAGGACGAGATGGCATTGTCATAAAGGACTGTGGAGACTCTGTACCAATGTTGTAGATGATCTATGGGGATAATGTAGCATGTTAATATGTATTCCTCGGAAAACATCAAAATATAGAAATATAACAAGGATAACATAGGTTTAGCACAATGTACGCTTGAATTAATCAGTTGTAATCGGATACATTATCATTATTTCAATTTCAATAAAATCTGCTCAAACGAACTGTTCTAGTGTTTTAAATGTTTTAGTAAGCATATTTATAACAAAAACCTGTACCTCAATAAGCGTTTCGATTTGTATGTCATTTCTAGGGTATTCATTCTTCCGATACCTTTATTAATCTTTGTGGTTTTGTTGTTTAACGTCCTTTCGATGACCATATAAAACTAACCTCTGCGTGAAATGACCTATATTCTTTAAAGTTAATAAAATTAATATTCATGGTATCTGGACCGATGGCGGCTTTTTTTTTATTGACATTTCATCGGGTCTTTTGGAATCTTATTTCAAT
Organism: Pecten maximus; assembly: GCF_902652985.1. Lineage (NCBI taxonomy): Eukaryota > Metazoa > Mollusca > Bivalvia > Pectinida > Pectinidae > Pecten > Pecten maximus. Next base: position 20,531,851 of record NC_047022.1, on the reverse strand, counting down.
GACAAAGGGAAAACAAAAACTGGAATTCTTAAAGGCTTCATGGATTACAACAGCTTACGACCACACCGAATGAAAGTCCACGCTTGCGATGGAAGATGAAAACCTTTTGATGACACTTTTGGACATTAAGCTGTATTAGAAGAAAGCGTTATAAAATACCAGGAGATGGAAATATCTGTTCCCGTCAAAACGTCTACTGTTATTCATCATGGTATCATAGGGGGTTAGTTTTGTATGTAAAAAATAACAGCGAATCAGTGATTTTAATAATTCTTTATATCGAATACACGAGTCCCTTACATTCTACAAAAGTGGTATATAAAAGTAAATGTCTACCATGTAGTCAATACATCAGTCATGATAATTTTATCAATAAGTTGTGTCTTTATGTAACTATAAGGCATACAAAGAAATGGTTTCAATATCACAATATATAAATACAAATTATAAATCTTTGATATTGATTTCAATATTATCTATTCGCTAAGTGGTCTCAGTAAGTACGGGGTGTTTTTTCTTTGTATTTTGCCGTTATTAATGAAAATTTGCAAAATGTCTATTAATCAACTTGTTAATACCTTATATGAATAAAAAGCTGATATGATGAACATTGGTACTCTCCCGTAACATTGGTATGGGCATTTCAGCAACGTCGGTCGTGTCCAATTATTGGATAGGTGACCGTTCCGTTCCACTCGAACAACACCCTGCTACAGCAACAATGTGGCAATAAAAGGATTTTGTGATGATCTTCCTCCACATAATGTGATTCTTGAACTTTTTTTTTAATGGATACGAGAAGTAGTAATGTTTTACTGTATAAGTTAGCCACATCTGATCATGCTTTCCAGTTCTGGTTATCAAGAATGATTTACAGATTTGGTAATATTATATGACTATCTATCATTTTGGGTATAGCTGGAAGATAACATATATCCTATCAGAAGCATCTGGGTACTTTGGTGTTTAAACTGAAATAGCATAATTGCATTACTGTAAATGTGCTTTTTTAAGCACCTTTAGCGCCTACAGCATTCGTCTTTATTCTGATAGTGTTAATTGTAGTATCTACATACACATTGACACAACATAAAAATGAGTGCCATTTTAGGTATTTTGTGGACCCGAAGTGTTATTTTGTTAAAATGATTGCTCTAAAATGAAGTCCAGTTGTTGAAATTTGGTTTGATGGTAAATGTCATGGTGAAGAGAATACTAATAAAATTTGTTGATCTTATATTGATCAGTTTTGGAGATTTTGGTAAATATATTCACTGCCCCTATATAACGCATGTGTCTTACACGTAGATGAATCATCCTCGCTGTAAACCTCTACGGCAAGAGCTATAATTTAGTTGACGATACTATTACTTTCAAACGATTGAAACGAATAAAATCTAAATTAAAAAAAAAGACTAACAAGGATTTGTGGTGTATTTCAATATCATTATAGGTCATCGTTACCCTAGTTGGCTCTGCAATCCACCAGTCTTATCACTCGAAGACATCCACGGTTACCTTGTAAGTAATGACATACGTAATATAAATGCGTTGTAATCAATGTATTGGTTTGGTTTGCACTTTGTCTAGCTCAATATTTTTCCTCTGGACTGACTATTGTCCAGTAATACGCGTTGTATTTAAACTATTTCTCTTGACGCATGACTTAAACAGTGATGTATTGTTACATAAAGCCATGAGGCTCTCGGCTGGAAGAAAGATTCTTGCCATTTATTCGCTTAGTATGGTTTTCCTTTTATTTGGATTTGCTATAAGTTTCGTAGGCCAGGTTATCTGTTGTCTGCTTCGATTTCCCTTACTATGATATATGTTACAACTGAGCATCTAATAATAAGAAGACGAGTATACGATGAGAAGTCTGTGAATATCTAATTACGTGGTACATGTGCAGAATACCTAAGTGACACGACCTATACCAGGGGAATTTCACTCCCTTCCCATTAGACCAGATACAAATGCAGGTTGCTTTGATTGACGACAGAAAATTCTATGCATCCATATCCAAATCAAATTTGTATATACAGATATGAAAATATAATATTTATATATGTATACATTTGACCAGCTGTAGCATCGAAAGATCCGGTGCATAATAATACTTAAATACAAGCCGTAACAGAAGTAGCTAACGGTATAATATAAATAGACGTTATCACCGAAAAGGCCCGTTGTATCTTTAAAAACACAAAGACTTGTAATTGAAGCTACAGAACACGCAGTGCAGAATAATCCTTAAATGATATGTAAGCTGTAACCAGAGCGGCTGACGGATCACGTTACTTCCTCCTACTTGATTAGCTAACACGCGTTTATATTGCAATTTTAATCAGTTGATTAGGGTTCGATTACAAGTGCATATTTTAAAGTTTAAAGTCACATTGTCATATACAACACGATACAAGATGTTATAGTTGTGCCAGGAAAGTTCCGCACGCGAAATATAGCCTCTATACAATATAAACAGTGACAAATATTTGTGAGCTATTATGTTGATATTATCAACAAAATAAATATGATGAGTATTCTCAAATGTTAGATTTTAATTTGCCAGAGACCTATCTCAACCCGTGTAAGACTCTACAAGCCTGTTGTTGATCAGTCAAACTCTCATCAATAACAAGATTATAGATATTATTATGATTAGTTTAATGATGGTGATGTTTTGTTGAAGACGATGATGATGAAAAAATGATGAGATTATGATGGGATTTTGATGATTGTATGATGATGATTACTATGATTATGATTATGATAATTTGCTTAATGAGGTGAGGTATCAAAACAAATAACCGGGTTTTCTTCATTTATTGACACAGTCATGCGTCGATATTGAAATTCACCAGACTGATGCAATTGATCGCACTTGATTTAATTCATTATTCACATATGTCTTCCATAGTCAGTCTTAACGCATGGAACGTTTTTGAAATCTAAATCAGAATGTAGAGCAAAATGTATTTTTATCCCCGCCTAGAACCAAATATTTGCTTGTACATCAATTTGTGATATTGGCTTACAAATCCATCTTTTGAAGTCCAATATTTATATATGATAAACGGCCAGTTAAAATCGTAACTAGTCTCTCTTTTGTTCTGTATCGCTGCATGCATTCGTTTCAACAATCTTGCCAGAATATTTAAAAGAATACATTAGCAAACTTTGGAGGAATGCATTTTGTACATTAATAAAGTGATTCATACCAAATAACAACCAACATCGTTATGTTATTACATGTCAGTAAATGGAGAGTGAGGTTCAAAATAGCTTTGTGCATAATTGCTTGTTTTACACGAGACGGTATTGCAAAGCAAAGTGTGTAATCTTATATAAGTCGAGATCCTATTGTGGTTGCTCATTTAGAAGAGCCGCTTCTTCTGTGACTAAGATTTTTTGTTTATATATAGGATCTTCGCATGTCGAAAGGAAAAACAGATTTGGCTACCACAAAAGGAGACGGGTGAGAAATAAACTTACAGGCAAGGTGAGTGAACTATTTGGTAAATTTTCTGTACAAACATTAGCATTTATAAGTGTGATGTATGTTACTACTTTATGTACTTCGAAATATTAAAAAAAAAATGTATAGTTAAATCACAAATTCAGCAAAAAAAAGTGCTGGCAAATATTGCTGATCTAATTCTACCAATCTAGTTCATATAAATCAGGCCAGTCACAAAACTAATCCTTGCAATTCACAAAATATATTATCAGAATGCATTTGACGTTTAGTATGGTATTATATTCAATAAAGGATTATTTATTAACAAATGTACGAAAACAAAAGTAACTTGTTTTAACGTGATATGACATGTCCAAAAACGGCAGTAAAAGTGTTACTGGTGTTAGTGTTTAAGGCGAAAAATTGTTGAAAGTCATAGGATATCAGATACCCTTGTGAAAATTGTATGTAGTGTTTTAGGGAAACGACTCTCAAGGTCAATAAATGTATCTAAAAATGTTTCTATATACAAGAAAACTACCTTTCACTGTTTAAAAGAAAATTCCAAACTCTTTTTTCATGACACGACATGTAGTCATGTCAATTAAAACGGATGGAATTTTGTGAGGAAATATCGGAGAACCTTTGCGTTTGAATTTCACTGAAATGATTTTGAGGCGAATCCAACCATATTAAAAGCACCTTAGCCGACATTGTTGTATGTAATGCCATATAACACCAAGAAGTTCCACCGAACAACGACTCATACATGGTCACATAATGGTATATCTTTATTACTTTTCCATTTACCTGTACCTGCCTAAATCATCTGACAAAAACACCATCTCCAAATATTTATTACTTAATTGTTATAATCGTTGTATTAAACATAGCACAATATCGTGAGATACAATTTGGTGAGATGAGGACGGTTGAATTTCTGTGTTTACCATTAGAATCAAAATAGACTAATTGATTTCAGAGCATGTATAGGTTTACACTATTTATAGTCTTTTGCCTGTTCATAAACTTTGAATTCTGAAAGGCATGCATGCTATGCACACATGTATACAAGGTATTATTTAAACCATTGTTTGAAAATTTGAATAACTAAACAATCATTGAACTGACAATATTTAAATTGTACGTACTGTGAGGTCTAGTAAATAATTACCGGTATTAGATATTGCCTAAGTTGTCAGCGTCTGTGAGAGCTCTAGGTTACAATGCATACGTATACCTGCACACTGGGTCTGTATTTTAATGGCAATGTGACCTTGACATATGGATACACTTAAGAAACTAATTACCACACACTTATTGTGGCCACTAGCGAAATATATTTAAATTTTGCTGTATGCCGCTTTCTATAATTCGCAGGGGTTTAAGTTCCAATATCATTTGAGGTCATCCTTAGCGTAGTTTTTTTAATGCGTCAGTCATTGCACTCGAAAGTATTCACAGGTACCTTGCAAGTACCAGCATACGTAATAGGAGTGAGATGTAAAAAACGGATTGGTCTGGTTTGGTTTGCACTTTGCCTAGCTGAATGTAAGAACATGTATGATTTGGTCAGTTTTCTGTTGTTTTGACTGCACAGACAGTTGTCCCAGTAATAGACGCTGAATTTAAACCATGTCTCTTGACGCATGACTTAAATACTGATGTGTTTTAACAAGAACCCGAGGCCTTGAGGCTGTCGGCTTGAAGAAAGTTTCCTATCATCTATTTGCTTAGTATGTTTTCTTCCTATTATTTTGATTTGCTATGCAAATTCGAAATTTCGTAGGACAGGTTATCTGTTGTCTGCCTCGAACTGAGCATACAATGATAGGAAGAATAATATACGATGATAAGTCTATAAAAAGCATGTACATGTACAAAATACTTATAGGAAACGAGCTTTACCGAAGGATGGTTACTCCCTCCTCACTAGATCAGCTACAAATGTGTGTTGCTTTTCTTGACGACAGAATATCTACATTCGTCTGATTCGGTTTTAATTCTAAGTATCGATATCAAAATTTTACATAAATATACATAAATGTATATGAACAGCTGTAGCAACGGAAGATCCGGTGCAGAATAACACTTAAATAAGAGATGTTATGGAAAAGGTTTAAAGGTTTAAAAACACAAAGACATGTTAGTGTAGCTACTAAACACGCCATAAAAAATGAAACTGAAATGAGACGAGCTGTAACGGGAGAGGCAGACGGGACATGCTACCTCCTTCTTGCTTGCTTTTCTGCAGGTAACACGCATTGATATAACATTTCTTTTATCAGTGAATTTGGAAAAGAGAAATTTAAATTGTTGTAAACTAAGTCGCATGCATTGTTAAAACTTGTCAAATACACAAAATCTACGTGTTAAAGTTGTGTTGAGAAAGTTGCGCCGGCGAAATATAGCGGCTATAAAGTATAAGATTTGACCAAATATGTGTTGTATGTTGACATTATTAACAAAGTGAATTTGAGTATTCTCCAATGATAGAATCCAATATGCCAGAGATCTTCGAGGCTATTTACCTCTTGTTTAATCGTATGAGAGACATAATAGTCTGTTCCATGGACAGGGATATCTCAATCCGTGTGTAAGGTTTGTCTAGCCAGCACACGGCAAGCCTCTTGTGGACATGTCAAAATCTTATCCACTTCAAGAATTTCAGAAAGATTTCTACTTAGTAAATAAATGATTTTTAAAGTCGTGATATTTTTGAAGATTTCAAAGTTATTGATACAGTTAGAAAAGTGCTGTCACCGTCAAATGGACATCCCGTGTAGAGTTTGTTGTGGCGTTACTGGGATATTCCATTGGTATGCCGGAGTTCTGGAGAGTACCGTACCTTACCTACAGGAACGGAGGAGGTAGGTATTAGCCATGGAATTGCCTGAATCAGAGTAAATAATATTGATATTCAGAAAATGACACAGTGCTTTATCAAAAGTTTTTATGCCATCAAAATGATGTTGGATGATCTCTGTGAGAGACTCTGGTTAACTCGAATAAAACAGGAATATATTACACCGAAAGACCAAAGCCATAACTACATAGCACTCAATTCCTTTGTTTGTTGATATTTGGAGAATTGTTTTAAATGTTCACGGAAGACTTAATGTGTTATTTTATGTGTTAACGTTTGACTTTTTTATTCATGTTTACCTTCGTTACTTTGAATTATGAATAAGATTGTGATTTTGTTTTTGAAAATATGCATAATCTTTTAGATTTTGTTTAAACTTTTCGTTTTGCTTTGCAGAAATCAACATCGAAAATCAAAATTAATCTTAATATCATATTTTAGTTTATTTGCTTGGGGCCAGCTTGATCAATATTCCTTAAACTTAAAACTTTCTATACGGAATAAGGATTATAGAATTAAAGGAAGGTTCGTGTTATATGATCTGATAAATGTAACGTAACCAGTTATGTTCTGATCAATATATATTTAAGGTCCTTTTGTAATCGCCTACATCCTCCTGATGCTGATGTAAGGATTTCCACTGTACTTCCTAGAACTAGCACTGTCTCAGTACTCTGTAAAGGACCGTGGGGATTTTGGGACATCTGCCCGATATTGAGAGGTAAAAGCATTTCAGTTCTGAGTTGAAATACCGATACTATGACTTAAAATCACAAATAGTTCATATTGTGAAATACATATTTAAAGTGACTCGTTGGGGAACATGTTTATTCCATAGCTTATTTACCTACACATGTACCGAGTTCAAATTCTCCCAACGAATCAACTAAATTTTGTGTGCCGAAGTTTATTTATGGTAATATATATGTAAGTATGTAATTTTTGATGTGAAATATATTCAAAGATGACATTGCGAAGTCGAATGTTACAGCTGAAAAGTAAACTAATCCTGGTCAGATACATTTATATGTAGTTTCCTTGACTTGGTAGCTATGCTTCCAATGTTTATTGCGATTTTTCAAGACGCCGCGCATTTCAACAAATAGTTCCGAAACTGGTGCTGAGCAATGCGTGTATTTCAAATGTGTCAGTGTGTGTTTACCTGATATTTCGTTATCAGTTCACTGACAGGATGCACGTGTTCCAAAATGGAGTTATGTTTTTTTATGTTTCGGACATACATTTGGTTTCGGCATCATCAATGCGATATCTCACTTTATGTAGATTTTACTGTCTAACTCTATTCATTACGACTCAAACCCTGGGTTAATCGACCGTTCCACGAGGACATCCCTCTCACCCAGTCATGCCAAAGCCAACCCCAGGCACATCCACAAACGTTTCGAGGATGATGTTTAGAACGACAGATGACAACAAAAGGCTTAATCGAGAATACTTAAAAATAGTCCATGGTCAAGGCCAGAGGTTAACCAGGTTAACCAGAAATGACCACTCGGAAGCTTTGAAAATGAGTTCACACCGCGGAGTGTACACACAAAAAACAATAACACAGATTTATAAATTTTAGGACCTGCCATATCAGTTGTGATACAGGCGTAGTAATGGGATAAATATAACTTACTCAAAGTAAACCTCCGATCCCTTAGCAAAGTTCATATAGTGAAACACAATACAAGCCCTTAAGTTGTGGATTAACAGAAAGTAAACTTCCGATTTCCCAACAAGATGTGATTATTTTAAATATCTGTGATTTAATGTCGCACTCGGAAAACATTTTCCTATATATCAAATTCTCAACTTTGTTAAGATACGAAGTCGAGACCATTACAGCAGTTTCTTTGAAAGACCAAATATCGTTAACTATATTCTATGTTGTATGTTGATAATGATTTATCTTTCAGGAATTGGCATCGCTATAGCAGTCATAAATTTCATTTATGGTATTGCTACAGTCATCCTCGAGGCCTGGGCATTGGAGTATTTCTTTAACTCGTTTAAAGCAGTCCTGCCATGGGCCAACTGTGACAATAACTGGAATACTCCGGTGTGTTACAGGGACGGTTCCAATATCGTTCCGAGGAACATGTCCACGTACAACTCCAGTTCAGAAAACTACATGCTAATGGTAACGAATTTTTTATTATTATTTTATCAGAAATCAAAATTATATTTGTAGAATGGATAAATTGACATTCAATTTCAACTTCCGACAATTTTCGTCTGTTTTAATCTCAACAACCTTGTTATTCACTTGCTGTACTTTGGTATGGTAACCTGTTTCTATATGACAGTAGACCTGACAGGGTATGGTGATGTTAAATGCATAGTATAGAAATCATTTAAATGAATGCAAAGGTCAAATTTTACATACTTGACAGACTGGTGTTAGGAAAAGTGTATATATACTGTATCTACTGTACTTGCGAGTTAAATGATCCTTTACACCATGGCAAGAGTTTAAATTTGTATGCATAGTTGTAATGAATATAATCATATTTACACTAAGTAAGTGTCGTTTGCCGGAGATTAATGTCGTATACAATGGAATTAAACGTTATCATAAAGGAAACTTTTTGAGGCAACTATCAAGAATTTGAAGTATTTTCTTGGAGTTCTTAAAAAAAATTCATTTCATTAAGGAGAGTTCTGAAGTGTCTAGGTTAACTAAATTATTTGGAACATCTAGCTAACCTGTAACATCTAAAGTGTCTGAAGTATCAAAGTTTCTAGAGTTTCTATAATATCTACAGTAACTGGACTATGTAGAGTATCAACAGTATCTGTATTCATTGGATATCTAGAGTAATTTGAGTATCTGCAGCATCTAGAGTATCTCAAACATATACAGTATATGAAGCAACTTGAGTATCCAGATTATCTGAACATCTAGAGTATCTACAGTATCTAGAGTATCTGGATTATCTCTGAAATATAGAAATCTGAACTATTCAGAGTATTAGATTAATAAGGGTATCTGGAACATCTAGATTATCCAGAGTAATTTTAGCATCCTGAGTATCTTGACTATCTAGAGTGTCTAGATTTATACAGTATCTGAAGCATCTAGAGTATCTCGATTGGAGCATCTAGAGTATCTCGAATACCTGGAGTATCTACAATAGTTGGACTATCAAAGTATCTTGATTATCTCGGCTTTTTTATAATATAGTATCCAGAATATCTGGATGACCTAGAACATATCTAGAGTATCCAGGGTATCTGGATTATCTCTAGTATCAAAAGCATAAAGGAACCTAGAGTATCAGGACTATGTAGAATATATTGAGCATTTAGAGTATTTGTACGTAGTATCTTGAGAATCTGGAGTATGTAGAATATCTGCTGCATCAAGAATATATGGACTATCTAGGATATCTAGAATAATTCGACTACCTAGAGTTTCTAAAGTATCAGAAGTATTTTGATTATCTAGAGAATCTGGACTATCTTGAGTTTCTTCGGTATATGGAGTATGCTTTTCTAGAGTATATAGATTACATATTGTAACAATACGATAGTTATATTCAGTAACAAATTCTTGCGAGAATGGTATTAAAATTAGATTTGGGCTTGCTCGTGTCACAAGTAATCGAGTTAAGTAATTCAAGGTCTATAAACTTAAATAGCAACATTCTTGTAATGTATGGGCAAAATGAAAATTGATGTCAGACACTTAAGTATTACATCCAGTGTAATTGATTGATGTATTTCATACGTACACCATTACAATTTCCAGAACTTAACCTCCTGGACGGCGACACCTGTAAGCAACGCGACTATATGCCATCCGGTGGATCCCGTAGACGAATTTTGGCAGTAAGTGTGTATGTTTTTAGACCTTTACAAGTCCCTAACTGGTTTTTTTTATATTTATACTTAATCGAAAGATTGAACTCAATTTTTTAGTTATGTTCTGTTTTCCTTCATCAGATATCAAATCCTGAGAATATCTGAAGGGATAAACGTCCTTGGGTCAATCAGTATTGTATTGGTTGCCTACCAGTTCGTAATGAGACTAATGGCTGGTATCAGTATTGTGAAAAGCGTCACAAATTTAGGCAAGGTATTAAAACACACACAATGTCCATTAACAAACAATGCTTTCGTTTCCAACACAAGATTAGAATGTACACTTACAATAATTGTATAGTGCAAAATATGCTATTTAAAAAAAAATTCATATTGTATAATTGATTATTTTTCTCTTCCGCTTGAAATTGACGTGAGGGTTAAACGTAAATGGATGAAAATGTTACAGACGACAGAGGGGTTGTCTATCTTTCAATTATGCCAATATTACATTCTATAACATTTTTAGTTTTAGGGCCGCGGTGGCCGAGTGGTTAAGGTGTCCCGACACTTTAACAGTAGCCCTCCACCTCTGGGTTGCGAGTTCGAAACCTACGTGGGGCAGTTGCCAGGTACTGACCGTAGGCCGGTGGTTTTTCTCCGGGTACTCCGGCTTTCCTCCACCTCCAAAACCTGGCACGTCCTTAAATGACCCTGGTTGTTAATAGGACGTTAAACAAAAACAAACCAAACAAACCAATAGTTTTAGCTCAGTAGGTAATTGTTTTTCTTGACAACAGATAATATATTGCGTAGTATGGGATGTTATTACCATGTGATTCTCAAAACATAAACAAAAATTATGAGACAATGTTAGGACAAAAATATAACAATCTAATTACCTGTATACCGGAGTACTTTGTTGATGCTGTAAGAAACCTTGTGTATACTATTATTGGCATTCCACTATTTATCTTCCAGATGTTGTATATAACAGCACGTCTACCCGTGGTTCTAGTCATAGCGATCTGGATTCGAGCTTTGACATTACCAGGACTTCAAAGGGAATGTTGTATTTTGTATCGGCTGACTTCAGAAGGTTTGCTGACCCACAGGTAATGCATACATATAACAGGCACATCAGAATCTGAACATCCCAATAAAGGACAAACATCACGTGTTGTATGAATTACATTCCTCATTTATGATTTTTGTTTTGATCTTTGTATCGTTTTAGCTGTGGATAGAGGCCTCATTTCAGGCTTTTTTAACTTTGGGTCCAGGCTGGGGAGGACTCATGATGGGAGGTCACAACAAATTCCAGACAAATTCCTTCCGGTATGTGCCTTTCCTGATTACAAAATAGGAAACACAAACGGTTAAGTAAGAACATATCTTGTGATCTTATCAAGCTTTAATGAGGGCCTTAGCAAATATTTTCAATGTATGTATTAATATACAAAATTAAGTTTTATTCCTGAATCATAATACTTAAAATATAATCAGCTATGTTGTTATTTAAGTTGGACACCGAATGAAATTTTATTGCAGTATTTTCTATTTTTGTACAAATATTGCAAGATAACATGCTATATCATCACAATATTATATTATAACTTTAATACATTGCATTACGAAAATAAGCTCCAGTGCCAAAGAAATGAAATGATAACGATAATAAAAAGAAATAATTACAGAGCGTCAATAATATCGACAACGGCGACCTTGACCTTCGGATTAGTCAATGGCTTCATAGTGTTTTCCGTACATGGTGTGATGTCAGAGGAGATCGGTATTCATATCCAGACGTGATTCCGTCAGGTAGTTATGTTAAAAAGATATAAACCACTCTTTAGACTAGACTCTTTATGCAAGAGTGAACAAATTTCGGTTTCCTAATGTCTTGTTTTATTCCAAGTTAATCTTTTCTTCTTTTTTTTTTTTTTTTTTGAAATGCATTTATATTTTTATACATGATTACCGAACTTCTTCCATCCAGAATAAACTCCATGTTAGTGTTTTGTGCATTATTTATAAAATTTTGATGGTAAACATTTTTTACTTTTATTTGTCGTCATTTAGGTAGTTTTTCCATAGGATTCATCGCCTATCCCAAGGCATTGAGTTATTTCCCCTTGCCTCAGCTTTGGTGTGCCAACTTTTACCTGGTCATTCTACTTCCAGGATTGGATGCCATGGTAACTAGCGTTTGATACCAATGTATGCTTTTCTGGTAAAGCCGTCTTAAGATGTCTGAAAAAAATTCAAAAGACGAGGATAAATAACATTTAGTACGTTGTAATGTTCGGCTATTTCCGGACATTTTCTTTTGCTAAGGTTTATAATTATCAACAAACAATTAAGTGCAAGTGACACCTTGCAAATTTGATGAAATATGCTTCGTATAATTATCTCTAATTTACAATAATATATATATTTAAAGTTGGTGATTTTGAAATGCTGAATATTATTTTCCTTTGCTATTTACTTATATAATATCCTTGCTATGTCAATAACACACAGGCGATAGCTACAGAACCATTTCTGATAATCGTGGAGGAAATATTCCCGAAACTATTGAAAAATCGGAGGATCCCTCTGTTGGTTGTCGTCAGTGTTGTGATGTTTCTGCTAGGTGTGCCGCTTGCTACACAGGTAAATAGTATTTAGCAAAGTAGATAGTATATTACGACGTATTTGAAAGGATGGTAATTGTTCAAGGGTGTCAGGATAGCATAACCTGGCTACCAATATATCGGACTTCCGATGGTTCTGCGCAGTTGGCTAACTTGCAAGGGCTCTTGCCACTGATACAGTGCATTGCCATGATTTTGTGAATTTTACTTGCATTAGAATTAATGTTGTCAGATAAAGTAAGGCAATATAGGAATGTGACGATAAAATAAGTGAAAATGTGTTTCAAAAAGGCAGGTGTCTACATATTTCTGCTGGTGGACTGGTACACCGGAACTTGGAGTGTCATGTTGATATGTATGGCCGAATGTATCGTATTTGCCTGGATTTATGGTAAGAATAAGTAATTTAACTAGTTGTCTTTTGGATTTCACGAGAGACATTGAGAAATTGAAGGCACATCTACTGAAGCAGACGTTAATTGTAAAGAACTTTAAATATTTCTCGAATATATGAACAGCCCCTCTACGCACTGACACCATGCATTGTATACATGAGCCCCAATTTCAATACTAGAATACTTTGGATATGAAATTGTTCTGATATACATAATTGTAGACTTAAACAATTTTGTTAGTGCAACTTCAATGTTTATTTTTAGAACTCATAATCACTTGATTTAATTCTATTGAGATTACATGGCGGATGTAATTTATGAATAAGATCAGGTTTACCCATCCCAAATACCTGTTCATTTTTTCTCGTACTTTAATCTAGTATATTTACGTTAATATTTCTTTGGTCAAAATTATTAGTTAGTTCATTTTAGATTTTGCGTTACCTTACGGTACAGTCCTAAAATTAAGTATGATTAACTCTAAACCTTATTTAAGAATTATTGAATTGTATTGCCACGCTCAATTTCTTTGTAGTAGTCTAATAAGTGGTCTTCATGATGAGCTTTCAAAGGAATGAGTATTGTTAATTGGCAAGGATTTTGTACACACAGAATAGATCGTGACGTCCGCCTGATGCTCAACCGACCACTCCCTTCTATTGTCCGTATAAGTACAGCCTTCATTATGCCTGTTTTTCTTACGGTATCTATTTTAACTCATTGAAACACTGAAAGAAAAAAATATTTAAAAACGTGATTTGTAATGATTTATTTCATAGGGATTTTCTAAGGATGTCAAATCGGCCTTTCGGGAAATCCTCTGACATTGTAAACGGTTAATATACTGTTCAAACAAACAGATATATATATTAGTCAAAATAAAATAGAAAATGTCATAAGGAATGTTCAGAAAAGTAACATTGGAAACCAGTTCTATGTCAATGCTATTTCATTCATTCGAAATACAAAAATCATTATAGTTATCTTCCACGAAAAGCAATCAAACAATGCTTTATCTTGCCCCTGTAAGACATAGACCTGCGTATTGTTAACATGTTTTAAGGGAAAACAAGTGTATGTTGATATTTCCTCGATATTACGTTGGAAGAGAATCAAGAATTTATCGCCGAACAACATTGTGGTGACATCCGAGATTGATACCGTGCATAAGAATAATATTGTTAATCTATATGAAATGAAAACACAGTTTGAATTATTATTGAAATTAAGTATTATTAACCGATGTATCAATAGATAAGTGGCATTTCAAAAAAAATCAAAACTAGGTAAAGTTTGTTCGGCATACCATACGAGTCTTTCTCTTTTTCTTTTAGACAAAAATATAAACAAAACAAAAACAAAACAGAATCACAAAAAAGCTAAACACAATAAATAAATAAATAAACAAATACATATAAATAAATAAATAAATAAATAAATAAAACGGTTTTTTTTTTCCTTTGTAATTTTTTTTTTTTTTTTTTTTGAACAATTTATGATCATACGTATTGTTATGTTTCCGCCAGTGTCTCCTCGTGATCAGTGTCTTTACATACAAGCCGCCGTCCTTTAGAGAGTATAACTACCCTGTGTATGCCCGGGCTATAGGATGGTGTTTTACAATGTCTTCCTTATTACCAGCTCTTGGTTATTCTGTGTGGGTCGTAGTGAAAGCGAAAGGAACATTTAGACAGGTATACCAATAATGCATTGATGAAATTTGATCAATTATGAAAAATATTTTACTGTAGAAATAAACATTCATAAATTGGTGTCCCTTTGGTCGCGTTGAACGCCTAAACATTTAAATATGGTGAAATGTTCTATAATTGCTGTTAACCACTGATTTATTAAAATTAGACTTGCAATTTCCATTCCTCTACGATACTCTACGATACACTGCAATACTTGTATCGTAGAGGAGCGGAATTCACAAGTCTAATTTTGATTAGAATGAAAGATTCAGGTCTGCAATGAAGATAAAATGTCATAACAGTATCACACAGTTCGATAAGATTTGTCTTTCGTTTAAGCGGATTAAATACCTTGTCCGACATCATACATTGTGCTCCAGATTAAAAATTAAGATGTTGTGTTAACATTAGTAGTAGCACAGATCAATCATGTAAGGTACTTTTGTCCTCGTTTCAGCGGATCAATCACCTCTCACGACACACACCACGATGGATTCCAGCCAATGTGAGGGCCGCTAACATCTACAGAGACTCTGAACGTTCAGCGGAATTTACCTGGAAACAACTGTTCTGGTTTAATCTTACGGGACGAGGTGGCATTGTCATAAAGGACTGTGGGGACTCTGTACCAATGTTGTAGATAAGCTGTTGATCTAGTAAAACGTCACTGTCATTATATATAGAAAAATAACAAGGAAATCGCACGTTTAGCACGACGTACGCTTGAATTAATCAGTTTTAATTTGATATTTTAATCAAAATAAAATCTGCAAAAGTGAAATGTCCTAGCTATTTTTTTTTAAGTAAGTTATATATTTATTTCAACAAATAATTGTTTCCCTTTTACAATCTTGACGTTTCGATTTTTTATGTCATATCTGAGTATTATTCTTCCAACATTTATATTAGTCTTTGTCTTTTATAGTTTAATGTCCTATCAATAGCTATGGACATTTAAGGCCAGCCTTGGCGGGCAATGATATTTAGCCTTTAGAGTTCTGCGTTTTCGTGGTATCTGGACAAGCATGTGGCTATTTTGCATAGCCTTTTCGTCGGATGTTTTGGATTCTCATTTATATTTCGATTGCATGTGAATGAAAGTCTTACATTATACAGATTGATGCTCTCGCGTGACACAGTAGCTCTTCTTAACAAATACACATGTTTAACATCATTAGACAAATTTAATTCACGTATTCAAAAATAAATTTTCTAAATTAATAATATTGCAGATATTTTGGGTTTAAAGAGAATTTATCAATGGAAGGATATAACGAGAAAAGATAGCATAGGACTGAATGTGTAGTAGCACGTGAACAGATTCGAAACCGACCGCAATGCAGTGGGCTAGTTCATTTTATATCAAATATACTTTCAATTTTCCTTATAAAATAAAAGATGAAATATATATATGATTCTTGTAAGGTATCGAACAAAAGAACAGACCACGTCTCTAATTATAGATCTCCACATACTCAAACACACTGTGAGTTGTCATTCTTCTTAAATGTGCCTGAGTATTTGCATACTAGAAATGATTTCTATACTACGTAGCCGGATAATTAACATTTTGGGAGAAGTCATTATTTGTGGCATATAAATTCTGCACACAAGGAAAATAACAATCTTTCGTAAACTAATTCCCTACGATGCGTTTTTTATTGTTTATTCCTTGCAAGTTTTACGATCATAAAATTAATCAAACTAAAACATTTACTAAAACAGTAGTCAATACTCGGTTTTGGTATATCATTTCTAAAACTGCACTTCATTTAAAAAAAAAAACAATAAAAAAACGAGTAGATGGATTTCGATAAAAAAAAAAGTATAATTCATTGTACGTACACAATACTTGATTGTACGAACAAGATAAATATTAAGTTGTACAAGATACCAAGTTGTACGTACATTTTTTTTCTATTAACCCTTGACCGGATGAATATAATACAGATTCATGTCTTTTTCCAGAAAATGTCCAGCATTCTATGTTGAAACATTTATATTTTGCTCCTCAGATGTTGTTCTTGACCAGATAAGATGAAAAATTGTGAAGACTAGTGAGAGGATCTTTTTTATGAAAATTAATGTCATAATGAAGCATATATGGTAAAATTAATTGTGGTCTGTTCACAAAATCCAAGTTCAAAAGAGTTACTTCCCCTTATAAACAAATCGCCGATTATTGCTGTATTGGTATACATGGTCGGTATTGCTATACATGGATTCGACCTAACGATATCAGCACTTAGTCGGAATACCAGGTAAGTCTATGTTAGCACAAGGATATACATATCGGTCTAAATCTGCTCATTTAAGTATCTAAATGGCGTCATTTATCGATGATTACACTTGCATGATCCAGATGTTATTGAGTATAGACAGTAAGTTGTTAAGATTCATGGCAGATACTTTCGTTTATCCATTTATTTGTCACAGCTAAAAGGGTAACTATTTCAAAGTATTACGGAAGGCTATTTCCTTCAATATCACCATGGAAACTCGGGAGAGGACGACGTGATTCGAAATAATGAACAGCTGACAGTACTAGTTGCTAATGAATGGTAACTTGTATTTTGTTATTTGAAGGGAGGTAACTCGTATAAACGCATATTTCCGGTATGCTTATAGGAATTCGCAAGTAAAAAAATAGATCTATAAGCTCTCTGAATTCTTTAGTTTTACATTATTACACACAAAAAAGGGCGTATAAGTTAAAACTAGACATAGGTAAGCGTGCGGCTAACCTGTATAGACTTATTCAATACCTGTGCACGTGCGTTGTCATACAGACCAAACGTTTGCCGACTAGTCAACTTTTCTGAAATTTTCATACAAAAGCTTTTTGCTAATTACTCATCAACACCAGCCATTTATTGATATCAACTAGTTAACATAAATGTTTATGCTCTTTAAGGATTCTGATATTATATTTGATGATATTGAATATTTATGCTGGCGTTATAAGTGCAAGTGTCATAATCAATCTTAACAACGGTGAACCCTGGTGCCTTTCCAGTCAGAAATCGTTCGGGGTTTTCGCAACATTTTACAAGTGGACGTATATCCTGTAAAATGAATCAGTAAATAAAATTAAAAATCTCATCTTTAAAAATAAACGCTAAAAGATAAGATACAAATTATTTAAGGATTGTACTTAATTTTGTCTGCGTGGATAGTTTGCCCGCAGTCGGCAACGAACAGTTCCTGCTAACGCGCTAACATAAGATATGTCCGTTGCCAACTGCGGGCATACTAGACTACTAAAATGAGGTACAGTCCTTATTTTTTACATCGAACATATCGTTTTGATACAGACTACGTTGAAAAACACTAATATTGTTAACAAAATTAAAAGAAACAACTCAACAATTGTTTAATACCGTTTACATTCTTAATTAATCGATATATTCACAATCCATCATTCCGTCTCAAATCAAATATGGTTGTCAAGCACAGCATGTATTGGCATATTTAGTGTTGACGTGATCAAATGTTCTCTAGGAACTGTACGCTTCAGCTTTTTGATGTTAATTTTCCTCGTGGAGAAGTAAAATATGCACACATTTCCGCAATATTCAATTTAGTTTTTGCCATAATACTCACTTGACGTTAGCTTTGTGTGCATAAATCATCGGATAACAGGAGAAAACGCTAAAATTACGTTGGTCAGTCCTTCCAAAATGGCGCCGTCTAGTTGACGTTTCGGTAACGTCACAAATAGACGACGTCATGATTATATTACCGATTCCCGCGCTTATTAATCCGCTGAGCCCTTTTTCACTGCGTATACGTCAATTTACTCGCAGTCAGAGTTTTCTAAACTGAAGAAGGCAGGGATGTGAATATATAAATATATGGTTTTCTTATGGAATGTAAATACAATTACTGAAATCAATGGATT
Organism: Pecten maximus; assembly: GCF_902652985.1. Classification (NCBI taxonomy): domain Eukaryota; kingdom Metazoa; phylum Mollusca; class Bivalvia; order Pectinida; family Pectinidae; genus Pecten; species Pecten maximus. The sequence goes on along the minus strand of NC_047022.1, from coordinate 20,513,089 downwards.
TTTTCTGACATTTATTCGCAGTCAGAGTTTACTAAGCTGAAGAAGGGAGAGATGTGAATATATAAATGTATCGTTTTCTTATGGATAGTAAATACAATTATTGAAATTAATGGATTTTTTTCTGACACTGTTGGTCCCCAGATTCCCGTTACAATGTACGTATGTATTGAAGAGAGAGAGCACTATTGTATAATTCAAATCCTCCCCTATATATCCCATATCGGCACTAAATAAAAACTAATAAACATCATACAATCAGGATGGTGAACACAGAGAATAATCTCTATAACAAACATGAAAATAATTATATATTTTCACTATTTCAATTATTTAAATACACTTAGTGTGGGCCCGCTGTTGCCTGATACTGACCGTAGGCCAGTGGTTTTTCTCCGGTTACTCCGCTTTCCTCATTAAATGGCCCTGGCTGTTAATAGGACGTTAAATAAAATAAATCTAAACCTTAGATTAGTATGATATGTGAATGTAAAAAAGTTTTACTTTCTTTATTTTTTATGTTTGTGATTTTTTTTCTTTGTTTTATTCTTTTAGATAAAGATGCATGATATCAGAAAAAAATTGTGAAGCATAGCAATGACGGCACCCATCTAAGCGAAGCAGTGAACGTGAGGACTAACTACTTCATGAAATAAGGACCATCGTCTTCAAGGATATACAATGGCTGGCCTAGTTTCTTACATTTGTTCCTTTATCTTTAAAACTTCTTCTAATAGGCTTTCCAAATACAATTTGCCACTTCCGTTAAACTGTCATCTCGTCTTAGACGATGACGTCATTGGAAATAGAAGCGTCTTTGTGATTGGGGATGTGCACGGTTGCTATGACGAACTTTTGGAATTATTAAGTCTAGCTGAAAGCGAAGAACAGGACAGGCCCATTCTGCCCGTTTTTGTTGGAGATTTGATCAACAAAGGACCAAAAAATGCAGACGTTCTCCAAAAAATTAAAAGCATGGAGGCATATGCAGTCAGAGGAAATCACGATGAAGCAGTTTTAAGACAACTTTTAAATCGCAGAAATGACCCGGAATATGCGTTTCCGCCCAAATACAAATGGTGCAAAAGCCTGACAGATTCAGATGCGGACTTTTTGACTAAACTTCCCTACACAATATCAATCCCGTCATGCAATGCGTTAGTCGTTCATGCGGGTCTTGTCCCCGGGATTCCCTTGGAAAACCAAGACCTAACAGATATGATTGTTATGAGGAACGTTGAGAGAAAAGAAGATGGAAGTCTGAAGGCAAGTGAGGCCCATTTTGTTGGAGAACAGTGGGCTTCGAAATGGCCAGGTCCCGAACATGTGTATTTTGGCCACGATGCCGTCCGAGGGTTTCAGAATTTCCCATTCGCTACGGGTCTAGATACAGGCTGTCTGTATGGAAAGGAACTAACGGGATTATTCATAAACGGATGTAATAAACGAATTTCAGTAAAATCACAAAAAGTTTATCGACCACCATTATGATAAAATCAATATTTGTTGTGAAAGCGGAATCGGATAAAGCTCGAGCTAGATTACATGTATTGCAAATTGTTGTTATTTTTTTCCTTTTTGTCTTGGACATGTGCATGTTACATGTATATGCAATCAGCATGCATAAAGTAAAATTCACCAGTAAGAATCTTATGAAAATTGTCGGTATGACTTATGCGCATCAAATAAATAAAATGTTAACAATATATTTTTATTGATTTCCTTTAACGTAGATTTCGTTGTATGGAGATTATAAGATAAGTCGGGAACATTCAAGTTTACAATCAACTTGAAAATTAACGGTGTAGCGACAATCATGCATTCACAGATATTCGCCTCATCTGTCAATACACCTTAAATATATTCTCAAGGATAGACGCTCCCTCGGCCTTGTAAAACGATCCAATATCGAGAAAATTGTAATTGTCTGATAAACGGATGGAAATGGTTTCGATCGACAGACGGATACTCTTTCTTTACTTTGGTATATGATACAATATTAGTTCTTTAAGAATATATCTATTCTAGCACACTAATAAAAAGACTTCGAAGGTTCATATCGCGATTTTTAACATTAGATTTTATTATCGGAAATGTATATATCCAATGATAAATATTAAAACTCACGATATGAGCTTTCGAAATTTTTCAAAGTTCTAGAATACATAGAACTGCCGCTATGCATCATGAAACATCGGGGAATGGTCAGCTTCAGTTAGCCGGACTTAGTGATGTACGGCGAATAACATGCAAAGACTCCAGTAGCATGTCAGCACGCAAACTTCGTAATAATGAAACCTAGGAAGAAACAGATTACCTGTAACTAGTTAATATCTGTAGATTCTCCTGTTGCTCGCCCCTGCCCATTGTGCTTCCACGTGACTTAGAATGAAATATTTAACTCCATGGTCCGACCCCCAAAGTGAATTTAACTTGTTTGATGATTCCGAAGAAAAAAATCAATTGCGAAATGGACCAAGGGGCTTATGCCAAATAAATATGATGTGTGGGGTAAAATTTGCCTTGAGCCACAGGGGTCTGCCACATTACTGAGACACAGGGGCTTGCCACATTACTGAGAAGCAGGGGCTTGTCACATTTCTGAGACACAGGTGCTAGCCACATTACTGATCTGAATGAAATTTTAACCGCAGGATTGCTTACAACTGAGAAGGACAGGATAGTCGCGTCTTGATTGAAACCAATCCACCACCCTTACCTGACATACACACCCTTACCTGACATACACACCCTTACCTGACATACACACCCTTACCTGACATACACACCCGTACCTGACATACACACCCTTACCTGACATACACACCCTTACCTGACATACACACCCTTACCTGACATACACACCCTTACCTGACATACACACCCTTACCTGACATACACACCCTTACCTGACATACACATCCTTACCTGTCATATACACCCTTACCTGCCATACACACCCTTACCTGACATACACACCCTTACCTGACATACACACCTTTACCTGACATACACACCTTTACCTGACATACACACCCTTACCTGACATACACACCCTTACCTGACATACACACCCTTACCTGACATACACACCTTTACCTGACATACACACCTTTACCTGACATACACACCCTTACCTGACATACACACCCTTACCTGACATACACACCTTTACCTGACATACACACCTTTACCTGACATACACACCCTTACCTGACATACACACCCTTACCTGACATACACACCCTTACCTGACATACATACCCTTACCTGACATACACATGTTTAAATTATGTACAATCATGAAAGAGTAGTTTAAACTTTGTTTTTAATGCGAACAAAGGTTTATTTCTGACCCTTACACGTTGGGAGTTCTTCTGTCCATTATGTTAGACTGACTTAGGGAACGAATACCAGTTTATATCAAAATGTCCCTACTTCTTTTAGCTAAGAATTAAATATCATGGGAATCTCGCTGTCTATAAATGGATCACTCTATTACCTTCTGGAAACATAATATGATAAAATTGGTCATGCAAGTTTATAGCGATGCGCTTTGATTGCAAATAATTACAAATTTTGACTGCTATTTTGATTTTTATGATGCATTTACAACGTACGTGTATATTTCTCATGTAAATACCGGTACACGATTGCGTGTTTCGCATGAATCTGACCTTGGATGTATATTGAATTGCATATTTAATGTCGATGAACTGGACATGCTAGATAGGATCAATGGTTAAAGAATCGTACTCGCCTCGTCTGCCAATGCACCCAATAAATGCGTCAGTGATCACAGGGACATTGAGAATTAGTTACAGTCTACATGTATTTGGATATTCCCTAGTATGTATGTAGCACATTTCGTGACGTTTTTGGGGCTAGATTAGAATTCGGTAAAAAGGACACCCCCGGTGTTCATTTAAGCAATGAACAGTGATTTTAATGTTGTTTTAGTCGAGATGGCAGCAAGATGTAAAATGGGCAAATGGCATGGGAACCCTAACAAAAAATCTCTTTCATAACTTCAGTTTCACATTTAAAGAAAATGACGGCCATTTTCTGGCCTCTGATTGGTCGAAATTCCTAAATTGTCAGATTCCATGAAATTTGGTATGTAAATACACCATGGGACACATTTACCATTCGTAGCCTCATTTTCACATTTAATCAAATTGCCTCTGCAAATTCAACCGGATTGGTTTCGTTGCCATAACAACCACACAAGTTTCTGATTGGTCGAAATTTAGATATTGTTAATTCGTATATAGCGGTTATCGGGGACTGCAAATACATCTGCATATGTTTCGTTGCCATATATCAACAGGAAGGCTTCTGATTAGTTGAAATTTAAATATTATTTGATTTCGATAAAAGTTGGTATAAAGGGGTAAAGTTGCCAAACGGAATGGACTGAAAACGGAATGTGAAATGGAAAGAAAATGGAACGAACTTGATTTTGACGAAAATTGGTATAAAGGTGTAGTATGGCATTACAAACAATATTGCGATATCAATTTCTTCATTTACGACTGCAGGGGTCACTTTGGGGACATATATAACGGTCCCTGTTACAATAAGCACGTGTTGCTAGTTGCGTTTGTTTCTGCTGTTCCTTCTGAGCCACCAGTTTGATCAGGAAGGTGAGAGTTAATTACGAATGCATGCATTCTCCAACCATTGTTTACGAATAATTTCCCCTATTGACACTGCGTTAGCAGTATGTGAACTATTCTACAGACTTTGACAGATCTAGTTTTATATTTCTGTGCTTATTTTATTCTTATCTTGGCCTTTTCCTGATAAACATATTTGATTAACACGTGTTAGAACATGTTGCCCATCAATGCGTAACATTGATATTATTTTATGTCATTAAGGTATATATTTCCAAATAGTGTCGTCATTTTTAATGAATATTCTAATTGAAGCTATGTGAATTTATTCTGGCAGTTATATTTTCTAGAACACTGCGGTGATGTTGTATTGGGAGAGCAGTGCTTTATATATTGTTATGATATGATATTATGAAAGTGAGAGTGATTTGTGTGTGACTTAAATGAATTGTTAATTTGAACTGACAATATTTTTTTTCTACTCGACGTTCGTGCTACGTTTTAGTAATTACGACTTAGTTGTCTGATAATTACGTCTTGATTATCTTGTAATTAAGATATACGTATTTCGCGATTGCAACATTTATCTCGTTATCACGAGACTTAAGTACCTCGTTATTACGACTTAGCTGTCTGATAAATACGATTTAATCATCTCGTTATTACAACGACTACGTTATATCGTAGTTACAACATAGTATACAGTGGCGTAGGAAGTCGTCAAAAAGTGGGGGGGGGCAAAATTTTTTTTTAACCTTAAATTTTACGCACTAAACAAATCGTATGCCATCTCCGCAAAATTAGCCAATAATTATCATTTCAACATCCCATGATAATTTTGATAATTTATGTAGTACCAAATAAGTTATTTACGCAAATCAGGATATATTATTTATGGCAAAACATGAATCACCAGGCCCGGCCAGGATTTTCAAAAGGGCGGGGGGTCAAGTAATTTATTAATAATGCGAGCGCCGTAGGCGCGAGCCGATTTTTTTTTGTTGTATTTCCTCGTACCTGTTGGTAATTAGTATCACTCGATTCACGTTAAAATCGCGCATTCTTATTCATGTTGTGTTTCTGTCTTGTTCTCATTATGAACTCCATTAACTTCACAAATTATCATCAACTTATTGAATCTATGTGATGAAGTTAAGCAAAATTTCGTATTAAGAAATAAATATTGACTTACCAGGCTAGTGCAGACGACCGACACACAGGTCTGAGGATTGATATACTAGTATAAAAGTGGGAATGTTCCGGATGTACAAGATAAAGTTTTTATCGTTGCCTTCAAGAAAACATTATCGGTTCGAAAATATACAGATATTTATCGAAATGAATATATAAATTCGTGTTTTCTCATCTTTTTTAGATTTTGGATGTCAAAAAGTGTGGGGGGGGGGGGGGCAAAAAGATATGTTTGCCCCGTTCCCCCCCCCCCCCCCCCCCCCCCCCCCCCCCCGCTTCCTACGCCACTGGTATATGTTATACAATACTATACAATAGTCTTCACTTAACGTCGCATATATTATACAGATAACATCAGCTCACCAGAGCTATTATCGCGACAAACAAATGTACATATGGTAATGAACAGTATTTGAAACCATGAAAAAGGAAAAATAGTTTATTACAGAAGGCATAGGGTAAGAATATTATCAGATCAGAATGAATACTAGCATTGAATACACAAACACATGCTTACTACATATGATACTTAAAACACTATCTAGACAAGTGTAATAATATACACATACCGGTATATGCTAATATAGCAAAGATAAAAATTTGACATAATGTACATTTATATAGTGTGGTTTAAAATTATTCATCAGGCAGAAGAATAAAATATTAGATTATAATCAAGCTGAATAAGTTGATGGTCAAAAAGTAATTAAATCAGAAATATTAAGATAAATGGTAGTGCTGAAATTAAGCTAAAGGAATAGCTGAAGGAGGAGACGGTGCACATTAAAAGCATATGAAACTAGCTGTGTTATATTGTTATTTATTACATAATGCGTTTGGTTTTCTTTAATTATACGCATAACCTATATTTTGGACTATTGCACGGCTAAAATGACTATTGCATGGTCACGTGCGAACTATTGAACACCTATTACGCTTTGGAATTTGGTAACGTGCGAACTATTGAATATAACCATTTTAAGCGTCTAAGTCACTCAGATGTCAACACTGCCAGACGACAATCATGGCGACTTCTAGGCCAACAGGAAAGTCGATATGTCAGTGATTCTAAGTGTGTTTTAGTGATTATGTAATAAAACAAGTATATCACGGGGGTCTGCAATAGTCCAGAATATTTTACTCCGCGGCCTCGTGCAATAGAACATCGGTCGATTTCCAGTACATCGTGTCAAATATTCTGGACTATTGCACAGACACCCATGATACATTTGTATAATATACCCCTACTCGGCGCTTTGACGTTTGGTAATTGGCTACCAAAACTTAGAAATTTATATGATCGGCGCATCACTTTTTTGGTTGAAAATCCCATTGGTACTTTTCATGTGATAGGTTGTGTACTATGCATAAAACGTTTAAACAAAACTGATAACAGATAAGGTTTATTATGAAAACTGGTGAGTGCCATATGAAGAATAGGTTTACTGTAGGATACCGATTTCCGATAGGAAATTTCTCATCAAGATAGGTTTTAGGTTTTTTTTTTCTGGTTTTTAAAAGTGTCGTAGATATTTCACAATTGAATAGAGAATTTTCATATTCGAGGAAACAGGTCCTATCAACATCAGTTCCATGAAATACACACTGTAAAATGAACCGAAACACCCTATGAGTTCTTGCTAAGTTATAATTTTGATATATCTTAGTCGTGAATAAAAAGATAATTACAACGGGATTACGATGTCGTAGTCATGAGATATCTATGTTGTAATTTCGACATAAAATGGCAGTAACCGGCTTCCGTAATAATCACAACTTTGACCAGTTAAAACAACACCCCTGTTGTCTGATCAGGAAAATCATAATCCACCATACCACCGGGTGCATAAATATGTTGCAAACGTTTAAGAAGAACATGTTTAAGAAAACTTGACGTTTGTTACGAACTGGCATGGAACCTGTGTTATTATTGAGAAATTTAGATTCGGACACAGAGTGCATCCAAAACGTTTGTTATATGTGGACAATCTGGAGTTGAAAGCAAGGTGAGTAATTAGGATTTGTTTGGTTTATTTTGTTTAAGGTCCTATTAACAGCTAAGGTCATTTAAGGACGGCCTCCCGTGCGTGCGACATGCATGCGTGTGGCGAGTGCATATGTGTGTTTTGGGAGGCTGCGGTATGTACCATATTATGGAGCGCAACTAAATCACAATTGAGCTCCTAAGATGGCGGCCGTCTCTACAAACTAAACGCTTCAATTATTACGAGTACAGCAGATTCCTACCGGTACAACTGGTACGAACCCGGTAAAAGAACGCACGAACCAATAAATGTTAAAGACTAACAAGAAATATCTTTAAAAAAAGATTAACGGCATAGTTCTAATGCTGGTAGTTGTAATGTAAAACTGCTGGTGAAATAAATCAACGAACTAATGCGTTTCAGCAGGAATAACAAAATTATATCAGTGTGATGTATCATGCTTCATAATCATAAAGGACGAATAAAGTCGATGTAGACTCCCTGTATTTGCATCACACACCTCAAGAGAGGGTAAAAAACTACAAAGAAAACAAAACCAAAAATAACAAAAGTTAGGAAACCAACAGAAAGAGTAATCGTCTCGGACAGACCAATAACTGTTCTTCCTAATAAATCATGTTACAAATACAATGAAATATAACACATTATATGTTCCTACCGGATAAAATTATGAGAAATTGCTCACTATCTTTCATATTCCCAACAACAAAGATTTAAACAGCTCAAATGAGGTTATTCGAATGTCATTTGTCCAAGTTATAACATGTATTCAATGTATAAACAAACCAGCAGACGACACTTGATTGAAATATGGCGGAACCTACTCGGCCAAGCCTAACACGATTTACCAAACTTACAAGATGAGAATATATGCATATGACATAATAACAAGCATCATAGATATATTATGCATTAAACCACATATTAATTATCAACACTTACTCCTTAGGGAGGCCAGTATATCCGAAAACAATAGCGTGACAGCGACGCTTCCACATGGTACTGTAGACATGGGAACTTGTAACTAATACACTAATATGCGGATAGAGGCGAACTCTAATTTCCGGACAACAGATTCCGGACTTAGACCATCACACTCCTCCTCTGATTTCAAGAGAAATCATTTACAACAATTCAATCATAAGATAATTTCTTAACTACAATATTCTCAAGTATTCATAAATGAATAATCAAATCTAAACGCTATGAAACAATTTCAGACATCAATCACAGTCTTTGGAAATGATACAACACAAGAAAATGTCCGCGTCACTCATCTGTTTCCAAAAGTGTTACCAGTTCGGTAACTGGTCTGACATACAATACACGTTTATTGTCTCTCACAACAGCAATCTCAACCTTTCGTACTGCACAGTCGTTACTTGGAAATGTTCTTTCAACTATTCCAACCGGCCATTCATTTCGAGAGCGCTTCCCGTCTTTTAAGAGGACCAGGTCTCCCGGTTGAAGGTTCTTGGTGTGTTTTTGCCACTTCTTTCGCAATTGTAAACCGTGAAGATACTCATTCCTCCATCTCCTCCAGAATTCCTCTGCAAGAGATTGCACGTGTTTCCATGTCGAGCGCAACACATCCTTGTGTTGTAAGGAGGGAACGGGTTGACATCACAACTAGTCTTACTTGTCAACAGCATAGACGGCGTAAGAAGAACAGGTGACTCTGGATCACTGAATACATCCACTAACGGTCTATTGTTCACAATTGCACAAACGTCAGCCATAAGAGTGGTCAATACCTCGTGTGTGAGACTTTTCCTTTGCTGCTGAAGCAACATAGAGTTCAAGATGTTCTTGGCGACACCAATTAACCTTTCCCAAGCGCCACCCATGTGAGGCGAGTAGGGAGGGTTTAAAATCCACTTGATTTTGCCGTCTGATAAGAAGTCAGCAACATGATCATTCTCAACAAATCTTGCTTCAATGGCCAGATCTTCCGTCGCTCCCACAAAATTCGTGCCCCTGTCGGAACGAAATTGGATGACCGGTCCACGCACAGAAATAAACCGTCGTAAGGCGTTAATAAAAGACGAGCTGGAAAGTTGTTCTATCACATCTATATGTATGGCTCTTGTCACAAGACACGTGAACAACAAAGCCCATCGTTTCTGCGTTGCAGATCCTCCTCTGGTCCGCCGGAATGAGATAGGCCAAGGTCCAAACGTATCCACACCGACATATGAAAAAGGTGGTGAAGGAGTGCATCTGTCAGTAGGAAGATCTGCCATGTACTGTTGACCAAACTGACCACGAAGTTTCTTGCAGGTAACACAATTGTGAATAATAAAATTAACCATTTTCCTGCAACTCACGACCCAATATCCACCTGTGCGAACAGCTCCTTCTGTAAACTTACGACCCTGGTCAACTACTTTGTGGTGAAAATGACGAACCACCAGAAGTGTCACGTGATGGCTCTTGGGAAGTATAACAGGGTTCCTTAATCCTGAGCCGATAATCTCATTGTCGATCTTGTTAAGGCGACCTCCTACATGTAAAAGTCCATCTGTACCAATAACTGGAGTAAGAGTTTTGAGAGAACTTGAATGAGGAATTTCCTTTCCAGCATGGATACGTTGGAACTCTGAACTGAATGCATCTTGTTGAGCTACTGCAATGATGGCACGCTCACTTTCTTGCAGAAATTCTGGTTCATCAAATCGATCAGGTAAGCGTTCTCTGTCCTTCCGGATATGGGCTGCCAAGAACTTTATACGGGCAACAACTCTCACAAGTCTTTTCCAGTTTGAAAATCTGGTGAATCTCTTAGAGAATCCCTCTGGCGCCTTTCCACAATCTGTCTGTTTTACTTTCTTCTCAGGAACATCATATCCTCCGACTGTTCCATTTTTGAACAGTTTACTTCAGGACGGATTTCCAAGTCATGATCCGGGTCTATTAAATCATAGCCATCCGGGGAAGTTCTATGCTTGATATCGGGGCCAAGAATCCAACTAGAGTCTGGCAATAACAAAGCGTCTAGACCTCTAGTAGCTACATCTGCAGGGTTACACTCCGACAGAACAAAATTCCACTGAGTCGGTTTGCTGAACAGACAAATCTTGCTCACTCTGTTTCCCACATATACGTAGAATCTACGACTTTCGTTTGATATATATCCAAGTACGACTTGACTATCAGAAAAGAACTGAAAGCTATCCTGAGGAATATCGAGTTGGACCCGAATGGTCTCAGCAATTTCTGTAGCGAGTACCGCAGCGCACAACTCTAATCGCGGAACTGTATGTCAATGCGTAGGTGCTATTTTTGCCTTTCCTAACAGAAAGCCAATGCTAAATCTACTAGCATCGTACAGTTTGAGGTATGCGACAGCCGCTATCGCATCTTTCGACGCATCAGCAAACACAAGAACTTCCCTTCTCAAAGCGTCATCAAAAGAGATGTCGCAGTAGACGCGTGGTATGCTAAGATTCTCAAGGTTGTGCATAGAATTAACCCACAAACACCACTGGCCACAGAGTGACTCAGGTAGAGGATCATCCCAGTCATTGCTTGAGGTGACGGACATCATTTCCCGAAGCAGTAGTTTTCCACGAATAGTGAACGGCTGAGCAAATCCGAGAGGGTCATATATACTATTGATTGTTGATAACAGGCCACGACGCGTGTAAACTTTCTCCACTTGGTTAACCTTGAAAGTGAACGAATCAGTTTCTGTATCCCACAAAAGTCCTAAGCTCCTTTGCGTGGGGAGAGTTTCTGTCAGGAGATCAATATCTTTGAGATCCTTAGCCAGGTCTTTCTGACAAAAAGCATTAAGCACATCCCTGCTATTTGAAGCAAACTTATGAAGCCTGATTTCCCCATTCTCTTGGAGAGCGTGTTTTGTGCGTTCCACAATGTCAATAGCCTCAGTCTGGGTCCTACATGACAACAGACCATCGTCAACATAGAATTCTTTACCCACTAAGTTCTTCACGTCCTGATCAGAATTTTCTACAGCCTTACGCAAGCCGAAATTAGCAACAGCAGGAGAGGCAGTGTTGCCGAAAACATGTCTTGTCATCTGATACTCAACTAACGGCTCACTCAAATCATTGTTCTTGTGCCACAAAAAACGTAGGAAGCGACGTTGCACCTCAGGAACCTGAAAATTGTAGAACATTTGCTCTACGTCCATGGTGACTGCAATTCTTTCACGACGAAATCTAAGTAAGATACCAAGCAGGCTGTTCAACATATCGGGTCCTTGTAACAGAACGTCGTTGAGTCTGGCACTTGGCAGATGAGTCAAACACCACGCGTATACTATCAGGCTTCTTAGGATGTTGAACTGCAAACAGTGGCAAATACCATTTTTCTGTAGAATCTGGTAAAGCTGGTGCTAACTCTGCGTGCTTATTACCGAAAAGTTTCTCCATGAATTCCATAACTCTTTTCTGTTTGTCTGGGTTCGACTTGAGACTCCGATCAAACGAATTCGCTCTTTTAAGAGCCATACTCTTGTTGTCAGGCAGAAAGGGTCTATTCTTCTTAAAAGGCATGGGTGCCTCCCAATGTCCACTAGGGGTTTGTTTGAATCCAGTTTCCATAGTGCTAAGGAACCTTTTGTCCTCTATCGACAAGCCAGGTTTCTCATCTCCCGGTAGTCGTTCGAAGATAGAGTCCTCCTTCACCATGAGTTCACTCTCGCATGGCTGCAAGTATGTAGGTCTGCCGTTAGCGAACACTGATGTTTTGCTCACACTGACCTGTTCCGGTAGGTGTGCGCGACACACATCACCAATTACAACCCATCCAAGAGGTAACTTCTGGCCAAATGGTAGCCAGTCTCCATCGATACGTTGATCTACGACATGATGTGCAGATACCAAGTCTCTACCAATCAAAATTTCAATTTCCATACTGTCGTTCACGGGTGGAATAAGTGACGCGATGTCTCGTAAATGACTGTAATTCTCTGCCACTTCTGGAGATGGAATTTCACTACGATTGTTTGGGATCTCATAACACTCAATCAAACAGGGTGATTGCAGAGTACATGAACCATCAAGAGATTGTATTACATATCCAGATGCTCTTCGACCAGAGGTAGTAAACTTGCCAGCACATGAAGTGAGTACATATTCTGCACTTGGACCAAATTCTCTAACGGCGTCGAAGAATGCTGACGTAGCCAATGACTTATTACTCTGGTCATCAATCATACAGTAAACATTGCGGGCTCGAGATGGCTGCCCATTGGGAAATACACTGACAAGCAGTATTTTAGCACACGACTTACTAGTACTGTGACGAGTACTACAAACCTCAGTACAGTGAGTTTCAACTCGGAGCTTCTCCTCCTCGTGGTCTTCACTAGGTATTTGATGTCGCTGACTTCTGCAATTATCTTGTGATTTCTCCCCCTCATACTGTTTCCCAGAGTCCGCGTCTGGATGAAGTATTCCAATGTGATCTGGGGAACCACAAACATTACACTTGACAGTTTCTTTACATGTTTTCCTTGTATGGCGCTTCTGCCCGCAACACTTCAAACAGTAACCATTTTTATATACAAAGTCTTTACGATCTTTCGGAGTTCTGTTTCGGAATTTAAAACAGTCTTTCAGTAGATGATTCGAATTTTTACCGTGAATAGGACATTTCCCACCTTTAGGGTTGGTTTCCGGAGTAACCTCGGTCTTCCGTGATGATATCGAAGTTTGACGATGAGAATCCTGTGACAAGGGTTTATATTTCTGTTGTGTACTAGGAACTTTGTTCGGCTTCACAAACGAAACATCAAAATCAAAACTGGGGTCGTTACGTAGACGGGCAAGATCGCGCAAGTATCTTGTGAGTACTGAGAATGGTACTTGCGACGTTCGATTTGTCTCTTTGTAGCGATAACACTGATTGGCCCATTTTTCCCTCAAGCGTTTAGGTAATTTTCTAACAAAATCATTTATCCCGCTAGAAGTGTCATAATAGCTAAAAACTGGTCCCAACACTGTGTCGGTTTTAAGATCAGGAAACTGGTATATTCGTTGTTTTAATGCCCTTTCGATAATTTCTGCACTAACAAACTCGCTATGAAGCCGCTTCCAAATTTCGTCCACAGCCTTCTGAGAATTCCTGGGATTAGAGGCGCGTATGTTCTCTGCTTGTTTTTTAGACTCAGCTCCAAGATGATTTACGAGCAGATCTAGATGTTCCAAGATAGACGCCCCAATTTCTTCCATTACATTAAGTAAGCCGTATTTCCAGGTTAGGTACCTAGCTGGTTCATCTGTAAATTGAGAAAGTCTCCGAGGCAAAAGTTGATTTTTTGCCACTAATTTTGCTAAGTCAAATGCCTCATTTTTATTTTCAGGCTTAAACGCGCAACAGCACTAGGGTTAAGAACACGTGTAGTATCAGCCGCTCCAGTAGAGGGAATCTGTACAACAGTTTCTATTGGTTCATCCTGAGTAACATCTTCTGTAGGAACAATAGGTGGAGACACATTATTGTCTTTATTCTCCTCTACATAGCGCAAAATGTGACGATTGGTCTCTGACCCAATATAACTGCCTCGCTTACTTGCAGAATCTTTATTGCTATCATTTGAAGATCTAAAGTCAAAAGCTTTGTGAATTGCATTAAGTCCAGTCTCAGCTACTTCTAATTCTCTCTTCAGATTTAATAAATTCCTACTTGCCTGTAAAGCTGCCTCTTGTTTTATCAATTCAGCCTCCTCTTGTGCATATTTCATGCGAGATCTTGCCTTTTCAACTTTGGCCGTATGTTTTACCAACATTTCAGTCAACCGACTCGACCCTGAAACACCTGACCGTCTGGTTGACAGCATCTTGTGTGAAATTGACGGCAACAAGGACTGTAAGTGCTCTATAAATGACGTCACTTTATCATATAAAGCTGCAGATGTGAGACGATGAGCTGCCTCTTCACTGGCACTCTGATCTGTGCGAGTCCCTTGTAAGAATTGTTCAAACTTTTTAGCTTTCGCTTCATAGCGAGCTAACAGATTTTGTATGTCATCAATATTTTGCTGGCCCTGGGCAAGATCTATCTTTTCTGAGGACTCGATGATAAAGTCAATGTCCCTTTTGATTTTCAATAATTTGGTTGTATAATGCGACACCTTTTCTTCATAAAGATTCACACCGGACTCTGTCATCTTCCTATTTTGGCGGACATCCATCAGTAAAGTTGAAAACAATTCAATTCTATTGGTGATACGAAGGATACATTACTACTGCTGTGTACTGCAGGCCAGGTCATCTTACTGCAGGCAAGGTCAAACTACAGCAGGCAAGGTCAAACTACTTCAGGCCAGGTCAAAGGATTTTTTACTGTGATGTATCATGCTTCATAATCATAAAGGACGAATAAAGTCGATGTAGACTCCCTTTATTTGCATCACACACCTCAAGAGAGGGTAAAAAACTACAAACAAAACAAAACCAAAAATAACAAAAGTAAGGAAACCAACAGAAATAGTAATCGTCTCGGACAGACCAATAACTGTTCTTCCTAATAAATCATGTTACAAATACAATGAAATATAACACATTATATGTTCCTACCGGATAAAATTATGAGAAATTGCTCACTATCTTTCATATTCCCAACAACAAAGATTTAAACAGCTCAAATGAGGTTATTCGAATGTCATTTGTCCAAGTTATAACATGTATTCAATGTATAAACAAACCAGCAGACGACACTTGATTGAAATATGGCGGGACCTACTCGGCCAAGCCTAACACGATTTACCAAACTTACAAGATGAGAATATACGCATATGACATAATAACAAGCATCATAGATATATTATGCATTAAACCACATATTAATTATCAACACTTACTCCTTAGGGAGGCCAGTATATCCGAAAACAATAGCGTGACAGCGACGCTTCCACATGGTACTGTAGACATGGGAAACTTGTAACTAATACACTAATATGCGGATAGAGGCGGACTCTAATTTCCGGACAACAGATTCCGGACTTAGACCATCACAATCAGTTTGAATATGTTTGGTGATAATAAGACAGCATTTGAATCAGGAACTTTGGTTCGTTTTTAACTGCATAACTGCATTTTGCATCTACCGCTACATTGACCAATCACATACTTCATCTTGACCAGTAACGCCACCGGTCGTGTCATATCCGGGGCCAAAAGAATATTATAGGGCTATCCCGAAGAAAAACTATTTTTTGCTAAATGACTGGTGGTAAAAGTATGATTGTGTTGTTTTAAATAAAAATATATAGTTACACTATATATTTGACCACAGCGCAAATGCGAGAGAAGAACTTCCGTTTGGAACTAGAAATAGTCTGACACCTGGTCAATTATGTCTGTATTATATTTTATAGATAAAACATAACAATGACAAGACAAAGTGCATTTGACATTATTTATAAATAGTCTGAATAAAATCAACCAATTACAGGTTTATTTCCACAAGGTTGTGCCACGTTGATTGGCCAGTTGCCAATATCAATATATACCAATAACCTGAAATATCAAAATATACCAATACCTAATGTTATTTCAGCTCTGGCGTACTATCAGTCTATTTATGGATCAAATGTCTCCAAAGTAAAATGGGAATAAAAATAAAATGGAAATATGATGAAAACTTTATCTATCTACTTATTTTTTTTTAATGAATAAAACATGACGCCCTGGACACTAAAGCTAATACTTCACCTATTTCGGAAACATTTGATCACGCTTGGTAATTTCAGTAAAACATGTTGATGTCAACTTTTCAAAAAATATCCTGCCGTAGTTTGATGATTTAGTCGGTTAGCAAGACAAGTTCCAAGTCATGACTGCGGGCGCCATGCCGTTATTTTTTGTTTTTGTCTGAATCATTGTTCTGCTACAGGCCTATTATCGTTCTGTCTATGGAAATTGATTTCCCCTTTATGTGATTAAATAAAAACTATACGGATTTCCAATTCCTTAAGGTATTGAAACTGCGAAAAAAGATTTTTTGAAATGTAATGAATATACGAAGACAAGGGTATCGGATGAGGTTGCCCCATGATAAGTACTCAAATCTGATTGGTATTCTAAACCGATCACTTTTCACACAAAACATATAGCCTTAAATCAACAATTGTGTTTGTGTATGCATTTAATCAATCAATTCACGCGTTATATATAAAAATAAATAAATAAATAAATAAATAAATGATGTTCTAAAATGTTGTTGCATTTTGTAGAAATGAGATAATTTTCTTTTCTTTTTTCTAATACCGTTCGATATTTTGCTTTTGATAGAACAATACATTAATATATTTCATCTTTCGCATTTCTAATGTATGGGTACTGTCACCTATCTATATTAATGTAATGTGCAATGAAACACTTTTACTATGAAAAGGAATTGGTATCAAAAGGTTCATTCGTTTAACGCTGTTCTGATGGACCTTTGTATAAAAAACAGATGACAAATGTTTCTCACACACATTAAATATTGAAGTGCTTGTAGATCAAGTAAATTCAAGAATAAGGGAAAACACTTCATGTAGCTGTTTCATGCTTTCTGGACTTGAAAGTTATGCTTTGAGCAAAACGGTCTAAAGACCACAAAACGTAGGAGGGATCCATGAACAACAATGTGATTGCATTCATGTTATTTCTTTCTTTTTATTATTTGTTTTTGTTGTTATTTGTATGTACATTTGTATAACTAATCTTGCTATAACTTAAAAACGATATCAAGATAATCATGGTTATTTTTTATTGTTATAAGAGTAGTACGTACCTGGATTACAGAAGTTGTGACCGTAGAAAAAGCCGTTATAACAAGTGTAGTAGGAAGTGCAATTCGTTTCCAGGTCGGGGTAACGTTTGTCAGCTAGACCGTTACAGTTTCGCTGAAGGTTACAGGGCGGATTTGGCCTTCAAGGAAAAAATAATCCCAGAGTAAAATAAATATTTTGTATTGAATGAAAAACAGGCAACTATTTTTTGTAGTAAATAATAAGCATTCAGTAACCTTTTAATGATTCATCCGACACAAAAATAAACGTTTGGTGGAGGATGTTTACCGCCGTGGATCAGACTGGAAAGTAGAGTCAATTACAGTTTCGACGGGTTTTCATGTTTTTGTTTGTTTGTTAGTTTGTTTGTTTGTTGGTTGTTTTTTTTTTTATTATTTTTTCACACTAAAATTTTAGCACATAATCAACATTAATTTACCGACTGATTTATCCATAACATATGTAATAGAAAACTGTAAAGCTGAAATAAGACAGCCGTAAACATGATCATAAATTACAGCAATAAAATAGCTGTACATGTATATCAATCTAGATACAAACACTACTCTTGTTTGCAGTAACCTATTCGTCACACAAATTACGAATAAGGTGTGCTGGTCCCGTTCGGTACAAAGACATGTTAAAGTGATTCACAAGGTTACCTGTCTTACGTCTAATAGTCACACACAAACGTTACACTTTCCAACACATATTCATCTTACACGACAATTTAACACATTCTTTGTCACATACGATGCTTATCATGTTTGGGTTGCCGTTTACAATATGAGGAAGACAGGGACAGTAGGTCATATCTTCGCAAACACAAGAAACTATGCAATAGGATTTTAGATATACAAGTGTAGCTACATTATTCCGGATGATGTAAGAAGACTCTCCAACAGCATTTTTTCGTACCTAACAACAGACGTCCTCGAGAGAATGAAGTGCATTTAAGTGAAAAATATTTTCTTTCATACATTTTCTATATTTTCGATGCGATATGAAAAATGTTTATTCGCTGCATAATTGATAAGTAACTGACATATATTACGAACAGAAGACAGAATCACTTGTTTATTTTATAGGTGCGACTACGTAAACTGAAATTTCACAAATATTTAGATATGTTGTATGTAATGTACCATATTTGAAACCCAATATCTCTGCTCTTGTTAAGGTCACAGGCACCAAAAACGCAAAAGCAAACTCTTTAAAGGTAACATGTACTAACAATTGTAGTCATAGTAACGCCGATATACTTAAATCACGGAAGTAGCAAGTAAAGTTACCGCGCTCCTATTTTATAATACTATTGAACCTTTCTACTTTTCCACAAGTATATTCTTGTAGTTGGTCATTTGTACTAGGGAAATGTTATTTGTTCTTGAAATAGCGTAGAAAAATCTTTCATTGGTGAGTGTTTTTCGTCCTTTCTCCCGAACTGGAAGTTAAACTAACTACCAAACCAGGTGTCAATCAGGATATATTTTGGCTACTGTTGTTCTTTTTTTACGTGGAAGAGACCAATCAAAGTATTTAATTATGGGTAAATAAGTGAAAAATTTTACCAACAGACTTTGGTTTTAGTTTTTAATTTTATCACACAAACTGTATGATTAAACAATGCAACGCCTTCAAATACGACGTTTATTTGCTTCCGCAACGTTACGTTACATTATTTCATAAACCTGTATATTTGCTCATAACGAAGAACCTGACCCGGAGTTGCCAAAATCATTTTTAACGCATTCCAATTCTTCAGTTATGTAAAGGATGTTTAGGATATATATGTAGAAAAGTAAATATAACGATAAGTAAAGATGTGGCAATATGTGCCAAAGTGTTGAAAGACATAGCTAGATAAGATCAGGATATTACCAATATGTACTGAAAACAAAGTAATGAAATGAAAACAAATCGTATCAGGAACTTCAACACAGTTTGCAAAAATGAGTTTTACCAAAATTAAAGCTACGGGAATTATTGGTTTCACACATTTTTTAAATTTTTGACAGTTGCTGACTTTGGCCACCAAAATTATCAGTTTCTCAGGTTGATCAATCATTGTATCCACCTAAAAACAGGTCGCTAATACTATAACTTCTGTTTTAAATGACCAAATACTGTTAGGGATAATTTTAATATGTTTTACGGTCCACTGACGCCTACATCAACTGCCATAAATTTAAATTAAGCAGTTAAAATATATCCTTTGACAGAGGTCTATCTCAGGAAAACAGCGCAATATATTCGAGACCTTTATATAGTTGCAAATAAACATTTGAAGAAGTGAAAGTGAAAACATGTTCACAGAGTTGTTAGAAGTCGAAGATTCAAATATTTAAATTAAAATGTCTGAAGCTTAAATACGGACCAAAGGCATGGCTAAAGGAAAACTTTTGCCCCAGAACTCGAACGCAAGGGGACAATATTCGAGTAATAAATTCGGTATTTTTAGCACCTGAACATTCAGTCTAGAAACTTTTAGATTTTGTTAATAAAAAGAACAATGATAGCAAATAGTGCTGTTGAGATTTTATATAAGTTCACTTGATGAAATCAACCGAGAAACACAGGTATCGTTCCACAAGGCTCCACTACATTGTAAGGCCAGTTGCAGATCCCTCCACTCCCATCGTAAACCAAACCTGCATTATCGGAATATATAATTATCAAAACTTATCTCAACATCATTGTATTATCGGCTGACGCCATGAACATCATTGATGTAGTAAAAAGATCGTTCTGCACGTAAGTATTTTCGTAACACAACCAGTGAATGTTAATACATGTCTGAGGAAGGTGATAGTGTACATACCTTACTAGTCATCGAAACGTCCCTTATAAACATTCATTGATTGTGTTACGAAAATCCCTACATAAACCATACTTGCAGAAAATGTTAAGAAATATCGTTCTTCACCTTTCAAAGCTTTTCTGATAAGCTTCAGATCAGGACTGCTTGAATCCTACATTTTCTACAGGCTAACACTATCATTCTTTCTCTTGACATTGCTTTCTTAATATGAGTGTAAGAGGTAACAAATAAAGAAATTGAAAATAGTAGAATGGTTAGGATTTGAAAAAAAAAATCCAAGACAAGAGAACATCCTAAACAGTATGATTGTACGTACCCGAATTACAGAAGTTGTGACCGTAGAAAACGCCGTTATGACAAGTGTAATAAGATGTGCAGTTAGTTTCCAGGTCGGGGTAACGGTTGCTATCAAGATTGTTACAGTCTCTCTGAATGTTACAGGGAACACTCGGCCTTCAAGGAAAACATCCACAGAGTAATTATATTAAAGCGAAGGAGTCAATCATATGCATTGAAGAAAGGGGCGAGGGCTATTAATCTTTTGATAATAAATAACAATGTCGCTTGAATTATTCTGCAGTCTCACACACTAAGAAAAGTTTAATTATTTCATCACGAATAGGTTAAGTTTCCTTTCCTGTTTCGGTACAAAGATCACTGTCTTGTCATTATCTCAACGTTTCTACATTAACCTCACCTTAAAAGATAATTTGACTTTGACATACTCACTCTCACTTATTGATGAGACTATCATAACCAAATAATAAACCATAGGCGGCTAGCTAAAAACTATTGGATATCAACGGATAAATGAATAAGGACCTTAACGTAAGAAAATGTATTTCTATGTTCTAAGTCAGCAAAAAAAAATATAACCAACCATAAATTGACACGCATATGATAACTCATCTCACGCAACATAACATTTCACTCGTCACACAGGAACAAATTGACTCATATAATGACTTAACTCACGCGCCACATCGTTTTGTTTCTGGGTTGTACATCTGGTTGAAGCTACAGTTATGGACAGTAGCCACTCCGTGCGAACACTCGGTGTATTTGGTGCACGTTATTTCATAATTCCCGTTAGCTTGATCATTGCAATTAACCACGCAGTCAACTAAAATAAAGAAACAGACTGTGATTATATCTGACATAACATAGCAAACTAGAAAGCAAAATTAAAAATGTATATAAGCTTAATTTGCAGAATTTTTCCTGCCAAAACTGAACTTTTATTTCGAGTTTAGCAGGATTTTTCAGTAATCATGAATCGAGATAACCAGTATTGTTCAAACTACTTCCAGGTGAATAGTAACTAATGTTTTGATGTTGATGTAGTAATATTAACAGGTTTTTGCTTTATAATTAATTTCAAATAATACCATCCAAGTGTTTCGTCCTGTCAGAACTTGTCAGTGATGCTAGTAGTAGGAGCCAACCAACCAATTGTTTTTTCATAGACTTTAATGTTAACGATTTGGAGTATATCATAAGAATTCTTGAATTTAATCAGGCAATTATGGTTTATAACAAAAGTTAAGGGTATTATATAACACCTAATAAAAATAATGGGTCCTTCAGCTCAAATGTTTTCCAGGGTAGCCATTTTGAAAATGGGTGAATTTCGCAGTAAAATTCTCAAAAATCTGAAATGTTTACCTGTTAGTTATTATGACCTGAACTTTTGAACATAATGTTCAATCAGTGGCTGCTAGACATTTTATCCCTGTCTCAACTTTCTATACACAGGGGATGTTTCAAAAGTCTATTTTTTCAATTGGTTAGTTGTTTCCTAGTAAGCGAGTGTGAAAGTCTAAATGGTCTGAATAATATGTTAGAATATTGAAGCCGCTATACATTAACGACGATTTTATACAATACCAAAATGATTTTCATTTAATTCGCGATTCGGTTTCTATCGATATACATGTATGTATCCAAATCACACAAAAAATAAGAATAATTCTGTTAAATTCTTTTCAATTAAACACATTCATTTTTGGGTTTGACATTTTAGTGTTGTGTAACCTTAGTGCGAGTAACGAATGTGACCAGAAATTATCTCCCTTTATAGCTAGCTTGACATGCGCAGTACAGTTTCCTGAAAGCATTGTAAGCACCGGCATGATCAACAATTCAATCTGATATGTCTCCTATTCATAAGAAGATTACGAAGGGTAAAAGGCCGGCAGGCACGCCAGCTCGACCTAAAAGTACGAGGAAGAGGAGGCGACCGGTCCATTTGGACGACTCAAGGCCTACAAACGAGCTCGTCGCAGCTGCAGCACCGCATGATGCTGGTCAGGATAGCCCCCAACAAGGGCAACATGACGAGGAGCGGTGTGTGCCGGTGGACCCCCCACAACAACATAGGGGTAGGCTCAATGATACAAGTACTAGTAGCGATAGTCATGGTCCAAATGTTATGCCATGTAGTAGTACTAATCATGAGAACATGGTTGACGTGAATAACGTGTGGGGGTCGGCTTTGGGATTTGGGGTTCCCCCAAATGTACCCACGGGGTCCCTATCACAAATTGAGGTGGGGCTGCCGGGTCTGGGGTGTCTTCACAACACTTCCACGGGGTCCCCACCACATACCGGTGCTAGCTTACAAGGGCAGCTACAAACGGGGGTAACCAGTAATAGCGAACCCTTGCCAAATATTTTATGCTGTGTGGATGATGGTATTGCTGCCCATGTTCCCTTGCTGTTACAGCAAAAGATACAAACAAACCAGTACATTAATTTGGCCCTCCTTTTGAAAGGTAGTGCTGATCTACATGATTTCTATGCAGGCAGTAGCTTGTATTTAAATGATCAGGGCATTTTAGAATCAAGACCTAGGGTCTTAAATGATAAGATTCCAAATATAGAGAAATGGACAGATGCATTTCTTATTTTTATGTATATTTACCTTAAAAAATTTCCCAATAAATCTTTGGAACTCCTACAATACATGAGTATCATTAGGGATGCTGCAGGAAGGTCGATTAACTTTGCTTGGAGAACGTATGATGAGCAATTTCGCCTCCGCCAGGCAATTCAGCCAAGGTCATGGGCCAAGCTCAATTCTGACCTGTGGTTAAGGATAATGTCTGGGTCAGCACACAGTAGTCACACCGTGGGCAACAGTAATGGGCCAAATACGGGGCTGGCAAAAAATAAGAACAAAGGTGTTTGTTTTAGTTACAATGATCAGGGCTCGTACAAATTTAGTCCGTGTCATTTTCGGCATGCATGTAGGACATGTAATGGAAATCATCCTCAAATAAAATGTAATTCCTTTCGAGGTAAATTTTCAAATTCCAAACAGGCAAACAACACCGCCACTTCAGCCCCCAAAAAATGAAAAATTTTCATTAGGAAAATCTCCAATACATTTGCCTACTCTTGAGAAATGGTTAAGGAACTACCCTGAGGCAGGTACCAAAAATGAGCTGTTAGATGGTTTTACAAATGGTTTTCGGCTTCATTACTCCGGGCCACGGCTTCCTACCTCATCAGATAATTTATCTTCTATTGATAAAAATTTGGATTATGCCAGAGACAAGATTTCTAAAGAAATAAGTTTGGGCCGAATAGCGGGTCCCTTTGCTAACAAGCCAATGTCAACTCTACGTATATTACCATTAGGGTTAATACCCAAAAAAATCCCAGGCGATTTTAGATTAATTCATAATTTATCATATCCAGACAATTCATCTGTGAATGATTACATTGACCCACACTTGTGTTCTGTAAGATATACAAAGTTTGATGAGGCAATATGTATGGTACAACGGCTTGGTAAGGGTGCCCTTCTGGCAAAGGCAGATATAAAATCTGCATTCCGCATAATGCCTATTTGGCCCGGAGATTTTGATTTGTTAGGGTTCAAATTTGACAACCAATATTTTTATGATAAATGTCTACCAATGGGATGTTCCTTATCCTGTGCCTTGTTTGAAAAATTCGCAACATTTTTGGACTGGGCGGTGAGGCAACAATCAATTTCAGCAGAATTACTTCATTATTTGGATGATTTTCTTTTTTTCGGGGGGAACCCAACACTAGTCAGTGTCTCGGTATGTTGACCAAATTTGAGGAAGTATGTGATCAGTTAGGTGTACCTATTGCTCCTGAAAAGACAGAGGGCCCCTGTACAGTTATCTGTTTTTTAGGGTTAGAAATTGACACAATACAAATGTGTATACGTTTGCCAGAGAAAAAAGTACACGAGATAGTACAAAAAATCAAGGTAATGTTAGCAAAGAAAAAAAACAACACTTAAAGCTATGCAGTCACTTTTAGGTGCCCTGAATTTTGCTTGTAAAGCCATATTGCCGGGTCGCACTTTTTGCAGAAGGCTGATTAATGCCACAGTGGGTCTCACAGAGCCTTATCATCACTTGAGAATAAACGACGACATTAGGGAAGATTTGAACCTGTGGTTAAAATTTTTCAATTCCTTTAACGGTGTTTCATGCTTCAGCGATCAGTTTTGGACTACAAATTCTGAATTGGAACTTTTCACAGATAGCTCAGCAAAGAGAGGGAATGGTTTTGGGGCCTACTTCAATGGCAGTTGGACATATGGTGTTTGGCCGGAGTCCTGGTTCGAACTGGGTTACACAAATGATATCACAATTCTAGAGTTCTTTCCCTTGGTAGTAGCAGTGTATATTTGGGGTGACAAATTGCGTAACAAGAAAATATTATTCCGTAGCGATAATCAGTCAGTAGTAGCAATTGTGAACACAATGACAACGAAGTCAGTAACAGTTTTGTCTATGTTACGTGCATTTGTGTTGCATTGTATCCGCCTTAATATCATATTTAAAGCGGAACATATACCTGGTTGTTTGAATGTATTACAGATAGCTTGTCCCGTTTACAGCTTCAAAAATTCCGAAGTCTGGTACCTCATGCAGAGACCTATCCAGTTCCGATTCCAACATGGCTATGGTCAATTTGTCAGATGAAATTGGACGACTTTTGAATGCTAGCCTGTCAGTCAACACTAAAGCCATGTATAACAGTGCATTATGTAACTTTCTGAGTTTTAGATCTTTGTTTGGTCTGAATCAATGTTGGCCAGTGCCACTATCACATTGTTTGTTATTTATATCGTTTCACTCAAATAAGGGTTCTGCCCCAGGCACAGTCAAATCTTATCTGTCAGCATTAAGTTATGTTCATAAATTACATAATTGGGAAGACCCCACATATGTTTTCATTGTCAAGAAAGCATTAGAAGGTTTGAAGCGTTTGCGAGGCACTGATGACATAAGGGCACCAATCACATATGATATACTCCTTAGAATCTATGAGATATTACCAAACATCTGTAAGTCTAATTTTGAAGCTCAGCTGTTCAGGACAGCTTATTGTTTAGCCTTTTTCGGTCTGTTTAGGGTAGGAGAACTTGTATACACATCACCATTAATGGTTAAGCGTCCTCTGCTTCTATCTGATATCTCTTTGAGTGATGAAGGAGTAGTAGTGGTAATACGTCATTCAAAAACAGATCAGCAAGGAAAGTCAGCTACCATTACAATTCCAAAAATTCCCGGTTGTCCAGTTTGCCCTATAGTCAATATTCAAAGATATTTCAATTTAAGGCCAGAACATCCTGGCCTTCTTTTTATACATGAAAACAAATTCCCACTGACTCGTTACCAATTCAGTACAGTGTTACGAAAGGCTATGATCTACCTTGGTATTCCACATAGTAATTTTAAATCTCACTCTTTTCGAATTGGAGCAGCTACTACACTGTCAATGAAAGGAATTTCTGATGAAATTATCAAAAATTTAGGAAGATGGACATCAAAATCATACTCTACATATATTCGTATTGATAAAGTACTTCGTTTCTAGAATTAATAAGAGTTATTTCCCTTTGAATGTATTGTCAGTTTATTGGGCTGGGTTTTAATGGGTATTCCCCTTAGCCACCATATATACTTTTTTGTTCAATTAAGGCTAACCTAGCCAAAAGTATTTCAGATATTTGGATAGTGGGATCATCTATTATCTATTGGGCACACCGGAGGTCACATGCTTTGTCACATCCCAACCTGCATCTCCAAGGTGCAACCATCAAATGGATAGGGAGGCGTGGATTGTCCTGGTCCGAAGTTAGGGGAGTCCTGAACGCTCAGTTAAGACACCATTCTCCACCGCATTTCCTAATCATCCATGCAGCAGGTAATGATCTGACAACAACATCAACATCTGAATTGTGTCCCAGTGTACCATCATTTGGTCTGATATATTGCCACGTATACATTGGCGTGGCAGTACCTCGGTGATGGCAGTGGAAAGGAAGCGTAAACGCGTAAATAGAATAGGTCGCGGTGCAGCGTTAAGTGTTGGCGGTAGGGTGATCAAGCACACAGACATCACCCACGATTGTACAGGCCTTTTAGGAAAGATGGGGTGCATTTAGATGATATTGGAAATGCAATATTTCTAAACACATTACAGGGAGCATTAGAAACTTTCATGGTTGGTCGAAATACACCTGACACTAAACTATTAATTTTTGAATAATTAGATTAGGTAAATACTTATTCTCATGTGTGTATGGGGGATGGATGGTGGAACTGTATAAACAGTCCCAAGTGGCATGTTGTGGCGAGCAGGCATATTTTTACTAGTTTCAAAATGTATAGGTTTGTATGTATAGGAATTGTGGGGAACCGGCTTGCTATGGTTTGACCCTAGGAGTCTGGTAAACTCACATTGTAAACAGTAAACTCCCCATCACACTTGCCTTGTGAATCCCAGGGAGTGGAGATGGTGGAGTTACTTTAATGGTTATTTGGAAATTGGTGATATATATTGTATTTAGGATATATTTAGTATCTATATACAATATATGCATACAGTATTTGGTTTCTCCATGGTGGAGAATGTTATGTATTACTTGCCAAGGTTTTACCCTGGAAGTGAGGTGGGGCCTCGTAGATCTGTGTAGATCAACAAGGCCAGTTATGGTTAGGTACATGCAAACTCTGCCAAGGTTTACCCTGGGGAGGGTAAGTAGCTGATGTGTCCGGTACCAGTTGGTAGATACTCAGCGTGGGGTACTTACCATTGCATGTACCTATTAATCTAGTCATTGGTTTATATGTAAATGCCTGCTCGTCACATTTATTTGAGAATAAGTATAATTAAATGGCTGCGGCCAATAATCCAAAAAATCATTGAGTTTGTTGTTATTTGAGAAAACATCATAAAATAAATACTTAAGAAGTGTAAATTATTGTTCCTTAAGCAGTGTATAACGCCAAAATATCTTTGAAATTTTCTTTTATGTTTGAAGCAGGTTACATTAAAACGAAACAGTAAAAAATCAAAAAGCAAGAAAATGCCTAAGGGAATCAAATAAAGTCATTACATTTAATGTTTTAACACTATGCCAATTAATACACTAAACGTCATATTTAGATGTCAGAGACGCTTGTAATACATTTTACAATACCGAAATTGTGACATGGTAATTCTCCTACCTTAAAACATTTTGAATTTTGAATCGCAGAAGAGAGTTTACATCAGCACCGTAGATTACATCATACATAAATAGAGACCTATATAAATGATCCTGTCATATAAACGTTAAATTGATAGAAGCTTACCAAATCCCTGAGAGATGAAGATTAGGAGACACAAAATAAGCATGGTGGTTGGTGGTTGTTGAATTGTGGGACGTCCAATCTCGTCTACAAGCAACTTACAAGCTTGACCAGCTAGAACATATACAGAGATAACCTTTTAGTGACTTTATCTGAGACTACACCAAACTTATCACGCAGTTCCTGCTTGATTGTTTCCTAAATGTACTTTACACCAACGTACGAAAACGTTAGAAATCAGAAAGACGATTTGAGAATGTCTCTGTCTGTCTGTCGCTCTCTGTGTTTATTTTGCACGATCGCATTGTTTGAAAGAAAGAATGAAAAAGAAAACAAAAAACAAAAAACATTAATTTCATTTCAACAGTGGTTTTAATTTCAAAATATTTTTTATTTCAATCATTTATCGCTTTAGACATTCCGGCTTTGCACTGCAGTAGTTTTTAAAAAATAGGAATAGAAAGGAAACATTCTCCTTTAAACCATATCTATTCCTGTTCAAATTACTATCTTGTACATATCGATTGTGGTATTCATTTCTTATTATCTTTTAATCAAGACGTATTATCAAGAAACATATAGTTATATGAATTAAATAAATTATTTATAAACGGTACAAATCACACTCCTCAAAAGACGCACTACACTTTATCTTATGATTACATCTATAACACAAATGTTTGTTTCAAGCTATAGTGTTTTCAAAAACACTTTCAAAACAATTTGGTCACATGTACGTGAATTCTATTAAAGTGTTTCCCCTTCCGGAACATCTCTTGTTATCCTTGCACATTTTCAAGGGCTTTGCAATAAATTTCTATTACGAATTACAATACCAACACACGTTTAGCACAAAGAAATAAGGCATAAACATATATGTATCTTATAATGTGATTTTATAATGTGTACTATCTTGGTCTTATCTTTGAGAACACAGCACCTGTCACTTGTAAACGGTAACGAAGGAACCCAGACGAGATAAAGACAAGACAAAAACAACACCATACCTTTCGTACGTAGAAATCTTTCTATAACTGTAGCCGTATGTGTTCTATGTGTGTAATAGACACGTTTAGACCTGGTTATTTACCCGACGATATGATATCTAAATATGACACCCTAAGATAGATTAATAAAGGCTACACAACGATTGGTTGTTGTATATTGCATTTCTTTCACCCAAAGTTAATTACTTTTCAATCGTTACAACAAAAATGAGCTTTAGCGAGTGTCTTTTATGTAAATTTGAAAAAATAACCAACTTAAATGTAATAAAAATGAAGCAAACATAAAGGTAGTACAAAGTAAAATATAAACAAGGGTTTATAGGCAGGATTCATACCTCTAAGTGATGGCATTCATATGTAAATAGACCATAGAGCTATGCACACAGCTATATGGAGTGAATGAATTGATGTTAAACAAATTATTGCTGACAAGATATTAAGTAAGTCCGAATGGACATCAGCATATTGATGAACTTTGTTTTTAAAAAGATAGAGTTGGGAGAGACTGAAATTTGAACTAGTCATATGAAGTTTTGCATGTTAGAATAATCAAACTAACCGGGTTCTTGTGCTGTAAGTTTTATTCGGATATAAAGTGTACGTCTCCTTTGACACCGCCCTACTTTAAGTTTTCGCTTTAGTGTTCGCTCCTATGAGGATGACTTTGGAATCGGTTGTCCTCAGGCCGAGTTATATAAGTATTTATAAATGGTAGAGCTTCACGCCCAGGAATTTAAGGAGTTGGACCACATATTCCGAGCTAGACACGGGGAATGGTGAGGGGGGTGGGGTGGGAGGGGGGAGATGGCCGTCCTTAAATGGCCATAGCGATTAATAGAAAATTAAACAATACTTATATCTGTTTTACAATAAGTCTGGATACTATTATCGACCTTGGGAACATACACAAATCAGACTGCACACCAGAAACAATCTAATGAACAAAGACAACTTATTATATGGAATCCATATAGAGCCTAGTGGCATTACCATTGATATAGCCATTCTAAAGAATTAACATATCTATATATCCAGTGTACATGTATAGATTTAGCTTTATTTTAGAATTAAGTTTAACACAATTACTTGAAATACTTAAAGGAATAAAAGGAGCATTAACACATCAGTATAGTTGCTCATGTTACATCACTCTCAGCTAGGACTGGTTTCCACGCAGAGTGAAGGAACACTTACAGCAGCAGAGATATTATAGTGCGTGATAGGAAAATATAAACCTTTCATATGTAAGTGTCTATACATATTCTAAAAACGTAGTAAAGTAATAATAAAGTACATGTATTTGTTCGGATCTCTGCCATTGTTTTTATTATTATTGTTATTATCACAAGCAAACTGGTTAGAAGTTTTTTTATATATAATATACGTTATATTCTTATATATGTAAAACACTGGAGGAAGTCTGAGTGCATACAACCCAAAAGAACCCCAAGTAATATGCACTTCTTGATATTCATAGTAACATTATCTTTGACCTTTGAATTTTAAGTCAGAAGCTACATACAGTATTCCAAGCAAATAGTTTTCTTAGTAACAATGGACATTAGCCACCAAACCTAATAGATTATCGCGCCAAACAGGCACAAGGTAGAATTTGATAAAGACAGCTCAGCAGAATTAGAAATGCATTGTACTTCAACTGATTTTCAATATAGAAATAGTGACAATGACCTTTGACCCCTAAACGAGTATTTAAGGTATTGTGCAGAAACCAAACAAGAGGCTCTATGGTCCTGTATCAATCACCTTCATCTCTGGACCTCTTGGCTTTTGAGCATGTTTGACACCTTGAATGTTCATCAATGTTGTTCATTTTAACAAAGTTTATATCATGTTTCTTGGCCTCTGGGTTATTGAGTAAAAGCATTTCAAGGTTTTTACATGCTGGCCCCCATGACCGTTAATGAAGTTAAAAGTCATTCATTCAAACAAACTTGGCAGTCTTTCAGGCAGTCGATGGAGTTAAAAATATATAGACAGAGATCGTTTTACTTAAGGGCACCACATTCGATAATTCGGGACCATAGCTATAGAGTGCTACGAGAGACATTTAAGAAAAACAACTTAACAATAATATGTTATGCTTGTCCAACCTATTCAGTATATGGGAAAATCCCAAAATTAACTAAAGTTAATGTTAAAGAGGATGTCCAAAACAGTAGAAAATGTCTCAAATGTATTTAGAGACATGAAAAATATTGATGTTTTGCAAAGCAAAAATCATATTTTGCAAAACAACCAATTCTAATAGTTCACCTATATATCCCAAGGAAACAGGAAACCTGTAGAAATGGGGGGAAAATGAAAATATTTAGCAGAAAGAAATGACTGAGAAGAACACATTCCATACATGTTTTTTACGTCTTTCTATTATTTCCTGGCAAGTGTATACAATCTCATCTTCAATAACCAAAGTTTTATTTTTGTAATTCACATTTTCATACCTTAGCAGCCTTAATAGGTCAAATAGAATAAAAACTTTGTTTCTACAAACCTGATTCATGACTCACCCTTAAAAAACCTTGCCTGATTTTTTCCCCCAAAGTCAGGTGTTTTTCTGAAATGCAGATATTTGTTACCATTGTGTACTGCTTGCCAGGTCAGTAATATGTGTAAAGCGGTTACACTTAAAATCTTTATATCTCAAGGTTTTCAATCCATTAAATAAACAGTTCCATTTTTCTATATTTCAAATCTTCGTATGTTTATATTATTTTCACAGGGTTGTTTTTAAAAAATCCTACCTATCAATCAACCTTTTTTTCTCTTAACCTGTTAGTAGAAGTAAACAAGTTTTCATTTATTGTGAGTCCTTTTATAGAGTATACAATGAATCTATGTATTACTTATGACAAGTCCTATGGAGTGTAAATAGCAGCATCAGGTCCGAATTGATTTGTACCAAATATCAGATTTTTTCTCAAAAAAAGTCAATATTTGAGGAATATTCTGGATATTTAAATCAATTGGTAAAGATTAATTGACTTTATTCTTAATGTAAATGGCAACCAAGAAAAAGACATGTGACCAGTGCTAGAACAATCTTAATTTATAGTAAAACGTTGCTCTACTATGAGGTAGAGGAGGGAAATTAAACTCAATGCCTTATCTGGCAAGGTTAAATTCAAAATAATGAACCTATGGTTAGCAAAGATGGTGAGATAATGATGTTTGAAAGTAAAATGTGATGCATTTTCTTTCGCTGGTGTCTTCAGCAATATAAGTATGCTTTAGTGAGGTAACACTGAAGTTTGCAATCCGACCCACAATTCCACACTTCAACAAGGAGACAAAAATGCACATACCGCAGACTCTTGAAACATGAATATATACACATATATATATTAATACACGCAATCACAACACACACGCATGCCACAAACGGGTTCATCCATAAATTACCCCTGCTGATAGGTTGTACGTTAAACAATACAAAACCAAACATTTAGTTTTACTTGAAGTATTTTACTGTTACACTGCTAAATGCTAGCTGCAATATAGTGCTCGATAAAAGAGAACTTCAATAAGCTCGATTGACTGAGGTCCCAGGTTCAATCCCTAGTGGGGAAATTGAAATAAATTTAATTGATCAAACTCTAAGCTAATTTTTGAAATGAATATATTTTTTTACCAAATGATATGCAACTTCAGCAAGATTGTACTGTATGAATCAATGCATCTATTGATTGCTTATGTAATTGTCGTGAAGTGCTGCTAGACTTTGGTGTTTTATCGCCTGACCAGGAATCCATTATTAGCCTTGCGAAGGCCATACCAAACTACATTTCCCAATAGAGCAGAAGTCTTATCAACAACAACACCCTGTGCTTAGTGTCTAAGTAATATTCGCCGTGGCTGTATCGCCTTGTTCATAACTGATAAACAGTAAACAGACAGGTTAGGAGTCATAGGGTACACAGACTTATCAAGTGTTTACAAAACGATACCATAGTGACGAAGCCCCGTAGTCGGGGTAGTTAAGTACCAGACCAGAACAGTCAATACATAAAAGATACACTATGCATGAGAAGAAAATTTCCCTTCATAGAACAATCCCACGGATCAGAATTTAGATCAACTTGGATTGTGAAGATGACTGATCTATGTTACAATGTGTGTGAACTGTAAAACGAAAGTAGGCCTAGCCCAACAAGTTGCAAGCAAACACTGCTATTTTCGCAATAACTATTCGTTTTATTTGATGCGATAGTTATGAATTAAATGAGTTTTACCTTTCGTTGTGTTCTACCACATTGGTTTTCAACAGATACGAAAATCAATCGGTAATGTTCGATAATCTTCTGCTTTTATCATCTGCATGTTTCTGTCGAACATTATTTCCGGTCACGTTCTGATAGTGAGCGCTTCCGGTTACGTCATCAAATGTCATTTCCCGCGAATATATTGGGAAGTGAAAGAAATAAAGATTGCATAAATAAAAACATTTTTGAAATTTATTTTTCGTTTGTTTTATCATAAAAAAAATGATCACAAGATCGTTTAGAAGCTTTTCAGTACTGACTCTTTTAAACGCACATATGCTTTAATGTGTACAAAGATGGCGACCTTAAGCTGTCAGATTGGGCAAGTAATCATCGGACAGTGAACCCGTGTGGTCGGATCAGACAGTGAACCCGTGTGGTCGGACCAGACAGTGAACCCGTGTGGTCGGATCATCTTTTTTTTTCAATATGTATCAAGAGCTGTTGTTCCTTAGTCGCTATGATCAATAACATAAACATTCGGATTATTTTAAAAATACATATTTAATTATTCTGTATTATTTCGTTTTGTTTGTTCGTATATTTCTGACTTGATGCCAATATTTTAATCAATTCATACAGGAGGAAAATGCCATCCATCTTCATCTCTGGAATACCGAAAGGACTCGATAGAAGGATTGTGTCTCTACGTATACGGAAGGATATTGAAAGAGGTATTTTTCCATCAGGATTAGTATACTTGAATACCAAACAGGCCAAAATGTGAATATTTTAGCCTTACTCTCCAACTAATTTTTTTCCTGTTTATACGATTGCATTGGAATTAATTTCCTGAACATTTCTTTTCAGTTGCCCAAGTGAGATCCATTTGGATTCAAAAAGACAAAGTACGTATTTCTACCTAGTCTTTTCCACATATCTACATATGTTTATAAAAACAATGCAATCGTTTTACGATGTAAGGAGTAAAATATTGGGTATGCGATCAGTCTTCAAAATTGTTTTGCTTCAATCGCTGAATTTGGATGATCTAAGATCAGTCCCTCCTTTGTCACATCTTTATTCTATTCTAAGGATATCAAAGGTCAATATAGACACATTTTAACATCTTGCATTTTTTTTTGCAACAATAAGCTACAAGAGCAATTTAACGGAATAGCAATTTAAAGCAAATTACAGCCGTCGAATAATATATCAAAGAATACGTAAAACCACTATTGAGACACTGAAATGAAAAAAAAACCAGTATTTATATTTCGTTTGAAGAAAATAGAACATTGTTTAACTCTGTGATGGGTGGTACTTTTTAAGTAGGTTTTGTAATGTTGGGTTCAGAATTTTAATTTGGGATATCGAGTATTTCGAATTAACAAACTTCGAAGTACTCGACATTTCACTGTTAAGATAAAGGGACCACGGAACCAAATGACTTCCCATAGACGGTAATGTTAACGTTTACCACTGTACTGCTTAAATGGAGTTTTAAACACTGGTCCACTAGCCATAATTTTGAAGAATGTCATCTCAGAAACCTGTAAATAGAATGATTAAAAATTCTACCAATTTGAACTTTTTTTTATATGGGGGCCGCCATCTTGTATTGAATTCAGCACCAAAAATTCATCTTAATTAACAACAAAATACACACTTAATTAACTCCCCAGACAAAAACAGGCTAGGAAAAATATAAAAAAAAAATTCTAATTATTTTACATCTACATGTATTGCCCAGCCCACACATAAAACTTTGGAAACTTCACTCACCTAAATATCAAATCAGTAGGCCCCGATGCATTCACCTTCCTATTAAATCTTCTGCCCAAACGGGGAAAACCCACAATCTATTTTTGATTTGGTTCTGTAGTCCCTATAGACTCATCCACATTTTTCAAATTTACCTCTCCTCGGACTGGATAGGACCATAGGGTATGATGTCCAAATAGGAAGTGGCTGGCTGCAAGTCTTGGGCTGGTAGGTCAAGTCTTCTATTGGTACCGGAGATGGAGATTCCTATTAGAAAAAGACATGAAAATTGAAACAATTTTTTAATTGAAATATAAATATCTTGATGAATTTTAAATCTAGACATATATCTTTTTGTCATACTTACATACAAGAGTATTAATATTGTACTACTGAAAAATATAAACAAATAAGATATAGCCTGAAATCAAGGGGAGATAACCCAGTGCTATCTCCCCCACCCCCTTATTTCTTACCTTAATCTAAAAAAAACTAGGACAAGAGCAATTATTTATATAAATGAGCCAAAACACACACACAGGACAGAGGACAGAGCTAGGGACAAGAGAACTACCAAACAAATCACCAAAAATCGAACCACGGTAGTGACAATAGAACAACCAAACACATTACTGAACAACGAACCGGGCTAGGGACAGGGGTACAACCATAAAAAAAACACCAAAAATCTAACCGGGGTACTGACTACAGAACAACCAGACACACCACGGGACTATCCCCTTTTACACTCTACACAGGCCCATATTTTCATTATAAACAATCCCAGAATCTAATGTCCTCCTTAAATTCTGCCAAAATACCTCCATGATGAAAATCCCAGCCGAACATGTGCAGATTGGTCCCGTCATCTGGTGTCCAGGGACGCTGAATGGCATAAAATGTCAAATCCGGTAGCTCCCTATAGGGACCACGGAACCAAATGATTTCCCATAGACGGTAATATTAACGTTTACCACTGTACTGCTGAAATGAAGTTTTCAACACTGGTCCACTAGCCATAATTTTGAAGAATGTCATCTCAGAAACCTGTAAATAGAATGATTAAAAATTCTACCAATTTGAACTTTTTTTTATATGGGGGCCGCCATCTTGTATTGAATTCAGCACCAAAAATTCATCTTAATTAACAACAAAATACACACTTAATTAACTCCCCCAGACAAAAACAGGCTAGGAAAAATATCACTTTTTTTCTAATTATTTTACATCTACATGTATTGCCCAGCCCACACATAAAACTTTGGAAACTTCTCTCACCTAAATATCCAATCAGTAGGCCCCGATGCATTCACTTTCCTATTAAATCTTCTGTCCAAACGGGGAAAACCCACAATCTATTTTTGATTAGGTTCTGTGGTCCCTAAAGAGGAATGTTAGCTAGGATCAAACTTAACAGATCTAGAAGCTACTATGACATACAATACATTGGCTGCAATGCCAGACTAAGGTTGTGATTTCAGCTGTGAAGATAGGTTTCGCGTGATCGTCATTTCGACCCATTCGTTTAGCAGTGCCGTGAGCTTGGGTGTAGCTATCGTATCTTTCAAATCATAAAATGTCTTTGAGTTAGTAATGTTATCAACATTGATGTAGTTTAGTTCTCATCTGGGCCTATTTTTATAATGACAATAGTCATTACAAAATAACAACAAGATATCCCACAGGGATTTTGGCGCCCGTCATTGAATGATCGTTATTGGTCGTATGTAAGACATAACTTTTCTCTGATTTTCTCTTCTTCCTCTGAATAATCTGCAAAGGAAGCCAAGGAAACAATTAAACACTTTAGAATAAGGTTCTGAGAAATAAAACATAACAAATTTAAACTGCCATTTTGTTTTCGCGATCAGATCCAAAATGAGAAATTTTAGAAATATCCTTCCAGTACTTCTTGAGGAATAGCGATCTCAAATGATTTTTATTTCTTAATTCAAAAACATTGACTGTTACAGGGGTTTGGCTATGCTTTTCTTTACGACGAGACATCTGCTGACTTTGTGTTGCGCCTAAATGAAGTAAGTTTATCGAAATAGCCTGCCTTAAATATCACATCAATAAAATTTCAGTGACCGTGCTTATCAGGTAAACTATATAATTATTTCAAATGAAAAAGAATATGCATAGAATGATAAACATGGAACCAAATTTCAGGCGAAAGTGAATTTAATATAACTTTAAAAGTATTTAAGGTTTTAAAGCTGACAGTGCAAGTTAAAAGCATCCAATTGAGATTTAAAAAAATCGTTTCCGAGACATCCCCCAATTATGGTAGTGTCGTATCTAAGGCCGGACGGACATTTTTCTTTTTTGTTATGCGTGGATACGAGCCGCTATAAAACCGTGTGCGTTCATTCAGACAAGTATCAGTCTATCGATACATGCGCATAGCGACACATCTCTCCATTATACATAGTATACGTTCTCAATACACACGCCAATAAGTTTTTGTTCACATTGTACGCAAGTGTGGAACTTGAATATGGAATTTGAAGAGGTATCTTTATATATTATTTTGCAATAAAAGAATAAATATTTTGGCCTCAACAAAACATGCACCTAATGAAATTATAAACAGAGTAAATATGAGTAAATTCCTACCCGAGTCTTTCCAGTGGGATATGCAGCAAGAACAACTTTACAACTGTTACAGTATTATATCCATAGTTTCCATCGAAATATTTTCCGTGTCTTCGTATTATTTGTGCACGTGTCATAACGCAATTAAAGCGTGCTAAAACCGCACTACTGCACAACAGCCCTAGTGTAGTGTAGACAATAGGAATACATCCGAGGAGTGCTAGTGTAGATATGCGAGTAAAAATCGGAACTCCTCGGACTGTTTACTTGTTATGAAAATGGCTGCACCCACGAAAAACACGTGAGAAGATGGATAGAGTATTTGGGATTAATGCGTTATGCATTCTCCATTTATTTGGAGACTTTATTTTCAACAAGATTTGAAAGATAATTGAGAGACACTGATCCTCTTTCAGCTCAGGTTACAGGTAAGTGCTTCTGTTTGGTGTCGTTCGCGAATACAATTGTAGGTCACGTGGGGTACAGATATAGTGTAGGTGATACAGGTGTGTCACCGTGAACACCTGAGGTTAGAGTGAATGCGAGTGTGACGAAGCACGTTCTTTTTATAGCAGCGGCGGTTTGGTTGTAACCACGCATAACAAAAAAGAAAAATGTCTGCCCGTCCTTAGATACGACACTACCATAACTGGGGATTGTCTCGGAAACGATTTTTGGAAATCTGTACATGTATTTTTTTTTAAATCTCATTTGGATGCTTTTTAACTTGCATTGTCAGCTTTAAGGTTTTACCAAGCAAAACATGAAAATTGATGAATAAATTAATGAAAGGCTCAGCTGACAATGAAAATGCAATTTTAACGTAACTATAAAATAGCCACTTTGTTACAGAAAATCTTCATTAACGGAAAAGCCCTAAGATTGACAGAATGGAGACAACCTCGTCGCTGGTTCAATACTCCAAGGGCAGCAACTCTACCTGACTGTAAGCAACAGATGAACAACGACGTGTTTGTTTTTCAGGGTTACGATACATACACGAAATACAAACAACATCAACCACAGAATGAGGTACTCTATCATCCCGTTCATCACAAGTCAAAGAAGAAAATTCGGAAGAGAAAACCATGGAAAGATGTCAGTCGTCTCTCTCAAGTGCCCTCACCAAAAAGTACAGATAGGCCACTGAAAAAGGGACATTGCAAAAAGACAAAAAGGCGTCGTTTGAAAGCAAAGGTATGTTTGTGTTAAAGTGATTCAGGAGCTAAATTTACATTGAAGTTGTTTCGACTGCTCCATATTCGCGGTGGAACAAAAGAAAAGTAGCTAAAATTTTGCTTTCAAATCGTATTCCCCTAAATGTCAAGGTGAGTGAAACCAAATTTGACCTAAAAGATCACTACCTAAAAAGACAATTATTTCTTATGTAAAGGAGGATGGTTTGGTTCGATCATGATTTCAACGAGACGTGACCCTAAAAGGAAATTAGTTATTTCAAAATGTGCCTTTCCCTAAACGCCAAAGTCGATAGCAAAGTAATTTCATCTGATATATCACTAGGTAATGGCGTTTTGAGCAAACATTAATTTGGACTAAGAGACTAAAGAGGGGGAAAAGGGACGTTACTTGAAAAAATCTAATCCCGTATGAATTCTTAAACATCACTTTTGAAGGAATAACATATCTTGTTTAAATGAAAATGATATCATTTACAACTTTGAAGGATTGCTGCTTAGATTCTAGCCATATTTGACCTGAAACATCTCTACAGAGATCTAAAATGTTTTGTATTAATTGAGTAAAGGCGGGGTGCTAGCTTATGTTAAAATTCTCATGGAAAACACCCACAGTCTGATGTACGTGGGACTCATTTATTCCTAGAAGGACCGGCTTGAGGCAGATTAAAGGATAAAGACCAGATAAAGACACACTTGTAATCATACATTATTTAGTATTTATATTACAATATCCGTCGTAGATAATTTACATTTTGATTTCTTCGCAGTAGTAAAGAGGCTTGGGGTCATGATATTTGGCTAACATTCTGGAATGAAGGGCTACTTATTTTGCCCAAATGAATGAATTGGTAAATTGCACGAGCGTTTTGAAAATTCTGAAAATTATTTCTTGATTTCAATTTTGAAAAACATTCTTCTGCAGAAAGAAGATACCAAGTTCATTTTCTAAAAATTCTTTAAAATTGTAGATATCCAAAACAAGCTTTTGTTTCTTGAAAAAATGTTGAAGTTTGGCTTCAGAATCATTTTGCAGTTAACTTTATCTACAAATATCATGACAAATGCTTGAAAATTGTATATATTTCATTAACATGGACTTGACAAGCTGTTTCCCTGTTGCATGCCTAGATGTGTGGCAAAAAGAAATCATTTCGACAAGCTAAAATGTTTCCAGTGTAACGCCAAAAGGAAAAAAATAGCTATTGAAGGACCTACAAGTGTTAAGATAATTTGCTTTAAAATCACCACTTGTTGAGTCGATAATACTTTATCATTATCTGATAACTACTAACCAGTAGATACTCAATATTGCCCTCGGTTATTCAACAGTCTTATAAATGTCAAAGTTATAATCAGTCTACCTGCTTTAAGTCTTTGTTGTTAGAAGACCTCCTACTTTCATGATTCTTTTGAAAAAAAAAATAGCTTTTTTTGTAATACTTTTCTATTCTATCTCTTAAGCAATCAACGCCAACATCAAACGTTAATAGACGAAAAAGAGATGACAACCTGAAAGAAGTTTCAGCCTGTGCAAACAAAGCAGCAACACGCCTTACCTCCCAGGATTCTCTAAACAATTACACTCCTGAAACATCCACTGAATTAGAAAACATCAATCCCACGACATCGGCTGAGATACCGTCTATTGCAAAAGTCCATGTTTATGATCACTCTAAGCGTCTGTTTAGTATTGAGGTTGATAACAACAATGTACTTGAAAGCATTCAGGGTGGTCTATGGGACCATAAGTTTCCCTCTGGCGATAAACTATTTATATCATATCATGGAAAAACTGTACGAAAAGAGTGGCAACCAAAAATGGGAAATGACGATAACATACACTTAGTTGTAAAAGGAAATGGCGGAATGAAACGAGGTTACCGTGAAGCGCAAGAAGCCAGGAGCCTGATCAATATTCCCCATGAAGAAAATGGAGGCCCATATGAAGATCAGGCAGACGCACCGGGTAATGGGGAGCAGGGTAATCAACCAAACGAAGAGGAACAGACAGCTTCACCCGATTATAGAGAGATGGGGAATCTTCAACAAGAAGAAAAACAAGGAGTCACAAACCCCATTAAGGAACAGCAGGACAGTTATCCACCTGATCAAGAACTTTGTAAGTTTTTTATTCTGAAAAAAAAAATCAATTTTTCACAGATGCAGCGAAAAAAGAGACACGCCCCAGTCCGCTTAGATTAGCCAGACCCTTGGGTTATACAGACTGAAGTCTCCTTCGCCAAATAATATTGTATTCCAAATCCATCAAAATCTCTTAATAATAAAGATACACCCCAGGAGGGTCCGCCTCAGACAAAAAAGAGTCTCCCTTTCCCCGAATATACTCTAGATTATACTATATATCACAAAAAGGATTTGTATTTCATTCCTCTTCTGTATGCTGCCAGGAAGGTCAGCAGTACGATTATATAACACCTCCACCATATACACACACCTTCACAAACCCCGATACTTACTTCCGAATTTAAACAAAAGTCTGGTATTTCTTCTATTTAGAAAGTTGTTCTATATTTCCCATATAGCCCTCGAGATGGTTACAATCGTGGTTTATTTATTTTCCTCTGCCAAGGTTGCACTAGATGAAGTACTTCTTTCATTCCTAATAAGATGAAAGGTTCTTAGCACATTATAAACTGAATCCCTTAACATAAGAAGCTAATTATCCTTGACATATTCAACTTACATGCATTAAATAAGAAAACTTCTTTTTTCGTCATTTCATTTGGGTTCAAACATATCAGCGGATTTCAATAATTTTTATTGCATTAACGGTTCTGCCTTGTTTCACTTTAAACACACTTCAGAAATGTTATCTATCATCTCTAGGTGAAGAAAAGAAAGCAACAAAGAATCTTTCCTCACCGGTAAGTAGTTCGTGTCTTTAAAGGGATGATTTGTTACTTGTAAAACACTTAATCGACCTCTGATCAACCAAAAGGCCCAAGATATGTAATAGGTATAAAACGGCATATGATCATTATATTTCAGAACTTGTTTTATGATCAAATGCAAGAGAACAATGGCGCAAAAACAGCTTTAGCCATTCTCCTTGGCGTCTGATCTGTATTAACACCGATTTAACTTCTTTGGAGTGTCTGAAAGACAGGACAGAGAATCGTTAAGTCAATGAATACTAGAAAAACTAAGGGCTCTTTTTTGTTTTGTGTGTAAACATTTGGGCCATGAAAAAGCAATCAAAACAGTTTCGATGTTCTCTTAACATGGAGACCAAAGTAAATTCGAATATATTCTGTTTATATACAAGAGATGAAAGAAAATTCCGATTTCCATATATATTTTAGACAAAGCCTCAGCCAACTACAGTTCATTTCGACTATGACAAGTTAGCAGAAACGTTATTAAGGCAGATACATGGACAAGACGTGACAACACCGTCAAGCAATCAAGCTACAGGTAAGATTATTCATTTATAACGCACATTTGTCATTCCATGAGAAAACGTATTGGGTTTTTTTCAGTGTGAAGATCGCGACGTGGTGTCTTTGTACGATGTGGTTTGGAGAGAGGTAAACAAATTACTTTCTAATACTTAATAAATCATGAAGGTTAAACTAAAGGTAAAATAAAGACAAATCAATCTGATATAGGCCAAAACACATTATGCATTTATACATTTGCTTGCACGATACAAACGCATAATCCTTCTATAGAGCATACGTCGTGCAGATTTCATGTTTTGCGATCTAACAATTGTAACAAACAATGGGACTGGTTTAATTATAATAAACTCAAATTTAACGGTTCTCTATTCCACGTTGTGTTTGTATATTTTAGTTGACATCACCAAAAAACAAGAAAAAGTTGTTGCAGCAGTACAGGTAATTTTCATTTAATTTTATACAAAAACATAATTCACCAGTTTTGCACATAATAATATAACTACATGTATTATATAGCTATTTTTTTCATTTCTATAACTGATAAAGTATTCCTAGAAAAGAAACAATAACTGTTAGATATCGTTGACTTAGGTCATCTGCAGGGGGGTTCTCAATATTTTTTTAACAATTTTTATAGATGGAAGACCAAAAACAATGATTTCTATTATATTAAGACGTATCGCCTACCATTTGGGAGGGGATGAAAGTAACAATTGTTTATATTGGGGAAAACTTGTGGTTACTTAAAAAAATTGAGTTGAGGGGCTTTTAAGCATTAAGGAATATTTTACCTTAGCGCTTCACACTTGCCCCTGAGGAGATTGTGAAGTAAAACACATGTATAGTCATAACCCAACTGAAGTGAATATTGCACATTGTAATTACTTCTTCGGTGCGGTTGTCCATCCGTCCTTGATTGCCTTGTTAACAAAATGTCTTATAAATCTGGGAACAAATTAATATTCACAAAACAGCAATTTTTATACTCTAAAGATATAGACCTCTAATTCACATAAAGTCATCAAATTAGAACAATACTATTTCTAATGAGAATATATGCTTCATATTTGGATGTACAAAATAAATAGGTCTTGCGTAGAAGGTACTTCATTAATGATACAGTTTAATGATAACAAAAGATAATTAGAAACCTTTGTTGCTCAGTTATCCGAATATATATTTCTGACTTTGAAAACAAGGTACGTACAACGAAATTATTAAACTCTTTCATCGAGTGAGTGTAACACTTTGTTATGAATACGATGCTCATTGTTTAAACCTTGTACATAATTGTTTGAAAATGATAAATTCTACTTGACAGGTCACAAACACATCGCCATTTGTTTCGACGTTCTCACAAGGTTCAGAAGGTAATTAACATATTTTACAAATATACACATACAAGATTATCTATTATTTAGATT
Source organism: Pecten maximus (assembly GCF_902652985.1). Lineage (NCBI taxonomy): Eukaryota > Metazoa > Mollusca > Bivalvia > Pectinida > Pectinidae > Pecten > Pecten maximus. Next base: position 20,469,445 of record NC_047022.1, on the reverse strand, counting down.
AATATAAGGTACTTCTCTACCACCAGGTGAGTAAGATTTTTTCCCTAAGGACCATACACAACCGTACATTAAGACATTTTGTTATTTTGATATCAACGCATGCCTTCAATACTTGAGATTATTGTTTATTATATAATGACGTAAGTTACCGTAATTCAGTTAAATAATTTAATCAAACTAATACGACTTGATCGTATAAGATCAATTATTCATCTTGTTTATATTTCAAATGTGTGTAATTCAAATCAGGATAGTGTAACAAGCACGAGAGGGATGACGAGAAGGTCATATCGACATTGAACTAGTACAAGGGTTCAGTAGCTGAGCCAGGAGTGGTCTTATTGTCAGAAATCTCATTTCATCTATAATCTTCTTTAGTTTCAATAACAAAATGAATATGATTTTATGTAGGGTTATGAGGGTTTTATCAAGATTGTGATTTTACTATAGCTTGGGAAGTTGAAGCTACTATATATATTTATTACATTGTGCGTTTGATTTTCCCTAAACTATTAATATAAGGTATATTTTGAACTATTGCACGGCTGAAATGACTATTGCACGGTCACGTGCGAACTATTGAACACCTGTGACGTTTCGGAATGTCGTCCTATCCTTTAAAGCGTCTAAGTCACTCAGATGTCAACACTGCCGACGACAGTCATGGTGACTTCTAGACTTACAGAAAAGTCGAGATGACAGTGAATCTAAACTGTGTTTTAGTGATTATTGATAAAACAAATATACCATGGGTGTCTTTGCAATAGTCCAGAATATTTTACCCACGGTACTGGTAATCGTACTTCGTGTTAAATAGTCTGGAGTATTGCACAGACACCCATGATATATTTGTATAATATACTTCAAACTTAGGTTGATATTTATAGGAATTTATAAGCACGAGAGGACATTTCTATTACATGAAAGTGATAAGGAGCAGGGATAAAGGGGTTTCGATTAGCTAAAATTTCAACTTACGTCTGTGCACTGATATATCAGAATCAGAAATGAGGGAGGGTGAACCGTTAACCATAGCCAAAATTCGGGATATATGACAGAGTGGTTATATGTTTTCATTCATCCCAAAACTTATCAAACTGTAAAGCTCATTACCCTCTGTTTTCTTCTCCTATGAATTGACGGAATTTAATTAGTTACATCAAAATCCAGCTATTACTACACACTGCTACATGTTTAATGAAAATCACTTTATCGTAACGTACTGAGGCTGTACCTCGAAAGGTCAATGCGTATCCCGGGGAAAGAACTTACACAAATTTGTTCTGTTGATACGATTTACGGAAAAAGGTACAAAGTCATAAGTACACAAAATAATGAAAAAAATGAAAGGGAAATAACTTGTACATGAAGAGTGGCCTCCCTTGAAAAATAGAAAATTTTGACAAGAAAGGTCTCATAAAATTACCTTTAACCTTTAAATTACTCATGATAATTTCTGAATGTTTAGCACAGTCAAATTATTATTAAAATGTATATTTTACAACATAGACTATATAAATGCTTCAAAATCAAATTTCGCAAGTTAATAACCCACATCTTCTCCAATGATATGAATACGCTCGTAAACATGAAGCAATATAGATATAAACTTCATAAATTGTTAACTACTGTTAAAAACTGTACTCGTAGGTTACATAAAGCCAACTATTACATCCAAGAACAGGGACATGCATAGCAAAGAATGTTTAACGTAAACTACCACAACAAGCATGGGTGCGGCCACATTATATTTCCATAAACAAAACGGCGAGTTCAACAAACAGCCGCAGTGACTTATATAACAACTGACATTACTTCTTACTCATGTTAACTCTATATAACATTGTTAGTATATCACCCAGATCAGTACAAAACACAGCCTTGTAAACACATGCTTCATCAGCAGCCTAACTATCAGTGGCACAATGTACAGCCTCGTTCTGACACAATGGACCTGCGTGACGTCAGATTATGGAGAACGTGATATTGCGTTTTGGCACTAACACGTAACGAATGACCCAAAACGAAGTAGTCCTTCTTGTAGCATAACACTGCATCGTTTTCATACTTTTCCAGTAATGTTCCGAAAATGGAACTAATTTATTCCCAAAAACAAAGGAAAATAACATTGAAATATTGACCTCGATTTGTACCCTTGACCCCAAAATATTTTTATCAAGGGGTAATCTCTATTAATACTGTAATGAGTCTTCTTTGTTCAGTCATGATCCAGAATAACATAGAAAAAAATTCCCATCTATATGTATCTAAACTGGGCGCCGCTTTATCTCCCTTGCACTAAGGCTTGACACACGTCATATATCTTTAAAATCATCTCGTAGAGGAAAATCATTTTAAAGTTTTGCCATAATATAAATCGATGGGACACCCTTCGTCCATGGATGAGTCAGACCCTAAGGCAAAATTCAGTGAAGAGTTCATAACTAGGCCTCATCCAATCTCTCCCAGGGTTCCGTGCGCTCTGATGAGTGTAAGGAACGATAACTCCGGTAAGAGATTGGGTCTCATCATTAATAATAATGACAGAAAGACGAACAGACGACGGAAAATGCGCATTGTATGAGCTTATCGGTGCGTTGGAATTCTGTAATATTTAGCTGCAAATCTTTATCAGATATTCCATCCATTTTTTGTTTTTGTATATTTTCAGATTTTCAAGCTGACCTCATTGATGAACTAAAACTGCAGCCTTACTTTCCTGATAAGTTGAAATACGCCGATGTGATGTCAGTAAACGATTGCGAAACAGAAGAAGCAGACACATTACCGGACATCCCAAGGTTAATTCTACGAAAATTGATCATGCTAGATTTTACTAGTAGGGAAAAATATTTAAATATATACTTCAACAAAATTAACAGAGTAGTAAGAGATGAATCTTTTAAAGCACGCCAAGACGGCAGTTCGACGCCATCGAACGATGATTTTGATTCACTTTTTATTGACGACGATATGCACGACGAAGTTGTATCGAATGGTGTTAAGTATAGCCCTATAGATGTGTTTCTGTCGATCTTTGTTTGTTTACATCCCACATTAAAACAGAAGGTTTGCTCGAAAATGTTCGCATGTCATCTCGCAATACCTTTCATTTTTCCTGTCCAAACTGACAAAAACCAATCAAAAATGTTAATGTTTTCTATGTGGCCTCTCAGACCAATAACTGTCCATAATGGTAAAACAGAAATATCTGTAGTTAACTGTAAACAAAACGTTGTGTCATTTATAAGATTAGGACGCCCACGAATATCGAAATCTAAACTGGCTAATGAACTTTTGAACGATTCGCCTCACGATACATTTTTTAATTACGATTGTGTATTGGGTTCGAGTGATAAACATGCATGTCTCGGACTTGTTGAAGCTTCATGGCTTGCACCTTCTCCAAAACAGCAGAGCGCATTTAAAAGAGTAACATTATTTCTTAATCTACGGGGAGATGCATTTTGTAATTCAGAACAGATTGATTATTTAAAAAGTGTATCTCAAGTCATGATAATAGTTACAGATATACAAACATTGAAAAATCAAAAAGCTTTGGATTGTTTTAAAGTACCTCATTTAAATGTGTTGTTCCTGCTAACAGGTAATCTACCAAATAAAGCGTTCATCAGTAGATATAAACAACACTACTTGGCTTCATGTCCAGATGGTTTTAACGCTGAGTTTATTCCAGTCACTGAAAACGGTAAAGCAATCAGTTCATCGGAAATAAAGGTGGCAGTTCTAAAAATAACTGGACCATTGCTTTGTGGAATTAACTCCTGTAAAACCGTACACGACATGTGTAAACAAGCAAAAACAATGGGAATATATGTAGATGAGGACGTCCATACCTGCGAGACAGGAATCAAGATGGCAAATCTGATTTTTCGCCAAGTCCAGGACTGTGATCTTGCAGATATCAAAACGAGGTTTACACCATTACAGAAAGAGTTTTGTAAAGTATATACAGACGCAATGAAAGAATTAAGTAAGACAAGAGATGACAATAAAAAGATAGAAAAACTGAAGGAGAAAATGCACTTACAAAGGCAAAATCAATGGCATGCTTACAAAACTGGCGATCAATTTATGAAATTGTGTTATAAGTATGCTTTTAAAACTGGATGGTGATTATCTGGTTTACTTTCTGGACTCAATGAAATTTCATCTCGATGAAAAATCCAGAACGGAAATGCATATGTATCGTGAACATTTTTCAAAAGCCTGGGATATATTACAGAAGCCCAATACAGATAATCCCGAGGCTCAAAAGAATTTTGACAATGCTGACCAAAACCTCAGCGATGCCTCATTTGGTATCGAGCATATTTTTCGTGAAATGGGTCAAATTTACGAGGCAAGTCTGATTACAAATGAAAGTGATTTTGGATCCAAATTAGCTATTGCTGTTGCAAGGTCCATAAAACTAGGATATCCATTTGAGTTAATGGATGGCGATGTAGCTAACGTCCCATTACGTTGGATAGATAGCGTTTTCAAGGAACTTCGGTTTATGCTACATGACGAGCGTGTACTTACATTGTCTATCCTTGGACTACAAAGTTCCGGAAAATCAACACTTCTAAATGCGATGTTCGGCCTGACATTTGCAGTAAGTGCAGGTCGGTGTACACGTGGTATTTATTTGCAGTTATTACCTGTACGCAAAGGTGCCTTTTAATTCAACTATGTACTTGTGGTCGACACGGAAGGACTGTGCGCACTCGAACAACTTAATCAGAAATATAATCATGATAACGAGCTGGCAACCTTGGTTTTAGGAATGGCAGACTTAACGCTTATCACTATAAAGGGTGAAAACGCTGGCGAAATAAAGGATATTTTACAAATCTGTGTTCATGCATTCCTACGACTGAACAAGGCAAACCTACGTCTTAAATTACGCCAGTCTTGCATTTTCATACACCACAATGTTTCAGCTGTGGGCGCTAGAGATTCTATGATGCGCGCAAGAATGAAGCTTGACAAATTACTGAATGAAATTACTTTGGTAGCTGCCGAACAAGAAAACATCAGTGACATAAAAGTTTTTAAAGACGTGATAAACTTTGATAGTAATCAACATGTGTGGTACTTTTCTGATTTGTGGAAAGGGGATCCACCCAATGCCCCAGTTAATCCTGGATATAACAGAGATGTTCAAAGCCTGAAATTATGTCTATTTGATAAAATAACCAAACATAAAAATTCTTATTTGACTATTTCAGAAACATTTAATGCATATCAGGGACCTCTGGAAAGGTATATTAGCGAACGATTCTGTTTTCAGTTTTAGAAATAGTTTAGAAATTAAAGCATATAATGCACTAGAGTCTAGATATCAGGAATTAATCTGGGAACTTGAAAGATTTAAAAAAAGGTCTAGAGAACACTGCCAAAAACAAAATGATGGAACAAGCTGCATTATGTAAAACAGACAAAGTGTATCAAAATGCACGGTTTAAAGATATACAAAGCGAATATCAAAACGATTTTAACAAAAAAGCAAACAAATTGAAAGAGGATTTGCATACGTATTTTATGGTGAGTGAGAAAAAGGATGACATTGCTCAATAGAAAAATAACAAAATGTTGTCCTGGGATATGTTTGTCGACAATTGTCGAGGTGAACTGGAAAAACAGTTGACAGATATGCAATCCCATTGTATAAATGATTATGCAATGACTATCTCTGTGGAAAAGCTGAAAAAGGACATTTACAGTAAGGCAACAAGCGTAGCTGAAACAATGAGAGGAAAGCGGCCTTCCGCTGAAGATATGACGAGAATTTTCGATGAAAGGTGGGTATATTGGATAAAAGATATTAATGTTGTAGAGAATCAACCGATTGATATCAAAGAGTCATTGAGGTTAATGTTACATCAGACTTTCGACAAACACGGAGCAATTGTTGATGCTGAAATAAAAAAATAAAAAAACTCGGATCTTGCGTATGTTACCAGACTTTGGAGAAAAGCCTCGATGATTCTCATTTTGACGATAGTTGCATTAGCATTAAAAAAATTTGAAACTGCCCGCAACAAAAGTCGATTCCACTAAAATACAATACGAAGTGGTTCAATTTACTAATGTAATCCTACGGGACATTGACACAAGATTGGGAGACCTAACTAAGAAAGATTGGAAATTTAACGAGACAGACATTAAAGAAATTCCTAAGTGTATTCTGAAGCACATAGAGCAATTTAACCTTGACGCAAATAACAGCTTTACACTTCTCGAACCTTATAAAGTAAAACTTGTAGTGCATGTTTTTGGACAGGCTCTTCCATTGTTGGAACGCCTTGATTCAGAATATAAGGATAAGCATAGCATGAAAACCAAATTAAACAATCATAAACAGGACGTTTGGCATCATTTCCAAGACATTGTAGATGAAAAGTCTGCAACCATGATAGCAAGTAACAGATTTTGTGAAGTCATTCGCATTTATGTTGAAGAAAATGTAAGAAGCCAACTTCCTGATTTGATATTTCAAGATATAGTTGAAGACTTTGGAAAAGAAAAGTATGCCTTAATGACGTGTGTAATGGAGGACCTAGCAAAGCAACACAAGTTTAAATCCTACATACATTATATCGAAGATCCTTACTCGTATACCTTCAACTGGTTAAATAATTCCATCAAAGACAAGTTATATGCCAAAAAGGCATCAGCGAATCTGGAAAAGATATTTAAAACTATTTGTGCAAATATCGATAAAATATCAGCTTCGTCTTTGCAAAACTGGCTAGATGTTTTCCAACACGGAATAAAGGATACATTACTGATTCCAATGGAGTCACTTTTCGCAGTTGAAGGTCAAACGGTAACAAATTTCAACGATTTTATAAAAACTGTTAAAAAAAGGTCTAACAGATGTGTGTGTCGAACTAAAAAACAAATTTCAAATAGAGACAAAACATACAATCAAATGGCATGGTGATGAAACACCCGTCCAAATGTCAATGGAGAAACTTTGGGGTTGCCGAGCTACGTGTCCCTTTTGCAAGGAGCCATGTAAAGGTAATTCTGGTCATAGCAATAGACATTCGTGTATCATGCATAGACCAGAAGGTGTCGCAGGATGTAAAAGGATCTTCACGAAGAAACTTTGGGTAGAAAGTTGCAGTAATCTTGTGAACTCTTGGCTTTATACATACCGATGCTTTCCCCATCCAGATAGTGAATGCAAAGGAATGTATTCGTTGCACTTTCTCCATTTCTACAGACATTACGAGTGCTTTTTTCCGTCCTGGGATATTCCTCCTTGCAATGACATGTCGTCATCATCTGCATATTGGGTATGGGTTTTATGTACCTTTAATGAAGATCTAGCTAAACATTACCATGGCCAACTTGCAGACATTCCATATTCGTGGAAATTAATTACTAAACAAAACGCCATTGACAGTCTTCGGGAAGATTACTAATCGGAAGTGTGAACAATACCGAACAGGATTGATGACCAGGAATGTGATCAATTGCTATTATATATCTATATTGGCGCTGGTAGCTTTCAGTGTATTACTGAATGTAAACAGATAAGCAGAGTGATAAATTTAAGCACTCTCAGTACTTTCTGCAAAAAAACAATATACAGAGAGTGCAATTTGGCGCAATCAGGATTCAGCAGAAGACTTTCCACGCGAATTAAATATTTGATAAAAGTCCATTAAAAACAACCCGGATTACTGCGCGTTGAGCTCACAATTCAAAAATTGCGTGTCTGGTAGACCTAGAGAGGGAAAGTCTTGACATATGCATGGCTTACCCTGTGGTCTTGATGATTTAATATCATCACTCATGTAACAGTAAGTTAATTAAATCATATTCAGTTTGACTTTAAACTGGGAGATCCGGACACGGTCAGGCTTCTTGTTTGACCAGTGTTTTGATTGGTCAAATCAGCAAAAAATTATGATTTTTTTTATCACTTGTATCGAATGAATATGTTTTCTATTCTTTACTGGTAAAAAAACCCAGTAATATATATTTTTATATTCACAAGTGGACATAAACAATCGGTATTTCCATAAATTTATTCGATTGTATAAATAGATCAGGGCGTTAACTTGTCATTGAAATATTTCACAAATTATCGATTTAATTCTATGTACTGTTTTTATTATATGTTTGTTGGAAAGTTTGTTGTTGTTTTTTCGTTAGAGAAAATGTATATGGCGTTTAATAATTGCAATGGATCGATAAGAGTTGAATTTATACAAGGACATTTACCGTGTTTTGCTTAAAATTTATCACATACAAGCTTATATTGGTTAAAAGAACATCATATGTTATTGTGTATTAATCAGATTACATGTTTTCGTATTTATCTATTGCTAAAAATATTTATCTTTACGTAATATACAGGGAGAAGGTACATATAATATGACTTCAAAAAAATTCCGATATTTTAATGATTTTCGACATGATGTTCCAATATCATCATACTTTATCTATAACTGTAATGTGAAGTAACACCGCGAATGACTCACAGTATCTACAGGAGAACAGTTAATTCTCGTTTGGAAAACGTTTTCCTCTAATAGTTTTGTGTCATTATTTATAAATTAGTTTGGTTGGTATATTTATCTAACGTCTAAAAAATATCAATATATACAGTGTATGTTTATTATGAATATGATAACGGCCATATTTGCTTTTTATTTTTATTTTTTATTTATTTTGTTTTTTAATTAACATATTATTATCCAGTGATCTTGTGCATATCGCAAATTATGAAAACTTTAAACTGGCATGGAAAGGTTTTGCGATATGCAAGAATTGGAGTATTAACTTTGTGTTAACATTCATATATTGAGGGAAATTGAACTGATCAGCTTAAAATGGCCATTATCTCTCATTGAAAGAAATATGATAATTTCATCAATTGTCTGAAATTCTAAATACACATTTTAAAAATGTTTGTTGATTTTATTATAACAGACATGCTACAAAATGCGCATATTTTATATAGAGAACATCGACACAATGCGTGGAATTATTGAGTATTTCTGGTCTAACAATGGAATTTTCGTGAAATAATTGAGTTTGTTTTTGTTTGATATTTCTTGCTTTGCTTTACAATCTAATCATTGTGAAAATGGAATTCGTAGTAAGTGGACACTAACAGTATTTAACCTCTCAACCTCTCCGTGATTGTCCTTATTTAATTATGTTCGATCCTCTCTCTGTATTGTCGGTACTTCTTATCCTTGTATGTAGATATAGGATACAGGTATAATCAATGTATGTAATGGAAGTGGTACTTAATAAAGAGCTTGAAATATTACCAGTTCCATATGTGTTTATTTCATTACTGATTACGTTCCTTTTTTGTAAGAAACAATCAAAGAAAACCGCTATAGCACATCTTGTTTCTGAAGATACTGCATAACTAGGTATATATCATTATACTGCACCACTTTTTACATTTTTTTTTTTTTTTGTTGAAACTTTTTGCAAATAAAGTAGATGAAGTACAGTGAAACCTGACTTTACCGAACACTTAAACGACATCCTGAATCATCTGTCCATATGCAGAAAAGCGTCACCATGCTGTTTTGTCATTGCCGACACTGACTGTATCGTCACACTGTGATTTCCGACACATTGTTTCGGCCCCATACAGTGTCAATAAATTAAGTTTCTTTCTACATCTATGGGGTATTAAATCTAGCGATCATAGGAAACGGAAAGCGTAGTAAAAATGTCGCAACAAATCAAATTTTAACTGTAACAGGAGACGGGTATGGCTTTGCGAGTAAAAGCTAGTCTGGTATAGCATTGCGTATACGAGGTTTACAACTACATTCTGACATAATAACGAAATCATGATTCAAAATTGATAAAAAGGGGCAAAATATTAATACAAATATGAATTGGCAAAGAGACTTCTGAAAAACAACAAGGAACTTCAGACCAGGAGAGTAAACGTCTTAAACCTCATCGGTGACACTCGTCATACAAATCTTCATCTAATCCGGGTTAGGTCACAACCTCAAATGGGAGTTAAGGTGACAACGGAATCACTATATGCTTATCAAACGGCATTATCTTTGCGTTAAACATTAGTTTGAACAGTTAAGCTGGAGATATTGGCCTCACACGACACGTCGATGACAGGGGCATTCCGACTATTACGTCTATCGGAAGACCTCTGGTGTCATTCACACGATGTGTAGGATGTGATAGGTACATAATATGTCGAGAATTCAATCATTTATCCACATGAACACCATCATCATTTACTCAGAATGGCGAGGAGTTACTGTACTTTACAAACACATTTCTATTATCAGGATTGATATAGGACAGAAGCGACACAACGTCTGAATGACCACAAATACAAATATTTATGTTTTGGAAATAGGGTACATGATAAAAGCCTCTTTATCACGTCAGCGGTAATGAGTGACAATGCCGTAGAACAGTGACGCCTTAGCAGTGTGTTCCTTGAGTATCATTCGTCGTTTTATTTTTTAGATCTTAGCCCATTACGCTTGTGCTGTAACAGTGAAAATACTTACACGTGCTCAAATTGTTTTGAATTTCTACTCCAGATGGAGTCAGTGAAACTACCAAAATTAACCTCTTTCATTTGTCCATAAAATTTGACAAGATTAACACCAGTCTACGGATGTGAAAAATATATATTGTACACCAGCCGCCCGCTTCAGCACAGAAACCTAAACTTATGTGTGGGGAAAATCTCAATAGGTTTATTTTGCTGGAATAGTTCTGAGTCAGAAATAATACAAATATTGAAATAATTATGTTGAAGTTTGTTGCGTTTAAAGAGTGAATATCACCATCTTTTGGACAATTTTTATGTTCAGTATGTATATGTATGTGTTAAGTCATATTTTAATTATTGCCATTTAAAATGATAAATTTATGTAATACATAAAGCAATGGATACATTCTGTTATCTAATCCACAGGCGTCTGCTTCTGGCTAGTACGAATAGAAAAGAAACAAATTACTCCTACTTATGGTGTTCCGTTAGGACCAAATTTCCGATATCGCTCCTTCGCTCCTTCGACCTAAACGCGAAGGAGCGAAGGAGCGAAACACGATGGCGAAGGAGCGAAGGAGCGAAGAAGCGAAGGGGTGAAGGAGCGAAAATACGATGGCGAAGGAGCGAAAACACGATGGCGAAGGAGCGATGGAACTTCGCTCCTTCGCCATCGTGTTTTCGCTCCTTCGCCATCGTATTTTCGCTCCTTCGCTTTCGGAAGTTCTATAGAGGGTAATTGATTTTTTTTATTCAGTATTCAAAATAATTTTGCAGCTACCGTACCTTGAAGAGACGTTTAAAGAATGTTGGTCTCAAGAAACGGGGAAATTGGAGTTTAAGTGAAATTGTCATCGCTATTAAGATTAATATACAATCTCTCCAATAGTATGTTCCACGTCTTATAGTATTTCGACTGATCCTACTGTATGTATATATGTATATATGTATCTTATCCATCTTTAAGTTGAAAAAGTGGCTCGATGAACCGAACTATTTATGAAAACTTCACACTTCCACACTTCATTTAACTTTCAGTTTAATATACTTAGTAGTTATCTACTGTTTTCCATTTGGGAAAATAGATGAACCACTGAAATTTTGGGAAACACTTTTTTTGTCTAGGGGAAACTGTACTGAAAGAGGACGGAAAAATAGGGCTAAAACTCACTGAATTGAAAGTTTTGATCAACCATTTTTGAAAATTGTAGAATCTATATGATAAAACAAAATATTTGATTCAAATTTAGTGTTTGCGTAATTATTTTTTTATGTAAAACTCTAACAATTTGGTTGCCTGGTAAGGTATTTAAGGCTTCATTTATAAACACTATTCAATCTTTATATCAAAATGAGGAAATCGAAGGGAGTGGACAGGTTTTTGGATGCCGGAGCTTAGCAAGAAGACTGTTGTCAAAGCATGGCATAGCTGCTAGAAGGTACTTTACACTACATAATCAATAAGTCGTCATAGTTGCAGGGGATACATATATTTGTATACTTATATAGGTGGTGTTATGCTGAAATGATTGTTTTCCAATTTTCTGGTGGCGTCACGTGACTAAGTCAGTAATTCTAAATATAATATATGGTCGTTATTACTATACATGCAAGTAGATTAATATCAGACATGTATAGATATATGTCTCTGTTAATATCTAATATTAAGGATCAAATCATAGATAGAAAAGTAATATTTCTGAATGTTTGAAAGCTATATGTATGTCATTGTGGTGAACGATTACATTTTGTTCCTGTTCTTTGCAATATTATTCTCATTCAGAATCAAAGAGTCCAGCACAAAATTAATTTTTGAACCTTAAAGTTGTGAACATTCAAATATACATGTATGCACATGAATTGATAGTCCTTGTAGATCAATTTTGTGCAACTTAATTCATTAAGATCAATATATAGTGTACTACAGGCATTTTTTTTTTCTGAAACCACTGAAAATAAATCAGGGAATGGAAAAAAACCGGATACTTTTCGAAACTGCGTATCCAAATATTTCTTACCTTCTACATTAAGTAACTGGAACTCTTTAGAAGATGTTATCAAATCCCTACCTCTACCATCTTTTAAATTAGCTCTCTCCCAAAATGTTCCCAAAAGCAAGCCCTGCTTCTATAGTTATGAGAAAGAAAATTGGACATTATACATGCTAGGCTAAGACACCGTTGTAGCTCCCTTAAAGATGATCTCTTCCATGTAAATCTAGTTCAAGACTCACATTGTGCATATTGTGGGCATTTTATGTGAAAATGCATACCATTTCCTTTTCGAGTGTCAATACTTTTCCACTGCCCGTTCAGATATGTTTAATGCTTTAAATTATTTGAATATACAAATTAATATTAATTTGTTACTTTTTGGTAACGAAGACTCGGCTTTATATCACTCGTCTTTATATCACTATTTGCATTATGTAAAATTGACTTATTTAAACTTTGACTTTGTAAATGTCTATGTCATCAATTGTGTAAAATGTTTTGTTGATAGGAGATGGCTTCATAAGTTGTCATAACTTGTGCCAAATCCTTTGTTTCTTTTTGGACAATAAATATGTTTAAAGTCAAATAAACAACGTATACCTCCATCGAACTTCCGAACGCGAAGGAGCGAAAATGCGATGGCGAAGGAGAGAAAATACTATGGCGAAGGAGCGAAAACACAATGGCGAAGGAGCGAAATTCCACCGCTCCTTCGCCATCGTGTTTTCGCTCCTTCGCCATCGTATTTTCGCTCCTTCGCTCCTTCATCGTGTTTTCGCTCCTTCGCCATCGTATTTTCACTCCTTCGCTCCTCCGCCATCGTGTTTTCGCTCCTTCGCTCCTTTGCGTTTAGGTCGAAGGAGCGAAGGAGAAATATTGGGAATTTGGCCCTAACGGAACACCATACCTACTACATCAAGATGTAACACTTGAAGATCTACAATGCATCGACTGTGGAACGGAAGTAGACTTGATTGGTCGACAATTTTAACTAGTATTGTTTATAGAGCTGTCGACCAATCAGATTGACCCTTGCATACCACTCTAAAATATACAGACTACTTCTGTTCCACAGTCGATGCATCGTCGGCTATCACGACCGCTTTTGATCCATTTTCTCCTCTTTGAATCATTTTCACCCGACAAAATAATAACATGCATTGATATTTAAGTAATCTAAACCAAGTTACGTTACTGAAGTACGTGTGCATTGCTATTTTAGTCGGATTGAACTTAAATTCCAAGTGAATCGAAGCACACACCCTCCTTTCGGTTTTCCGAGTGTTACACCTTGTTTATGCAGTAGGAGTAGGGGATGATATATTTTTTTCTATAAATACTAACCAGAAGCAGACGCCTGTGATATAGTATTAATAGAAAAAATATCAGATGGGTACTTTTAATATATTTAATATATCTTTAACTAGTTCAAATGTGTTTTAAAAGAGAATGACAAGTCCTGAAAATTATACAGAAATAATATATATACAATAAAATACATTGAACACAACACTGTAAATAATTCTCAACCCAGTAACACTTCACCAATACATAAACGATATATTTGTCTGTCGCTTCGAAACTAGACAAATCAGTTCTTAAATAGGCCTTCCCAAATATCCACGAAAAAAACACTGTGTATTTATCTTATTTTATTCTATTTATTTAATTTCATAATTCTTGTTTTTTATTTTTCGCACAGAATCGTCCTTATATTTTTAAAACATGTATAAGGGTTGCTTCCCGTACGCCTGTTAAAATAGTTGAACAGTCAATAAGAAAACCACTCGGGCCTCTCCGTCAAATCTTCTGTTTTTCGAAGATGTGACGGAAAGACCAAAGTGGTTTTTCGATTGGCTGGCTCAGTTTATTGACAAATGTGAAACGATTTGGGCAGACGATCCAAGCAGAAGAGGGTTCACGCACAGAAAACGTTAAAATGTAACAACGTAACAGTCATGAACTTTTGGGTTATGTCGAAGGATTGGTTGAGTATACATACCAAATATGAAACCTTTATATTCCAAGTGTTATAGACAGGTTTTCGACTAATTGAAAACAGTTTAACAGGGCAGAGTATGTCCCAAATGTAGCAAAATGGGTATTCAAAGGTACCCATTTTGCTACATTTGGGACATATTCTGCCCTGTTAAACTGTTTTCAATTAGTCGAAAACCTGTCTATAACATTTGGAATATAAAGGTTTCATATTTGGAGCATCTAACTGGGTACCGAAGTTGTGTCCGAGAGCACACTTTGTTGTTTTAGTAAACGATAATATCTGCGTATCACTAAAAACATTAGTTTTGTTCCTTCATCAGTTACCATTGAGCTCACGTGTTCAATTGTACATGGGATGAACAATTTATGCATTTAAACCATATCGTAACATTACGAGTAAGTGGTATGTTCCAGTGTCGGAGTACACATGGGGCAGATATCCGCCTTTCCTGGCAGCTGGTACAGTCATAATAACCATAATTTGTTTTGAACTGGGCGAATAAAGCGGTTGCCTATGTCAGTGTTCTTTCTCGCTTGCTTTCGTGCAACAAGCAATATGTACTTATCCCAATAAATTTCGATGCAGCTACAAAATATAATCAAAGTACTGAAAGTACTGAAGACACAAACGAAAACAAATTATTTTAACTGCTTTTGTTTAGTGGGGACATGGTCAACTTTGTATGGAACATCACCAATACCTGATTAGGACTAGGACAAAATATTGGCAAGAAAAGAAATTCATATCTACTTTTGATTGCAAGTGCGTCTTGGCAGCTAATTTTCAGAATAGGTACTCGGGTAATCTTATTTGACATCTTCAATGGGTTAATGTATACGTAGTTGTAGATGTAATATGAAGGTCCTAGATTACCTGTAAAATTAATGAGGCCTTTCTTTTCAAACTTTTGAGGATCCCATGCCTATAAGCGCTTCACAAATTATCATTATCATTAGCATTTGAAAAAATATTTATACATTTGATGTAGCGCCCCATCTAGCTACCAGCTTTTAGATAAGAGAGAGCTCAGGTTAAAAACATTTGTGTGATTGTTTTAGGATTTTATCGTGTGTGCGAGCCCTGGTTTGAATGATGTTATGTCAAGGTTTTGAATGATATTTTGTGGCAGATTGTTCTATCCCTTCAGTGCCTTCTGTAAAATAGCGATAACAAACTTCAATTGTCAAAATACAATATGGCTGCCTGTCGGCCATGTTGTTTTCCGATTAGTCTCAAAATGCAATATCCATAACTAGGCACCGAGGGGAACCTACATATAAAATTTGAGAAAGATCCCTTCAGCACTTTCTGAGAAATAGTGATAACAAACTTCAATTGTCCAAATCCAAGATGGCTGCCTGTCGGCCATATTGTTTTCCGATTGGTCTCAAAATGCAATATGCATAATTAATGTAAGCACCAAGAGGAACCTACATATGAAATTTGAGAAAGATCAATTCAGTGCTTTCTGAGAAATAGCAATAACAAACTTCAATTGTCAAAACCTAAGATGGCTGCCTGTCGGCCATATTGTTTTCCGATTGGTCTCAAAATGCATTATGCATAACCACCCACCAAGGGAAACCTACATATCAAATTTTAGAAAGATCCCTTCAGCACTTTTTGAGAAATTGCGATAACAAACTTCAATTGTCCAAATCCAAGATGGCTGCCTGTCGGCCATGTTGTTTTCCGATTAGTCTCAAAACGCAATATGCATAACTAGGCACCGAGGGGAACCTACTTATGAAATTTGAAAAAGATCCCGTCAACACTTTCTGAGAAATAGTGATAACAAACTTCAATTGACAAAATCAAAGATGGCTGCCTATCGGCCTTATTGTTTTCCGATTGGTCTCAAAATGCAATATGCATAACTAATGTTAGCACCAAGAGGAACCTACATATGAAATTTGAGAAAGATCAATTCAGTGCTTTCTGAGAAATAGCAATAACAAACTTCAATTGTCAAAACCTAAGATGGCTGCCTGTCGGCCATATTGTTTTCCGATTGGTCTCAAAATGCAATATGCATAACTAGAAACCAAGAGAAACCTATGAAATTTTAGAAGATCCCTTCAGTACTTTGAGAAATAGCGATAACAAGAATTGTTTACGGATGGAGGGACGGACGGACCACTGACGCAGGGCGATTTGAATAGCCCACCATCTGATGATGGTGGGTTAAAAACACCTGGGTCTGATAAACAGACTCTGGAAGCGTAGAATGCGGATGTAGACAGGGCAGGGTATACCATCACGACGGGCACATTAAACTAAGCACTATATTCAAAACTTAGAATTACATGCTCATATCAGCTCAGACTTGAGACAGTTTCTTAAGAGTGAACATGATTTTCATATAGCACTCTACGTTATATGTTTACACTCCATACTGTGTAGCTACAAATCATCTATACAACAAAAACACATTCATTCACATGTACAGTTCAAATCAATTTGAAGTGGAATTTTGTTTTTCACTTATGTACATTGCATCAAATATTCTCCGCAATAGTATATGTACCATATACATAATTGTAACTGCATGATACATATATATATGTATGTATGGTATATATATCATGTTAATTAATGTTAGTGAGATGTGAATGTAGCTATATGTATTGATATCATCGATTTCAAAATCAGAGTTTTTTTTTTAATCTGCAGCATCTGTCAGATGAAAATGTAGTTCGAATGCCCAAACTGGATGAACTGTACATGTAGTAGCATTCTTCAAAGTCCATTATGAATGCTTTTCATACAAATGTATTTCTTTCAATTGTTCATGTGTTTAAATTATTAGAACACTGAAGTAATTTTTATTTTCATAAAAATGGAAGTACTGCTTATCTTTAAAACTAAATTGGATATTGATAAGATAAATTTGCCAAAATGTTAAAAATCAAACCTTATTAAGTAGAATCTAAACAGTTGTAAATGGCTAAGCCCACTATTCTTAACAACAAAATTACTTATTTTGATTCTCTGTCAAATATAATCAGGTTACTTGAAGACTTTGTCAGAAAAGTTAACACATATATACATTATTAATAGTTGCTTTAATTAAATTAATCTGAATTTGAACATTAAACCGACTTAACAATTTAAATGAAAAAAATGTGTTTTCACCATTTACCATAATTGACAAGAAGAAAATAATTATTTAACTCAACCTATGATATAGTATGTAACAGTCATCAAGACAATACTATTATCTTTAGTCATGCCAAGTTATTTCACAATAGGATATATGCACAACACAAAAAAGTTTTACAAATTTTCGTTGTTTAGAAGAATAATGAACTTAGTAATTTTTGCTGTTCTTCTCAAATAATATGTACTAGTGTTGTAAAGAAAAAAAGATTAAATAATAATAATAAATCTAAGTGATAATAAATTATTTGCATTGATTTATCAATAATTTACTGTGCATTAGTTTAAAGGTTAATTTAATTCAGAAGCTGAAATGATTTAAGACAGAAAAAACCGCAGATGTAGGAATATAACATTTCCACTGCCTTTAAATATCTCTGGTTAAATTTAGCAATCAGTACATTTCCATGAAAAATGGTGTTTTCTAAAGAGTTACTGCCCTTTAACCGTCCCTGAAGCGTTCAAAACTCCACCAAACATAATAAAGGTCTATGTAGATGTACATCGTAGACCCCTTTCTTTTTTATAATATGCTTCGACTGTTATGTAATATTTCAAATGATAATGATAGATCATTTTCTTTTTTTTTTTAAACCATCACGAATATTAGAAAAAAAGAATCAGTCGCTATAATTAGAGATGAAATTTTCAGTGACGTCTACATCTGCATGCAGACAGCCACGTTAATGCGGTACGCGTTCTGTAAACGAAAAACTTCATGTGCATTACGTAGGATATAATCAATAGATCCGAAGTCAATATTAATATTCACAAGTCCATTTGACATTTCGAAACCCTATTCAGTGAGAATTTATTTAACTTTTTATTTGCAAACATGCGTATGGTACTCGACTGCCGTTGTTGTGATATTGTCATGATGAATAGACAACTTTTTTTCTTTCGTAAAAAAACATCTATATAATCTAACCATCTGCAGACTACATCAATCACATGCAAGTTAATATTTCAGTGAGAAAATGACATTCAAAGTTGGGTTTGATCACCTACTCTTTCTTTTATAATTGTTTACATTACTGAAAGATGGCGGACAAAATCGGATGCTGGATGAGTGATTTTTCAATGTACAAAATAACAACGATATTCCGACGAAACTTTATCAATATTATAACCCATTCAGTAACATGCCACCAAAGAAAAAAAACACATAGATGTCGATGATGAAAATTCAGCGTGATGTTAGTAGATTTTTCTTCCGGGTCACAGGTAAGCAGCAATATGGCGCCAGCGAAAAGTCGATTGTATCATTCCGCGTGAAATCTAATGCGTTCAACGCGGAAAAATATTCTTACGTATCATCGACAGAACATACTTAAATTAAATACTTTGAAAACTATCTATTTGTGAGGTTCTGTTGTTTTGTCATATATCTAACGAAACTGCAGTGTTGCATTTGACTCCGTAAGTCACGGGACTATTTTTTTTTTTGCGATAGAATATGATTGTGAAGTGGCAGTGGAAGTTGTGTCAGAGCGAACGAAAATGCCAAAAAAAAACACATTGTCCTGTCAGCTTTTAAATACAACAAAACAAAAGGTGATTTTTTTTAATAGCTGAACTTCACTGTATGTCATTTTTTATCGTGAAGTTTAACAAATATTTACTGCATAACATTACGGAGTTACTGTAAAGCAACGTTTAGATTGGCCAACAGCAGTATCCGCCAGAGCCCTCAAAAGCGCTGACATAGACTCAAACTTACGTTTGTGTCTACGTTTGTGTCAACAAAACAAAAGGTAATTTTTTTATAGCTGAACTTTACTATATGTCATTTTTTATCGTGAATATTTACGATATTTACAAATATTTACTGCATAGCATTACGGAGTTACTGTAAAGCAACGGTTAGATTGGCCAAGGCAGTATCCGCCAGAGGGCATCGTAGATTTTGTCAGCTACACCTCAAAAGCGCTGACATAGACTCAAACTTACGTTTGTGTCAAAAATAAGTTCTTAAGTATTCTACGGAGCCCCTTTTTCGACATGCTAATATTCATCTCAAGGATGAGCTATTCCATCTTGAAATGAAGTGTATATAAAGGTCTTTGCATTCATCCACATCTTTTCCAAATTTTCCTATTATATAACAGTCGTATCCAGGTATCAAATTTTATATCGGGGAGTTTTGATATTCGCCGATAAAAATATTGTCATAATCTGGTATATTGCAGTTAGGGCGTACAAAATGTATCCAATGTCCTAATAGCATGGTCGTAAGATCATAAATTTGATATCTTGGATTTCTTTTCTTTCAAAATAACTCCATTCTTCCCAATGTCTCCATTGACATTGCCTCACTTTCGTCCTTTAGTTGAGCGTTCGCCCCTGTGATGAAGGCATTGGATTCTGCCCCTAGTACCCGAGACATTGTACAGTCTATAAAAAGGGTAATAGTTGCTACTCCTGCCAAGCGCTAAGCCTTTTGGAGTGTGATGACTGGTGGTGTATCCTGTTGGATGCCCTCGATAAGTTGGCATCAGTTCCGCACTATCACAAGAAGACTTCCAAAAACACCAACTCACAGAACACCGGAATCTCGCATACAGGACCATAAATAACCATAGTTGTTGATAGTACGTAAAACAATAAAACAAAATAAGTCAATTATGATTCCTATATTTATTAAGTATCCATGAATCAAAAATGATATTGCAAATAATAATGTGCTTTTAAAGAAATTATTACATGAGTGTTCTCTATATAGAAAGCAAATGGAGACAACGTCACTTAATGACATGGAACATCTACCATCATTACATAAATATATATAACGACCAACTGCAACCTCTCCAACTGACATCTCTCATATATAATATAGGTAAATCAAGTATAAATGTAGATATGCGGGTCATCCAATATAAAACAGGCTGTGTACTAGCCCTCGAACCTTACGACACGCATTACACGCCACGAGACTAAAAAGTTAAAACAAAGTAATAATATTCATCTGATTGGTTTTAAATGGCCATGGAAGTCAAAGGAGTCTGTGACCAAGATCACATGCATCACCTGCGATGTCATGAAGAAGATTCGTTGTGATATTTCTTTGCTTGTTGTGTGGTGTAGCCTGCTATACGGTATAGCGGGCTGTACGATGTAGCGGGCTGTACGGTGTAACTGACTGTACGGTGTAGCAGACTGTACGGGGTAGCGGGCTGAACAGTGTAGCGGACTTTGCGGTGTAGTGGACTGTACGGTGTATCGGCCTGTTTGGTATATCAGGCTGTACGGTGTAGCGGACTGTACGATGTAGCGGGCTGTGCAGTGTAGTGGACTGTACGGTGTAACTGACTGTACAGTGTAGTGGACCGTACGGTGTAGTGGACTGTACAGTGTAACGGACTGTATGGTGTAGCGAGCTGTACAATGTAGCGGGCTGTACGGTGTAGCAGGCTGTGCAGTAGCGGACTGTACGGTGTATCGGCCTGTATGGTATATCAGGCTGTACGGTGTAGCGGACTGTACGATGTAGCGGGCTGTGCAGTGTAGTGGACTGTACGGTGTAACTGACTGTACAGTGTAGTGGACCGTACGGTGTAGTGGACTGTACAGTGTAACGGACTGTATGGTGTAGCGAGCTGTACAATGTAGCGGGCTGTACGGTGTAGCAGGCTGTGCAGTAGCGGACTGTACGGTGTATCGGACTGTACGGTGTAGCGGACTGTGCGATGTAGTGGACTGTACGGTGTAGTGGACTGTACAGTGTAACGGACTGTACGGTGTAGCGAGCTGTACAGTGTAGCGGGCTGTGCGCCGGAATTACGGTAAATATATATTCACTTATAGAGAGGATATACTGCCCAACGTTACAACATGTAAAACTACTTCGCAAATAAATTCATAAACATTACTGCATTTCAAAATAAACTAATGTCGTCATTATGGACAGATAAACAGTGAAATATGTTCATGATGAATTATCACGTTGTCGATCAGATCACAAACAATTAACAAATTATATGGCTCTTTTTCTGTAGACAGTTATTATTTTCCTTTTACTAAATTCAAAACAAAACTTATCCCGTTTTCTGTTTTAGCAAGACGTAAAAAGAAAATTCAATGATAGCTTAATATTCAGTAAATAGACAAAATGCTATCTTGTCCTTCTTACTGCGTGATCGAATGTTAGATAAAAAAAATGTGTCAACAGTGAGCTTACAATTTTGTCTGTATCGAATAGAGTTAATCAACGCTTCCAAACCCCCACCCCGTCCCACACCCAAACCCCCACCCCGTCCCACACCCAAACCCCACCCCCTCCCACACCCAAACCCCCACCCCGTCCCACACCCAAACTACCACCCCCCTCCCCGTCACACACCCCCTCCCACACCCAAACCCCAACCCCGTCCCACACCCAAACCCCCACCACGTCCCACACCCCCTCCAACATCCAACCCCCACCCCATCCACTCTCCCAACACCTTTTATAATTGTATCACTACTATAAGACGAAATATTGGATATGAAGCCGATAACTATTCCGTTATTTAAAAAAATGAAAATGTCTCCGCTAAGATATTCCCATGAACCTATATGGTAGCACATAGCATCCAAAAACGAATATATTTCCCAGCATAATGCATTACGATCTCGCATTCATAAACCATAAATAAACATATTCTCCTTAACAATATAGTACCACCTCGTGTCCATGAACCATTAATAAATATATTCCCATGAACAATACAGTACCACCTCGCATTTATGAACTATCAATAAACAAATTCTCCTTAACAATTCGGTACCACCTCTCGTCCATGAACCATGAGTGCAAATGTAAAACCATGACATGTCAACAGAAGTGCCTTGGACGGTGTTATACACAATCAACATCAGTATTTATTTCTGAAGAATATTGACAAGGAAGAACAAATGATTCTAACGAGTTAGTGCTGGTTTAACAGATCCTCTTCCTTTGGTCTAGTCACAGATCATTTCTACGAATGTTCAACAGGTTCATATAATAAAAAATAAATGCGTCAGTGTATTCAAGAAATGTACTGATTGGTATATCACGAAGCAAAACCAAGTAATTTTTATAAAATGGACTGGATCAATGTTGTACATTGTTTTCGACAGCAATACACGCTGTAATCATCGTCGATGACATCAACGCTCTCTTTCTTTAAAGGAACACTGCAGTAATCCAATCTGTCGATGTTTATGTTGTCACTTTAATCCCTCTAAGTCCAACAATGGGCAGCGATCATGATTGCAGCAGCTGGATTAGGACGTTGTCTGTAAGACTTCTTAAATGCTAGGATGGCCTGTCTTGTGTTCCCTAACAGTTGGTGACATATCCCGACCAGATTGTGTAAGATGGGATAGTGACGTACACCGTAGATACGATTGTTCCGTACAGCCATGAGATCCTCGAGGATTGTCTGGGACTGGTCGATGTTGCCGAGTCTGAAGGTAGACAACACAAGAAGGAAGAGGGCGTACGGTAGTGGTGGAAGTATGATGGGGTACTCATTTGTTTGAACCTCGACTTGTAATTCTGGTGGATACAAATTGTACCCCTCTTTACATATTATAAATGGTAATACAAATGAACGTTTTGCCTTCTGCAGTAGTGTGTATCCTTTACCGCACATCTCTGCCATGTATTCCAAACCATTACCGTGGTTCTGTATTAACCCCGTCCTATGACAGGACAACACCACTCGTGTTGCTACGTCAGAAGCTTTAGTGTAAGATCCAACATTGTAATAAAACGTTGCCAGTGATAACAACCCATTGCAGACATCTGTGGCTGACGACAAGTGGAGGAAGCGTTTGTGCCTTCTGATTTTTTCGTACGCAGTTTTATTGCTGTTATGGTGGGTATGAGTTAGGTTGGCAATACTGTTACCAGAACTGTGTGATATGGCCTGAATAAAAAACAGCAATCCAATATCGAGAATGTTGTCGTCAGAATATTTCAGAAATACTTTGTGAATTAATCTCAATGCGGTTGCACTATCTATACAGTTATCAACATACATTGCTTGGTTCGTCACTACAAAAGAATCATCTTTGCATTCTATATATAAATGTTCACCTGCCAATGGATACGTTGATTGATTTTCTTGTATGATTCGAGGTAAAGCCTGAAGACTCGGACACTGAAACAGACAAGTGTATCCCATACACTGATATCTATTCAGGACATGGAGTAATCTTCTCCTGTTGTCGCCAGTTACTTTGGAAAGAAACATGTTGTGGGTAGGTACAAAGTAGTTCGGCAAGTATCCGGTCTGTACACATTCCAGGAGTATGGTAAAACAATACCAAAAACACTGGACAATGTTATCGTCCACCCACATAGAAGGTGTGGAGTGTTCTATCGCATGGAATACAATTGTCTTCATGAAGTAGGAACAGAGCAGTTCATTTATTGACTGATCGCGTTCGATGCACTCTTTTAGGAACATTTTCAATAAAGCATACGTTTTCAATTGTACGTGATTGAACGACCAAACAAGAGATTTTTCGGCTGGTGCAAAAGAAATCCGCCATTGCATTGCGAAGAGTTTAGAATGTTTGTCACCAATTGCAACAACATGACAACCACCTTTAACGATATAACTAACCAGATGTCTGGATGGCCAAACACAGTATTTTGTACGATAACTGAAATCGCTGAGGTGATATGGCCATGACCGGCAGTGGAAACAGTGTGCATAATCAACCTCACTACCAAACCTCTCACCAGGCAATGTCGAACAAGGTCCGTGAAGGAAATGATCATGTCTCAAGAGGTTACTGCTGAAAAGAACACTAGACAAGTACTTTGATCCATTGAAATCTGTCAGCGAATCTATGACTGCAATCATCGAAAACGTACTTCGGAGCAATCTGAGTAAAGTATACCCCGGTCTGCAGTTAGTGTTGTCCATGACCAGGATAGTTTTACTGGCATCTCTATCTGGTATCTCATCATGTGGTTGAACAATGATCACGCTATCCGGTATTACCATAACATCGTCATCGGAACTGGCAAAATCTAATCCCTCTGATCTTGAACCAGTAGATATGGATGTGAACCTTTCAGAAATTACATACATTTTCTCAAGAAGATATTTCACAAAACGTCTTATATTCACTGTCTTCTCAGAACCTACGCCGGGATGGCGATCAAGATGTTGGGACAGATACCTGGACACTTTCCGTGTATCTGTAAGATCCATGTTACTGTATGCCAATTTAGGAAACTTGTACTGACATCATTCTGAAAGAAAGAATATTAGATAAATGCTATGTAACTTTTGATATGAATGTGCATCAAATATATCCTTCAGATCCTATAGAGACAGTAGTACACGTGTCCTTTTGAGAGTGAATATTGATAATGTGCTTTGTATCAGACAAAGATTTATTTGGTTTCAGGATATACCTTTACTGATGCAAAATACCCATAGCAGGAACCTTCGGTAACTTCCATTAGGGCCAGCAAGAGTAATTAATAAAAGTAGTGGATAAAAGTTGGAAAAAAAACTATCTATAGTATTGTCAAGTCATCCGGAGTTCTTTTTTACCTTGCTGCTGCCTGCTAAAATCTATCTGTTACAATTTGTCATTCAACGCAAACTTGATACAACATTTCAAAAAAAGTCTTAACACTGCTTTTTCTCTTTTTAATATAAGACTAGATCAATGACTACAGTCCATGAACATATATATATATTTCAGAATTCTAGTTATGAACTTACCTCAGTGAAGTATAGATGTTTCCCATGAGGCTCTTCTTCTGGTAAATCAGGTGTACCAGGAAACCCATTATCTGGCCGCTTCGTGCAATGTACAGAGTTTCCCTGAGAAGATGACGCTTTAGTCTGGTAACTTTAGGTGATGTCACTGCTCATTTTGTGTTGGAGAATCCTGTAAAATTTTAGTAAGACGTTCGGGCAATACATCCTCCTAAATACCGCCCATGTGGCGTCAAAACGGGTTTTATTAATCAAACATCGCAAGTCTATAACCATTACCACAATGGTCGTTAAAATGAATCATAACTTCGATTGTTGGCTGAAAGATGGGTTCCCATACATCTTCGAATTTTCTTCTTCCACGAGAACACAATATTTATGATGAAACATCTTTATGAATGACTTGATGAGCGAACTTCAAGTTAATATTTCCAACACCTTATGTCGGGGAATAGCCACTCGCTTCCCACCATATTCGCTCCATTAGTATGTATGACGGTATGTCAAGTGACCGTTAGAAGCCAATGAGCTTGTAATACGTATGTTGTGAAATCACTATATATGGAGGTTAGCAGAAATTTCCATGTATGGAAGTCAAAACTTATATTTTCGATTTGATATATATTTGTATGTTAACGTTTATTTCCGTCCTTACATGATGTTGAATGGTATAGACTTTAATACAAACCATCTCAATGATTTCACCCACCGAGTCCAACAGGATGGTAATCGATCGTATAACGGCAACATGCCAAAATGTTCAAAATTTTATTTAGTATCAATTGGTCACGTTTTAACAAAAGACTAACATTTATTCAAACTAGAAAATATTATAAAAGAAACACGGATGAATAACACCTTTAACACAAATTAAGTAATAGTTACAGTACAGATGTTTTGTCCTCCTTTGTCTGGCTATATTGTATGCGGCCAAAACTGTGGAAATCTAGACGGTTAGTAGGAAAAAAAGAAAAATGGATATAAGAGAATGTTAAAATGTAGCGATTCGACAGGGAATGTTGTCTTGAATATAAAATCAGATATGGTTAAAACATATGCTAGTTTTAAACGTGGTCTTGTTACCCTCTGTTAACAGGAATGATACCTACGAATATCAGTTACATTTGAAGTGCCCCCCCCCCCCCCCCCCCCCCCCCAAGAGTTGAGAGTAGGATTTAGGGAAATCTATGAAAAATTTAATTCCAATATCAATATTGAAAACGCTTTAGAATCAATTGTCCCAGCCTCTGCTATTGTTGCTTTATAGAATAATCTATTAATGATTAGGTAATAAAGCATTAGTTAAGTCCACACTAAATCCTCCTTATATATGAATTTATATAATAATATATTACATATAGACATCATTTAAATACATAAGGGTTAACTTAAATATATTTTATATTATGGAAATACATCAACACACACAAAACGGAGTAAACACATCCCAGTTTTTGTATTATGGCTTAGAGTACACTCCTGGTTTTGTGTTATGCTCCATAGATAAAAATATATTCAAGTTAATCCTTATAATTAACTTTAAACAATACCTGTGGGAATCCATCTCACTTTTAGAGATGAACTCTTTTCTCTTAAAAATGATTACGTCACTGTATCAATCAATCAAATGCTATAATGAAAATGCTTGTTACAAGCAATTAATGAAAACATTTAATTAGATCACTGTTTTAAGATTATTTGCTATTAATGCTGTTTTGTTAAAGGGACTATTACCTTAGATTTCAACCTGAGGAATTGTAGAATTCGGCCTATGAATAATAAGAATAATATGAATAATAAGCTATATCAATAATCAAAATAACAGAAAGTGTTAGTTTTGTAGCATACTAGAAAACATAACGTTTTATATCCTTTTCTCATAGTGTTTTTTAACCATATAGTCCCTTTTAAATATACAGAACAAAACGACCGAAAAAAAACTTTTTAACGAATGTTAGTCTAGTAAAAAAAATTCCTATCGGGTTTCCACGATGACAATGTACTAGCAAAAACATGTGTCATTTCAAGATTGCTTTTATTATTATACAAACAAATCATCAAACGAAGTAGATATATCGCACAGTCAAAGAGTATTACTAACGATTAGATACACTGATCCAACTCTCGCATCAATGTACATCCATTCTATTTTATATATCGTTGGGTCTTGAATAATAACACGTGTGTATGGTCTTCATTAAATGTCCATATGGACAAACAACCTGACAACTCGCTAAGGTGAAACTTTGATTCTATTTCATTGCACGTTTTGTTCACCACTAATATCAGTCAATGACGTGGTGTGCTAATTTCATAGCTGAACAATGAAAACTTTACTAATATAGATGACAGAGATAGTTAAACAATAGTTTAATTTTCCTTGTCGTGTGGCAGGTTTGATAAGCCAACAGGAAATGTACACTATTAAACTATAGTTGTTATCGCCGTGTCAGGAGTGAGTACTAGAACTCTATACAGGATCTTCCTTATTTATCAGTTTTAAATCCACAAAACATTACTATATTATTCGAAATAATTGCGTTTAGTTCCATTAAAATTCTCCCCACATTACAATTAAATCCAACAGATCATCATGCTTTCCTCCTTTCTGGTATGGTTACAACCTTCTTTAGGAAGGCGACTTCTTAGACAATTGGTTGTTAAACAAATATCTGCCACTTCTCAACGATATGTAGGGAAATCAGGTTTACTATAATCTCATTTCCAGGATCGATGATAAAGTTTTGTTTTATTTTTCTAGTCTTTTCTTTATATCGTGAAAACACTGGATATGTAGAGTTACTCTCTGTTTTGTTGACAAGGTTTGGTTTGGTTTGGTTTGTTTTTGTTTAACGTCCTATTAACAGCCAGGGTCATTTAAGGACGTGCCAGGTTTTGGAGGTGGATGAAAGCCGGAGTACCCGGAGAAAAACCACCGGCCTACGGTCAGTACCTGGCAACTGCCCCACGTAGGTTTCGAACTCGCAACCCAGTGGTGGAGGGCTAGTGATAAAGTGTCGGTACACCCTTACCACTCGGCCACCGCGGCCCCTGTTGACAAGGTGAGACAATGTGCCTGGTTGTACAACTTTCAAATGGGATTACATGTCATTCCTGATGGGAGTGTCACGCAAAACAAAATAAAACTCAGAATGAGAATACTCTTCAGAGCAGGGGTAGGGGAGGAACTCCCACCTTTTTTTTATCTGCAATCCTATGTCATTCTTGTTTTAATAGCATTATATATTCTTGATCTTCAAATCTTAAGACCTCACTTTTTATTCATTTAATTTTGTATGTACATACTCCAATTACTCAGGAAAATAGCTACTAACCTAACAAACAGATTTGCTTTAGGGGCTTATTTCCAAGTGAAACAGCAGCTCATTGGTTGCATTGCCATAAAAAAAAATGTGAGACCTTAACCTCCACTCACTGCTGGGTCTGTAGGTATTGGTAACTCGTTATAACTTGGCGCCCACCATTGAATGATCTTTATAGGTTCTATGTCAGATTGATCTTCTCTCTACTTTTCCCTTCATTTAACTAATCTGTGCAAATTGAGAAACATCCCTCCAGTACTTTTCAAACAAGGGAATTCTAGCTATATAACAAATTTCAGATTTTGCGATAATGGCTGTTTGCTTGCAAGGTTGTTTTCAGGACAGACTGGTCCCAAAATGCAATACAAGGGACCAAGGGGAACCTACATATGAAATTTGAGAAAGATCCCTTCAGTACTTTCTGAGAAATAGTGATAACAAACTTCAATTGTCAAAATCCAAGATGGCTGTCTGTCGGCCATGCTATTTTCCAACTAGTCCAAAAATGGAATATGCTTAACTACGGACCAAGGCCAACCTATATATGAAATTTGAGAAAGATAGCTTTAGTACTTTCTGAGAAATAGCGATAACAAACATCAATTGTCAAAATCCAAGATGGCTGCCTGTCGGCCATGTTGTTTTCCGATTGGTCTCAAAATGCATTATAGATAACTAAACACCAAGGGGAACCTACATATGAAATTTGAGAAAGATCCCTTCAGTACTTTCTGAGAAATAGCGATAACAAACTCCAATTGTCAAAATCCAAGATGGCTGCCTGTCAGCCATGTTGTTTTCCGATTAGTCTCAAAATGCAATATGCATAACTAGGCACCTAGGGGAACCTACATTTGAAATTTGAGAAAGATCCCTTCAGTACTTTCTCAGAAATAGCGATAACAAACTTCAATTGTCAAAATCCAAGATGGCTGCCTGTCGGCCATGTTGTTTTCCGATTGGTCTCAAAACGCAATATGCATAACTAGGCACCAAGGGGAACCTCCATGTGAAATTTGAGAAAGATCCCTTCAGTCATTTCTGATAATAGCGATAACAAGAATTGTTTACGGACGGACGGACCACGGACCACGGACGCAGGACGATTTGAATAGCCCACCATCTGATGATGGTGGGCTAAAAATATTGACAAGTCTGCAGAAATATTTTCTTAAAAGCAAGTTTATTCTTCATGCACACTAGAATTTCCAAGAGAATACAGACTAGTGTTGAATGGTTTTTATCCATAATACAATCCGATCTGTACAAACAATACTTACAAATTTAATATATATATATATAAAAAGGTACAAGTACACACCAACATTCCGCTCGCCATACATACGAAACCAAATATAAGGATCAATATTCATAAACTTTTGTCATCTTCAATAGTTCAGACAAACTACAACAGGCAGTTATAATGGTTTTTAAACATCAACAACGACCTGCCTTGAAATTATCTTAAACTCATTAAAGAGTTATAAGTTATAAAACTCCATTTCCCATTTTGAAAATGCCTTGAATGACTGGATTTCAAAACAAATTTATTGCAGCAGAGGAATAAATTAAATGTTCACAAATGATTTTGTATTTCATTTTTACCTATTGAATTCATTGTAATGATAAAAACATACACATGTCATGCATTTTGAATGTACATCCCCCACAGACAGATTTCTGTCTTTCCAGCTGAACTAGATTCACACTGCAGTTATGTAAGATGAACATTTTGCTTAACATTAAAAAAAGATTAAAGTTTCTGTGTTCATCACTCAATAAACAAGTACCAATTGTAATGGTAAACCATTACAGATGTCCCCCAAACGCCCCCGCAGTCGCACAATCATGTTCGGCATCCCTCAATATTCCTATTTACCAAAGTTCATTGAAATCGAACAACATCTAAATTGTTAAAATGGGGAAGTGAGGTAACAAGAGTGACCGGTGTCCCATGAGGTACTTACATACTAAATTTCATCAAAATCGGACAATATCTAATTTCGACCAATCAGAACCCTCCATATGGTTGCTATGGCAACGAAACCCATTCAGTTGATTTTGGAGCCCCCTAATACCACTACATACGAAATTTCATCAAAATCGGACAATATCTAAATTTAGACCAATCAGAGGACAGGAAATGGCGGCCATTTTATTAAAAAGTGAAAGTGAGGTTACAAGAGTGACCAGTGTCCCATGATATACCTACAT
The DNA here is from genome assembly GCF_902652985.1 of Pecten maximus. Classification (NCBI taxonomy): domain Eukaryota; kingdom Metazoa; phylum Mollusca; class Bivalvia; order Pectinida; family Pectinidae; genus Pecten; species Pecten maximus. The sequence goes on along the minus strand of NC_047022.1, from coordinate 20,438,516 downwards.
AACCAAATTTCATCAAAATCAGACAATATGTAAATTCAGACCAATCAGAGGCCAGGAAATAGTGGCCATTTTGTTAAATGTGGAAGTGAGGTTACGGGAGTGACTGGTGTCCCATGATGTACCTACATACCAAATTTCATTAAAATCGGACAATATCTAAGTTTGGACCAATCAGAAGCCTCAATTTCGTTTCCATGGCAAAGGACGGTTTCGTTAGTGGTACCTTTGTGTTCGCCTTCCCTCAATACCCCTATGTACTAATTTTCAGCTTAATCCGGCAACATCTAAATTTCGACCAATCACAGGCCACCATTTCATTACCATGGAAACAAATCTTTTCGGAAATGTTACCACGTTATTCGGCATCCCTAAAAACCCATATACACCAATTTTCACTGAAATCGGAGACCAAAATCTTAAAACAGGAAGTGGGCTCTGGCGGCCATCTTCGATGTCGGATCGCGAAAAAAACACCTGGTTGCACACTCCCATACACTAACGAGAATATCTGTGAAGTTTGATGATGATCCGCCCAGTAGTTTCTGAGAAAAATGTCGGAAACCACCGTGGCGGAAGAAAGTGGAAGAAATAAGAATAATAAGAATAACAAGTACTAATTGTAATGGTAAACCATTACAGATGTCCCCCAAACGCCCCTGCAGTCGTACAATTATGTTCGGCATCCCTCAATATCCCTATATACCAAATTTAATCGAAATTGAACAACATCTAAATTTCGACCAATCAGAACCCTCCGTATGGTTGCTATGGCAACGAAACCCATTCAGTTGATTTTGGAGTCCCCTAATACCGCTACATACCAAATTTCATCAAAATCAGACAATATCTAAATTTAGACCAATCAGAGGCCAGGAAATGGCGGCCATTTTGTTAAAAAGTGAAAGTGAGGTTACAAGAGTGACCGGTGTCCCATGATGTACCTACGTACCAAATTTCATCAAAATCAGACAATATGTAAACTTAGACCAATCAGTGGCAAGGAAATGGCGGCCATTTTGTTAAAATGTGGAAGTGAGGTTACGGGAGTAACTGGTGTCCCATGATGTACCTACATACCAAATTTCATTAAAATCGGACAATATCTAAGTTTGGACCAATCAGAAGCCTCAATTTCGTTTCCATGGCAACGGACGATTTCGTTAGTGGTACCTTTGTGTTCGCCTTCCCTCAATACCCCTATTAACCCATTTTCACTGAAATCGAACAATATCTAAATTTCGACCAATCAGAGGCCAGGAAATGGCGGCCATTTTGTTAAAATGTGGAAGTGAGGCTACGGGAGTGACTGGTGTCCCATGATGTACCTACATACCAAATTTCATTAAAATCGGACAATATCTAAATTTCGACCAATCAGAGGCCACTATTTTGTTTCCATGGCAACTGAGCAACTGACCTTTTTGAAAAGGTTCCCATGTTGTTTACAATCGCTCATAACCCCTATGTACTAATTTTCAGCTTAATCCGACAACATCTAAATTTCGACCAATCATAGGCCACCATTTCATTGCCATGGAAACAAATCTTTTCGGAAATGTTACCACGTTATTCCGCATCCCTAAAAACCCATATACACATACACCAATTTTCACTGAAATCAGAGACCAAAATCTTAAAACAGGAAGTGGGCTCTGGCGGCCATCTTGGATGTCCGATCGCGAAAAAAACACCTGGTTGCACACTCCAATACAATAACGAGTATGTCTGTGAAGTTTGATGATGATCTGCCCAGTAGTTTCTGAAAAAAGTGTCGGAAACCTCCGCGGCAGAAGAAAGTGGAAGAAATAAGCATCCCTCAATATCCCTATATACCAAATTTCATTGAAATCGAACAACATCTAATTTCGACCAATCAGAAGCTTCCATATGGTTGCTATGGTAGTGAACCCCATTCAGTTGAATTTGCAGTCCCCTAATACCCCTACATAACAATTTTCATCAAAATCTGACAATATGTAAATTTGGACCAATCAGAGGCCAGGAAATGGCTGCCATTTTGTTAAAATATGAAAGTGAGGTAACGAGAGTGACCGGTGACCGATGATATACCATCATACAAATTTCATCAAAATCAGACCATATCTAAATTTAGACCAATCAGAGGCCAGGAAATGACGGCCATTTTGTTAAAATGGGGAAGTGAGGTAACAAGAGTGACCGGTGTCCCATGAAGTACTTACATACTAAATTTCATCAAAATTGGACAATATCTAATTTCGACCAATCAGAAGCCTCCGTATGGTTGCTATGGCAACAAAATCCATTCAGTTGATTTTGCAGTCCCATAATACCCCTACATACCAAATTTCATCAAAATCTGACAATATCTAAATTCAGACAAATCAGAGACCAGGAAATGGCGGCCATTTTGTTAAAAAGTGAAAGTGAGGTTACGAGAGTGACCGGTGTCCCATGATGTACCTACAAACCAAATTTCATCGAAATCGGACAATATGTAAATTTGGACCAATCAGAGGCCAGGAAATGGCGGCCATTTTGTTAAAATGAGGAAGTGAGGTTACAAGAGAACCACATTTCATCAAAATTGGACAATATCTCAATTTCGACCAATCGGAGGCCAGGAAATGGCGGTCATTTTTCAATCTAGAAACGGAAGCTGGAGTAATGTTCTAAGTGTCATGAGGCACCTTAATACCAAATTTCATGAAATTAAATTTATAATGAAAACATAAGGGGAGCTGGCCTCGAACCCTGGCGTAAACCATAGAAATGGCAAAATTTTCCAATTTAAAAAAAAAAAAAAAATTGATTTCGGGAAAAAAAAGTGTCTCAAAATAATCTTCACATGTTCATATTTATTTCCACCAAGTTTCATTTCAGTGCAACCAGCGGTTATAGAGTTATAGCCCATTACATTTTAGCCAATTATGGGCTCTGGCGGCCATATTGGATGTCAGATCGAAAAATAAATAGTGAGGTGCACAACTTCAGATTGCCATCTATGTTCACGCAAAGTTTCATTTCAATCCGACTTACAGTATTCGAGAAACGCGTCAGACAATGCTTGGCAGAAGAATAATAATAAAAATAAGAATAATAATAATAATAAGAAGAAACGGAGTAAAAACTATAAGTCCCCAATCTTTGTTTGGGGGACTTAATAATAATAATAATAATAATAAGAAACGGAGCAAAAACAATATGTTCCCCCACTTCGTTTGGGGGACATAATAATAATAATAAGAAGAAGAATAAATAATAAGAATAATAATAAGAAACGGAGCAAAAACAATATGTCCCCCCACTTGGTTTGGGGGACATAATAATCATCGCTATTAACCATCCTCAAAAGATGGACATTTCTGTTCATTTTTTCAATGTTTTAATTTCGCGTATATTTTGAATTATGATTATAAATTTGTACAATTTACATTTATTTAAGCATTGATGTCAATTTTTTTAGTTTCATTGGGGTATAATTTTTTTTTTTTCAAACTGTATGAAGTTTGCAAACAAATTTTGTTTTCATATCCCTATGAAACTACAAAATGATTGGCATCAATGCTCATAATTAATTTTTGAAATTGATTTTTAAAATCAAAACATGTTCTACCTGGTATGTACAATCTAACTGATCTGATAAAGGATTCTTTTTCACAAATCAATATCAAACGTCAATGACTGTATTGTGACGTCACATTTTTCATGCCTTTTGCAGATTATTTTCATAGAATATGAAAAAAAAATCTCAATCAGAAAGCTGCATTCTGCGTACAAACAATGGAGAATTAATTATTAAATAATGTAATTAGTTACATTACTGTGCAAGTGTTCCATTAAATTTTCTTCTTCTATACCTATAATAATTTTCTATCATGGTTTATCTAAACTTTATAGAAATAAGGTCAATTTAAAATTTAAAATGTGATTTACTTTTATACATCTCTGTACTCTAAAACCCCAACGCTTCAGGTCAAATACTATCACACCTCCAAAGAATTGGAACTTGAGTTATGGAATTGTATTTAATAAGCCAAAGTTTCCTTTTTAACAACTGTGATACAAACTGAATACATTATATGTTCATCAATATCCATGTCCTATATATATATACTGATGAAGAAATTTTAACAAATAGAGTTTCAAATATGAATCATTAATTTATTTTTGACCCTTGTTATATTTAGTAGGTCATAGTCATTCATTTGAACAAACTTGGTAAGTTTTGAAAATAGTTGCATTCATTTTGAAAATTTTTTCTCAAGAAGTCAGGAGGGGAAAATATTTCTCGAAATTCCAATAACACAAATCTGGTATAAATTATGCATGATTTCTTGTTATGCAAACACAACATCAAATTACAAAACCAAGACCTATGTAACAACCCAATGGCATAGCTTTAACATGTAAAGATACATATTCTATATCCAAGTATCTGAAAATTAAATAATCATCAAAAAGTTCACAGAATAATATATGGAAAAAAGGAATATCACAGTTTAGACACATTTTTCATACATAGTTTTTTCCTCAAAATTAACAGGATATACATGTAAATTCTTTTGTATCAATATACTATACTTATTTTCCTCCTACAATCAAAACATGCATTTTGAAACGTAATTACAAAAATCCTTATTTGCCAAAATCTACAAGACATTTATATACTAGCAGAAAATGACCCTTAGTTTTAGAACAGAGAGAACATACAATTTCCATATTCATGACAGTCATAACATACAATCTCCATATTCATGACATTCATAACATACAATTTCCATATTCATGACAGTCATAACATACAATTTCCATATTCATGACAGTCATAACATACAATTTCCATATTCATGACAGTCATAACATACAATTTCCATATTCATGACAGTCATAACATACGATTTCCATATTCATGACAGTCATAACATACGATTTCCATATTAATGACTGTCATAAAATACGATTCTCTTATTCATGACAGTCATAACATACAATTTCCATATTCATGACAGTCATAACATACAATTTCCATATTCATGACAGTCATAACATACGATTTCGTTATTCATGACAGTCATAACATACGATTTCCATATTCATGACAGTCATAACATACAATTTCCATATTCATGACAGTCATAACATACGATTTCCATATTCATGAGTCATAACATACGATTTCCATATTAATGACTGTCATAACATACAATTTACATATTCATGACAGTCATAACATACAATTTACATATTCATGACAGGCATAACATACAATTCTCTTATTCATGACAGTCATAACATACAATTTCCATATTCATGACAGTCATAACATACAATATCCATATTCATGACAGTCATAACATACAATTTCCATATTCATGACAGTCATAACATACAATTTCCATATTCATGACAGTCATAACATACGATTTCCATATTCATGACAGTCATAACATACAATATCCATATTCATGACAGTCATAACATACAATTTACATATTCATGACAGTCATAACATACGATTTCCATATTCATGACAGTCATAACATACAATTTACATATTCATGACAGTCATAACATACAATATCCATATTCATGACAGTCAAATCTGAGCAAAACCTATTTAATATCAAATCAGACCAATCCTCAACATGCTTTTAGTAGTAGATGCTTCTGGTTATTGTCACAGCATTAGGTACCAACTACACTAGCCTTATAATACAAAACAAAGACAGTCATCATTTCTTATCTTTCTCTCCTACATGTAAATGTAAATCCATTGGTTCAAAACTCTGAGGGACGGACAAACAAACCAACCCCAGTACTCCTATAACAGAATATGAAACCAAGAAAATCCAATAAGAATTTACCCTATATATTGGTTTGGACATCAATTCATGATTATATGTCGCAACACTAAATCACTGTATTAAGACTAACGCCATGACCTATATATATGTATAATCCAGATAATTTAAAAAAATATTTTTAGTCCACGTCAGCATTTTACCAAACTAGATGTTTACACATCTCACATCCGATATGCTAAACCGAACACAGGGATATATGTAGATCCAACGTTTAAAATTCAAAAAATTACCAACGTACTCCAGGAGGCTGGCTGTTCTCTAAACCTGGACAGCTGGACCAACAATAATAGGTCAGACCTCCCTAACTCAAGGTCAAACAAGGTTAAAATGGCCTGTACCTGACCTACACAATCTAAATGTAGCTGCATCAATGCTTCAGTAATGGATAGATACACAATTTGCCAAAAAACTAATTGAGAATCATTTTTCACAATCCAGTGATCAACATTTTTGTCTAAACAGTAGATATCAAACCATTCTGTCACAGTGGAACAGAAAACATTGTGGATACTTTCTTTCATCACTTTACATTTCTAAATCATTTTATTAATATCTCTTGAGGAGACAAATTGATGTAAGTATCCAGTACTTGTTTTTATACCCTCTTTAATTATTTATGTATTAATTCTGACACTACTGTATATGGAATACATTATTACAGTTTAAACTCATATAGCGGGGACTGCAAATATAAATCTCAAAGATTTGTTTGTTTTGTTTGTTTTTGTTTAACATCCTATTAACAGCCAGGGTCATTTAAGGATGTGCCAGGTTTTGGAAGTGGATGAAAGCCGGAGTACTCTGGAAAAAGACCATCGGCCTACAGTCAGTACCTGGCAACTGCCCAACGTAGGTTTCGACCTCGCAACCCAGAGGTGGACGGCTAGTGATAAAGTGTTGAATACCTTAACCACTTTGCCACCGCGGCCCTTTAAATGTCAAAGATGCTGCATCATCGAAAAAGAGTAATTGTGATCAATTGAATTCAAAAATAGGCTGTTGTGTTTTTACATAGCACTAATATGTATGTACCATATGCTACTACCGCCCTCCAAAAGTTTGAGATTCTATTTTCATATTCTAAATTTGAAATGAAGAGATAATAATCAATTGCATCCGAAGAAATTCTATGTACTCTGCCTCTTTATCAGGTACATTACTTTCAGCTTTATATCTAGGCAATAATTTTTTTAAGAACGCCATCTTTATTTTTGTTTTTATTTCGTCAAATGGATATATTTCCTTACCCTGGGTGCCATTTATGTATTTTCATGACAAGGTATTTTATAAGTTGTCAGCGATGTAGTATCTTTAACAGTGTCCACTGAAATGTACCCTATACTAATATTCACCGACGATAATCCACGTTTATAAATGCAATATGATATCGTCCATGTTTATGAATGTAACATAAAAACACTGTCAGTTACTAACAGGACAATTTTACAAAGTACTATAAAATTAATACACAAACATTCTAAATATATATAATGGTAACAGTACTTGTTCAATACTCTAAAACACAAAGCACTGTCGGCAAAAACAGACGTCGTTCTGTTACACCAATACACCTGGTAAATACTAATAAGGGCTTTTCTAGTAAAACATCTACCCCACCCCAGGACTCCAGGTTTGGGATAGAAGTGATTTAATGTGGAGTCCCGGCATCAGTTAGATATTTCAATGGAATAGCCCTAACAATAGCTATATAGTACTGTTGGTACAATGATTGTTTCTTTATTTTAACTCTCTTAAGCATCACCTTTCCGTATCATTTTGAAAACTGTATCATTTTGAAAACTGTATATTACAAGGTAAACTGAATTGACATTTTGTATTGTTTATATCCATTCTGCCTGAAACCAACTACTTCCATACGTCATGAACATTTGAAAAAAATATCTGGTTGAAAAGAATATTTATCATTTAAATCTACATTAAATGATGCTTCATCTCTGACAAAAATCATCAAATGAAAGCAGGAGCAGATTGCTGTTTATTTTTATACTATAACAAGTTACATCCTTATGCTATTGCCATCCTATAAAAGGTTTAGCTTATTATATTCTTTAAAGTTCAAATGAATAATCATCTTTAATTTTTTCCAGAAAAAAATCTATTGTGCCTGGCCCCAATATTTGTTATGCAAGTATCAGTCTTATAGGCCATCTTTCATTTTTGTGTGTGCGTTAATTATAATTATAAATATATCTCTTTTGGTACCGTGCACATCGGTGCTGCAGTTCATATACTTTTAACAGTGTTTAAGCTGTTGGAGGTGAAACATCTTCGATACAATAAATGTAGCAGTTGTTAAACACATTCCTAGAACACCCTAACATCATCTAAATATTTGCATCTATGATATTGCTTTATATGAGTTGGGAGATGTAGTTTATATAATGTATATCCAATTGCATTAAAAAAATATTGGTGACAATTGAAATCAGAATCTTTCTATATTCATAACCCATTCACATTTTTCACAATGATAACAGACTAATTCTTGGTTTACAGGCACACAAACAGGATAAAAAGGGTTACTCCTTATCACCAAGGTTCTAAATAATACAGAGATCAGAAGGAATTCTTCACATAGTTTTATATTACTTTATATGGTAGAATGTTGACAATGGCTGTACATATACCAAAAACTAGAAAACGTTTTTAAAACATAAATGCTCCTGCTACCTATGCAACAATGCATTCCGTGCAGAAGAGGGTCAAAGATCTTTGACCTTTGACCCTTTAACCTTGACCACCAGAATGTGACCAGGTGTAGAGTTAGATGTTATGATACAATGGTGTAAATAATAGATGAACCCCAATCTGTTCCAGGTTTCTCAAGATATGTCACTGATTTGGAACGGGATGGGACGGGATGTTACAGGATGAGACAGACATTGCTAACACTATGTGACCCCCATAAAACTGGGGGGCCACAAACACTGTCAGTAATCTGTACTACAATGGTAAAATAGCCCCGCTGAAATCTGACAATGTATCTGTGGAACAGTTGGCAGTATACTGGCGTTAGTCTGATTGTCCTTGTGTCTGTATACAAACACACACATCAAGTTTATATTATATTATGCATATCACAGTCGTAGTGTGCCCAAGTACTGCATTTTGTTGTGGAGAAATTCTGTGACTTCTCGTGCCGACACCTGGTAGCTGTTTTCAACCTTACACCACATCTCTTTTTCAATAGCACTGTCTTCCTGTTAAATTGAAATAAAAAATGTTAATTACTAACTTAATAAAATTATAATGCATTTGCTATACATGAGTGGCTTGAACACCTTTGCATAATTCTGTTTGTAAGTATTTTGCCTTGGAAAGTTACAAATGCTTTACTAAAAGAAAAGAAAGTCATCAGAGGAAAGAATTAACAAGCATGCTAGATATTGCTAAAGCAATAAATGTCCCTTACCAGCCCCTGCTAAAAATAGTAAGTGACCTTGACCCAAAAACCCTGAAACTTGAACTTGATCTGAAGCTACTCATACTGATGTTACATACCAGCTTTAGCCAATAAACCTTGAAGCATGGCTGAGGAAAGCATGGAAAACTGAATGGATGGACTGATTGACAGACAGACAGACAGGGAGGAAAACTATAGTACCCCCTGGTTTCACCAGTAGGGGACTAATAATGATTCCTACTAAGAAATAACTTGATTGAGGCAAGTCTTGAATGCAGAGGAATAGCCACATACCAAGACTCTGGGCCATATAGGTCAATGGAAATTGATTAAAGGAAACACTGAGAGCACTATTCACTAGTAATTTATACCTGGTGAAATGTTACTACAACTAACCTATTAACAAAACATGTTTTGAAATTCATGTACCAAAGTAAAATCTCATCCTGTACGAACCTCATTTTCACATAGACTTTGTGTAAGGTTGAGCTTGCTTAGGTCGAGAGTCAGAAACACTGGATCCATGTCCCTGATAGCTTGGTGTAGCTCCTTGGCTGCCTTGTCTAAACCTTCCACCATCTGGCTGTAGCTCCCGAACGTACAAGGCTGTATAACAATAAATAGCACTCAAGTCACCAGGGCATCAAATGAAATTGCATCTTATTTATAGGTCGATGGTCCTGTAAGCACAGGGACTTGGCATGGATTTCCAAATCACAGTCCATATAATTCATGCATTATACCTGTATATGTATATTGACCAGGGGTTGGAAATATGGGCCAAGTCCTCAGTGAGTTTAAACAGTAATGGCAGCGCCAGTACAGTCATCTTGTCGACTATATCATGTTGTTTTTTTGTTAAAAGACAAAAGAGGAATAATATTTGTGGAAATATTTCCTGCATTTGATTAGTTCACTGTTGATACCAATGACAACCACTGAAAATACAATGGCAGCCAGTTCTGGAACAAGGTTAGTTCAGTTTTGCTGATAAAGAGTGATATGTCTCCACTAGGAGGTGGCAGGGAAAGGAACTATGAATACCAAGCTAAAACTGCCAAGGGTGAATATAATGTTATGGGGCGATGGCTAGTGAGGACGAGATCTGCCCAGCTATTTATAGTGGTAATATGCGACAGAGCTTTACAGACAGGTATCATATTGTGAGCTAGTGCAATATGTTGTTTGTTTGCATGGGCATAATTTAAAACGACCATCAATTCCATAGCAAGGCAGTTAATGCTTCTATTTATTGCGATCACCATGGTTACAATTACGATGCCATAAAAGCCATGTTTTACGATATTTACAGCAATTTACATCAAATACTTTTTTTTTGCCCTGCAAATGAAATACTGTTAGTATAAAATTAAGTATCCTATTTTCTGGTGCTCAAAGACAGGTGACTAATAAGTACAGTTTTATATTATTCTCTGTTATTCATATTGTCAATAAATTAATTCTTGAATGCACTTTATTCTCAAATTTGATCAAAATTACAAACTGAAAGCAAGTTTTTTTTTAAGTGAAGGCGCAAATAATTCTTTATTTACGGAATTACAAAATCAGCTACTTGAAAATTTATGCTTGTTCAAAAATGAACCCAGCATTACCATTTTTACCTAAAAACACTAGAACTACTTACAGCCTCCAATGGCACTCCTTTTCTCTTTTTACTCTTTTTGTTCCACTGACTCTTTAAAGGCTTGAGGATCCGATGACAAACTCCGACCAGAACCGTAACATGGGAGAAGGTCTTAAACAAGAGAGAACACTTCGCAATTCAATCATGTCATAAACCTTGCAGATGATACATTTTGACTGGTATGAAAACTCGAACACAACCATGAATGTTTGTGATTTCCTTGATAAAGGTGAAAGGGATGATAGCAAATCTAACAGGATCAGGTGAAATTGGTCAGTAATCTTAAAAAGACATTATCAACCTTGAGAGAGTCGGTCAGTTTTTCTAGCCCAAATCAAAATGCTATCCACCAGCCTACCGTTTTGTCATGACATATTCCAAGGAATCAGATGGTAAGTATATCAAAATTGAAAGACGAAAACTGGCAGAAAGAGGGAATCATTTTTTAAATAACTTTCTGAGAATAAGAAATGGCTTATGTTTGTTATATCCAGATCTTCTCAAAATAGTTTAGGTTAATACATACATGTAGTTTCACAATTCAGTTATTGGAATATAAAATTCATTTTCTTCATCAACAGTACTTGATAGCTAATTAATTAGACTCAGATGTGATCTTTGATTTGTCTCTGATCTTGTGTGGAAATATCAGGATAAAGTAAATCTCCGACTTTATTGAGACTGACACAATGACTCGCCCACTTTAGAAAGATCATATTTCCATCCATCGTCAGCTTGAAGAGAAATCTTTAAATGCTACCTGGCCACAAAATGTTTGGAAACTCAAGAGTTGGATTATAAAATGATTGGATCGATCTGTTTAAGGGTGATATTTATGTCTATATGGTCAGTTATGCTGAATTAAAACAACGGAGGCTGGAAGGAAATTGTAAACATCCGGTTCTACTGCGCATAAGGACGAAAATGTAAACATCCGGCGCTGCTTATATGAATACACTGTACAAAGTTGACCGTTAACCTCTAGCTGATTTTCACAATTATACGTCATTAAGCATTCACATTCATCGTGGGTATAAATTTCATAAGCGCATGCAGGTGCAAAATGATCTTCTGAATATAGTTCATTAGGTTGAGTAAAATTATGGACTTGGTAAGTCTGTGGTTTGAAGGGAATGTTTTGAAGTCAGCCATATTGGATTGAAAACGGAAGTAGGTGGTGCATGGTGAAACAGTCACCAAATATGGGTATACACAGCTATTCTACTCTGGATTCTAACAAAAGAACATTAACGTTCGTTTAAGAACGATTGATGTTTAATAGTTGAAAACATACGACAAAGCGCCGATCTGCCATTTTCCTCCCTTTTCACAATGGCAGGAGTTCTGAAGTTATTTGGGCAATATCAGATTTTTAGAAGGCTAATTAACAACAGAAACATTCAGACTAGATGAAACCTCGTGTCCACCAGGTAAATGGTCGTTAATGACCTACCTCAGCTATAAGGACCACCAGGTAAATGGTCGTTAATGACCTACCTCAGCTATAAGGACCACCAGGTAAATGGTCGTTAATGACCTACCTCAGCTATAAGGACCACCAGGTAAATGGTCGTTAATGACCTACCTCAGCTATAAGGACCACCAGGTAAATGGTCGTTAATGACCTACCTCAGCTATAAGGACCACCAGGTAAATGGTCGTTAATGACCTACCTCAGCTATAAGGACCACCAGGTAAATGGTCGTTAATGACCTACCTCAGCTATAAGGACCACCAGGTAAATGGTCGTTAATGACCTACCTCAGCTATAAGGACCACCAGGTAAATGGTCGTTAATGACCTACCTCAGCTATAAGGACTAAGTTTTCCAGAATACTTGTGTTGATACGGTTTTCTCCATCTGTCACCACACTACCTTTGTGCTTGGATATTAAACCTGTGTAAAAAAAATCAAAAATCTACAAAATTGTTAAATTAATGCCACCATACTTTTTCTTTTTAATTCTGAAAGGAACGTTATGATTACCCAATCGGAATACTTAACCCAGCTTTTTGGCAATTAAAAGTTAAAAAGATTTTGAGCAATTGGCAAATTAAAGTAAATTTTTAGTACAGAATACAAAATATGAATACATGTATATGATACTTACCACTGATTAAATATGAATACATGTATATGATACTTACCACTAATTAAATCTGGTACAGACGTTCTAAATTTTTCTTCTTTTTCGTTGTCTATTGTATCTGAAACAACATACAGTACATTATTATGACTAGTAATAATCCAAAGAAATTTCCATAGTGTATCATGTTTTGCACACACTTCGTTTGTAGATTCATTGCCCCATGAACAGCAAGGATCATTCTGAGGCAGAGTGTTTTGGTAGTAGCTGGAGGCTACCTCACTAAACATTAGCATGGGGCGGTATGTGATCTCAGCCTCCATGAGAAACACAAACCACCTAGGTGGAGATCAAGCAATCACTCTAGATTTTCACTAACAGTACTATCTAGTCAGACTGATGGGACTGAGACAGTGGCTGTAGAGCATGACCAGTTTCTTTACCGGACCATTACGTTATCCAGTATATGTGGACAATTTATATAAAATCAAAGAGCCAAAGGCCCTGAGAAATGTCAGGGTCTGAGGTCATATAATAAGAAATTTAAATTGGATTTTATAGTCAGACAGCTACATTTGTATCAGATGAAATGTCTTAATCTGGTTATTCCTATTCTATAAATATTCAAGAAAACATGTATAATATATTTATCTGCAGACAACTTTCCAATAGCCGAGTATATTTCTTTCCCTTTTTCTTTATTAATGCTTGTGGAAGATTATTGATATACTTTTGAATCAGTAGAGCTGCTTGTAAACTTTGAACTTTTGAACTTTGAAAAAATCAACTCAAGGACGAATCGGCCTATTAACATTTACATGTACATGTACAACTAGAGATAAAATCCAAGATGCACACAGCTTAAGTTTTTTTTTATTTATACTACATGTATCAGATGTTAATTAAGCCTAGCGAACATCTATTTTATGACCCCAAGTAACATCGAAAATGCAAATATTTTAACCTCCGATAGAAAACTGCGGTCGCGCTGTCGGTTAAGCTGTCTGACGAGACATATTTATATATGCCTACAGTTTCGACAAACAAGACGCCGGTACATCAGTCACGGATCATAATCTTGAGATTCTTTACAAATAAGCAAATAATAATCTTATTTAATAAAATCCTCATGAAAAACAGCAATGTAGTTTGATACAACTTGTCTTCAATTCCTGTTGATATTTCTTGCATATTCTAGCGACATATGAAACTGCGAACGGTCGCTTACATTAGACATAACCACCATTTTGGCCGATTAGTGATGATCACGTGATTAGTCACGTGACAGCTGAAGTGGTTTGCTGCAAAGCTATTTATAGAATTGTTAACATTTGACTACGTAAATACGGTTGGTTTTAGGCTTATATGAAATGTTCCTGCACATGAACTCAGAATGAACATATGAGTCTTAAGACATGTGGATAGTTTCTCTGTGGACGCATTTAAATTTCCACGCAATCAAACTGAATTTTTTACTTTCGTTTTCAAGGCAGGATCGAGACAGATCTACGTAATCCTACGCCAACAAAATTGCATTATACTGGTGAGGAAAATGTTTATATTTATACTCTAAAATAGTCTAGAATACCAAACATTTATATTTCATTTTAAATAATTGCAGTTAACATGGGAACCATCAGTTAAATCGTGTCAATAATTGCTGTCAAAATAGGAACTTTATTAGGCTGCGAATGTATATCATTTGTATTACAGACAAGAGATCCCAGAGGGATCTTGGCGCCCACCATTGAATGATCTTTATAGGTTCCATGTCAGATTGATCTTTTCTCTACTTTTCCCTTCCTCTAAGTCTTACTAATCTGTGTAAATTCAGAAACAGCCATCTAGTACTTTTCAAACAAGGGGAACCTATATATAAAATTTAAGATTTAGCGATAATGGCTGTCTGTCGGCCATGTTGTTTTCGGATTGGTCCCAAAATGCAATACCAGGGACCAAGGGGAACCTACATATGAAATTTGAGAAAGATCCCTTCAGTACCGATAACAAACTTCAATTGTCAAAATACAAGATGGCTGCCTGTTGGCCATGTTGTTTTCCGATTAGTCTCAAAATGCAATATGCATAACTAGGCACCGAGGGAAACCTACATATGAAATTTGAGAAAGATCCCTTCAGTACTTTTTCAGAAATAGCGATAACAAACTTCAATTGTCAAAATCCAAGATGGCTGCCTGTCGGCCATGTTGTTTTCCGATTGGTCTCAAAATACAATATGCATAACAAGGCACCAAGGGGAACCTACAACTGAAATTTGAGAAAGTTCCCTTCAGCACTTTCTGAGAAATAGCGATAACAAACTTAAATTGTCAAAATCCTAGATGGCTGCCTGTCGGCCATGTTTTTTCCGATTGGTTTCAAAATGCAATATGCATAACTAGGAACCAAGGAGAACCTATATATGAAATTTGAGAAAGATCCCTTCATTTCTTTCTGAGAAATAGCGATAACAAACTTCAATTGTCAAAATCCAAGATGGCTGCCTGTCGGTCATGTTGTTTTCCGATTAGTCTCAAAATACAATATGCATAACTAGGCACCAAGGGGAACCAACATATGAAATTTGAGAAAGATCCCTTCATTGCTTTCTGAGAAATTGCGATAACAAACTTCAATCGTCAAAATCCAAGATGGCTGCCTGTCGGCCATGTTGTTTTCCAATTGGTCTCAAAATGCAATATGCATAACAAGGCACCAAGGAGAGTATATATATGAAATTTGAGAAAGATCCCTTTATTACTTTCTGAGAAATAGCGATAACAAACTTAAATTTTCAAAATCCAAGATGGCAGCCTTTCGGCCATGTTGTTTTCCGATTGGTTTCAAAATGCAATATGCATAACTAGGAACCAAGGGGAACCTATATATGAAATTTGAGAAAGATCCCTTCATTTCTTTCTGAGAAATAGCGATAACAAACTTCAATTGTCAAAATCCAAGATGGCTGCCTGTCGGCCATGTTGTTATCCGATTGGTCTCAAAACGTAATATGCATAACTATGCACCAAGGGGAACCTACATATAAAATTTGAGAAAGATCCCTTCAGTACTTTCTCAGAAATAGCGATAACAAACTTCAATTGTCACAAGAGATCCCAGAGGGATCTTGGCGCCCACCATTGAATGCTCTTTATAGGTTCCATGTCAGATTGATCTTTTCTCTACTTTTCCCTTCCTCTAAGTCTTACTAATCTGTGTAAATTCAGAAACAGCCCTCTAGTACTTTTCAAACAAGGGGAACCTATATATAAAATTTAAGATTTAGCGATAATGGCTGTCTGTCGGCCATGTTGTTTTCGGATTGGTCTCAATATGAACAAGAGATCCCAGAGGGATCTTGGCGCCCACCATTGAATGATCTTTATAGGTTCCATGTCAGATTGATCTTTTCTCTACTTTTCCCTTCCTCTAAGTCTTACTAATCTGTGCAAATTCAGAAACAGCCCTCTATAGCTAGTACTTTTCAAACAAGGGGAACCTATATATAAAATTTAAGATTTAGCGATAATGGCTGTCTGTTGTTTTTTGGATTGGTCCCAAAATGCAACACCAGGGACCAAGGGGAACCTACATATGAAATTTGAGAAAGATCCCTTCAGTACCTTCTGTAAAATAGCGATAACAAACTTCAATTGTCAAAATACAAGATGGCTGCCTGTCGGGCAGGTTGTTTTCTGACTGGTCTCAAAATCCAATATGCATAACAAGGCACAGAGGGCAACCTACAAATGAAATTTCAGAAAGATCCCTTCAGCAATTTCTGATAAAGAGCGATAACAAACTTCAATTGTCAAAATCAAAGATGGCTGCCTGTTGGCCATGTTGTTTTCCTATTGGTCCCAAGAATTAGATGCAATATGCAGAACTACAGACCAAGGGGAACTTGCAAAAATGTTTGAGAAAGATCCCTTCAGTACTTTCTGAGAAATAGCGATAACAAACTTCAATTGTCAAAATCTAAGATGGCCGCCTGTCGGCCATGTTGTTTTCCGATAGGTCTCCAAATGCAATATGCATAACTAGGCACAAAGAGGAACCTACATATGAAATTTGAGAAAGATCCCTTCAGTACTTTCTCAGAAACAGCGATAACAAACTTCAATTGTCAAAATCCAAGATGGCTGCCTGTCGGCCATGTTGTTTTCCGATAGGTCTCAAAATGCAATATGCATAACTAGGCACAAAGGGGAACCCACATATGAAATTTGAGAAAGATCCCTTCAGTACTTTCTCAGAAACAGCGATAACAAACTTCAATTGTCAAAATCCAAGATGGCTGCCTGTCGGCCATGTTATTTTCCGATTGGTCTCAAAATGCAATATGCATAACTAGGCACCAAGGGGAATCTACATATGAAATTTGAGAAAGATCCCTTTAGTACTTTCTCAGAAATAGCGATAACAAACTTCAATTGTCAAAATCCAAGATGGCTGCTCGTCGGCCATGTTATTTTACGATTAGTCTCAAAATGCAATATGCATAACTAGGCACCGAGGGAAACCTACATATGAAATTTGAGAAAGATCCCTTCAGTACTTTTTCAGAAATAGCGATAACAAAGTTCAATTATCAAAATCCAAGATGGCTGCCTGTCGGCCATGTTGTTTTCCGATTGGTCTCAAAATGCAATATGCATAACTAGGCACCAAGGGGAGCCTACATATGAAATTTGAGAAAGATCCCTTCAGTACTTTCTGAGAAATAGCGATAACAAACTTCAATTGTCAAAATCCAAGATGGCTGCCTGTCGGCCATGTTGTTTTCCGATTGGTCTCAAAATGCGATATGCATAACTAGGCACCAAGGGGAGCCTACATATGAAATTTGAGAAAGATCCCTTTAGTACTTTCTCAGAAATAGCGATAACAAACTTCAATTATCAAAATCCATGATGGCTGCCTGTCGGCCATGTTGTTTTCCGATTGGTCTCAAAATGCAATATGCATAACTAGGCACCAAGGGGAGCCTACATATGAAATTTGAGAAAGATCCCTTCTGTACTTTCTCAGAAATAGCGATAACAAACTTCAATTGTCAAAATCCAAGATGGCTGCCTGTCAGCCATGTTGTTTTCCGATTGGTCTCAAAATGCAATATGCATAACTAGGCACCAAGGGGACCCCACATATGAAATTTGAGAAAGATCCCTTCAGTACTTTCTGAAGATTAGCGATAACAAGAATTGTTTACGGACGGACGGAGGGACGGACGGACGGACGGACGGACGACGGACCACGGACGCAGGGCGATTTGAATAGCCCACCATCTGATGATGGTGGGCTAAAAACTAGGCACTGAGGGGAACCTACATATGAAATTTGAGAAAGATCCCTTCAGTACTTTCTGAGAAATAGCGATAACAAACTTCAATTGTCAAAATCCAAGATGGCTGCCTGTCGGCCATGTTGTTTTGTGATTAGTCTCAAAATGCAATATGCATAACTAGGCACCGAGAGGAACCTGCAAATGAAATTTCAGAAAGATCCCTTCATTACTTTCTGAGAAATAGAGATAACAAACTTCAATTGTCAAAATCCAAGATGGCTGCCTGTCGGCCATGTTGTTTTCCGATCAGTCTCAAAATGCAATATGCATAACTAAGCACCAAGAGGAACCTACATATGAAATTTGAGAAAGATCCCTTCATTACTTTCTGAGAAATAGCGATAACAAACCTAAATTGTAAAATTCAAGATGGCTGCCTGTCGGCCATGTTGTTTTCCGATTGGTCTCAAAATGCAATATGCATAACTAGGCACCAAGAGGAACCTACATATGAAATTTGAGACAGATCCCTTCAGTGCTTTCTGAGAAATAGCAATAACAAACTTCAATTGTCAAAATCCAAGATGGCTGCCTGTCGGCCATATTGTTTTCCGATTGGTCTCAAAATGCAATATGCATAACGAGGCACAAAGGGGTACTTACATATGAAATTTGAGAAAGATCCCTTCAGTGCTTTCTGAGAAATAGCGATAACAAACTTCAATTGTCAAAATCCAAGATGGCTGCCTGTCGGCCATATTGTTTTCCGATTGGTCTCAAAATGCAATATGCATAACTAAGCACAAAGGGGTACTTACATATGAAATTTGAGAAAGATCCCTTCAGTACTTTCTGAGAAACAGCGATAACAAACTTCAATTGTCAAAATCCAAGATGGCTGCCTGTCGGCCATGTTGTTTTCTGATTAGTCTCAAAATGCAATATGCATGACTAGGCACCGAGGGGAACCTGCATATGGAATTTCAGAAAGATCCCTTCATTTCTTTCTGAGAAATAGCGATAACAAACTTCAATTGTCAAAATCCAAGATGGCTGCCTGTCGGCCATGTTGTTTTCTGATTAGTCTCAAAATGCAATATGCATAACAAGGCACCAAGAGGAACCTACATATGAAATTTGAGAAAGATCCCTTCAGTACTTTCTGAGAAATAGCGATAACAAACTTCAATTGTCAAAATCCAAGATGGCTGCCTGTCGGCCATGTTGCTTTCTGATTAGTCTCAAAATGCAATATGCATAACTAGGCACCAAGGGGAACCTACATATGAAATTTGAGAAAGATCCCTTCAGTACTTTCTGAGGATTAGCGATAACAAGAATTGTTTACGGACGGACGGACGGACGGAGGGACGGACGGACGGAGGGACGGACGGACGGACCACGGACCACGGACGCAGGGCGATTTGAATAGCCCACCATCTGATGATGGTGGGCTAAAAATCCAAGATGGCTGCCTGTCGGCCATGTTTTTTCCGGTTGGTCTCAAAATGCAATATGCATAACTAGGCACCAAGGGGAACCTACATATGAAATTTGAGGAAGATCCCTTCAGTACTTTCTGAGAAATAGCGATAACAAGAATTGTTTACGGACGGAGGGACGGACGGACGGAGGGATGGACCACGGACCACGGACCACGGACGCAGGGCGATTTGAATAGCCCACCATCTGATGATGGTGGGCTAAAAAGAGAAGTGGTTAGCCGGAAACAAAAGTGTGACTTACAAAATTTACCCACAGGACTATAACGGCAGGTGCGAAAGGCATCCTGACGTTAATTATCTTACCTAGGCCATTGTCGTATAGGTGGTGAACATACATCACATTACTGATCATATCTGTGAAAGCTTCGCAGTGACGTTCACTGAGATATGAACACAATCGTGTCCTGAATGGACCGTGGACAGGGTACTGAAACAGAATCAAAACACATGCTACAAACACCACAAAGACATTGCCAAAAGATTTGAGAAATCTCTTTCAATAAGAAATTCATTGTACTGAACATAATTTAATCTTTTTATTTTTAGATCTGTGTATATAAAACTGTATCGAGTGATATGGATCCAATATTTTGTGTATAAAACTTAGATACAAACCTGATACGGGGTGGAGAACTCCTTACAAGAATCTGTGTGTTGGGACAGTTGTGAAAGGAGATCAGTGAGGACCTCATGTGGAGGTTTTTTGTCATTTTTAATTCCGTTGTTGGTATGACTGTCTGATTTGACACATTGTTGGCCAACCATCACACTGGCTGTGAGGATCCGTAACGTCAACTTTCTCACCTTTAACCATAGTATCTGGGGTACAAAACAAATTGTATTTTGTAATACTAGGGGCCTGTAAGTTATGCAGACAAACTGTGTCATCAATTTTTAATTGTAACATTTCAGGCATAAATCTCGACAGACTTACAGATATTAATACAGGCCTTGGAAGTCTTTTGTCAAGGCTAGTCCAAAAGTGACATAAAATCACAACGTCCGTAATTATTTAACAATATTTGGTGAACCAGTCCAACTGTTTGTACAGAGATAAACAAAAAAGACCCCAATTTCATCAATGTTCAACTTTAGGACATTCCTTTAAGCTAAATATTCCATAGAAAGACATTTTCTGTAATTCTGTAATGCTTTGCCATAAGTTTTTTTTTACGTTAAAGAATCACCTAAGTTTATAAGGAATATTGATGAAACTTGGGCCTGATGTTTAGAAAAATATTCACTTTTAAGGATCTAACCATTTGCTGACACAGTGTTGGCACAGTTCCATATTTACCAAGCAATAATATGTCCATGACTGTAATAAGCTCATCATGTCTATTACAGTCCAATGAAATTATCAACAAATCAAATTAATGAAATTTCATTGTTTGCATAAAGCTTAACCCCTCCTTTTAAATGAAAGGATGTTTGTTTGTTTGCTGGGTTTATTGTCCAAGGAACAACCAGGTTCATTTTGAGGTGGGGTGTAGTAGATGTTAACTACTTCACTGAAGATACAAGAGGCCCATTCCATGCAATCCAGAACAACTATGGTAAAGTATTTTGCCCAAGGATACAACGACGACCCCACAGATTGCAGGCCCATTTCTCAGCTTCCCAAGAAACATAAACTGACACAGGCAGGCACCTCGGGTCTTTATCAGAGGTAACGTGACTAACCAACCGAGCTATGGCAGCCCCCTGTTCGAGGATGTGTTGGCTCCCTGGACTATTGCAGGATAATTACTTTAAAACTTTCTTGATAAACATTGTAATTCAATCATGAACCTAATACAACCATAAAAGGTTTTTCAGATTAAAAAAATAATAATATACATACCTCTTCCTTCCGAGAATGTAGTTTAGCCTCTTCAAGCCTACACCTGAAATGAAATTTTAAATACATGACTAGTGTATTATCAGTCTAAATTGTCGTTAACCTAGAGCAGATAGCTCATACATGAACATGTTCCACAAAAGGGGATGTCTTATTAGCACAACAAATTGATATTAATTTTTATAATGAGAAACAATTTAACTATAGTTTTTGCCTGAGCTTTCACACAAGAAAAGATACAATACAGGTGAATTCAGGGACAAAAGTTGATAATCTTGGGTGCGATTCCCAGGATTCTATGACAGAAAAATTCATCTTTTAATTAAGATACCTCGGGTGAGGTTCCCAGGATTCCATGACAGAGAAATCCCTATTGTCACATACCTTGAGTGAGGTTCCCAGGATTCCATGACAGAGAAATTACTATTGTCACATACCTTGAGTGAGGTTCCCAGGATTCCATGACAGAGAAATCCCTATTATCACAAAGATCATCATATCCATTTTTTTCTGGAATTAAAAAACAAAAAAATATTCATTAGCTTCAAAGGTATTTACCTCATGACTATATAATACATTTTCATGCCAGGTTAAAAAAAATTGTATACTCTTAACTTACATACTATTCTCTGACATTTAAGTGAGCCTTGGGTACATATCTGGTATTTCTAATTAATTTATGTAGAGCAATTTTAACAACATTCAAATTTTTATTTTACAGATATATATATATATATATATAAAAAGATAACTTCATAGTTCATAGAAATTTATAGTTTACCAATGCAACTTCATCAAAATAAACAAAAAAATAAACAAAGGGACATATTATTGTTGTATATAGCAGGACACAAGACCCTATTTTCATATGTGACACTTTTGGTTTGGTTTGTTTTTGTTTAACGTCCTACTAACAGCCAGGGTCATTTAAGGACGTGCCAGGTTTTGGAGGTGGAGGAAAGCCAGAGTACCCCGAGAAAAACCACCGGCCTACGGTCAGTACCTGGCAACTGCCCCACGTAGGTTTCGAACTCTCAACCCAGAGGTGGAGGGCTAGTGATAAAGTGTCGGGACACCTTAACCACCCGGCCACCACGGTCCCCTTCATATGTGACACTCCACATTGCCAAGATGACTCATATAATACTTCAAAACAAAATAGTAAACACACAAGGATAACCTAAACACCATATCACTTTTATCAACATCTCTCTATAGTAACAGTTAGTTTAGCATTAACAACAGTTAGTTTATGCTAGCAATTTACCTTTTTCTGGATCAATTTCCATATATATCACCATCTGTTCTGTGCTTAAATGGCTGAAAATGATAATAAAAATATCCTATTTAGAATACACAGAGAACAAGAGGCCCATGGGCCTTAACGGTCACCTGAGATTTGAATTATTTCAGTTTATTTAATTGACCCTTTTTGCCCCCCCCCCCCCTCCCTATCAGCCCCTAGGGTCAGTCAGGGCCAACATATGCATATTAAAAAATGTGATTTACCTATATAAACTATAGTAACACAATGGTGACAATGTTTACAAAATTAGAATGAATTCCAATAGAAATAAAAGTCAAAAATGTTATTTCCCTATATAAACTTTAGTAAAGTTTAGCCCCACCCCAGGGGCAAACTTGAGACCCCAGGGTCCTGAAATTCACAATTTTGGTAAAGAACCTTCAAACCAAGCCATCTATGAAGTGTATTTGATTCCAGCATATCTGAGAGTAGAGAAGAAGATTTTTGAAGTTTTAGTCAATTTGGCCCTTTTTAGCCCCGCCCATCAAACTGCCATCAAACTGTCATCCCATGCTGACAATGTTTACAAAATTAGAATGAATCCCAATAGAAATAAAATAAATTAAAGTCAAAAATGTGATTTCCCTATATAAACTATAGTAAAGTATAGCCCCTCCCCAGGGGCAAACTTGAGACCCCTGGGTCATGAAATTTACAATTTTGGTAAAGCACCTTAAGACCCTTCCATCTATGAAGAGTGTTTGATTCCAGCATATCTGAGAGTAGAGAAGAAGATTTTTGAAGTTTTAGTCAATTTGGCCCTTTTTAGCCCCGCCCATCAGCCCCTTGGGGTCAGTCAGGGCCAACATGTGCATGCCATCAAACTGTCATCTCATGCTGACAATGTTTACAAAATTAGAATGAATTCCAATAGAAATAAAATAAATTAAAGTCAAAAATGTGATTTCCCTATATAAACTATAGTAAAGTTTAGCCCCTCCCCAGGGGCCAAACGTGAAACCCCTGGGTCATGAAATTTACAATTTTGGTAAAGCACCTTAAGACCCTTCCATCTATGAAGAGTGTTTGATTCCAGCATATCTGGGAGTAGAGAAGAAGATTTTTGAAGTTTTAGTCAATTTGGCCCTTTTTAGCCCCGCCCATCAGCCCCTTGGGGTCAGTCAGGGCCAATATGTGCATGCCATCAAACTGTCATCTCATGCTGACAATGTTTACAAAATTAGAATGAATTCCAACAGAAATAAAATAAATTAAAGTCAAAAATGTAATTTCCCTATATAAACTATAGTAAAGTTTAGCCCCTCCCCAGGGGCAAACGTGAAACACCTGGGTCATGAAATTTACAATTTTGGTAAAGCACCTTAAGACCCTTCCATCTATGAAGAGTGTTTGATTCCAGCATATCTGAGAGTAGAGAAGAAGATTTTTGAAGTTTTAGTCAATTTGACCCTTTTTGGCCCCGCCCCTCAGGCCCCTGGGGGGTGGGGACCATATAATTTACAATTTTGGTTGACCTTTAGCTATAGAAGCTTCCTGCAAAATTTCATAGAATTTGGTTTGTGGGTTTTGGAGAAGAAGTTGAAAATGTGAATTGTTTACGGACGCACGACGGACGACGGACGACGCACGACGCACGACGACGGACAAAAGGGGATTAGAATAGGTCACTTGAGACTTTGTCTCAGGTGACCTAAAAAGTTTGATAGTCTAGGCTTGCAGTAAACGAACATTAGTGTGGGTCATGTTTGGCCTTCACGACACTTCAGTGTCAAAAACAATACAGATATTCATAGATGTTCCTCAGTTTGATTTTCCTGCATACCTCGAGATGTTTGATTTTTCTTAAACGTAAACAATTTATTGGTCCTTAAAACCTTTCTGGTGTGGGTAGGCTATTAAGAGTGAAATAATAATAAGAGGTTTGAATCTGAGAAGCCTTAAATATACATACAGACAAAACATACTGATCTACCACCATTTAAGATGTAATCTTCAGTACAAGTGTACCCATACTCATTTAAACAAATCACTTTCTAAAACACATTGTAAATAATTTAATTTTCCACTCACTTTGAGGTTTCTAGCACCAAATCCAACAGCATACTCTCAGTCATTGCAGATGAATACTGTAAAGACTTTTGTAACCGCTCACGGAATTTCACAAATTCATGAATCTGTAACAAATTCACCATCAATATTATTATATATACTCGACAAACAAAATAAATAGAAGATATTGAATGGTTTCCCGTTTAATACAGTGTTCCCACCCATATTTCTTTCTGGGGGTTTTGGCACCCCTATGGTTTGAAAATTGGGGGTACAGCAAGATTTTTGAGGGTACAGGTAAGTATTTGAGGACCAGTTGAAAAATGTGTTGCTGCAAATTTCAAATGAAATTTTAATCATACTCTGTCAGAGTTGTATTGTGTTTCACTTTTCATTTTCAATAAAAACAAATGCACAGCTCAAATGCAATTACTATTCTTTATTTGTATAGTAAACTTTATGGAGTTTGATCGATACACGTAATTAGACGTGATGCACAATGTCAATGTTGAAAGTTCTATGATAAGTAACAAACTGTAAAACAGACAAAATCAAACAGAATTTAAAGGGCTAATCTGGGGATTTAAATATAGCAGCCACTTTCTTTTGTTTTATGTTATTAAAACTAATTCCTGAAACCTCACCTTAATTTAATGCATTCTGGATTATATAATTAATTTAAGGAAAACTAAGACAGATTGCATCTCATTCTTTTCAACAACACTCCCATTAACCATAAATGAACCTGGATTATATATTACATGTTTATTGGAAATACATTAAATAATACGGGCTTTTTTCCTGGACATTTATTTTAGCAGCGGTCATGTAATTGATTTGTTTTGCATTTTGTTTAACAATCATGTGTTCTTGTGTCTTGTTGCCGTAATAGTGCTGATCTTGGAAAGTTTGACATTCCATTTATAAAGGGGAGATTTTGAGTCATGATTAGGCCTATGTCTTTTACAAACATTGCAATACATGTATGAAATGTTTTTGTTGTCGCCGTCATCCTCAGTAACCTCGAGCTCGCCGGTCCAAAGCCAATCAAACTCCCCCAGCCGTTTCGTCCGAGAACGTTTGATCTTCTTTGGCTTGGGGAATACGGGACAATTTTGCCGTTGATGTTGCCATCACTGTCACTGACTGCAAGTCGTAATCGCTTGCCATGCGAGTGCTGCGGTTTAAAAAACCCTTGTTCACCATAGCAGCCATTTTGGTTTAGTCTCGATCATTTACGCGCTTTACATCGCGAGTGATGCACAGATAACGAATTCAAACGCTTGAAAGATCGAGCTGTTTACGGAGAAAACCCTGAAGTTTTACTAGTTTTAAAATCATTCGGAGCAGCGGTTTTTACCGTGCCTATAGTCTTAAATAATATCAAGATTTGAAGAAGTTCTTAATACAAATTTAACCAATATTTCCTACGATATTTGCACATTTTAGCGCGTGCAAGTCACGCATGGAGACAAAAATATGTACGTGATTTTTGTAGAATGAGCGTGAATCACGCACGTTTCTACGTGAATGGGAACACTGTAATATAACATATATTTCACGAGTATGACAGAATATCGAAATATTCTGTCATACGAGTGAAATATATGTTATATTTAACGGGAAACAATTCAATTTTCTGTTTACTGCATTTCATGAACTTAAAAACAAAATTAAAAACATCGAAAAATTAATAGTGTCAAAAAGTGTGGGAATCAGTAATGACGTCATCTCTTTGTGACGTTACTCCACATCAACTTGACGGCGCCACTTTGAAAGGACTTATCAACGCAATTTAAGCGTTTTCTGCTGTTATTGGAGAATCTGTGCATTAATAGCTAACGTCAAGTGAGTAATTTGTCAAAAACTAGTCTGAAAATTTCAGAAATACAGCAAAATAACCAATTTATCTAACTCCGCTTCGATTGGAAAAATTGGCAAGTTTCGACGAGGTGAATACAAAGGTCGCTCTGATTGGTCAAAAACGGAAAACTTAGATTTCACTGCAAAATCTTATATTTTCACTGCAAAATCTTATATTTTCACTGCTCATCGCTGCAGTGAAAATATAAGTTTTATTAGTTTGATAAATTTCTATATTTCAATGGAAAAATGCAATAAATCCATGTACTAGCTGTAAAATTACCATTACCAGTAACTCCAACAACAAACTAACATAACTTTTTAATAGAAATCATTCTGAATGTGGTCACTATAGGAATTTCTAAAATTCATGTACTTGTAACAAAATTATAATAAGTCACTCACAGAACTTCATATATCAAAGTTTTACGGCAGTGAGCAAGAGGCATAGTATAATTGTACATATTGAGGGGTATTATATCAAGGTTTTATACTGTATCTATCCCCCTCTCCTAAACAAAGTCTTCTTCTTCATTTTTGCAAAATCATCAATTTTAATATAGGAAGCTTAAAGTGGTTCACAAATAAGCCCTCCCCAAACTTTAATACTAAACTTTTACACTAGGGAAGGGGGCTTATTTGAGGATAAATATAGTACTAAACCTTTACACTAAGGGAGGGGCTTATTTGAGGATTAATACAGTACAAACATTTACACTAGGGGAGGGGCTTATTTGAGGATTAATACAGTACAAACTTTTACACCAGGGGAGGGGGCTTATTTGATGATAAATACAGTACTAAACTTTTACACTAGGGTAGGGGGCTTATTTGATGATAAATGCAGTACTAAACTTTACACTAGGGGAGGGAGCTTAGTTGGGGATAAATACAGTACTAAACTTTTTACATTAGGGGAGGGTCTTATTTGATGATAAATACAGTACTAATCTGTTACACTAGGGGAGGGGCTTATTTCATGATAAATGCAGTACTAAACTTTTACACTAGGGGAGGGTCTTATCAGAAAAAATCAGAAAAGTACTTTAGTAGGGGTTGTCTGGACAAGCCTCAACCAATCAAAATTCGTGGCCATTTTGAAAAATGCATTATCGTAAAGAAAAAGTCAGGATGCACAACTACACGTTGTACTGATTATACATGCCAAGTTTTTTTGAAATCGGAACAGAACTTTAGTAGGAGTTGTCCGGACAAGACTATGGGACGACGGACGGACGGACAGACAGACAGGCCGATTCTAGTATACCGCCCCTTACTTCATTACAGGGGGTATAAAAAGTTATTCAGTATTAAACTTGAGAATAAGTATCACTCACCTTGCTAAAAGAACCGTACTTGTAGGAGGCTATCAAATACTCAGCTGTCTGTAACAGTATTCAAATTATAATTAGTTTTACTGAATTTTTTTTAAAATGCAATACATGCATTCAACTCCTCTCCACCACAAACTACGAAATAACATTATTATGCATTAAACATTATTTTTTTAGGGGCCATTACTTTAAGGAAGTAATACATTCTTTAAATTAATGCATAGATCTTGACCTTTAACCTTAAGATTTGAAGAGCAATCACATGCAAGTACATTTGTTGAGGAAGCACTGTATGGAATTTGAACAAATGGAAACCAAATTTCCATTAATAGTAAAAGTGATATCAGCACTAGACCCCTAGTTAGACTTAGCTACATATAGAATTTCCCAGTGGTTTATTTGGAACAGGAATCAATTTGTGAACATTAATTTCAGGTTTCAACTTATTCCATACATTCCAGTATATATAAACATTCACTGGGTATTTTTTTTCACACTATCTTTAATGACCCTGAAAACAGCAAACTCGAATCCCCTTCAAGTATTGTCATCAATACAGTAAACACCTTGGGTCATTACCTCTTTATGGTTGACTGCAAAAAAGCGCAGCATCGTCCCATACATAGCACAGGCTGCAACAAAATGTCCCAGGCGCCCAACATGGTTGGCTATCGTATGCCTGCAATGTACAAATTCTTGATATTTATACTTCAACATATCAAATTCCTTAAATACGTGTCTGAGCTTCATTGAGAGAAGAGACTGATATAATGGTGTTTCTTAAGAGTAAGCAGCATTGCTCAAGGGCAAAATTAATATACAGATCTGTTAATTACGATACCCCTCTTTTTTGAGAGTTGCCTGCATTAAGAAAATGCAGATTGTCTCCGAATTAAGAAAATTGACAATATAACAGATCCCGGTTTCATCAACAATCCGTCAATAACCTATTAAGGAAATTCTACAATTTAAAATATCTCATGGGAAAGCATAACAGAATTTACAAAAAGTTGTTTACCTACAATTTCCCCCTAAAATCCAATATTACTTTCCGATGAAATATTTTTAAGCTAAGAAATTTCCTTAAATTAAGGAAATGGATGAAACCAGGGCCAGGTCTAGCAATATAAAGTCAAAATAGATCACCCATTTCAAAGTCACGTTATTGATACTACCAATTTCAATATTAAAGTCTATGTAGAACAGAAATCTCCATTTCAAGCTATGATATTTAAGCTGGAATTGACAGCTATTTTATACTGAGAATTCTCTGACATTATTTCTTACATACCCGAGGGTATCGTTCATCACATGTTTCACCTCCATGGACTCGTAAACTGTGTGACAAGGACCATATGCCCCTAAAAGTAGATTAATACATCATCTTAGACATCATGCAGAAATCGTAAGACCTAATAGTACCTGCTAATAGAGGGGGGGATTCCATTTTAAGGAACCTTATCCCTTATATCATTGGGAATAATATTTGAAGGAATTTTCCTTCTCCTATTTCTTCTTCTTTATAAAATTTGGCCATCAATATAATGCTGATGATTCATCACTAGGCATTGGTTAAAAGGTTGAAGTAAAACTTTTTTTGATATATGATAAAAGTAATGAAGTGACTTCAATTACTGCGAGAAAGGGTACTGTGATGGCAGATTTGAAGGCATCAACAGTGCTGACAGAAACAAAAGACTGAGTGAGACAATTCCATTGGGATATAGTTCTGGGGTAGAAGTATTTGTAGCAGTCTAGACCATTGAAGATTCTTAAATGCAATGGATTATGGTGACTTGCACGAGGTTGACAGGGGTCCACAGGTTTGAAATTTCCTGGTTTGAGCAACATGGTTATGAACAATTCTATGAAACACAATTAGTCTCAATGGACTAATACCTCATATAAGAGGGATTATCATTTAATGGAATTTTAACACTTATACCAGTGAGGATACTTTTTGAAGGAATTTCATCTTTTATGTTAGTGGGAATAATAGAGAGAAACAAGATAATTTTTTTTTGATTTTTTACTCTGACTAAAAACCATACTCACCCATGATACAATATAGACGCATCAGGATTAACTTCATATGAAAGTTGGACCGACTGTTTTTAATGCCTTTTTCTAACTGCACTATTGCCTGCCATACGAGAGAGTCGCTTTCTAAAAAAACGAAAACAAATTTTAATATTATTTGAAAAATTATGTTGCTCTATTTATAGCAAATGTGACCTATTTGTTTGTGTTGATAGCAAAATTTTGTATAATAGTAAAATGACATTGTTTTTGGCAATAGGGTGATGATAATTTTGAGATCTTCCCTGCAATAAATTGTGTTATATTTTACTAGGATTACAGAGGAGATTGATGACTTACTAGACTCCCTCCAGATATCAAGCAGCAGCAGCACGGCTAACAGGAGGTAGTTATCACAGTACTGTAGGTCTGTACTTAACAGTTCTGTACCTATACAAAACATACAACACAGCTAATAGTAATGTCAGGGGGTAGTTATCAAAGTACTGTAGGTCTGTACTCAACAGTTCTGTACCTACACAAAACATACAACACAGCTAATAGTAATGTCAGGGGGTAGTTATCAAAGTACTGTAGGTCTGTACTCAACAGTTCTGTACCTACCAAAACTTACACAGCTAATAGTAATGTCAGGGGGTAGTTATCAAAGTACTATAGGTCTGTACTCAACAGTTCTGTACCTATACAAAACATACAACACAGCTAATAGTAATGTCAGGAGGTAGTTATCAAAGTACTATAGGTCTGTACTCAACTGTTCTGTACCTACACAAAACATACAACACAGTTAATAGTAATGTCAGGGGGTAGTTATCACAGTACTGTAGGTCTGTACTCAACAGTTCTGTACCTACACAAACTTACACAGCTAATAGTAATGTCAGGAGGTAGTTATCACAGTACTGTAGGTCTGTACTCAACAGTTCTGTACCTACACAAACTTACACAGCTAATAGTAATGTCAGGAGGTAGTTATCACAGTACTGTAGGTCTGTACTCAACAGTTCTGTACCTATACAAAACATACAACACAGCTAATAGTAATGTCAGGGGGTAGTTATCAAAGTACTGTAGGTCTGTACTCAACAGTTCTGTACCTATACAAAACATACAACACAGCTAATAGTAATGTCAGGGGGTAGTTATCAAAGTACTGTAGGTCTGTACTCAACAGTTCTGTACCTATACAAAACATACAACACAGCTAATAGTAATGTCAGGAGGTAGTTATCAAAGTACTGTAGGTCTGTACTCAACAGTTCTGTACCTACCAAAACTTACACAGCTAATAGTAATGTCAGGGGGTAGTTATCACAGTACTGTAGGTCTGTACTCAACAGTTCTGTACCTACCAAAACTTACGCAGCTAATAGTAATGTCAGGGGGTAGTTATCACAGTACTGTAGGTCTGTACTCAACAGTTCTGTAACTACACAAGACATACAACACAGCTAATAGTAATGTCAGGGGGTAGTTATCACAGTACTATAGGTCTGTACTCAACAGTTCTGTACCTACCAAAAGTTACACAGCTAATAGTAATGTCAGGGGGTAGTTATCAAAGTACTGTAGGTCTGTACTCAACAGTTCTTTACCTACACAAAACATACAACACAGCTAAAATAATAGTAATGTCAGGGGGTAGTTATCACAGTACTGTAGGTCTGTACTCAACAGTTCTGTACCTACCAAAACTTACACAGCTAATAGTAATGTCAGGGGGTAGTTATCAAAATACTGTAGGTCTGTACTCAACAGTTCTGTACCTACCAAAACTTACACAACTAATAGTAAATTAAAGAAAGTTATCAAGAGCTATAATCATTTAATACAGGATAAGTAGGGTTTGCGGAAAACACAGTTATTTGCTTTTTGAAATTTTCTTTAAGTCTAAAAGATCTGAGTACATTAAATGTTATTAATTTAAAACTGACCATAGCTTAGACCATGATGATAGCGCTGTATGTATTCCTTCACTAAGATCAGCCTTTCCTCTGTCGACTGTTTGTCGTAGTACCCCATGTATCGCATCAGCTGCAGTAGTGTGATGTGACGTTGCATCTGTTTTACCTATAAATTCATCAACATCATCTCATCCAGGACTCATTCAGTTATATAGACATTTTGAAAGTATGAAATATAGTGGCTAAATAAATTTGATTCCTAGTATTTTAAATTGCTCTAAGGAAAAGGTAAAAATTACAAGGAATTTTTGCACTTGCCAATCGAGCAAGTAGTCACGAATATTTACTTGCCCACAAACCAAATCTACTAGGCCCTAAGCCATCTGACCTGGGTTTTTCCTTGCCATGGTTATTTTGTGTTAAGCATTTATCTCAAACTCAGAGAATCATCAAGAAACTAGAGATCTTACATATGGAATTTATTAAACAAGTTGAATAATTTGATAATTCAAAAGCACTGGTGGTATATCAAATTATTGAAGGAAATTTCCATATGATATAACCATGAGGTAAATATGACCAAGTGGGTATTACATTATAGAACAGGCCATTCATGTGATAAACTTTTTGGTTTGGTTTATTTTGTTTAACGTCCTACTAACAGCCAGGGTCATTTAAGGACGTGCCAGGTTTTTGAGGTGGAGAAAAACCGGTGTACCCGGGAAAAGACCACTGGCCTATGGTCAGTACCAGACAACTCACCCACGTGGGTCTCGAACACGCTGCCCAGAGGTGGAGGGCTAGTGATAAAGTGTCGGGACACCTTAACCACATGGCCACCGTGGCCCCAATGTGATAAACACTTATTCCAATGAAGTGTATTTATTCTAGCAAAGTGTAAGTTGGCCATTTTAATATGAGGAAAAGATCTGTTACATTTAAGTGTTTGCAAAATATCAGAACAAAATAGTATCAGACTGAATTCGAGTGCTAACCACTAAAATAATGCTGATGCTAACAACAAGTAATGGCAATGTTATACCGTGTTGCTTTTTACAGGCAACACAAAAGACAATAAGTAAAGCTCCTAGATATCTATGAAATGGGACGTAACTATATACAGTTGATATTTGCAAACTCAGGAAACAGGAGATCCTAGAGGGACTTTGGCATCTGTCTCTGTAAGATATTTTCTGCATAAAGTTTGATCTTTGCTACTTTTCTGATCCTTCCTGTTAATCATCAAACTCAAACAGACATACTTCAAAATGGCCACTTGTCAGCCATTTTTTTTTTTTGATTAGTCTAGAAATTAAACATGCACAGCTGGGGACAAAAGGGAAACTATGTATAAAATTTGCTTTTTGTCCAGCCCACTATACTGTAGTGTAGTAGAAATTTAAAATAACTTCAAAAACTAAAACTAGAGTCCTGAATCCAGTTTCAAGTTCAAGTAGAGACAGGTTTATGACACCATTGCTCTACTCCACAAAGCTATTTTTAAATGGTACTAAATCTTCTACTTACACTAGAGGCATATCCTATGGACTCCTCCTGTATGGGTAAGTCGACAGATTCTGTTACTATGGATATCAGCTGAAAAGTACAGTTTGTACAAAGTTTAAAAGATATTAAGTCCAGACAGGCAAATTCATGGAAATTATATTCCCCGCTTTCCTGAAATATTGTAGGTAAACGTTTTTGGGGTCAGGAGTAAACATGTCATTAATATACCTTGACAGACTGATAAATTCTGTCGAATCAAAGAACAATAACACTGATAAATTCTGTCGAATCAAAGAACAATAACTCTGTCACTAAGTTTGACGATAATCGGTTAATAATGTTTGAGGGAGCAATTGTAAGGAAACAGCAGAAAAGTATTTTTTCATTAATCAAGGGGCTAAACCTCTGCCAAATACTGCAAACGTACATATTTTAACGGTAATTTTATTTAAGCGCTTTTCGCGCTGGAAGCCTTGCGCTAAATTATGATTGCGCTAATTACTTTTTGTACGTTCTATTTCTATAGAAAGTTCTGTGGATGCGCTAATTCATCATTGCGCTAACTGGCTAAAATCTGCAAATGCGCTAAAATTTGATTGCGCTAAAATAAGTACATTTACAGTAACATGCAGTAAAAGTAGCAATCAAACATGGCCTAGCCATCAAGTCATTTCACCTTAATATCTAGTATGAAGAAAATCTTTTAAAAAGTGTTCCAGTTATTTCATGGAAACAGCAGAAAATGTTTTAGTTTAAATTAAACATAATTTGCCCGTGACCTTTGACCAACAGACTTTGAGGATTGAAGTATGCTTTATTTTAAAATCTATCAAAATTATGATACGGTAATTTATATTCAGAGGGCAAGGTATGTCCAAAGGGCAGTGTCCGTGTCAACAGGTAGTAGCCACGTCTACACATATACTGCCCTTTGGACATACCATGCCCTCTTAATATAAATTTCCGTATCATAATTTTGATAGATTTTAAAAACGAAGTATTACGTTTTATTTTAAAATCTATCAAAATTATGATACGGAAATTTATATTCAGAGGGCACGGTATGTCCACATGGCAGTATATGTGTAGACGTGGCTACCACCTATTGACACGGACACTGCCCCTGGGTATACAATGCCATTTACATCAGAACTCTGTCTATTTGGACACGAGTTATATATTTAGCTAAGTATTTAGTGATTTGGATTATGTAATTCACATCGTCCCTAGCATATAAAGAAGCAGTGAGACAGGAGGCAGACAGAGACAGCCTTAGGACCATAGGTGACTGGTCCTCGGGACAGTCCCGGCCAGTTGACTGGGCGGGGATACACTTTACAACTCTCTCACTGGACATACATTGTAAATACATGACATGGGTATATGAAACGTGCATGTAGATAAACATGAAGAAGAGACTCCGGCGTCATTCATCAATTCATCTCATCATACAAACAACAAAGTATATAAAAACGTGAAAATATTATAGGATTTTGGATTGGCACAAGAACATCGTATTGAACATCAGGTGTTTACTTATGCATCACAACCAGTCATTGGTATTACCATAAACAAAACGAGATGATCAAAAGATTTATCCTGATTGCATTGTGGAATGAAGTAAATGATAAGTAATTATGGAAAATTTCTGTATAGTTATACAGTACCTTTGTTTCTTTGTCCTCCGTTAGAAGTTTAGTAAATGTTTTCATATCCTCAAAACAACATGGTTTATCTCCAAATAAGTCGTAGTACCGTTGGAGTAGCTGTAGAGGATCCCCTGTAAATATTTAATCAATATGCTGTATTTATATAGAGGATCCCTGTAAATATTTAATCAATATGCTGTATTTATATAGAGGATCCCTGTACATATTTAATCAATATGCTGTATTTATATAGAGGATCCCTGTAAATATTTAATCAATATGCTGTATTTATACAGAGGATCCCCTGTAAATATTTAATCAATATGCTGTATTTATATAGAGGATCCCTGTAAATATTTAATCAATATGCTGTATTTATATAGAGGATCCCTGTAAATATTTAATCAATATGCTGTATTTATATAGAGGATCCCTGTACATATTTAATCAATATGCTGTATTTATATAGAGGATCCCTGTAAATATTTAATCAATATGCTGTATTTATACAGAGGATCCCCTGTAAATATTTAATCAATATGCTGTATTTATATAGAGGATCCCTGTAAATATTTAATCAATATGCTGTATTTATATAGAGGATCCCCTGTAAATATTTAATCAATATGCTGTATTTATATAGAGGATCCCCTGTAAATATTTAATCAATATGCTGTATTTATATAGAGGATCCCTGTAAATATTTAATCAATATGCTGTATTTATATAGAGGATCCCCTGTAAATATTTAATCAATATGCTGTATTTATATAGAGGATCCCTGTAAATATTTAATCAATATGCTGTATTTATATAGAGGATCCCCTGTAAATATTTAATCAATATGCTGTATTTATATAGAGGATCCCTGTAAATATTTAATCAATATGCTGTATTTATATAGAGGATCCCTGTAAATATTTAATCAATATGCTGTATTTATATAGAGGATCCCCTGTAAATATTTAATCAATATGCTGTATTTATATAGAGGATCCCTGTAAATATTTAATCAATATGCTGTATTTATATAGAGGATCCCTGTAAATATTTAATCAATATGCTGTATTTATATAGAGGATCCCCTGTAAATATTTAATCAATATGCTGTATTTATATAGAGGATCCCCTGTAAATATTTAATCAATATGCTGTATCCATACATTGTATCTGTAAAATCATCAGAATTCATACAATATCATTTTCACTACTGATGTCAGTACTAGTAGTATCTGTAAAATCATTAGAAATGATCTCTAATCCATATCTCTGTCACATAATCAATATATAACTAAGAGACCCCTGTATGATGGCCTTGGGCACCTTTGTTATGGAAAAACAGTTTGTCAATTTTGTTTCAAATGTAATATCTCAGGCATTTACCGACCTGCAGGTGCCAATAAAGGCATTTAAAATCTTTGTCAATAGTCATCTGAAAATAATATAAAATCTCTTGGTGCATCCTTATTTCGTAAAAGAAACAACTCTGGTCCAAGCGTTCAGACTACAATCAATGATGGAAACGACCTCACTCTATATAGATTTGGATGATCATTTTACTACAGATTATGTCTTAATTTCTTTGAAAAATCAAACCAAGCTGACCCTCATAATTTCAATATTAGATCTATAAACTTTATTTTAGAACAAATGCGAAACAATTAAATCAATCTATATTCTGGGATTTTCCTACAATTTTTCGTCTGGGTCGATTTAATTTTCACATCAAGCATATTTCTAATCTTGAAAAATTTACCTTTATTTCGGGAATTTTCATTGGCAAATTTGGAATTTTCATAAGATTTTCTTTAGGGGAATGGGTCCTTTAAACGGACTCGGATTCCATGTTAGGAAATCCCTGATACCAATGCCTTTTGTTGGCCCAGATGGAGAGCTTTCTATGGAAGGAAACCGATCGTGGAAAGGCGAAAGGGGAATGAGTTACCATTACACAACCCACACCTCACTTCAATAGGCTGTGATGTGTAAGAACTTATCATCGACACTTACCAAATTGTTCACTTTCAGTATTGTCTGTTTTCCACCGATTTTTCTCCTTCATCTGCCTGATGAGTTCTAACTGGGCCAAATAAGGACCCCTCTGGGGACGGCCACCTTCACACTGCTTGATAGTCTCCTGAATAAACGTGGCAGCCATGTCCTCTGTGTAGTCAATGTCTTCTTCACTGCAGTCACAAACATCAACATTGTACATAAACAACAACATTGTACATAAACAGCAACATTGTACATACACAACATTGTACATAAATAAAAACTTAATACATAAACAACATTGTACATAAACAACAACATTGTTCATCAATAACAAGGGCCCAATGGGCCCAAATCGCTCACCTGCAATGCAGTGATCTTTTCATATATGGATCCTGCAGTTATTTGAAAGCATGCTACAGGACCAATATAATGTCTCTCTGCACTTTGGCTTTTCACTAAAAGTCATTTAAAGATTTAAGCATACTTGATCGACGTGACCTTGAATGAAGGTCAAGGTCATTCATTTGAACAAACTTAGTAGCCCTTCACCCCAGCATGCTACAGACCCAATATCAACTCCCTGGGACTCTTGGTTATTGAGAAGAAGTTGTTTAAAGATTTTAGCCTTTTTGACCCCTGTGACCTTGAATGAAGGTCAAGGTCATTCATTTGAACAAACTTGGTAGCCCTTTACCCCAGCATGCTACAGACCCAATATCAACTCTCTGGGACTCTTGGTTATTGAGAAGAAGTCGTTTAAAGATTTTAGCCTTTTTGACTCCTGTGACCTTGAATGAAAGTCAAGGTCATTCATTTGAACAAACTTGGTAGCTCTTTACCCCAGCATGCTACAGGCCAAATATTAGGTCTCTGGGACTGTTGGTTATCGAGAAGAAGTCGTTTAAAGATTTTAGCCTTTTTGGCCCCTGTGACCTTGAATGAAGGTCAAGGCCATTCATTTGAACAAACTAGGTAGCCCTTCATCCCAGCATGCTACAGACCCAATATCAACTCCCTGGGACTGTTGGTTATTGAGAAGAAGTCGTTTGAAGATTTTAGCCTTTTTGACCCCTGTGACCTTGAATGAAGGTCAAGGTCATTCATTTGAACAAACTTGGTAGCCCTTCACCCCAGCATGCTACAGGCCAAATATTAGGTCTCTGGGACTCTTGGTTATTGAGAAGAAGTCGTTTAAAGATTTTAGCCTTTTTGACTCCTGTGACCTTGAATGAAAGTCAAGGTCATTCATTTGAACAAACTTGGTAGCCCTTCACCCCAGCATGCTACAGACCCAATATCAACTCCATGGGACTCTTGGTTATTGAGAAGAAGTTGTTTAAAGATTTTAGCCTTTTTGACTCCTGTGACCTTGAATGAAAGTCAAGGTCATTCATTTGAACAAACTTGGGAGCCCTCCACCCCAGCATGCTACAGGCCAAATATTAGGCCTCTGGGACTCTTGGTTATTGAGAAGAAGTCGTTTAAAGATTT
Source organism: Pecten maximus (assembly GCF_902652985.1). NCBI lineage: Eukaryota > Metazoa > Mollusca > Bivalvia > Pectinida > Pectinidae > Pecten > Pecten maximus. The sequence goes on along the minus strand of NC_047022.1, from coordinate 20,399,781 downwards.
TAGCCTTTTTGACTCCTGTGACCTTGAATGACGGTCAAGGTCATTCATTTGAACAAACTTGGTAGCCCTTCACCCGAGCATGCTACAGACCCAATATCAACTCCCTGGGACTGTTGGTTATTGAGAAGAAGTCGTTTAAAGATTTTAGCCTTTTTGACTCCTGTGACCTTGAATGAAAGTCAAGGTCATTCATTTGAACAAACTTGGTAGCCCTTCACCCCAGCATGCTACAGACCCAATATCAAGTCCCTGGGACTCTTGGTTATTGAGAAGAAGTCGTTTAAAGATTTTAGCCTTTTTGACTCCTGTGACCTTGAATGAAGGTCAAGGTCATTCATTTGAACAAACTTGGTAGCCCTTCACCCCAGCATGCTACAGACCCAATATCAAGTCCCTGGGTCTTTTGGCTATTTAGAAGAAGTCGTCTAATTTTTTTTTAGCCTTTTTGACTCCTGTGACCTTGAATGAAAGTCAAGGTCATTCATTTGAACAAACTTGGTAGCCCTTTACCCCAGCATGCTACAGACCCAATATCAACTCCCTGGGACTGTTGGTTGTTGAGAAGAAGTCGTTTGAAGATTTTAGCCTTTTTGACTCCTGTGACCTTGAATGAAGGTCAAGGTCATTCATTTGAACAAACTTGGTAGCCCTTCACCCCAGCATGCTACAGGCCCAATATTAGGTCTCTAGGCCTTTTGGTTATTGAGAAGAAGTTGCTTGAATGGAAAGTTGACGCCGGACGGACGGCCGGACGGCCGGACGCCGGACGGACGACGGACGCCGCGCCACGGCATAAGCTCACTTGCCCTTCGGGCAGGTGAGCTAAAAATTGTTATACATAAACAACAACCTTGTGCATAAACAACAACATTGTACAGAAACAACATAGTATATAAACTAGAATTGTCGCCAGGATGGCTGACTAATACCCCCGCAATCTGCACGAGTCTGGTGAATTGGAACTCTTAATTAGAGGCTAACTAAGATAACCCAGTAATATAGTGACCAGTTGTCATAGCAACCATAATTTTGAGAAAAAGAAAGCGGCATGCACATCTACACATGATCATTAATCTGTGTGAAGTTTCATTAGAATCAGCCCATCGGTTTAGGAGTAGTTGTCCGGACAAAATGAGTCTACAGACAGCCGGACAGACAAACTGATTCCAGTATACCCCCCTAACTTCCTTGCGGGGGTATAAAAACATTATACATAAACCATCAAAAGGTCCAATGGGTCTGTATCCCTCACATGCTTCTAATGCAACTTTGAAGTTGATCTAGGTCATTAATGTGGATGCTAAGCTAACTACCACTTTATTCAAATATAAGGGTAGGCTAGCTAGGCTTATTCATTTAAAAAAGATTTACAGTGTTTCATCCAAGTATACTGCCAGCCCAATATCGGGTCACTGGACCTCTTGGCTATTAAAAGGTTGTTTAAAGATTTAAGCTTATTTTACCCCTGTGATCTTGAATGTAGGCCAAGGTCATTCATTTAAACAAACTTGATAGCTCTTCACCCTAACATTTACAGGCCTAATATCAGGTACCTGGGCCTCTTGGTTATAAAGAGGTTGTTTAAAAGTTTTTAACCTGTATGACCTTGAATGTTGTTTGAACCACAGCATAAACTCATTTCTCCTTTGGACAGATGAGCTAAAAACACCATACTTGTGTTGTAGAACAATTTATCAGATTCTCTATATTATTTTGACAGATGATCTTACCTATCTTTATCTGGTGTCCAGCTAGCCTCGACCAGATGTAGACAGGAACGGATATAATCCTGCCAGTTATTCCAGTGGTCTGGGCTGAAATTGATGAAAAACATCTAAAATGATTTCATAAACTAGAAATTGCTAGCAGATCATAACTTATATAAAAGGGATCCCCAGTATTTAACAGTATAAATTATTCTGATATACCTTTTAAACTTAACTATATAATTGAATCATTATGAGAGTCTTCAGAAATCAAAACAAAAAACATGCTTCAATATATTTGAAGATCTTCAGAAAAAAAATATTAAAATTTTGATACATATTTTAACACTTGATGCACCTTAAATGTATCGAGGGGTTAGCCACCAGCTGTGAGCCTGTGGCTAGTTTAGATTATATGGTAAATTCTGAAGAAAAAAATCTCTTATTTTTAGGATCTTCTGTAATAAACATAATAGTCCCCCTTTGTTCCAGGTCCTCTCTATGTTAAATATCACCCTTTGTTCCAGATCCTCTCTATGTTAGATATCACCCTTTGTTCCAGATCCTCTCTATGTTAAATACCACCCTTTGTTCCAGATCCTCTCTATGTTAAATATCACCCTTTGTTCCAGATCCTCTCTATGTTAAGTATCACCCTTTGTTCCAGGTCTTCTCTATGTTAAATATCACCCTTTGTTCCCGATCCTCTCTATGTTAAATAACACCCTTTGTTCCAGATCCTCTCTATGTTAAATATCACCTTTGTTCCAGATCCTCTCTATGTTAAATATCACCCTTTGTTCCAGATCCTCTCTAAGTTAAATATCACCCTTTGTTCCAGATCCTCTCTATGTTAAATATCACCCTTTGTTCCAGATCCTCTCTCTGTTAAATATCACCCTTTGTTCCAGATCCTCTCTATGTTAAATATCACCCTTTGTTCCAGATCCTCTCTATGTTAAATATCACCCTTTGTTCCAGATCCTCTCTATGTTAAATATCACCCTTTGTTCCAGATCCTCTCTATGTTAAATATCACCCTTTGTTCCAGATCCTCTCTATGTTAAATATCACCCTTTGATCCAGATCCTCTCTATGTTAAATATCACCCTTTGTTCCAGATCCTCTCTATGTTAAATATCACCCTTTGTTCCAGATCCTCTCTATGTTAAATATCACCCTTTGTTCCAGATCCTCTCTATGTTAAATATCACCCTTTGTTCCAGATCCTCTCTATGTTAAATATCACCCTTTGTTCCAGATCCTCTCTATGTTAAGTATCACCCTTTGTTCCAGATACTCTCTATGTTAAATATCACCCTTTGTTCCAGATCCTCTCTATGTTAAATATCACCCTTTGTTCCAGATCCTCTCTATGTTAAATACCATTTCTGCAACTACTGTCAATAAATCTGCAAGATAAACTAGAAACTTAAGAAATACATAACAATGGAAATATCTTACCTGTCCTTGAGAAGTTTCTTGTACTCTCTGTTGACTTGTGGCCATCGCTCTAATTTGGCATAAAGGTCTGCTGTTTTATTTTCTCGAAAGTTGAATTCACTTGTAAGTTTTGCTGTGAAATAGAAAAGATTCATCACTAACTATTATGGAACATCATCTTATACATGATTTTTGGACAATTATTTGTAAACACTAGACACAGGACTTGTGACCTAAATCCGTCTGAATTTTTAGTAATATTATTTCTACCATTCGCTTCAGGTCAAGGATTTTAAGTTAAATGTGCACAGTAACTTTATTATCTGGTAAATGAAATTACTCAAAACAATACACTTCACTGTTTTATATTCTCAGTTTATTATTACATGTAGTACATTCTATGATAAACGTTTTGCACATGAGCTTATGTAGGGGTTGACCAAACTTAGCTCCAACAGTCTCTGGACTAGAGCTCTCGTGAATATTGAATTTTCAGTAACAAATGTTAGAAAGCATGCAGAAATGTCCAGACTAAGATAACACAGAAGTTTGCTTAGTTAGTTTACCTCCAAGTGACCCTTCAACAACTTTCAAAGCATCCTCCCACTTCTCAAGAAGTTCTAGAATGATGAGATATATCTGTACCTCTGAAATATAATGTTTATATAATATTTTACTAACCTCATGTACTACAATAATACAAAACATTGCATGAAATACACCAACATCTTTACTTTCTGACAATGATTAACAGTTTTTGAATTGGATCTTAGAACATAACATAATAAAGAATTCCAGCATTTCAAGTCAAGATCTCCAGCTAAAATCATTCAAGAACAGTGATATCTACAGATATTTTTTATATTTTTAACGATGCCTCATCATAAATTTAGGGAATCTAACAAAACCAGACTCACATAGATGTTGTCTGTAATTGTTCTGGTCGCTACTAACCTTACTTATATGTTCTCAAGAGATTCCAGACAAAGGATATATATTTGTGCATAGGCAAATGAATATTTGTGATTTTTTAATTTGTCAGATTTTATTCCCTAAATTCTGATATACTGCTTACACAATTGATAAGCCCTGTTACTAACAGATGTTTTATAACATGACCCTAATCCTAACATTCGCGGATAATTTCTGTCAGAAAATAACTGGTAAATATCTTTTATCACAAATATCACTGTATTATAAATTAAGTACCTGCTTCTGCAGTTATCTTTTCTTCATCGATATATTTTTTGGTCATTCGCTCAGCGAGAGGAAGAAACATGCCTTTGGCTAACTTCTCATCTTGGTGACCCTACAAAGTATAACAAACACATTCAGCCTTTTAGAGAGAAACAATCTGTATCCCACAGTTCTTCGTAGTCACATTACAAAACATTTTCAAAATACAAAGGTACAATTTGTGTTGAAAAGCATACTGTCAGGTCAAGATGAAGGTATAGATCTTCCAAGTTCCTGGGTTACATAGGATTTAACAATAAATTCAATATCAAAACCTAACAAGTATTCTAAGAGTATTGCTTAATTAATACATGTCCCCTATAATTCTTTAGAGACAGTCTTAGTGATGATATCATCAAATGACAACAAATTGTCAATATCATAATAAAATTATTAAGTGAAAGGACAACCAATACAAAACAATATCATGATTTTGACAAATCACAATTCTGGTAAACCAATGTCCTATGCAGGCAAAAAATTCAAAAGAAATGAAAGTATGTTTTGCAGTTTTACTCATTAATGTTAGACACTGCACTGCAGAAAATTGTGAGCTTGTATACAGTACTGCAAACGTATATATATTTTAGCGATGATGTTATTTAAGTATTTTTCTCACTGAATTATTTGTTAGTTTGTTGTTTGCTGAGTATATCGCCCCATGAACAGAAAGTGTCAATTTGAGGCAGGGTATCCTTGTAGTAGTTGGTGACTACCTCACTGAACAACATACGGGAGAACCCTCCCATGTCATACGGAGCAATTAGGTAAAGTGTCCTGCCAAAGGACACCACGACGACAACACAGACTGACCCGTTTCTCAGCTTCCTGAGAAACACAAACCAACACGGGCAGGGATCGTCAAACCATGCACATTGGATCTTCACCTAAGGCTATGTGGTCGGCACTTTAACTTACTGAGCTATTGTGGTCCTCTTCCACACCGAAAGCATGCTCCTAATTCATGACTTGGATAATCACACCTTGTTCATATTTTTTTCTTTGGCAAGTATTTTGGATGCCCTACTTCATCACTGCACAAACCTTTTTTTTAATTTTGGCATACACTAAAATTAGGGTGTACTGAAATAGGAGTGTTTACAGTAATTGCATACAATGTCATTAATTAGAACTGTACCTGCATCACAATACTCATAACAGCCCAGAAGTAGTAGGGGTTTTTCTGGGGCTGCAGCCTGTGTAATGTCATGGCTGTCTGCTGCTGTTTCTTGTAGTCTCCAAGTCGGACATATGCCATAAACAATGAAGACAAAATGTCTTCATTGTCCGGTCGATGCTTGTGAGCATTTTCATAAAGATCAGCAATAAGTTCCACTGAAAACAAACCAGATATCTTAATCAAATTTTACACGAGGATCAAAAAATATTTTTATCCAGAATTTATGCAGTAGAATGTCCTAAATACTCCGTAAGATAAAAGAGCAATTATAGAGGAGTGATGCTGGTTAATTTTATTCAAAAGGAAAATTCAATTACTGGCTCATTTTTTGCATGTCACAAAATCTTTAAAAAATGAGTGTTATATTCCCATGCCCAGATTTTGAAAAAAGCCGATATTCTCTGAACATAATTTGAATTAATGTAAAAGACCAGTTCTGTGTTCACAACAATCGACTTGTGCATGTGTAAACCATGTACTTTCTGTACACAGACACATTCCACGAAATCCTTTCATGGGGCAGTGAATTAATTATAAACTAACTACAGAGGACATTGACTATATGATCAAGGTTGACTAGTGTCCCTCTAACACTGTAAAGCTATGTTTAGATATGTTACCAGTAGAAGTCAAGAATTCAGTGAGAGAAAAACCTACATTTATAGACCTCCCTGTAGCAGATGGACATGGCCTGAAGCGTGGCCTCATCTGTTGGGTTTTGAGCATGTATGTCCTTCAGCAACACAGAACTTTCATCATGTCGTCCCAGTCTCAGTAAAGCAAGAGCCTTGAGTACCTGTAGGTTCAGGTTATATTGCAGGTTAAAATGTTATAGATCTTCAATTAAAATTTGTTGTATACAACTGACCATTTTACATATCTAATTCTTTTTGTACCATTGTTAATATGCTCCCTCTTCCCAAGCGAGTTGACAAAAATCCATGCTCACTCTTCCCCATATACAGACATCATTTAGTCGATTTGCTGGGAACAGCAGATGATACATATACTTACCAAATCAATTGATATATAAAAAGAGGATTACGATTTCTAAAACAAACAATTCTGTTGCTAAATTCATGGTTTTTCAGTAAGCTTGTCAATAGTCAATCAGAGTAATAGATGAGATTCGCCACAAAGGTTGCTGATGTGAATAATATGGCAGCTTTCATTGCTCCACTTTCACTTTGGATCTGCAACAATACGTGTTACTCAATACAATATTTAATACAATGTAATAAATTATTACTTAATAATGCTAGATGATTACATACACACTAAACTGTGTGTTTCCATAATGAAGTATATGTACAACACACCAAATTGTACAAGGTAGAGAGCTATAGACCACCATTTTGTTTACGCTTTTTTGGGCAAGCCTAACAACTCCATCAAGTGCCTGGTATACAGAAGTCAGAAAAAACCCTAATTACAGAAAAAGTTCATGGACAGGCTATCAATCCAAAAAGGATCGTTTAGACAAGATAATCCAAGTAAGATTATTTATCTCTCCATTGTAAAGCTAATGTAGAGTTCAAATTAACTTACTTTTGCACATTGTAAATCCTTCTGTTTCTTCAATACTTTGTCCGCTTCTTGAATTGCTTTCTTGTTGTTTCCGTTATCTAGACAATCTGAAAGTGACAATGGAAATAACTAATTATCATGCATCAATGCTCAGTTTTATAGTATCTGAATATCTTAATTCTGCATAAATGGTGCTACCTCTAAGGAAATAATCACAAACTTGATAATTTCTGTTTTTAACTTCACTGATGAATGCAGTGAAATTCTTCATCTTGCGTTAACATTTTTATAAATGTTAATAAATTCCATTATCAGATGGTAAATATAATGTGTCACAGGTCAATCACTTTTCATGCTCTTACAACACCTAAGAATTCATCATTCAAATATATGTGTGCTTTAGGTTGTTTTTATTTCATTCGTTGACCTTTTTCCTATTTCGCAATGTGCAATATATATGAATATGTTGAGTAATATAGCAGCTATAAAAACTTATGTCTTGTTTTATTTGTTTCGGTGGTAAGGTAATACCATATGACTGATATCTATATATTAGTCCTTATCATTTCCTCAATATGGAACAAATGAAGAATCTAATTTTTATATGATAAAAGATCTCCTTTAAAGAACAAAAGGTAAAACATCCATCACCAGACTAAAACAAGGTAAAACATCCATCACCAGACTAAAACAAGGTAAAACATCTATCACCAGACTAAAACAAGGTAAAACATCCATCACCAGACTAAAACAAGGTAAAACATCTATCACCAGACTAAAACAAGGTAAAACATCTATCACCAGACTAAAACAAAGTAAAACATCTATCACCAGACTAAAACAAGGTAAAACATCTATCACCAGACTAAAACAAGGTAAAACATCTATCACCAGACTAAAACAAGGTAAAACATCTATCACCAGACTAAAACAAGGTAAAACATCTATCACCAGACTAAAACAAGGTAAAACATCTATCATCAGACTAAAACAAGGTAAAACATCTATCACCAGACTAAAACAAGGTAAAACATCTATCACCAGACTAAAACAAGGTAAAACATCTATCACCAGACTAAAACAAGGTAAAACATCTATCACCAGACTAAAACAAGGTAAAACATCTATCACCAGACTAAAACAAGGTAAAACATCTATCACCAGACTAAAACAAGGTAAAACATCTATCACCAGACTAAAACAAGGTAAAACATCTATCACCAGACTAAAACAAACTATATACACTCATGGACTAACTACATGAAGAACATAGGTGTCAACAATCCCCGATCACGCAGGAAGTGCCCGGAAAATAAAATAATTAACATTTCCCCTACATCCCGATTTGGTACATTTCCTGAATCGGTGTTGAATTCATCCCGGATTTGAGCAGTCATCCCTTATAAAACCCCGGAAACCCCAGACACTTCGACCCTGGACTGCTTATGTAAACAAAACATCCTCACCACCTGTTATAATTACTGTAGCTGCCCTGGCCTGGGGCTTGGTGAGAGACCTAGAGGAGTTGGTCACTGTGGGTGCTGACCAGTGTATACATTGCAACTATGCCTAGGTGGCTTCATTTGACACGGTCAGTTAATTTTATGATTACAACTAGGATACATCACTTCAAGAACACACACTGGTCATATCTGTCACAAGATTTACTCACATAAAAGCCAATCATGCCTTACTTAATCGTAGCTGTCACTGTCAGTACCAGCTTTTATACTGCCGCCATCTTTAATTGGACGATACTAATAATCAAAGTACTGTAAGTACTGTAAACGAACATTATTGTTTAATGCAAAATCAGTAATCTTCTAAGTTTAAAGTTGATAAATTGACTGATATTGATTTAGGAATTAATTGCAAATAATTATAAATGTTTGGAGCTGTTCTGATATGATTGTACATATGTTTCTGTAAGGTCCTAATTGAAATTGGAAGTATCTCGATCTATCTTGGATGGATAAAAAAAAAACTTGTCTTCTTTTTTTGGGAAGGCATCATCAGTTATAAAACAGTCGGGACTCTGTGACCTTATTGATGCCAACTTCTAATATGCACTAAATTTAGGATAGTTCCATCATTAGTTAGGCATATTTCAACTTAATATGATGAAACATGCATAAAGAATTACTGAAAACCAAAACTAGAGCTGCTAATCAAGGCCTGAATTAGGAAGGTATCGTATTAAAACTGCACTCAAGCATGTATGGTACTTCAAAATAAAACTTGATTCCTTTTGTTCAGGAATCATTTGATGTTAATAAATCTTTATATGAGAAGATATACCATAGGTGACAACCATCCCGGATTACGCGGGAAGTGCCCGGAATATAATAAAAAAATTCCCGATTCAGGGTTAAATTTCTCCCGGATTTGAGCAATCATTTCTCATAAAACCACAGAAATATCAGACACTTCGACCCTGGACTGATTATATAAACAAAACATCCCTTCAACATGTCATAATTACTGTAGCTACCTTGGCCTGGGGCTTTGTAAGAGAGGAGCCGGTCACCGTGTGTGCCGACGGGTGTATACATTACATCTGTACCTAGCTAGGTGACTTCATTTGACACGGACAGTTAATTTTGTGATTACAACTAGGATACATCACTTCCAAAACAAACACTGGTCATGTCTGCCAACAAGATTTACTCACATGAAAGCCAATAATGCATTTCGTAATCATAGCTGCTAGTACTAGCATTTGTACGTATACTGCCGCCATCTTTAATTGGGCGATACTAATAAACAGTCGTGAACTGACACAAAAATCCGGATTTCAATTTAGGTCAAAAAAAAAAAAACTTTTAAGAAGTTTGTTTTATGTAAAAACAGGACTATAGCTAGTATTAATACAAACATAATTAATAAACTACTGTGTATTTTTTATTTGAGAAAGAAAGGGAGATTATTTGATAAATACATTTAGAAATATTTCAGAACAAAATAAATATATATAAACAAAAATCAGCAGGTAAGTAGTTACTTTTGCATATTGGTTGGAAATTCCAAGTGACTTTATCATTAATAATTCACTAAATACTGCTCCCCTCTATGAAATTTCTTAAAAAATTGTTTAAAGAATCAATCATTTGTTTTTAATATTTTTTTTTATTATTATTCATTAAGATTAACCATCAAAATGTACTTAACAGTAGCCTGAAGTAATTTAGACCTGTGCAAGCTCATGTGAACATCCCTTAAATGCAACAAAAAATGTCACAATTTTGTTTCACGCTCTTTCTCCCTCATTTTGGATGTGGAGGTATCAGAGGTTGACATGTATGATATACTCCTGGTATCATTATTGTAAACAATTTGATAAAAGATAACAACCAGATAGAGACTGTATCTTCATCGAATAATTCAGCTAACAGGAAAAGAAAACTTCAAGCTTCGTTTTCAACTTCAAACCTGATCACAAAGATTACACAAGTCCATCCTATGGGACGACACATTCCCTATTTATTGTCCCTTTCCAATATTGATCATCCAATCATACTGAACCACACAGTTCAGCAATGTAATTGCACAAATCACGTTTATGTGAAGAGAACATTTTTGGGGGCGTTATAAGATTCCATAACTGTCTAAACACAGTTAAATAGTTACTTTTGTATATTGGTTACAGATTTCAATTGACTATTATCATTAATAAATCACTGAATACAGTTCCTCTCTATAAAATTTCCTAAAAATTTTTGTTAAAGAATCAATCATTTGTATTTATTTATTATTATTATTATTCTTTAAAATTAACCATTGTTGTCAGATCTTAATGTAAAAATGTATTTATCAATAGCCTGAGGTAATTTACACCTGTGCAAGCTCATATGGAACATCCCCTGAATGAACAAAAAATGTCGCAATTTTTTTCATGCACTCCCTCATTTTGGATGTGGAATGAGGGAGATCTCCCTCATTGGAGGTTTCAGAGGTATGACATGTGCATGCATTAAAGGAATGTAGCACAGGGTTTTTTTCTGTGGCCTTTTGAGGCCATTAATGGATTCCACTCACATTTGAAATTATTTCATATTTAAGCCATATTCCCAAAATTTGGAGTTTACTCTTTCCTAATTCACCAATTCTCTTCCCAAAATGAGACAAAAAAGGCCCATCTGAAACCAGCGAGAAAAAGCCATGCAGCTTCATCTTATAAAGTTTTATGTGCAGAGTTTGTTGCAAATATTAAGTTTAAACACACAGTTTCATGTCATAGGTAATAATAAGGTGTACAGGTGTATTTAAGGACCATTAGTGTTTTAATTGGTTTATGTCAAGTTATCAAATTGGCATAGATATATCTAGTATTAATGTGTTGCCGATTAACTTTCAGCAACATTTAAGTTGTAAATGTAATGTAATGTAACGTAAATAAAGTATTAAAGGTGGTAGCAATGATTTTATAACATAAATAGTGATATAATATACCGAGTACGAAAAAAAGTCTTGTCGAGTTACCGAAACCGCCGGTACCCTCAACTCTTCTTATAAAAAAAAAGACTTTGCACGGACTGAGATTTTAGAATGCATCATTGGAATATCGATCAGAAAAAAAATAATGTCATGTGAACTTTTTTCTTGCCTGATTAAGGCTCCTCAAAATTATTGATAGCAATATTATCATTATGAGATCATGGCGATAACTTTGACGTTTCCTGTTGAGTTTGTTAATTTTTTGTTATGGCAATATGGGAGCTAAAAATTTCTTCAGAAACTTCAAAATTGCATCGCAATGCGCAAACATGTGACAGCTGTAAATGAATGAAATTATTTTAAATTGCCATGTGTTGCCTCAAAATTAATTAGTCTATCTATGTCTGTTGGAACCAACCATAAATTGGTCTCAATCTTCTTTCATTCACATCCACATGGCTACGAGACGCCATCTTTTTTGTTAATCTCGCATCTTCTCGCAAAAGACGATACTGTCATCATTGATATTCCTCCGCCAAATAAGTGGATATCTTTGACTGCATGATCATTTCTTAGATACTAACTAATGTTTTGCATGTGATGAGAATAACATGGATACAATAATTAATGATTTTATATAAATGGTAAATATTTATATTAATAACAATTAGACTATTTTGAAACGGAAGTTGCAATAACACATATCGAGGTGTTCTACGGCACTTCCTGTTGCAAGGATTTGTGTAATTTTGATATCTGTGGCCTCGGTTATAAATCTACTACACAGACGTCTCCAGTAATAGTGATAGAAGAAAGGAAAAGAAATGGCCACTGCATGTGAAAATCCATCAGAAGTCGCGGTTAGCGTTTCTAAACATTGCAGACTGGTGTTGGAACAATATGAAAAGCAGAAAAGCAGTTGGCCCGAGTTTGGAAGGCACATTTTGGCATCTTTCGACGACAAGTCCATCATTGTGTATCAAGCGTACAAACCTTCCATTGCAACATTTGCTGTTGAGAACCAAAGGTGAAACATTTCTTCTACACTGTAATATTCTAAGCCGATACATATCAATATACCAATAAGAATTATGTCTTATCTGTGAATACACTCAAATTATAATAACAATGTTTTAACTTGAGTGTTCAGACGAGGCGTGTACCGGTGGATGAATATATATAATATCACATGAGCTTAAGATTTCTAATTACTTGGTGTATGCGATACACAAAGTTATGCTCATCACAAGAAATTCTAACAAAGGGCAGTAACTCTGAAAATAAGGGGTTGTGCCTTGGAATTCAAGTCGTATCGGTACCGAGTTGTTTCGGTACTCGGTCGTTTCGGTACTTGCGGAAGTCGTTTCGGTACTTGCGGAAGTCGTTTCGGTACTTACAAAAGTAGTTTCGGTACCTGAATATAAGTCTTATTTTTGACCAATAATGAACGTCTTAAGACCATGTTTTGACGATTGTTTTGCTATTTTTACCAAGTATCCTGAATGAACAATGGTGTCGCATTCGGTGCACATGTCAAGCGATGCCATGATGACATAATTGATAATTTTGAGAGTGATACTCTCATTTTTATGACAAGTTGGTAATTATTTCGAGCTACTCTGATTTCCTCTGATCTACTCAGTTAAGAAAACAACCGTGATCACGTTTGAAGTACGATGTGCATGATTGTATAAACAAATCAGACTGTAAGGTAAACGTTAAATAAACAACCAACAACCAATTAATTATCATTATTTAATATCACAATGAAATACTGAAACAACTCTTAAAGTACCGAAACGACTCTTAAAGTACCGAAGCGACTTTTTAAAAATGCCAAACCGACTTCCGATGAGTACCGAAACAACTTTATTTTTAAGTACCGAAACAACCAGGTACCGAAACGACTGTTCCCCGTGCCTTGAACCTAATACACTGCTCTTTGCCTTGATTTAACTGATATACACATCAAGTTTCATGATCACTCGATTGGGGGCAAATTATATTCCAGACACACAATCCAGGGCTCAAAGTGGCACCTATTTTAGTGGCCATGGCACCTGGAATTCACCACTGGCTACCAGTTATTGACCTATAATGGGCCATAGAAAAAATGTGTAAATTTGCAATTTGGTTAATATTTCAAAGGTTGCAGTCAATGCTAAAATGACGTTAACAATCGAAAAAAATTACAGAGATGTTATACTGTATTAAAGAATTAAGACAACTTGGCCGAGCGACTTACTTCACCAGTTGGCGCCTAGATTTTATGACTTGGTAGCTATAATAGCCAAATAGGCCACCTGGTAAAAATATCCACTTTGAGCCCTGTTCAATCTTAACAAAAGGACAATATAGTTTCATGAGCCCTGTTCAATCTTAACAAAAGGACAATAAGTCTGCAACTATAAGCAAGTAACTATAAGTAAGGGTTTGCGGGCATTGAATCTAGTACATGTACACTGCACAAAGTTTTACTGTAAACGATGTACACATCAAGTTTCCGGGTCCTTTTTTAACTATGGGGAAAATGATGCTCCAGACACGACAAATTTTAACAAAGGGCAATAACTCTGTAAACAAGGGATCAAAGGCTGTGAATCTAGTACATTGCACATCACCTTATAGTGTAACCACTGATCCAATGAACATACCATGATTCATGATCCTTGCTTATCTGTGGGCAAAGTTATGCTCCAGAGGGCAGGAATACAGACGGACAAAGCGGCAACTATTTGCTCTCCAAAAAAATTTTCAGGGTGAATAAAATTTTTAGGTCATCCGACCCAAAGGGTCAGGATGACCTATATATAGCCATCGTGTTCCATCTGTTGTCGTCTGCCGTGCGCAAGACTTTTATTTCAAAACGCTACTCCTCCTTAACCCTTGGGGAGATTACTTCCAAATTTGGTTTGAAGCATTATTTGGGGAGGGCAATCATATTTTATATAAATGAGGCTGGTGTGACCCCTGGGGCCCAAGGGGCGGGGCACCAAAAGGGGAACTTTGTTGAATTCTTGCTTAAAAAACGCTACTCCATCTTAACCCTTTGGTGGATTACAACCAAATTTGGTGTGAAACATCATTGGGGAGGGCAATCATATTTTATATAATTGAGGCTTATGTGACCACTGTGGCTTGAGGGACGGGGCCCCAAATGAGGAACTTTGCTGAAATTTTGCTTTAAAATCCTACTCCTCCTTACCCCTTTGTTGGATTTCATCCAAATTTGGTGTGAATAATCATTTGGGGAGGGCAATCATATTTCATATAAATGAGGCAGGTCTGAGCCCTGGGGCCACAGTGTCGGGGCCCTAAAGGGGGAAATTTGGTGAATTATTGCTTAAAAACCCTATTCCTCTTTAACCCTTGGGCGGATTACATCCAAATTTGGTTTTAAACATTATAAGGGGATGGTAATCACAATCTATATAAATATGTGAGGCCCCTGGGGACAGAAGGGTGAGGCCCCAAAAGGAGAACTTAGCCAAAATTTTGCTTTAAAATCATACTCCTTCTTAATGCCTTTATTGATTACAACCATATTTGGTTTGAAACATCTTAAGGGAACAGCAATCATAATTTATATAAATGAGACAGGTGTCTGAGCCCTGGGGAAAGAAGGGTGGGGCGCCCAAAAGGAGCACTTAGATAAAATATTGCTTTAAAATGCTACTCCTCATTAATGCCTTAATTGATTACAACAATATTTAGTAGGAAACATCATTGGGGAAGGGATATCCCTAATTGATATAAATGAGGCTTGTCCGACCCATTGGGACAGAGGGGCATGCCCCAAAAGAGGGAACTTGGCTGAAATTTTGCTTTAAGATGCTGCTCCTCCTTTAAGCCAACCAGATTTGATCTGAAACATAACTGGCTGTGTATAGATAATTTATGGTAATGATGCTGGATTTAGGGGTGTGTCCCTGCTGTAAGTGTTTGTCAGATGACCGTTTAGGCCCATGGGCCTCTTGTTTTTAGGTCCGGTGAGCTTATGGCATGGCGCGGCGTCCGTCGTCCGTCCGTCAACATTTGCTTCAAATCGCTACTAGTCAAAAAGCTCTTATTGGATTTTTACCAAATTTGGTCAGAAACATCCCTGGCGGAAGGGGATAAGATTTTGCATAAATGGTGACTCTGACCCCCAAAGGGCCAAGGGGACAGGGCGACATAGGGGAAATCCTTTAAATCGCTATAGCTACTTGTCATAAAGTTAAGAATGGATTTGAACCGAATTTGGTCAGAAACATTCTTGGGGGAAGGGGTACAGATTTTGTATAAATGGTGACCCTGACCCCCGAGGGGCCAAAGGGGTGGTGCCCAATAGGGGAAATAGAGGTAATTCTTTAAATTGCTACTAGTCATAAAGTTATGAATGGATTTGAACCTAATTCAGTCAGAAACATCCTTGGGGGAAGGGGAACAGATTTTGCATAAATGGTGACTCTGACCCCCAAGGGGCTGGAGAGGCGGGGCCCAATAGGGAAAATAGAGGTTATTCCTTTAAATCGCTATTAGTCATAAAGTTATGAATAGATTTGAACTGAATTTGGTCAGAAACATCCTTGCGGGAACGGGAACAGATTTTGCATAAATGGTGACTCTGACCCCCGAGGGGCCAAAGAGGCAGGGCCCAATAAGGGAAATAGAGGTAATTCATTTAAATCGCTACTTGTCATAAAGTTATGAATGGATTTGAACCCAATTTAGTCAGAAACATCCTTGGGGGAAACAAAACAGATTTTGCATTAATGATGATTTTGACCCCCAAGGGGCCAAATGTGCGGGGCCCCATAGGGGAAATAAACGTAATTCATTTAAATCGCTACTAGTCATAAAGTGATGAATGCATGTTCTAAAAACAATTGTTGAGGTCTTTCAGACCCTTAGAGTGTCTGGACGTCGTTATTTCTTTAAAGCACTATAACCATATATAGCATTGTTTGAGATTGACAAATAAAATGAATTGAACATGAACATTATTTTGACATTTGGTCTATTCCAACCAGGTGAGCGATACTACAGGCCCCATGGGCCTCTTGTTTAAGTTTTGCTGAATCAGAACATATCTCGCCAGTTAACGATAAGGAAATGAAGATAGCATGTGTAGTAAATTTCAAGGAAAATAGGTCTTATAGACCAAGGAGAACATTTTTCAGTAGATAATAATAGTTTGAATTATCCATTTTCAGATTTGGTGGACCTGACTTTCAATTTACCAGAATGTCCTGGATCAAAACAAATTTTCTATGGATGATGTATAGATGTGGCTGGGCAACTAAACAAAACCAACAGAGAGTGTTAGCTGTTAGGATTACACGAGATGGCTTCAATGAAATTTTAGCTAATGCTTACACGGTTGAGGTACTTTGTGCATTTGTTTATGGTTTACATCCCTTTGAAAATATAATCATCTTCATAATAAATTCTATAAAGATAGTTAAATTTTTGTAGTCTGTTAAGACTAGGGTAACACTGGGACTGCAACAGCCTATCCCAAATAAAAGCAAAAAAAAATATGTTAAAATGATTGACATTTACCAACTTTCAATGGTTAAATTGTATTAAAATCTTTAAAAATGATTTTGAAAATGTTGTTAATGCCATCATATATATTTGGCAAGTAATATGCAAAGCAATTTTCTTTATAACCAAATCGTCTAATTCTATAATATGTCTGGTTTCTACCGGTAAATGACTTATTAGATAGATATTTAATAGTGAAAAAAAGTCAATATCCAAAATAGCCATCATCTCTCAGCCATTTTATTTTCCTCAATATTTTCAAAATTGAACATGATGATTCTGATTCCTTTGCTTTAAAATGTGAGTTAAAAGGTCAAAATTCTCAAAAGTTAAATTTCTTACATGGTTTACAAATGTATGTTGAACTGTTTTACTCGGAAATATAGATTTTAATCAATCTGACTGTAGGAACGGGCCGCAGTGGCCGAGTGGTTAAGGTGTTCTGACACTTTTTACACTAGCCATCCACCTCTGAGTTGCGAGTTCGAAACCTAAGTGGGGCAGTTGCCAGGTACTGACCATAGGCCGGTGGTTTTTTTCCGGGTACTCCAGCTTTCCTCCACCTCCAAAACCTGGCACATCCTTAATGACCCTGGCTGTTAATATGACGTTAAACAAAAACAAACCAAACAAACCAAACTGTAGGAACTTACATTTTACTCTGCTGTCAGCTCACTTATTTAAATAAAAGTTGTTTAAAAATAATATCTACTTAACCTGTTAAAATATTTCATTATTATATAACATGTATAGTTCCAGAAAGCAAAAAAGGTTCAAACACAAGATCTGAAAGTGCGCCTTCAGTGGGATCCTGATCATAGCCCTACCTATGCTAACGAGACAAGGAAAGCCATTCAACTAGGACTGAAAGGAGAGGTGTGTTTTCTTTTTCCACATAGATAAGTAAAATATTGATGAAGTTAGATTTTAAAGTCAATGTAATATGATATTGCTGATTTATTGTGTGCATTTATGCCCATGCCTTTTGTGGTGAAATTGACAGTTGGTCGGCGGTGACCCCCAGGGGCTGGTGGGCGGGGCCAAAAAGGGTCAAATTGACTGAAATTTCAAAAATCTTTCTCTATACTCTCAGTTATGTTAGAATCAAATACTCTGCATAGATGAATGGGTCTTATGGTGCTTTACCAAAATTGTGAATTTCATGACCCTGGGGTCTCACGTTTGCCCCTGGGGAGGGGGTAAACTTTACTATAGTTTATATAGGGAAATCACATTTTTGACTATTATTTGTTGGATTTGTATTGGAATTCATTCTAACTTGTATCAAATTATCAGCATGGGATGACAGTTTGATGGTATGTACATGTTGGCCCTAGTTGACCCCCAGGGGCTGGTGGGCGGGGCCAAAAAGGGTCAAATTGACTAAAATTTCAAAAATCTTCTTCCCTACTCTCAGATATATGGTAGAATCAAATACTCTTCATAGATGGAAGGGTCTTAAGGTGCTTTACCAAAATTGTGAATTTCATGACCCTGGGGTCTCACGTTTGCCCCTGGGGAGGGGGTAAACTTTACTATAGTTTATATAGGGAAATCACATTTTTGACTATTATTTGTTGGATTTGTATTGGAATTCATTCTAACTTGGTTCAAATTATCAGCATGGGATTACAGTTTGATGTTATGTACATGTTGGCCCTAATTGACCCCCAGGGGCTGGTGGGCGGGGCCAAAAAGGGTCAAATTGACTGAAATTTCAAAAATCTTCTTATCTACTATATGTTAGAATCAAATACTCTTCATAGACTGACCCCATTAGGACTGATGGGTGGGGCCAAAAAGGGTCAATTTAGTTGGCCGAAATATTTCAAATCTCAGGTGACCGTTAAGGCCCTTTGGGCCTCTTGTTTCAAAACGCTACTCCTCCTTAACCCTTGGGGAGATTACTTCCAAATTTGGTTTGAAGCATTATTGGGGGAGGGCAATCATATTTTATATAAATGAGGCTGGTGTGACCCCTGGGGCCCAAGGGGCGGGTTACCAAAAGGGGAACTTTGTTGAATTCTTGCTTAAAAACGCTACTCCATCTTAACCCTTTGGTGGATTACATCCAAATTTGGTGTGAAACATCATTGGGGAGGGCAATCATATTTTATATAATTGAGGCTGGAGGGACGGGGCCCCAAATGAGGAACTTTGCTGAAATTTTGCTTTAAAATCCTACTCCTCCTTTTTATACCCCTTTGGTGGATTTCATCCAAATTTGGTGTGAATAATCATTTGGGGAGGGCAATCATATTTCATATAAATGAGGCAGGTCTGATCCCTGGGGCCACAGTGTCGGGGCCCTAAAGGGGGAAATTTGGTGAATTATTGCTTAAAAACCCTACTCCTCTTTAATCCTTGGGCGGATTACATCCAAATTTGGTTTTAAACATTATAAGCGGATGGTAATCACAATCTATATAAATATGTGAGGCCCCTGGGGACAGAGGGGTGAGGCCCCAAAAGGAGAACTTAGCCAAACTTTTGCTTTAAAATCATACTCCTTCTTAATGCCGTTATTGATTACAACCATATTTGGTTTGAAACATCTTAAGGGAACAGCAATCATAATTTATATAAATGAGACAGGTCTGAGCCCTGGGGAAAGAAGGATGGGGCACCCAAAAGGAGCACTTACAGGTAGATAAAATATTGCTTTATTAATTTGGTAAAATGCTACTCCTCATTAATGCCTTAATTGATTACAACAATATTTAGTATGAAACATCATTGGGGAAGGGAAATCCCTAATTGATATAAATGAGGCTTGTCCGACCCATTGGGACAAAGGGGCATGCCCCAAAAGAGGGAACTTGGCTGAAATTTTGCTTTAAGATGCTGCTCCTCCTTTAAGCATCGGTCGTCTGTCCGTCAACATTTGCTTCAAATCGCTACTAGTCAAAAAGCTCTTATTGGATTTTTACCAAATTTGGTCAGAAACATCCTTGGCGGAAGGGGATAAGTTTTTGCATAAATGGTGACTCTGACCCCCAAGGGGCCAAAGGGACAGGGCGACATAGTGGAAATAGAGGTAAATCCTTTAAATCGCTACTTGTCATAAAGTTAAGAATGGATTTGAACCGAATTTGGTCAGAAACATTCTTGGGGGAAGGGGTACAGATTTTGTATAAATGGTGACCTGACCCCCGAGGGGCCAAAGGGGTGGGGCCCAATAGGGGAAATAGAGGTAATTCTTTAAATCGCTACTAGTCATAAAGTTATGAATGGATTTGAATCTAATTCGGTCAGAAACATCCTTGGGGGAAGGGGAACAGATTTTGCATAAATGGTGACTCTGACCCCCAAGGGGCTGGAGAGGCAGGGCCCAATAGGGAAAATAGAGGTTATTCCTTTAAATCGCTACTAGTCATAAACTTATGAATAGATTTGAACCGAATTTGGTCAGAAACATCCTTGCGGGAACGGGAACAGATTTTGCATAAATGGTGTCTCTGACCCCCAAGGGGCCAAAGGGGCAGGGCCCAATAAGGGAAATAGAGGTAATTCATTTAAATCGCTACTTGTCATAAAGTTATGAATGGATTTGAACCCAATTTAGTCAGAAACATCCTTGGGGGAAACAAAACAGATTTTGCATTAATGATGACTTTGACTCCCAAGGGGCCAAATGGGCGGGGCCCCATAGGGGAAATAAACGTAATTCATTTAAATCGCTACTAGTCATAAAGTGATGAATGCATGTTCTAAGAACAATTGTTGAGGTCTTTCAGACCCTTAGAGTGTCTGGACTTCGTTATTTCTTTAAAGCACTATAACCATATAAAGCATTGTTTGAGATTGACAAATAAAATGAATTGAACATGAACATTATTTTGACATTTGGTCTATTCCAACCAGGTGAGCGATACAGGCCCCATGCATGGGCCTCTTGTTCAAGTTTTGCTGAATCAGAACATATCTCGCCAGTTAATGATAAGGAAATTAAATGAAGATAGCATATATGTAGTAAATTTCAAGGATCAAACATGGAAAATATATAGGTCTTATAGACCAAGGAGAACATTTTTCAGTAGATAATAATAGTTTGAATTATCCATTTTCAGATTTGGTGGACCTGACTTCCAATTTACCAGAATGTCCTGGATCAAAACAAATTTTTTATGGATGATGTATAGATGTGGCTGGGCAACTAAACAAAACCAACAGAGAGTGTTAGCTGTTAGGATTACACGAGATGGCTTCAATGAAATTTTAGCTAATGCTTACACGGTTGAGGTACTTTGTGCATTTGTTTATGGTTTACATCCCTTTGAAAATATAATCATCTTCATAATAAATGCTATAAAGATTGTTAAATTTTTGTAGTCTGTTAAGACTAGGGTAACACTGGGACTGCAACAGCCTATCCCAAATAAAAGCAAAAAAAATATGTTAAAATGATTGACATTTACCAACTTTCAATGGTTAAATTGTATTAAAATCTTTAAAAATAATTTTGAAAATGTTGTTAATGCCATCATAATTATTGGCAAGTAATATGCAAAGCAATTTTCTTTATAACCAAATCGTCTAATTCTATAATATGTGTGGTTTCTACCGGTAAATGACTTATTAGATAGATATTTAATAGTGAAAAAAAGTCAAAATCCAAAATAGCCATCATCTCTCAGCCATTTTATTTTCCTCAATATTTTCAAAATTGAACATGATGATACGGATTCCTTTGCTTTAAAATGTGAGTTTAAAAGGTCAAAATTCTCAAAAGTTAAATTTCTTACATGGTTTACAAATGTATGTTGAACTGTTTTACTCGGAAATATAGATTTTAATCAATCTGACTGTAGGAACGGGCCACAGTGGCCGAGTGGTTAAGGTGTCCTGACACTTTTACACTAGCCCTCCACCTCTGGGTTGCGAGTTCGAAACCTACGTGGGGCAGTTGCCAGGTACTGACCGTAGGCCGGTGGTTTTTCTCCGGGTACTCCGGATCCGGCTTTCCTCCATCTCCAAAACCTGGCACATCCTTAATGACCCTGGCTGTTAATAGGACGTTAAACAAAAACAAACCAAACAAACCAAACTGTAGGAACTTACATTTTACTCTGCTGTCAGCTCACTTATTTAAATAAAAGTTGTTTAAAAATAATATCTACTTAACCTGTTAAAATATTTCATTATTTATAACATGTATAGTTCCAGAAAGCAAAAAAGGTTCAAACACAAGATCTGAAAGTCCGCCTTCAGTGGGATCCTGATCATAGCCCTACCTATGCTAACCAGACAAGGAAAGCCATTCAACTAGGACTGAAAGGAGAGGTGTGTTTTCTTTTTCCACATAGATAAGTAAAATATTGATGAAGTTAGATTTTAAAGTCAATTAATGTAATATGATATTGCCGATTTATTGTGTGCTTACAGTAATCTCCTCTTATACTTTGTGAAATTGATATTCTAAGTCAAGGCCTGGCAATTTTTACAAAATCTTGTTGAAAGCATCAGCTGATAATGAGATGTTACAGAATGTACGTCAGTCTGAAGCCAAAATCAATTTTTTTTCTTAAACATAAATGTGTCCAAGCTGCATATAAAGATATGAACCACATGAATTCCCAGCCCACATTCCATATGTATTTGACCATGGGTTGGGAAATCAAACCAAGTCCCTGTGATATGAACCATTTACTATAATACATATACATGTACATTGTATATGGAACTTGGGCTGGGATTTCATGCCAAGCCCCTGTGATATGAACTATTATCTCCAAAATTGTGTAATTTGACTGCCTTTTTGGGTTGTGTGGTAGGCAGATTATAGTTATCAGATATTAAGTTAAATATAGAAATTGACATCACATTGCCTGAATGCTGTGTAAAGATACCAGATGGAAAACTCTAGTACTGAATAGTACAAGATAATCTAATTACCTGTTTAATATACCAGAGTGATATATCTACAAAAAGCTTTGTCCATATTGGCAAGGCCAGAGGACCTTTTGATGGATGAAATCCTAGTACAAGTGTTGTACAAGGGCTGTACGAGGGCTGTACATCTCATTGGAGTTTTTTTTATTCAAATCGCCTTGCGTCCGTGGTCCGTCAGTCCGTAAACAATTTTTGTTATCATTTTTTCTGAGAAAGTACTGAAGGAATCTTTCTGACATTTCATATGTAGGTTCCCCTTGGTTCCTAGTTATGTCTCAAATTTCATATGTAGGTTCCTCTTGATCTGTAGTTATGCATATTGCATTTTGGGACTGATCGGAAAACAACATGGCCGACAGACAGCCATCTTGGATTTTGACAATTGAAGTTTGTTATTGCTATTTCTCAGAAAGTACTGAAGGGATCTTTCTCAAATTTCATATGTAGGTTCCCCTTGGTCCCTAGATATGCATATTGCATTTTGGGACCGATCGGAAAACAACATGGCTGACAGGCAGCCATCTAGGATTTTGACAATTGAAGTTTGTTATCGCTATTTCTGAGAAAGTACTGAAGGGATCTTTCTCAAATTTCATATGTAGGTTCCCCTTGATCTGTAGTTATGCATATTGCATTTTGGGACTGATCGGAAAACAACATGGCCGACAGACAGCCATCTTGGATTTTGACAATTGAAGTTTGTTATTGCTATTTCTCAGAAAGTACTGAAGGGATCTTTCTCAAATTTCATATGTAGGTTCCCCTTGGTCCCTAGATATGCATATTGCATTTTGGGACCGATCGGAAAACAACATGGCTGACAGGCAGCCATCTAGGATTTTGACAGTTGAAGTTTGTTATCGCTATTTTTGAAAAAGTACTGAAGGGCTCTTTCTCAAATTTCATATGTAGGTTCCCCTTGATCTGTAGTCATCCATATTGCATTTTGGGACCGATCAGAAAACAACATTGCCGACAGGCAGCCATCTTGGATTTTGACAATTGAAGTTTGTTATCGCTATTTCTGAGAAAGTACTGAAGGGCTCTTTCTCAAATTTCATATGTAGGTTCCCCTTGGTGCCTAGATATGCATATTGCATTTTGAGACCAATCTGGGAAAAAAAGTGGTCGACAGAATGCCATTATCGCTAAATCTCAAATTTCATATATAAGTTCCCAGATTTTACAGAAGGTTTTGAAGGGATCTTTCTCAAATTTCATATGTAGGTTCCCCTTGGTCCGTCGTATTGCATTTTGGGACCAATCTGGGGGGAAAATGGTAGACAGAATGCCATTATCGCTAAATCTCAAATTACATATACGGTACTGTATAAGTTCCCCTTGTTTGAAAAGTACTAGAGGTTTGTTTCTCAATTTACACAGATTAGTATGAGGAAGGGAAAAATAGAGAGATCAATTTAACATGGAACCTATAAAGATCATTTATTGGTGGGCGCCAAGATCCCTCTGGGATCTCTCGTTACATGTATTTGTTGTGACTATAGTTGAACTATATGCACTGGGTATTTATGTCAATTTAAGTCTCTGTACATGTCATAAAAATATTCCAGACATTTTGTATGTAGATGTACTCAAACTTAAATATTTGTGCTTAGTTCAACTTTTACCAAAGCAGAATTAATTTTAATTAATTTGATATGATTATAATGTAGAGTTGTTAAATTTCAGATGCTGCAGAAGTATAGCAGTGATTGGATTGTTAATATCACAGACATCACAGATTTAGTGAAAAGTATGAAACATGATTTGGACACTGGTGGAACAGAAAAGCTTTGGACTCCAAAAGAAATTGTGTACAATGTTAGTGACAAAGCAACACGTCAAAGGATAAATTTGTCAAATGACTCTGAAGAAGATCCCTCTTCAGAAGTCAAAAGTTTCAATGCAGCAACTTCTCAAACGGTATCTGACCCAGATACAAAATCATGAATATTTGTCATTTCTTGTATGTAGATTCTTCAGTAGGTTGATCAACTTGTGAATCCTGGTTCATAAAAGGTTTAGTTTTAAGTGTGCCAATCAAGAGTTTGGATGACCTGTGTTCAAACCTTTGCCTGTTTTTGTAGCATTTTCCTTCCCTGTGACCAACCCTTGTGTGGTTAATTTCTGAAGGTAATTGTTATACTAAATCCTGGCACGAGTTGTAAAAGGTTTGTCCTCAATCAGGACAGACTTCCCATGGGAGGTGACACAATATATATAAGCCAGGAGAATAATTGTATTTAATTGTATTTTCAAGTACTGTTTCATATATCTGTATTTGTATTCTCTGTGTCTGGATAAAGGGACGGATTGCTTCGAACATTTGACATTTTTCATTGTTCACACTGTTTGAATTACTTCTTTGACCCAATTAAGCCATGAGACTATACTTACTAGTACATATACTTGAAATCGAGGGCCTCTTCATTAACACAATCAAAGGTTGTTGTTTTTTTCAAAATTTAGCCAATGTCATAATGTACCTGCTGTCAGATGTTACCACACGGCTTTGAAGTCTTTTTAAATTAAGTCAGTGTGTCAAAAAGTATAAGATTACTAGGTGTATCCTTATTTCATAAACAAACTAGTAGCCTCTATCTAGACTTTTGAGTTTTCACATTTAAATTATAATCTAGCGTGTTAACCGCATCTGTTATGTATATCACACTAACTATGAACAGGTGTAACGGAATCTTCATGTTAAATCAAGAAGACATATGATGAAGAAGTCATTAAATTTACACTTCATGAAGGTCTGATCTATGAAATATCATCATCATTGATATTTGACGGCCTCCATTGGAGCAATCAATATTGACAAATTAATACTTATAAGTATTTACTGTTGCAGATTGATTGGGGCGCTCTTTAATTAGTCCTGACATTTACTCTGTAACAACTGTGATAGTTTTAGTGCAATAGCCAAGTAAACTGTGAAGAAGTATTGTTTACATGTTATATTTCATTGTTAGATATACCACTATGAAACAAATATATTTATTGTTCATTCGCAGAAATCTAATAAAAAATCATAAATGCATTTTTACTATCATCAGTATTTTAACAATCACAATTTTCACCAGACAAGCATGGGGCCTGTTCAGTTATGCAGACAAACCGTTAACGTTTCATCAGTTTTTAAATGTAATATTTCAAACATTTATCTTGACGGACCTGCAAATGTTAATACAGGCTTTGGAAGTCTTTGTCAAGGCTCGTCTGAAAACAATATAAAATCACCAGGTCTGTCTTTATTTCATAAATGAACAACACTGGTCCAAGTGGTATATAACCGTCTGGACCGCAGAAACGAAAACGGCCCTGATCACTGTCCCTGAAAATTCTTCTTGAAGAAATCTTGGAATTTGATGACTCCATGTTTGTATTACTATAGTAACCATGTATGATAACACTGTGCCTAGTTAGGTGGTCAGTGGAAATGGCACTCATATTTTAAAAACTGTCAGAAGAGCTATCCGAGTTTTCTTCAGTGCCCAGGTTTCCCCCACAGTATATATGACCCTTTGCATGCTTCCATCCGGACCAATAGGATTAGTTCCAGTTTAATTAACTTGTTTTGCAAATTTTCAAAGTGAATTTCATATTGCATATTGTTATAATTATATTTCTTATCATAGTCTAATCTGTTCTGTATATTTTACAATACTTTATATTCAGCAGAGAGAGAAAAAATGAAATTGGTCAGATCTGATCATATGATCATTTAAGGCTTATTCAATATCATATGTATACATATATACATTTTATGTTTACAATTGTTAATTTTATATTTTTACACTTAATTAACATCTATGATAATAAATTGGTTTCTGACTGTAGATGTGGTATGTGCTGATTTTAATTATAATTGATATTTGATCAATGAATAGACTGGAAGTGAAAGTTCATATTTGAATTTTGTGAATTTCTTTCTCATGTATTTGGGAAGCCAGAGATATTATGATTGGTATATTTTCAGACTAGTAGAATTGATGAGCAAGTTCATTAACAAACTAATAAAGTAAATGATGAAAACAAAGGAAAACTTTCCTACATCCATTTAGTGTTTTGAGACTATTTTTAATGTATTTTGTATAACATTGCAGTTGCCAGGTACTGACCATAGGGCAGTGGTTTTTCTCCGGGTACTCCAGCTTTCCTCCACCTCCAAAACCTGGCACGTCCTTAAATGACCCTGGCTGTTAATAGGAAGTTAAACAAAAACAAACCAAACCAAGTATAACATTGAAATAGCATTATCAACCATTATGAATTAATGTTTACCCAATATTCCCCATCATTACATGATCATGACCATTGGTATTTATAGGAGGCAATACAAAATCAATATCCAGTAATCAATTATGACTTTACAATAAAACTTGAGCATATTAAGGACCAATTCGGTGCCTTTTCAGTAAAAAAAAAAGCCTTCTCTTATAAATATGGTACCTTTATTTCAAAGGGACCATATGTAATTCACAGCTTTGTGTAATTTTGGCCAAGGGAGTTTTCTACGAAATTTAGTCAGATTGTTTAAGGGGTTAGTGAGAAGAAGTAAAAAAAAAATGCCCATTTTTTACTGACAGATGACTAATGATGTTAGACAAACAGCAATCAGTCACTTGAAATTTTGTCTCGGTTGATAAATATAAATCTTTCTTAAGTTTGGAGCTTAGTATGAATCTAAGCCATCACACACACTGTATGTCAAGGCTTTGTTGGACAAGTTGTCATTCTCGAAATTCCTGGGGTTAAATTCACAGATCTCTACAAAGGGAGATAACTAATCAAGAATATAACCATTAGAGTTCAAAGATTGAAAGTCGTTTATTTATTAAATATTTGTCATCTTCTGAGTGAACTATCACGACAGCACACCATCATTTAATAAAATAGTTTGCATAATGAATCAAGAAATGGCAGTTGTTCAAATCAAAATTTTATGAAACTTTCATTCAAGTTAAAGCCAAAATAATTTGATGAAATAGATTTAGATAACTTAAGCCATGCCATATATTTATCAAAACATGATATACTTAAGAATCATAACATGGAATTACCTTTAAACATCAATGTTAAATGCATAATTAGCATTCCCTTTTATACAGTGAACATTGGACCAGTGTAATATAAAATGTTTATCTTCCATAATATTTCATATACTAGTATGTATATCTAATTTAGATAATATCTATCTACATGTATATGCATAGTCAAGCTTGTAAAATAGGCTAGATAATTTCATAATACAGTTTACTGTAAATTTTGTAAATTTACGTGTATGCTGTTTTGGATAGTAGTTAGAGGGGTTGAATATTTATAGGGTGTTGTGTATTTCAACCATAAAACATTCACCCAGTTATGTTAAGGTTAATATTTCCAGCTCTTCAGAAGTTGAGGTCATGTTTCCATCATCCTTGAATTGTTGCTTGCTCACTGGTTCAAGTAGAAACAATTCTAACATCACGATCTAAACCTCAGCACATGTAGTGACTAAAATTAAGAGGGGCCGGAAGCAGATCTTGATCATCATCAACACAGGTACATGTCACAAATTCACAATTCAAAGTCCATATAATACATGAACACATACAGTACATAATTTATGCAAAGTTCCTGTGTTCATCAGCATTCAATCTGCAACTCAATTACACATTTCCTTACTGTAATTAAAACTGCTTAATTATTAATAAAAAATTTGATATTTTTCTGACGATAGATAACACACCTTTATCGCAGTTTAATACAAAACACCAACAAATACAATTTCACAGGCTTGTTATAAGCCCACTCCTTTCGTCCAATCAGATGTCATTACGTTGTTCCCTTTTATAAATGCAATATAAATATGATACCAGTAAGTTGTTTTCTCTCTAAAATATAAAATTTCATTTAAAAAGTTTGTACCAATCAGGTAAAGTTAAATTCACAATTCATAAAGTTTTAATAACATCAATAATTTTCATCCTTAATGTCATTGTTCTAGAATTGAGAATTTTCTCTCCCTGAACGTCACCTTCCACTAGGCAAGTGGCAATCCCTGTGGTATACCTTTGATTGTACTATGGCAACCATACTGACAGTTTGCCAGTACAAAGCGAGACCTCTCTTGTACCGTTGACAAAAATGTTTTCTGATTTCCTAATTTCCACACAGACTATCATCACTTTGGTGCTTGTCCAGCTTGATTGATTGCTTCATATTTTGCCATTTCTTCCTGTTGTAGAGAAGCTAGTTTTTTGCTACTCACTTCCTGGATTTCCAAGTATTTTGCTATACATTTGTCAATGCACACAGCTTCATTTTTGCTCAGTTCTGTGATGTTGCCATTTGGTGGTATACATTTCTTCAAACACACATTTGATGCCCTGAAACAAACAAATAAAAATATGAAACAAGAGGTTCACTGGGCCTGTATGGCACACCTGCTTCTAATGCATCTTACTGATCTAAGTGAAGGTCATTTATGCCGATGCTAAGCTGAGTCAGCTAGATTACCACTTCATTCATTTCAATAAAGGATACTTCGGATAGTAGCCCTTTATGAATACTACTGGCTCAAGATTCAGATACCTTTGCCCATTTGACCTTGAAAGTCAGTCAAGTCATTCATTTCAACAAACTTTATAGTCCTTTACCCCGGCATGATACAGTCCAAATATCGGGTCTCTGGATCTTTTGGTTATTGAGAAGAAGTTGGTTAAAGATTTTAGCTTATTTGACCCCCTGGGACCTTGATGTAAGCCAAAGTAATTCATTTGAACAAACTTGGTAGCCCCTCATCCTGTCAAGCTACATGCCAAATATCAGGTCTCTGGTCTATTGGTTATATATATAGAAGTCACATTTTAAATATTTTAACACATATGACCCCTGTGACCTTGCAAATTGGAAAAGGTCATTCATTCAACCAATCTTACCTTCACTCCAGCATGTTACCAGTATGATTAAACCAAAGTCAAACTGAGGTTAATGTATGATTAAACTGATTTAACCAAGCTCAAACTGAGGTTAATGTATGATTTAACCAAGGTCAAACTGAGGTTAATGTATGATTTAACCAAGGTCAAACTGAGGTTAATGTATGATTTAACCAAGGTCAAACTGAGGTTAATGTATGATTTAACCAAGGTCAAACTGAGGTTAATGTATGATTTAACCAAGGTCAAACTGAGGTTAATGTATGATTTAACCAAGGTCAAACTGAGGTTAATGTATGATTTAACCAAGGTCAAACTGAAGTTTATAATAATAATATATATTAAAATATGAAGTTTTGTACAGGACAGGAAAATGCACCAACCACATTTTGACTCGAACACAAGACCTTCAACTCTCGATGGACACTCTTAACTGTTCAAGCTACCAGCTGGCAATCGTATCGTTCACCACAAACCAGTTCTACTACACTACCATTGGTAGTTTACCAACTTCTTCAACCAGTTTTTTTAACTCCAATGACACAAAACAAAAATTGATATGCTACCATATTTAATGAAATATGGGTACTAAATGCATTAGGAAAGGAAAACCTCATAACCTGTAGGCTGTAACGCCAGCCAAAAACCTCTGAAATCTAGACTGATACTAAAGAGGTACATCAATCATAAAGGACACAAAATCAATATGTTTTATATTTTTCTGAAGCAAATTTCGGGATTGTGGGGAAAGTAAAATAAACAATGAGGTCCAGAAACATAACTGTGTTATATAACTTATGAGAGGCCTGATGACTGATATTACTGATACTCTAACCATTTCTTCTTCTTATTGGCTATTATAACTCTATACAACTGTTCCATGATATACTGTTCATTTGAATTATACGTATACCTTTAATTTTTTTTTTACTGGTCACAACTGATCTTGTGTGTGTTATATTTCACTCCACAGGGACTTGGAGCAAATTACCATTCACTATTTCACTTTTACTCTTTTTTATTTTTATTTATTTATTTATATTATTTTTAATTATAATACAACCTATATCAGTAACAGTATACAGAACAATCACATATGATTGGTCTGTTAAGGGTCTGTTGGTGACAAAATTTATTTCATTTTGATTGCTAGCCCGTGGTGTCAGGGGCCAGAGGAAACTCGGGCTACTTGATTGCCTATCAGGTAGTCTGTCTAGGTGACCATAATAAACACTTGATTTTGATTGATATGACCGACTACTCAGTATTTGACTTTAACAGTTGTGCAGGTTCTGAAGCTGACGACACTGTTTGTCAAAGGGTCGAACGAAAGGTCGACGGAACATGTCCAACGCAATAATATTTACCTTTGAAACATATCTTGAGAAATAACTAGTTCTAGTTCCTGGATTTCCTTCAATTGCGCTTCGCTTAATTGGGCCATCCTGATATCTTCACGTCTCTTGAGTGTTTATCGAAACCACCTTAGCATTGATGCCGGTTAATGGGGTAAACATACACACGTGCACTTTCCAAATAGTCTCGATCAACCAGACACTTTCGTCTATGCTTATCACGCTGTGATGAAGCGTCTAATTCAGCCAGACTATTTTAAAACTTAATGACAGACGATCGAGGTTGCGCTAAAAGCCCGCATAACTACTGTAGGACATGATTTGACCGGAAGACTGCGGAAGTAACATGAATGGTGAAGTTATATGAACGTAGGATTAATTAACTACGATATAATGTTATCAAGAATTTCACAACTTAATGACTAAAATTGATATGTATACGTCATACATCAGATATGCGTATCATGTTTTCTGTAGTTAATTATTGAGACATTTTATCACAAAAACATTTTTGTTTCTCACTTTTCGAAATGAAATATCTGACAGATTGTAGTCACCAAAGCGTCACACATAAAACTCAATACTAGTTGTGATAAGCAAAATGTTATCATCTGCACCACACATATTCTTCACCTACATATATAAAGGATGATAGATAAACATTTGACCTCCTTAACGCATATATTTCTCCAATATTCAACAAAATAATAAGGACAAAACATAACGCTGTCGACAATATAGCGTCTGTAGTTTTTTAAACGAATGTCTCCGTGCTATGAAAACTTTTGCTGTAAGATTTCCACAGAGATCTGCCTTAGACTCCTTATTGTAAATATTGCACTCTCTACCGTGCTTGTTTAATTTTTTTTGTCGATATTGACATTATAAAATAGGCCTAAAATAGATCAGAAAAAAGTAAACAATTTGATAATGTCATCTCTTATCCATAGACTAGTCTTTTCCCGATCGTGACAATACGATTAAAACGCTGAGTCATGGTTTATTTTTTATTTATTTTTTTACTTTTTTTAATGCTGTAATATGATGCGTGCCTCAACTCAGCATAAATACGTCGCTTGGGCAATGGTACAAGTGCTGAAATATAGATCCTGCTCGTTTATGCGGACAAACCGGTTCGTCAGTTTTAAATATAATATTTCAAACACTATATCTTGTCGGACCTGTAAATGTTAATACAGGCCTTGGAAGTCTGTGTCAAGGCTCGTCTGAAAACAATATAAAATCACTATGTCCGTCTTTATTTCATAAACGAACAACACCGGTCCAAGCGGTCTAACCGTTTGTACCGCAGAAACGAAAACGGCCACATGGCTTATTCAGACAATTAACCTTGCATAATCTGCTTTGTGATCTCTAGACAGATTTTTCCATACTTATTTAGTACTCATATCTTCACACAAATAAGTGCTTTTTATCAGCTGACAACGGTGTCTCAGAGTTTCAAAATACCACACTAATTGTTCGACATGTTCGTCATCTTATTTGTAATGGTTTGTCCAACCTTTATTGATATATAGGCCTATGTCGGTCTCTTCCTGTCGGTGTTAACTTTCATCCATATGTTTGGACCGCAAAAACGAAAACATTGCGCACGATGACTTACAACAAGAGTTATCTTTCTTCGCCTAATGAATACTAAACAAAAGCAGACGCCTGTGATTTAATTTCGTTTAATGTCTATGGTCATTTAAAGACGACTTCCCGTGTGTGTGCGAGATGTATACGTGTGGTAAACGAATGTGTGTTTTGGGAGGCTGCGGTATAACTCGCCATAGTCATACAAATTAAAAAAAAAAAAAAAAGTTCTGGAAATGGCTATATATACATCCAGTCCGTCAAAATAATGTAGAGAATAGTCAGAGACGAAACCTACTCATTCTTCACTAGATCACAATGCCGATGTCATTTACTTGGATTTTACGTAAGACATAAATTGACGAGGTGTCTTACAATTATCCCCTCTACAAACTTGAACTGTACATAAACTGCTTAGATGGAGTGAATGTTTTCTACAGACAAATGGGTTAATCTGGACGCTTTAGATCTTGTCATTTGGTTGGTGAGGTGTGGATTGAATGTGGAACTGCCATTGAGACACAATTCATGATAAACGATGGTAGATTCTACAGTTACATCAGTTGCGGGTGTCCATAAAGACGTTGGAATTCCTTGTGTAAATGTAGTCGTTTCACATATATGTTTACTATTGGACTCAGTGTTTATCTCGCTGTATGACCGGGACTTTTTGTTGTTGCCGTCATATTTTTCATCTGAGATTCCAGCATTCATTGAGTGCTATAGCTGTCCGGGAGTTGCAGCATTCCCCAGACATTTCAGGCTTGGGAATTATGGACTATACTTTCCCCGTCAATAATTCTTCCCTCGCTTTGTTTGTCGGTATAAATGGCGCCTCCCTGGAGTGTTCTAGGATATTGACAAACACTACTGCTTTTGGTTTTGTTCTCTTCCCTTGCCTCCAATTCTTCATTCCCGGTATGTACTAGAGTTTTACGTCATATTCGTCAATTGTTTCCTGCATGACCTGTTGAGGAAATTAGAATTTCCGTTTTGGTGACTCGAGCGTCGCCCTTTAATACAATCATTAACTTCCTTGATCAGTCATCAATACTTCAGAACATGCAGTGGCTAGATGTACAAATGTGGCCCGTTCGTTTTGTTTTAGGTGATAAACGTCCTTTAAACAGCCAGGGCAGGGTCATACAGGAAGGTTGTCAGTGATATTCATATAGAAGAAAACACAACACAGAAAGACAACGAGGAAAGAAACAAATGTTGCAATGGTGACAGAAGATTTATTTTTTGTCTCTTCCTGTTGCAGCGAAGCCAGATTTTTTGCTACTCACTTCTGCCGCCTAAATAGAAGACACCAAATAAAATCTCCGATTCTTCAGGGAGGGTGGGTGCTGGGCACTTTTAGTCGCCTTCTACGATAAAAATGGAGTGTGATACAGCGGACATCATTCTTGTCTCCAATGTCACACGAAAAGAAGAAAAAAACCATCCCGAACCTGCAGGGATGCCCCACAATTGGTCGTCTCTTTAGGCCGAGTTTCCTCTGGCCACACATGGTGTCAGGGCCAGAGGAAACACCGGACATGGTGACAAGGCCAGAGAAACGCCGGACATGGTGCCAGGGCAAGAGGAAACTCGGGCTATACAACGGGCTCCTGCACGGGATCCTCTAAATACCACCATGGTCCGATGCCTTGAAAGCGCACATCGTATGATACGAACTTGTGAATAAATTTCTCAGGCTTAGAATCAACTGGTTGTCGCCCTGTCATTAACATGGCTCATGATGAAGATGACGCACGTCGGTGCATATAGTGACGTACGTATGGTTCAAATACACAATATACACCGCCGACGGTGCACATATATATGCTGTCTTCGACATAATTGCCCCGGGGGGAATCGGAAAACCACTCGGACTTTTCCGTGGAAAAACAAAGCTATGGTCGAAAAGCCCGATCATCCACGAGGCCAATTTCGTGTACCGCTGTCGTTTGGACATGTCAAGTTCAGAGGTGGTCCTTTATTAAATAAGGATCGACCTCCCACAGACGCATTGAAAAGAAAATCATCATAAAATTCTGTTTCTCTGACAAAATGCCCTTTAGTCCGGACGCCCGATACTCCAAAATTAAAATCCGCTATTTCGAACGCCCAACACTACTTATCAAAACAAATTCGGCAAAGTCCATTTAAAACGATATTGAAATCCTAGGCTGTACGGTAAGGAAAGGCATTCTGGAGGAATCTTGGCTAACATAGTTTAATTACGAGACCTTATTGGTTCTATTCAACTCTGATTTTTCTCCTCTTTTTTCTTCTGTTCTTCTTCATTATTCAGCCTGATAAAAAAGAGACCCTACAAGAGATCTAAAACGTATAACCTATAAAAGTGAAATCTGAGAAAGGTCCGAGAAGAATTTCCTGAGAGATAATGATCACAATTAAACTCAAACTGCAACGAGGTAATTTTATCAAATTTAAGAAATATACATCTCTAATTAATTTAGCATTTTGCAAGAAATAGAGATAACAAATGTCAATTGTGGGTCATTTTGAATTCCCAGTCACTTTCAAAATAACAAAGGAGATCCGTGTGACATGTTAGAAGATCCGTACGACATGTTAGGAGATCCGTTTGACCTGTTAGAAGATCCGTGTGACATGTAAGAAGATCCGTGTGACATATAAGTAGATTCGTATGACGTGTTAGAATATCTGTTTGACCTGTTAGAAGATCCGTGTGACAAGGCAGAAGATCGGTGCTATGTTCATTTTTGTGCATTTCAACAGATTCTCGTATTGTTTTTTGATATTGATAGATGTTGTAGTTGTATATTTTTTTTTTGTCACTATAAACGTTTGTCACCTGGTATTCATGACGTATACAAGTTTCTTATCAATACGCTGTACGGTGACACCAGTGTTGTTTTAAATTCATAAAATGAGGTAAGACATTGGAAATACTCATTAGATCGGCTTTTCTTAGTTGCGAGCATATGCTGTACTATAATCTTGACATATTCATGCATCATGTGTGCTGGAACAGTCCGTAGTTCCCCGTAACATTCTCACCAAAGTTTCAAATCAGATTCGTCAGTTCAAACGCTTGCCATTTAAAGAAATCCTAGCAAAATTCTTTGTTGTCATTCTGGTTTCAATGTATGGGCCATAAAAATGTCATAGCTGTTTCCATTCCATGCCCCAAGGTCACGAGCTTTAATTATAAAAAATCCCGCCAGTACCTTCGAGTTTAAAGTAATAGACCATCAACCGTGAGACTTAATCACTGTGAATGGTTGTGTATTTTTAACGTCTTATCAACAAATATGGTCATTTAAAGACGGTCTCCTAAGTGTGCGGACTGCATGCGTGTGGCGATCTGGAAGGCTTTAAGTATCTTCGTGTTTTTCCCCTTGTGGTAGCGCGAAACCGATGTAGACTTTATAGTGCTATCTCACTGAAGCATATATGCTGCCGAAGACATCCAGCATGTACGGAATACATTGGAATATGTTTTTCTTGCACGCGAAAATATTGTATCTGGTGGCCGCTACTTGAATATCTGGATATTAGATAAAAAAAAGTTGCGGTCGCCAGATATGATAATGTGGCGGTCACAAGATAATTAAGTGGCGGTCCCAAGATAATTAAGTGGCGGTCGCCAGATAAATATTTTCGCACGCAAGAAAAACATATTCCAATGTGAGCCTGATATGCTCCCGTATGATTTTAACACAGAAACTGTTATTGGCGTTGTCAAGTTAGAAATCTATTACAGTATTCTTGACTTGGTTTACTCATTATGTTGATAATGAAAGGGCGTTTTACATACGTTTAAGCAGCGTCTGATAGATAAGATAAATTGATTCAAGCAAGAAATGAATTATCATCAGAATCATTTTTGTATCAATTCCTTATTGATAGGTATACGTTACATTTTTACTTGACAAAGTCTAGTACATATATATATCTCAAACCTATTTCGAAAGTACGACTTTCGTCTCAACAGCTCTATGTAGAAGAAGGTGGTATCGTAATATTCCGAGGACGAATAGAATCTGTCATTATTGTGACCAAAACCAGGAAGAGGACGGGTTTCATTTCTCACTAATACGTGCATGTCCCTACTACAAAGATAATCGCAAAAAAAACATTGAAAAATTATTACTGGAACAGTCCATCTTCATATAAACTTGTCCAGCTGTCTGCGGGTAACATGAAAGGGCTTTGTAATTTAGGGAAGTATATAAAAATGTGTTTTACAGCGCGTTCTAGATCTCAGCTTTAGCTTATTGTATTCCATTCTTATCAGTTTCCACGTTTACAAATAGTATAGCCGTCCCTGACTACATTATTGTATACTCCACTCATCTATCAATTTATTCTTATTGAGCATTCATTCGATATTGTCGCTCAGAGATGTTGTCATTACATCTGTAACCTTACTCTAGCAGTTATTTTCAACATGCTATAGATCTAATAGAGGATGTTACATACGTGGCTATTTAATATGGAATTTATTAAACTCGTTAAACTGTATGAATCCGCGTAGCGGATTCTTACAGAAGTTTGCAAACAAAATTTGTGTCATACGCCAATGAAACTAAAAAATAATTGACATCAACGCTTATAATTGATTTTTGAACATAATTTTCTAATTTAAAACATGTTTTATGTACAATTTTACTGGTTTTTTGAAATGGGATTCTTTTTCTCAAATCAATACGCAACGTCAATTGTCGTATTGTGACGTCACATTTTTCGCGCCATTCTCGGAATTTCTTTCATAGAAGAATGAAAAGAATTTTTCGACCAATGACATTTGAGTATTTACCGTGAAAACAAAGAAAAATTAATTATAACCGTATAACTACAATTTATGAGAATCCGTTTCCGTATATACCCAACCAATCCTGTGACGCAATATATTTTACTATGACGTCACAATGTATGTTATGACACACGTGTCTTGGGATTCAAGATTTTCAAGATTTCAAGATTTTTATTTCACCCTGACCAGAGACCTATAGTATATAGGTCTCTGCTCTGACACACTTAAGTGTGTAACAAGAGGTCAAACAATACATAACAATTGTATAACATGACAACGAGAGTAGATGGACAAATTGACAGATCCAACAGGCTGTAATGAAATGATTCTCTTTTACATTTAAACAAATAATGATATTCATCTCCTACTTCATCTTCATTACATAGTGTACATTTTCTTTCATCACGAGGGATTCCTATCCAACGACCAGTTTCCATAGGCAGAGGGAAGCCAGACGTGCGGAACTTACAAAACACTATGCGATCCCTTTTATTCATTTTAGTCAAGTAGTTCTCAAAACCAAAGTTAGATTTGAATAACAGATAATTTTGCCCTCTAGATTATACTCTTCCCGATATATCAGCAAACCACATTTGTTTTTTTTTTACGTGTTACGATAGGTGACATGGCAGAACGGACCAGTTATGTGATAAAAGTAATTAGTTTAATGCTGTCCATTTTCGTTCATTTGTATTACAGTAAACTCCGGTTTTCAAGAAGTCAGTCGGACCATGAAAACAACTTCGTAGAAACCGGACTTCGTGAAACACGACCAGTCCTCCCTGTCTAAAATTAGTCTCGATATATATACCGTTCACCAGCTGGCTAGCTAGGCCTTACTGTACATATTAAAGATTGTTAATTGTATATGATAGTCTATTATATATGTCTATGAGCCTTAAGTCTAAACGTTGAATAAACATTGAACATGCCACTCGCACCACCCATAGATATTTTCCAACAACAACATTCCTATTTAAACAATTTCACATTCTTGTCAAACTTCTAACTGGTCATTGGTACAACCAGGACGTTATTATTAGATTCGAAAGATAACGTGACACACATTCTTTCATTTTAATTATTATACGTACGGTAGCTGTAACAAATTAATTCTTGTTTTATCTCACTAATTGCACACGTGTATAATGAAGTAAAAACTGAGATGCAAAAAACTTCTACCGATTAGGCCTTTTACTGATGTAATTAATCAATGGCATTTAAAAATTAGATTAAAATACAAACAATAAAAAAAACAGTATAATGATATAGTTGTTTGTTGGTTCAATGTTTTGTTGTAATAATGAAAAGTCGCATACACGTGGTATTTATTGACGATTGTGTGTGTAGTATCTATAAGTTCAAATTCCCTTTGAAAATAAAAATGCATATTACGATAATAGCTAGGTCAATTATTTGAATTCTTAATTGTTTTCGATATCATATATATATATATATATAGTATCACGGGCATATATTTTTAGATGAAATAAAGGCAAAGTAATTCATATTGAATCATATCACGACTATAAATTTAACATCTTCCGAAACTTAATTAGGGTTTATAGATCTGAATAACTTATACCGGGTGTAATAGGTCCAGAGTCGTTGTAGCCTAATAGGCATTTGTTTTTGTTGACCATTCCCGATACCCCATTGGGAGCCCCACAGTGTTATGCGCATCAATGATGCGCAGTAAATTCCATGTTTGTCTTCCGCTTTAAAACATGGAGGAAGCGATATATGATGATGGCCAGGTAATCATGTTTTCATCTTTGTTTTTCTAATCATGATTGTGTGTCGCTCATGGCTTCGTTAAATGGAGACATACCAAGCCCGCCGAAAACAGCGGGTAGCTGGTTGGAGTTTTGTGAGCGCCATGCTCTCTCAATTTCAGAACAGTTTTATCGAGACTTCCTCTTGTTTATATCTCGACCATCCAGCCCAGGGGTGGGGACGTGTGGCCCCAACCCTCGCGATCCCATGGAATTCGCTAAAAAGTTTGTGGAATATTTTTTACATCAATTTGATCGACAATTAAAGCGATCATCGTATTACTTGGATTCTCAGGCTACAGACTCGAAACTTGTATCTCGAAATATTACAGACGGTTCTGGCGATGACCGCCGTCCATCCATCGCGAGCTCCACACGCTCTCAAAACGGAGGGGAAATTGACCGACCCCTTACTGACGATTATTCTGACAATGTAACGAGTGCGAGCCCTCCACCTCTCTCTCCTACATCTCCATCTCCTGTGATGACGACACACAAATCCAAAGGGTTCTTCAGAAGGTTGTCTTTCAGAAATATAAAAAAGAAAGGTCTATTTCATAAAAGCAATCATGGTACGAGTAATAGTCCTCGTAATGGTTCCAATCAACAAGATGGAGCCATAAACAGTCAACACCGAAAACATAAACATGGAAATCATCCAAAGGCAGATTCAGGTAAACATGACAAGTCAAGAACTTCGCAACAAGGTGAAATTATCAAGGAAGGGTTAGTGAATGTTTTGACGGGTGAGGATTCGAAAGGAAAATCTCGATGGGAGAAGACCAGACTTGTACTAATCAACACAAGTGGAGGTATCCTGCTTGAATTCTACTCTCCTCCCAAGGTTTGTATTCCTAGTTTTAAAGTAATTTGTAAAATATACTCAAATGCAGGCATAAAATCAATTAATATACTGATGCTGATACTTTTTTTTTACTTGTTTGTATATGCAGTATGAATTACATTGTTATTTATAAGCATACACTGACATATATTCTTATAATACAACTGTTGTGTCATTTTATAAGTATTGTGTTGAATGCCTTTCTGACAAGTGTTCCATAACAGTTTACTTTTATTGAATAATGTTACTTATGAAATTGACAGCTGTGACAAGATATGTATTGATACATTATCAAATACAGATTTTTCTCTTCAATCCAATAATGCTTTCCTTAATTTGAAGTTAAGGAATTTTCTTAAGTTAATGAATATTGAAGAAACATTGCAGAGTATATGTAAGGTTAGCACAGATCAAGTGCCCATGCGCTATGTTGTTTGGAGTTTAATTTGGACATCCCAGGTTTGAGTCTTGGTCTGTTTCTGGTATTTTCTTCTTCTGTTACATTTGGCATCTAACTAAAAATAAAGGACCAAACATGATTGACAATAGTAGGCACTGCATGGATGCCATGTAATTTGGTAGATTAGAAATGGCTTAAAGTGATTTGGAGGGAGAATTTTTTGAAAAGGGTGGGATTTTGTCTCGTGTCGCGTGAGAGAGGTCTTCTTTGGGTCCCGGAGAAAGCTTTCAATATTGTGAGTCTCCCTTCGATGATGTGAGAGGTGGCCATGGCAACCCTGCAGAAATACCCACAAAGATGGTACAGTCTTGTGTGAAGACTTTGTTGAAAAGTGGAGAAATTTATCAGAGCTTGACTGGGCTGACCACAAGTAGTCAGTTAGCTAAAATGTGGTAACACAAGAATGTTCCAGGTTCGATTCCTGGTCAGATCATTGCAGTTTTCATGTACTTTTGTTCAGGAGATAAATTGAAATAAAGGTTTTGCCTGAAAATTGTTTGTCCAGCATGCAGCATTGTCCCTTATTTATAGAAGTTGAAATAATATTTCTTGTAAGTTTAATTTTCTGGTGTGAGGGAAGTGAACTGTACATGCAATCTTGGATGGAGATCCAAGGTCTGTGGTTTTATTGCTACCAGGATGCTTTATGTTACCTCGGAAGCTGACACACAGACTGCCTTAAGCTTGAAATTGTGTCGCTGTTTTGGTAATTACCATCCTTTAGAATGTGACATTTTACCAAAATTTCCTTGTATAGCATTATATATATGCATCTGACAATTCTGTGATTGACAGAATGCGAAAAGTCGCATGCATGTGTATTTTGTTCAATTAGTTAGCCAGGCCACAGCCACTACAACTACAAGGACATGTACACCTCACCCCAAAATGACCCTGATTGTTTGGGGGCAGTAAGCCCACTGGTCAGCCTGCTTGAGGGGGCTTTCTATCTTATAAATAGATAAGTTCTCTGTACAAGGCACTTATAACTCAAATGTATATATATGTTATTTAATGATCCATGTACATTGGTAAAGTAATTTTGGAACAATGCATGGAAAAGATTAAGATTTGTCTTCTTTTTGATAATTTTTCCAATTACATTTCTGTATATAATACATAATGCATAAAGCATACTGAATTCCTATATAATTTGGGGTTAAATGTTATACATATATTATGTGGGTGTGAATGGAGATATCTTAAATGCATTGACCTCTTTCATTGATGTTGCTCCGGTCATTTCCAGCTACCGTAAGTCTTTTACGTACAGAATTGATTCAATCTCTTTTGTGAACCAAATCCAAATTTCATGTAAGACAATTGATCTTGGGATTGAAATAATGTTTTCTCTATTTTTCAAGAATATTTTTGTCAAATTATATGATTAAAGTCCACAAACATTTCCCATTATAGCTTAAATAGAAATAGATATTAATCAATTAAGGTTCAACAAAAAATGTCTGCAGGGAAACGTTTATAATATAAATGTGTTTCAAATTAATATAGTTAAAAAAAATAAAATGCCTATATATGATTTAACCTTTTTTTTTTTTACTTCAAACAAGAAAATGTTCTTTCCAAATTAATAACACCAAAAAATATTCTGTAAGTACATGTACAAGTGCGCACAGACATTGCAATGTGTCTGGCTATTGTGATGTTATTTGTAAACCATGAGACATTTGCCTTAGACATCTGTGAATGAGTTTGACCCTCAGGCGGTTGACCTTGGAAGGAATGTCGGTACTATAAAAGCCTATCACAACAACTATTTACCTGTACCTGTGTGTTTACTGCCAGTACATCTTCACTGTTGTTGATTTTCTCGTTAAATTATAGGTGTATATATTTGATCGGCTGAGTCAGACACTGGTAAATACATGTATGTGTTTCTCTTGAAGTATGTACGTACGTATTCGACAGTGAGAAAACATTTCACCTGAGAAAGTCTCGTCATAATGGGGGGAAAATGTAAAATCATGGAAAAATTTAATGCACAATACTTAACAGTGTAAAACTGTGTGTCATCTATCTATATATATATCTGATGATTAATTACATCAGGAAATCGATTCAGATTGTAAATTAAATTCATCATAAAAATATCTCAATGATATATATATATTTATCATGATGATTTATAAGAATTTGGAATCATGTAGCCACAGCATTTATATACAAATCAATCTTTGAAAGTATACTAATTTTATATAAGTGATCATGATTGCGTCGATATCAGTACAGTGTTGAAGCTGCTATATATATCTTGTAGTGAACTAGTGATTGTATTAAAGCATATTGGATCTAGGTTATCTATCTCTTAGTTATAATACACTGCATTGTACATGTGCTTTTGGGGTAATTTCCAATTATGTTGTTGGGAAAGAAGGCCATAAATGAAGCAGAAATAATTAATTATCTATAATTCTTATTCAACATTGTAATTGTCATGTGAACATTTATATATGTATTTGTCAACAGATCTAGATGTGCTGAACATTTCGGACGACTGTCTGTGGTAGTTGATAAAATAGAAACATGTATTTGCCATTTAATGCTTTTCAAAAATGAAGACATTGCAAACAATATTGACGTGCACATCTTCATATATAGAATTTAGATAAATCGGTTTGTTGGTTGATAACCTGATTGACACATTACTGTTAATAACAGTCTGTTACCATAATAACATTTCCAAAACTTTTATGAGTCCTATATATAATATTAAAGTAAGAATAACATTGAGTAGATGGCCACGGTGGCCTAATGGTTAAGGTGTCCAGACACTTTATCACTAGCCCTAGGCCTCCTCCTCTGGGTTGCGAGTTCGAAAGCCATGTGGGGTAGTTGCCAGGTACGTATATACTGACCTCCAAAACCTGGCATGTCCTTAAATGACCCTGGCTGTTAATAGGATGTTAGACAAAATAAACCAAACAAGCCAAATGTAATGAGTACTCATGATCAAAGTTTGAGTGAGTCCCACAGGAAAAGTTCTGGATGAAAATTAAAAAAATCACAGAGTGATCATTTTA
This sequence comes from Pecten maximus, assembly GCF_902652985.1. Classification (NCBI taxonomy): domain Eukaryota; kingdom Metazoa; phylum Mollusca; class Bivalvia; order Pectinida; family Pectinidae; genus Pecten; species Pecten maximus. The sequence goes on along the minus strand of NC_047022.1, from coordinate 20,356,048 downwards.
TTATTTTCAAAAATGTCACAAATAGAGGTTGAAGATATATATATATAAATATATTGAAAAAAAGTTGTTTCTCAATAATATTTTGACATGTTTGATTTCAGTCAGTGAAGCCTAAAGCAGGTCTGTTCTGCTTCCTGATCACAGAGGCACGAGTTACTACAGCACTAGAAATGCCGGATCATGAGCACGCTTTTGTTCTCAAGGTACGTAAAGCAATTGAAAAGCAAATGTATATGCAATTTTAGCAACAAAGCATGTCAGGAAATATTTTGTGGAAATGACAGATTTATAGCGTAGATAAACTGTTTGCTTTAATATTTTCCTAGTAAACAGGAAACATACTAGTATTGCCAGCATGGCAAAACATAACAATTGTGTTGTTGACTCTTCATATCAACAATTCTAACAATATCGTGTGAATACATTTGTGTGTGATAATGAATTTTGAAGATAAATATCTGTTTTAAACTTTTTGAATTGTTTATTGTTATAAAAAAAGATTTGAATGTCCTTTTTGAAGAATGTTCCAGCTGCCTTCAATCTTAAAATCGATTGTCACTTTGCTGAAATCAGATGTAAATATTCATGTATTTTATGACAATAGCATTGTATTTTTGGAGCAATAATATTCATAAAATCAGCATCTTTTTCAGAATATTTTGTAACTGCATATTAATCCTGATTACTGAACCTGAAACTGACCCTATAGTGCTGACCATAATAGATATTTTTGGTATAAGGAGGATGGGTGTGGCATGCATGTATAGTTCAATTCTTTGAACTCCCTGAACAATTTGTCAATAAGTCTGATTATTCTTTGAGAAAGGATGTTCTGTCGGAGCAATAATACCAATATAGGCCCTATTACTAAAAATATTGTTTTTTTCTTCAACCTTTACATATGTGATTAAAATGTTTTCATTATTGTATATATGCCCCTTAAAAGCATTGTCTTTGTATATTAGGTTGAATATCAATATCATGTAGATAATTATGATATAATTTTTTTTTTTAATCAACACCTTCGTTTGTTTCATTCGGATTGATTTTTTCAAGTTTCCATCCATTTTTACGGATTTTTTTTTATCTTTGTCAGTTACCTGAACAATACTGTATAGTTTGGTGATTCTAACTCCTTAATCAAAACGCATGCATTACTAACTAATTGTGATAAAGATTTACAGTGTTAATTTGGACTTAGATCTCACTTCATGTGTGTTTTACCATGGTTATGAGTAATTATTACACAAAATGTCTAATTTTGGCCTGGATTTCACTTCCTGTTTGTTACTATAGTAACATGTAAATTGTTAGTATGGGTCTGTATTTCACTTCCTGTTTGTTACCATAGTTACATGTAAATTGTTAGTGTGAATCTTGATTTCACTTCCTGTTTGTTACCATAGTTACATGTAAATTGTTAGTATGAATCTTGATTTCACTTCCTGTTTGTTACCATAGTTACATATAAATTGTTAGTATGGGTCTGTATTTCACTTCCTGTTTGTTACCATAGTTACATGTAAATTGTTAGTGTGAATCTTGATTTCACTTCCTGTTTGTTACCATAGTTACATGTAAATTGTTAGTATAAATCTTGATTTCACTTCCTGTTTGTTACCATAGTTACATGTAAATTGTTAGTATGGGTCTGTATTTCACTTCCTGTTTGTTACCATAGTTACATGTAAATTGTTAGTGTGAATCTTGATTTCACTTCCTGTTTGTTACCATAGTTACATGTAAATTGTTAGTATGAATCTTGATTTCACTTCCTGTTTGTTCCCATAGTTACATGTAAATTGTTAGTATGGGTCTGTATTTCACTTCCTGTTTGTTACCATAGTTACATGTAAATTGTTAGTATGGGTCTGTATTTCACTTCCTATTTGTTACCATAGTTACATGTAAATTGTTAGTATAAATCTTGATTTCACTTCCTGTTTGTTACCATAGTTACATGTAAATTGTTAGTATAAATCTTGATTTCACTTCCTGTTTGTTACCATAGTTACATGTAAATTGTTAGTATAAATCTTGTTTTCACTGCTTGTGTGTTACCATAGTAACATGAAAATGGCTAATCTTGACCTGGATCTCACTTAGTTAGCTTCCTGTTACATATCAATGCAAAGATAATTAATTTGAACATGGATCTCACTCCCTGCATTTGTTACCATAGTAACATGTAAATACTCAATTTTGACAAGGAGCAGGTTTCCTGTATAATAAATGTTACTGTAGTAACTTGTATGCCGCATGAACTTGCAGGCAAATGTTCTTCTAGTCCTTTTTCACCAAAAATACATTAATATTGAGGATACAATGAATTAATTGTGCTAAACGATTTTAAGCATTTCCCCCAGTTTTATTGTCAACAATATCTCTTTTGCAAACTAATGGATATGTTCAGCATCTAGCTTAAAAATTGTGATGTCAACTTCTCTTTTTGATCTTTTAATCACACAAAAAAACACTAATAGGTTGGGCCATGGACTTTGATAACAATCTAATATAAATCTGTTGTTGGGTTGTGCCTTGTTAATTAATTTGTGTTCTTGGTACCAGTGGTTAATTAGAATTCCTAACCTAGGTAAGCATGGGGGTCCCCATGGGGTAATTGTTATTGATTTTCTGTAACATGATCACAGTATTCCGCTGAGTATCTGACAAGATTTAAAAAAAACAACAACTTAAGTTCTGAGTTTCACTTCTGCCTGCCTGCATCTGACAATTCTGTCATATTTTTGCTGTTAAGTTGTTGTAAAAGTAAAGAGTATAAGGTACATTGTTTTAAATATTCCCTGGCGCATGGCCTTCTTGTTTTCTTACATGCATTTTACCCGGATATGATATCCAATACTCTATTTATTCTCTGTATTTTGTTCAACGATGACCAATCAGCTACGAGTAATTATAATAGTTGTAATATTTATCAAGTGGAGATCGTGACTCAAGATTCAAGTTTTAGCTTCAACATTATGTAATTAATATGTTTGTTTTCTACCTGAATACAGAAATCTGAATCAACCAATATTTCATGAACTCCTTCATCATTTAAGGACCTTCCTTAATGTCATATAGTACTGATCATGAGGACTTTTTTTCTTGAAAAAATGAAATGAAAACCTTGCCATGACATTGTTACATGATAGGATTTTTTCCAAGGGCTTCTTTGGTCGATATTTGGGCCCTATTAAAATTGCATATCAAAATTATTTCATATTTAAACCATATTCGCAAAATTTACAGTTTACTCCTGAAAATTCCTTTCCCAATTCTTATGTTTTCCTCCAAAAACGAGGCAAAAAGGCCCCATCCCAAACTAGTGAAGCATACATAGCCCTAGCTAGCCCTGCATGTTAATGATATACCAGACATGTATTCAGCAATTGTGTAGTTTAATTTGTGGTTAAGCATAAAAGGGGTGTGGTCTTGATTTTCTTTCACACTTACTTGTACACAATGTGTACTACTATTCTATATGATTCTGTTGACTCATATTGAATACAGACTCTTATAAAAGACTTCCTTAAAGATGAGGAAGTTTTTAAACATCAAGAGGAGCTATATGTATGTATCATAAATAAATTTGAAATCAATATTCCAGCTTTCATTTTTTACATTTTCTCTTCTAATGATATTCCTGACACCACAATCAGAAACCTTCCACCTGAGAAAGGGCTACGACACTAATGTCAGTATGATACAGCACATTGTCGTCCCTTAATCATTTATTAATGGGCAAGAAATGCCAACTGCTTCAGTATTATCAAATGATGAAGGAAGAATAAGTCACACATGTATTTAAGAATATTTTTCCCAAGGAATATCAACTTTGCACGTTTTGTACCATGGCTCGAATAAAAGGGGTGACATAGTCGCTTTGTGCAGCTGTACACGAGTGCATTCAATGGGCCGTAACCTAGAGCTTTGTCAGTTTATTTCATATTCACACCATAGTTATAGCGAGGTATAGGGTTTGCATCATATAACATCAAGTTCTACACCTTGTTATGTTTTGGTAGTCATTGGTTTAAAATGTCAAAAGGTCACACTTCACCACTGTGGTTGGGTGGCACAGTACTGTGTTAACACACTTACCTTTCACCTAGGCTGCCGGGGTTCGATTCCCTGATCAGACATAAAAAGGTATGGGGTCACCTGCCCGACCATGTAGGTTTTTATCCCGGTACCCTGATTTCCTCCAACAGTAATATAAGACCCCTCTTGTGCTTTCATCCCGGCCAATATATTACAAAATGTACTTGTTTTGCAGTTGTTGTAAAATAAATAAAGTTTACACTTTTGTGTATACTTAGACGTTTTACTGATGAAGGAGAGCGTGAGGGGCTGTATTGGTACGTGAGCCCTTGCTTTGGTTTTGTTTGGTGAAAAAATCACACAAAAAATTATGTTCATCTTAAGATCTTAAAAAAAAAGTTGACACATTAAATTTGTTTTCCTACAGGGAGAAGGGACAAGTGAGTTTGTGATTGAGGCACACGACTTGCAGGAGTTAAGATCATGGCTAGAGGACATTGGGCGGTATATCAGTCGGCCTTCAATCATGGAGGAGGTTGATGGACAGGAAGCTGCCATGTAAATATCATACCCTAGTACCAGTATAATTCTGTAGAGCGGCAAAATCTTTTAATATGTCAAATTGTCAGCAGGAAATTGTACTGTAATGTGACTTAAAGAACGACAAAAAGCACCTTACACAAACTTCTTATTCCAGATTTTCAGAGGAATTTTTCATTTTGCTGAGATTTTCGTGAAGAGATATGAAAAATTCATTACAAGTTTCATTAATTTCATTTGAAATGGAAACAGATGTAGATATGCAATTTACATAACAAAGCAAGTTTAATGTTGAAAACATTTATAAGATTGTCATTTCCTGACCTATGACTGTAGGAGATCCAGTTTATCTAGTGATGTCAAAACTATGGAATATATGTATATACATGTATATAAATCATTATACATGTATTTGAAAAAATAAGTAGCTTTGTGATAGTATGAGTGTAGAACATTACTAACTAGCGACTTTAGAATTTATTTTTATGACATAGTTAATTTGTATTTTGGGTCTTTATTTTACCCAGAATGACAAATACAATATTGATATTTTTTTACATTTCAGGCGACCAAGACTACCCACAGCACCAAGTGGTTCTATAGAGAGAAAAGGTATTACAGAAGTCAAACTAAGGCTGAATTGAGGTTAATGTATGATTAAACAAAGGTCAAACTGAGGTTAATGTATGATTTAACCGAGGTCAAACTGAGGTTAATGTATGATTAAACAAAGGTCAAACTGAGGTTAATGTATGATTTAACCAATGTCAAACTGAGGTTAATGAATGATTTAAACAATGTCAAACTGAGGTTAATGTATGATTAAACCAAGGTCAAACAGAGGTTAATGTATGATTAAATATACATAAACCAAGGTCAAACTGAGGTTAAAATAATTTGATACCAAGGTCAAACTTGGGTTAATGTAAGTTGATACCAAGGTCAAACAGAGGTTAATGTATGATTATATATATATAAACCAAGGTCAAACTGAGGTTAATGTATGATTAAACCAAGATTATACTGAGGTTATTTTACCGTAGTCAAAATGAGGTTACCATAATGTAAAGGAACCTTAAATTAAACCAAGGTCAAACTGAGGTTAATGTAAGTTGATACCAGGATCAAACTGAGGTTATAGTATAAGTTGATACCAAGGTCAAACTGTTGTTAATACAAGTTAATACCAAGGTCAAACTGAGGTTAATATAAGTTGATACCAAGATCAAATTGAGGTTAAATTAAGTTGATATCAAGGACAAACTGAGATTTATATAAGTTGATACCAAGTTCAAACTGAGGTTGATTTATGATTATGATGAAGTTGATATAAAATTATTATGAATTCATTGTCAAGTTATACTAAAGTGTAACTTAGGTCAATTTAAAGTTATACTGAAGTTATAATGAGTTTAATGTAAGGTTTCATGAAGGTTAATGTGATTTACTTCAGGTTATAATGAAGTCATACTGAGGTTAAGCTAAGGTTATGCTGATGGAAGAGGTCATGTTCAGAGTAAATGAAATGATATTTGATAAATACCAGTATTGGGAGTTGAATTAATAAGTGAGAGTACAATTTATTTAGCTAAAGACTTCAGTTATTGTGAATTTTCAACAAACTGGTGAATGTATTCAAACATTGTAAATTCAAAGGCATATAAGTAATCATTCAATTAAGTCTACATTTGTAGATTACACAAGATACTTAAAATAAAAAACACTTTAAAACAGACTGCTATGTGTGTCAAAAGATAAATATCACTTTGTTTGTTTTGTATTTAATATGTCTTATTATGTTATAATAATTTCATATAAATAAATAGATAATCTGATTTTCATCATAATTATCATCTTCACTTTTTCCCCCCTAAGAAAACACATCACTTGGCGTTCCAATGAGGAGTACATCCCAAGGCAGCCTGAACAGTAATCCTCCAGATGTTCCGCCGCGTCCTGGACCACAGCGACCTCTGAGTTCCCATGGCGACATCCAACACAACAGTCGTCTATCCACAGAACTTAATCCTTCACAACGCTACGGCAATGAACTTGGTATGTATTATAACTACGTACTTTACATCAGTTGGCACTATTCAGCCATGTTTGTGTGGATCTTTTCAGTCTGAATCCGACAATGTAAATTACACAGGAACATAGGGTTGCACTGTTTCTTATCCACTTGTTGTCTGAAATAAAGTCTACGTAAAAGTCTCAGATTTGGGTCTTGCATTAATGGAAGCATTTGTAGCGATGGGATTTCATAGTGATGGAAAATTTGTAGGATTTGGGTCTTGCATTAATGGAAGCATTTGTAGCGATGGGATTTCATAGTGATGGAAAATTCGTAGGCTTGCAGGATAGTTTCATCCAGTTTTTGTCTGAAATAAAGTCTTCATAAAAGTCTCAGATTCTGGAGCTTGCATGTAGTGATGGGATTTCATAGTGATGTAAGGTTTATAGGCTTGAAGTATAGATTGTTTTTCATGAATTCAATAAATATCAGTTTCATCCTGAATTCAATAAATATCAGTTTCATCCTAACAAACATTTTTCTTTTCCACAAATGATATATCAAAAGTCTGGTAGTAACACTGTTTTGACATAATAAATCATTCTTCATGTCACAATAACCATATGGCCGAGTCCAATTTTGTCTTTTATGTAGAAATTAAATTAAGAGTTTTCACATATATTCTCATAGATACAAATTATGTGATAAAGAGAATCTTACATTCTTGCCTGTTTCATATGCAATGTATTGAACTTGTTCCATAATTTGATATACCACTCACCAGAAAGCTTGTGACATATTAATTTATTAAACTTGTTTAAAAATTCCGCACTGCATAGGCAATCATTTAGTATCCAATATTGTATTGTTGAGTAGCTGTGATAGGGAAGTATGTTATAAGTGTTGATGAACAGCTTACAGGAACAATTGGGGAATTCAGTCATGTTTAATTCCAGTCATTTCTGATGTATTGAATCAGTATGATCTGAACATTATCAGAAATTGATCTGTCAAAGTTTTTATCCCCTCTGGACAAAGTTTGGGAGGTGATATAGCGTTCTGTTTGTACATACATGTGTACATACATACATGTGTACATACACATCATACATGTGTACATACATACATGTGTATATACATACATGTGTACATCATACATGTGTACATACACATCATACATGTGTACATACATACATGTGTACATACATACATGTGTACATACATACATGTGTACATACATACATGTGTACATACATACATGTGAACATAGTCATACATACATGTGTACATACACAGCATACATGTGTACATACACATCATACATGTGTATATACATACATGTGTACATACACATCATACATGTGTACATACATACATGTGTACATACATACATGTGTACATACACATCATACATGTGTACATATGTATGTTTGTATGTTAAAACTTTTGTTAGTGCTCTAGCAACCTCAGTTTTAAATAGATTTTGATCAAACTATGAACAAGTATGAGAAAACATATTCTTAAACACATATACATGTACGTGTTTGTGTTTCCGTGACAATGTCTAATAAAGATTGATCGATTGATTGATGGGGCTTAAATACTTGTTCCAGTTATCATGACAAATCCTAGAACACAAAATATCATGATTTAGGTTTTGTTCTCGACACAATTTTATAATGAAATACTTTTTTTTCAAAATTTCAGCTTTACTTTGCTTACTTGTTAAAAATATTAGCCACATATTAATCTACACACATCTAGATTTTGTGCCAAGGATCATCACCAAAATCCTTGTAGAGATAAAAGCAAAAATGCTACAGCATTTCTGAAAAGCTGGTCCATTTTCAGTAAATGATGGGAGACAACTCTTGTTTTCTTGAATCTTGTATTCAAAGTGTGAAAAACTATTAGAATTCCTTTGTGAACATTATTATAACAGGATAACCTCTGGTTTTAACCTGTATATTTGACTTAACCTCATCAGTAGAGCATTGGATGTGAAATTCAACTGGTTATCATTTCATAATTGTAGCAAAAATAACCAAGATGAGTTTAAATCTTGATACCTTCTTCAGCCTCATTAGTACACGATGTACAAAAACATGAGATGTCCTTAAATAAAACCATTTTCAGGGAAATCTTCTAATCTGAAGCCAGGGATGAGAAAAAAATCTTTACGGAACAAGATTGTTTCTGAAATATTTTTTTTCAAAGAGTTAGAGTGTCATATCATAAGCAGCCATTTTGTAGACTTCTAATATACACATCCATTCTCTTTCCAGAAAAAGGTAGGAATGTGCTTTTTAGGTCAAATAACATATACAAGCCTGAATAAGTTATTTACTGACTATTTAAAGCTAGAGACCATGAACACACATAGCTCTATGAATGTTTCTTCTCCAAAATGTTGTGTTTAAATCAAATTTATTTGAATGGATTATTATGTATTTATTTAGAAACAAAAGTATACTTGTTGTTCCTGTCCACAGCAGACGCCCAGAGAGACTCGTTACCTTCAATGGAGACCCAGATCGATGTCCTGCTCCATGATTACCCATGGTTCCACGGTACACTGTCCCGGCTCGAGGCAGCACAACTAGTGCTACAACAGGGACATGTTGGACACGGAATCTTCCTTGTACGACAGAGCGAAACTCGCAAGGGCGAATATGTTCTCACCTTCAACTTCCAAGGACGAGCTAAGGTATGCTAAAGCTTATTCATTGAAGATGTAGCATTTGGGCAATCGAAATAACTTGATTTTGGTATAACTTGGTATACCATCTGATCTGCATATTTCCTTTTTGGACATGCAGCCAAAAATTCAATGTAAGTCCTCCTCATTTTGAATGTTTATCCGGTAATTACAGAGCAAAGAAATAGCATTACCTACTGAACTGCATGGGTGGGCTCAGTACCAGGCATAGAGCTATTGAATGATAAGTAGGGTAATTGTTTCTCCTCTATCTTTACAGCACCTAAGGATGACTATAAACTCGGACGGTCAGTGTCGTGTCCAACACCTATGGTTTCAGTCCATCTTTGACATGCTGGAGCATTTCCGGACACATCCTATCCCGTTAGAGTCTGGCGGATCATCAGACGTTTCCCTCACGGACTATGTTGTTGCTATCGAACGCCCCCTCACACCGACAATGGGTCGAGGCTCACCACGAATACGAGGGGCTGGAAATCACTCTGGGTCCAATCCCAATCTGGGTGGGCGGAGTCCTGGGGCAGTCGGTGGCCAATCAGATCTGTCCAGCCGTGATATCATTGTGGTGAGTGGCTCTGTGAGAGCCCGGACAGAATCCATCGAGAATGTCATGAGGGAGCAAGGTCAAACCCAGACTCAAGGTCAAACACTACATGGCCGGGCTATTGAAAACCAGTATTCCTATGTATAAATATCATCATCCTATGTCAAGGTCACCAAGGATAATCTTTTTTTATGGTCCAATTATATAGGTATCTTTTATGTTTTAAGTCTAATGATAGCAGAGAATGTGGAAAAAAGACTCGCAGAGAAGTAAGATGGTGACTGGACCATACAGGGTCTCTTGTGTTCAGTAAAAAAAGGATCACTCTGGCAGTGGGAAAAGAAACTGAAATATTTGGAATCACTCTGGCAGTGGGAAAAGAAACTGAAATATTTTGAATCACTCTGGCAGTGGGGGAAAAACTGAAATATTCAGGATCACTCTGGAAGTGGAAAAAGAAACTGAAATATTTTGAATCACTCTGGAAATGGGGGAAAAACTTAAATATTCAGGATCACTCTGGAAGTGGAAAAAGAAAGAGAAATATTTGGGATCACTCTGGAAGTGGGAAAAGAAAGTGAAATAATTGAGATCACTCTGGCAGTGGGAAAAGAAAATGGGAGTATTCAGGGTCACTCTGGAGGTTATATAAGTAAATGGAATGTTTTGGATCACTCTGGCAGTGGGATAAAAAGTATGAAATATTCAGGATCACTCTAGATCTGGCAGAGGGAAAAGAATATTCATCTTCATTTTAAAAGACAAGATAGGATTATCGATTTTCATACTGATTTCTTGAGTAAAGACCACAATTTTTAAATGTGTAGTATTTGATGATCAGCTTAAGTGTATAAAAACCCAAAATATGTGCAATTTTTTTATAATTAATTCAATACATGTATTTCATATATTTAACTGAAGACCAAGACCGTCATACTGTTAACATACTTACTTTAGAGTTATTCCATTTTTTGCCGTTAAATATTTCTCTTGTTATCTTGTTATTTAGTGCTATCGTATTTAAGAACTAATATTCAGGATAAAAGTAATATGATGTTCTCAAAGAATCAGAGAATAAGCGTCATGGTTGTTGACAGTGAATGGAATTGTTTATTGATATATTCAACGAAAGTGACAGGATATTGATTATAAATCCATAATTGCTTGTTGGTTGTAATTAGAAAAGCTTTCCAGTAGTAATTGATCTTATAATCCACTTGCTCTGTGTTCAGGCGATTTCCTAGAAAGTTGAGATATATATATATAATATGATGTAGTTATATTTGATTTGTTGCTTTAACACAACATGCTTCTTTACCGAGAATTGGTTTGGATCAAATAAGGATTGGAAACTCGCGTATCATATGTATAGACAATATGAAATATTCACTTTGTTTAATTTCATGGGGAAATTATAAATTATCATTTGCTTCTGCAATGACCCCCCTTTAAGCACTGGAAAATATGAATGGTGATTTCAAATAAGTTTCTATTGTTTATTCAATTTGGATAAAGTGAAGTTATTTGTTTATTGGACAAGTTAATATTAATTGATTAATACATTTCATTTGTCTTATATTTCTAACAAATGATATTCTTTATAGCTCTAGATCTGTATAGGCCAGTAAATAGAAAATTTACATAATTTGGCTAGCAAACCTAGCCGTCATCAGAACCTTTACAATTTCTTATAGCTACAGCACATCTCAGTCATGAGTGATTTTGATTATCTTCATGCCAGTGAGCTATATTATAGGTAAATGATGCTGACTGTATTGACAAATATGAAGTTAAAAGTTCACTGTGTGATGAATTGACAACATATATATACAATTTTGTACATGTAATGAAAAACACTAAAAAATGAAAGATGATAGGTATTAAAAGAAAATGTACTGAAAACGTTCTGCAGTTTTGCTAGGCTGGATGGTACGCCTCCTAGTTACCTCTTTTTAATGTCTCCGCATAAGCATTTTGATTTTACTAATTTTTTAAATAAAACAAAATTAAGTATGTATACTGTAAATCACTTGAATTTCGTGAATACTTTTTTTCTGCGAATTTATTTCATCAGACATATTCGCAAATAAATGATTTGCGAACACTAAACTAGAAATGACTTTAAATTTCGGAACAATGAGCTATAAGATTCGTGGACACTGCAAGACTCTTATATCGGTAACCGATAGCTTGACTGCAATCAAAAAATGTCTTTTTTGTAAAAATAAAGACAAGTTTGACTCTCCTTGAGAATAAATGCGAAAAATAAATCCCACACCAAATAGAAGTGATTTACAGTATGTCGTTATTTTATGATTGTGTGGATGGATTATTTATGTATAGGATGTAGTGCTATGTACTCCATTCTGATTGTGCTAATATAAGTATGTTTACAGTTGTTTTAAGGTCAAGGTCATTTATTGAAGGTGAAGGTCATGTGATATATTTGGAGATTAAATTCTGTGGAGATGTTTGGAGGACAAAATGGTTGTTTTTCTCCAATGTTTGTATGTTATTGTACATTTTAAAGGCTTTTTGGAAATAATTGCAGCTTCACTATTTGTAGAACATTGATATGAAGCGTGATATTTGTGAATTGTATGTATGGATATATATTTGGATGCTTTTTAATAATTGTATACATTTTTGTGTATGAATGCGTTATATCATCTTTGCTATCCATGCTATCCAAGGGTTACAATATGCTTAATCCCTTTGAAGAGTAGGTGAATTGTAACCCATGGCTAGCAAAGATGGCGTTATATTTACTCTTGTGTAGAAATGCGGTTGTATTACAGATTTTTTTTGCTAACATGCTTTATTGAAATATCATTGTCATAATGTATCTATTTATTCATATAACACTGGTAACATTTCACTCAGACAGCCAAAAGACAAGCTTCTCAAGGTAGAGAACTGTTTACACCTTATACTGTACAAAAAATTGTCATGGCAACTGTTTATTTATTGGGTTTTTGTTTACAAAATATATTCAATCAATAGAAATATTTAGATTTGCGTTCTTTTGAAAATGAGATCCAAGTGCTTTATTCATAGATTCCCCCTTCCCTCGATATACAACTAACATATCACGGAAAAAGGTTATATACGGAAATTTTCACTGCAAACATGGAATGGAATAGGTATATAGACAGTGAAAATTTAAATATATACATTGGAAATTACACTGCAAACCCACATAATACAGTACTATGCAAATACAAGAAAGGAAGCATTTCGGACATGAAACATCAAACATACAACAGTTAAATTCTAAAAGGTTGAATTTTCAAGCATGGAACAAGCAATAATTATGATAAATATTTTCATTACAAACAGCAGATATAAAAAACTTTACAATGGAAAGTTAAATTTCAAATACAGCTAAACTTTCAGCGCACCTATGGAACAGTAAAAACACACATTAGAAATAAATGTAATTAAACAGTGACACTTTATGTTTTACAGTATTTAATATATTATCCAGACCATTACAGATAGTTGTATGTGTTCATTATTACAAAGTTACTGAGATACGGCTATATTGAACTTTGTGATCACTTCCCTTACTTAATCCAGCTGGTATATCTCCTGTTTAATTACTGGTTGGTGACTGGGACAAAAGGCTAGTTGTTGAATGCAAATATTGGTCTAAATTTAATTTGGAATTAGTGCTCTAGTTGCTTCATTCTTCGAGGGATTTTGATAAAATTGCTTCATTCTTAGAGGAATTTTGATAAAATTGCTTCATTCTTCGAGGGATTTTGATAAAATTGCTTCATTCTTCGAGAGATTTTGATAAAATTGCTTTATTCTTCGAGAGATTTTGATAAAATTGCTTTATTCTTCGAGGGATTTTGATAAAATTGCTTTATTCTTCGAGGGATTTTGGTCAAGTTCACTATTACTATTTTTAGTGAGGGCCGGTAGTAGAGGGGACATGTATTGATTCAGCAAAACCCAGTGTAATCGAGAACCAGGAATCTCTCCACTATCCATAATTCTGAGCTGTTGACAAAAAGATTTTTAAACTAGTCAGAAACTGGATACTCGGATTCATTTTCTGAATGGTCAGGGCTGAGGTTTGTCAATACATGTATCTCTTAACTGTAATTTTGTTTTTGATTTTAGAGAAAAATCTACGATAAGGTACTAAGATTCTTTAATATACTCATGTGGAAAATTTTAAGTATGAGAACTTCTTAACAAAGTTAAAAATCATTGACGGCATTCAGGCCAAATCAATGTCAGATTGCAGTTTGTTGTCATTAGTGACTATTTAGTGACTTCACACATATTATTAAATTTTCCTCAACATTTTAACAGTTATCAAAATGTTGCACTTGTTGACCCAGTATATTAGTTAGTCGAACCATTGTTAACCTTTGTTATCAGTCATCAACCAATTCAGTTGTCATGGTTCCCAGCTGGCCGCAAGCCATTTTTACGGTTCAATTCGTACCATCATCCTTTCACCTTATTTTGTTACCTCTAAAACAATACCTATTACAGCCATCATCTCCCAAATAAGGTTTTACAAACTTTCCAGACTGCTTGTTAAGTCAATACAGAGCATTCAGTATATACTGCCAACATTCTTATTTCGGTGAACTCTTATTTTAGCGCAAAACAAAATTTAAACTGAAAATACAATGATGAATTGTTGCACTTAAAATACATCACAAAGAAATAATACACAGGCACAGTAGTTAGTGTAATTAGCAAAGAGGTGTTCGCACAAAAATGCTTAAACAGATATAATCACCAAAATAAAATATGTCTGCAGTATTGTGATGTGTGTTAATATACTTTTAGAAATTACCATATCATGTTGCCTTGATTCAAAACCCTTTTTGTCTTTTTCATTAATCATGTGAATTTTTTTGTAATTTTAAAAAATATATTTGAATTTATATATACTTTCAATGTATATGTTTAACGTATTGAATTATGAAAGTTTGGGACAATATCCAGCTCTGCCAAACTGACCACATACAGCACGCTTTGTCGTCCATCTTTAGGTGTTTTGTTAAGACAAATAAATACCTGTAAACTAATTTGATTTTGTGCATTGTTATTTTTATGCTTGGGCAACTTAATAGTTCTTCTGGCAGAATTTGATTAGCAGAATCACCTCACGGTGAAAATAGTACTAGCAAATGTTAATTTTATAGAGTAGATAAAGACCTATATCAAAGTTCCTGCAGGTCCTTGAAACTCTTGAATTTTCATTTTGGTCCTCGAAAGTCCTTGGAGATACAGAAAGTAAAAACCTAATACTGTATATCCCAAAACTCTTGGAATTTTGGAAAATATTACTTTATTTTTTCATATGCCCATTAAAATTAGGCCTCTCAAAATTTGATTATTATTGAGTATTATGGTATGGGGTTGTGCATCTGTCTAACATGAAGTTTTGTTTGTCCAGATCTCTCCCTACATTATATTTTGTTTAACTGATCTCTTTTAAACTTTGTAGACTTTATAACCATGATATGTAGTTGTGTTTCTTGAGCATCATTTTCATCACCATTTTTGTAGAAGATAGTGTCATTGTTTACTTAAGTATTTGAATATTGTCAGGAGATCTATATATTTTCTTCAACCGATCTCTTTCAAACTTTTGCCTGTAAATCCTCTCCCCCAGTTTCCAACCAACTTCTTTTGAAATTGTACTTTCTAGAGGAATTTTGATTAAACAATTATAACGTTTCATTTCCATATTGGTGTTCATTTTGCTACAATAATGAAGGCATATCTTGGCATGAGATGGGCATAGATAGTTCTACCCTGGCCTGGGGTACACTTGTTTTCAAATGCTACAGAAAAATGAAGTACCAATGTTTTTTTTCTGCTTCTATCATCTCTTTGCTAAAAGATTGGAATGGGATATTGTAAAAATGCTGTTTGTCCATCCATCTATCTGTCCTTCTGGTTCTACATATCTGCACAATAACACAAATTGAAGTACACCAGTTAAATTTAATCTTATACCCTGCTTTCTTGTTGGGAGTGCTCACTTTGTATTTATTTCTGTTCGGGTAAAAAAGTAAAATATTAAGTTCACTGTTACTATAAATAGATAACTGGTTTCCAACCAATTATTGAAGTGCCCTTGGACACAATAAGCTGAAATTTGATAGTGTACCCATGCTGACAAGACTTTCTTGGGAATGATTTTTGATATGAAAGGTCAAATGTAAAGGTAATACGTTAATTTAAAAAGTAAATGTTATGTAATTTAAATGTGACATCTTGGCTTGGTATTCATGAACTGTAATTTTATATACTCAAGTGGTCAGTATGAATCAACTTAAAGACAGTAAAATGAGTTATAATTAACACACAAAAGATTAGTACAATACATTATATTTACTTTTTAGTGTCAAAATCATGTAATCAACTGTTTGGCGCGTCAAGTTTGTTTGATTTATACCAGTTGCCATTGGCCTTGTGGACCTGTCATTGGTCCTGCTTGACTACACCAAATTTCTTTGACTCTTCCTGACTAATTAGACCTCATGCCATTGGCCCTAGCTGACTGTACAACAGTTGCCATTGGCTTTGGGGACCAGTGGAACAATGTCATTGGCCCTGCTTGATAGCACCATATGTCATTGGTCCTTCTTGACTACACCAAATTTCATTGGCCCTTCCTGACTAATTATACCTAATACCATTGACCCTGCCTGACAGTACACCAGTTGTCATTGGCCTGATTAAAGCCCAGTTGTCATTGGCCCTGTCTGACCTTAGATCAGTTGTCATTGGCGATGCTTGACTGCATGTCGATCAGTTGTCATTTTGTCCTGCTTGACTGAACCAATTATCATTGGCCATGCTTGATTGTAGACCATGACCAGTTGTCATTGCCATGCTTGGCTTAAGATCAGTTGTCTTTGACTATGAAGGATCGGTTGAAGATCAGTTTTCATTTACTAAGCTTGAATTGTAATACCAGTTGTCATTGACCATGCTGGGTTTGTTAAACCTGTGTTATTAATATTGGCCTTTGTGTGACATAAATATTTCTGTACATACTTGTCCTTTCTGATTTATTTGTGAGAAAGTATTCAAAATTGTGCAATCAATTGATAAAATGTTAATTTTTCTTGCCAATTTGTTAATCCTGATAAACAGTTTAAGAAAAAAAGGTGATTTCCCAATCACACAGTATACAGCATAAGCATCTAACAATTTTATATACAATTTGTAAAGAGATTATGTAAAAATATGTATTTCATGCTTGTTCATTATGTAAAATGTGAATATACATGCATTTCTACATGTAGGATAATATATTTGTATGTAATTATCTTTTTTAATAAAATGTTTAACTATGTAATTTAACACTAGTATATATGTGATATATTATATAAATAGTGCCCTTGTCTGAGGGGAATATGGAGGTTTATTTCCCCGAGGGAACATTATCTTCCCGAGCCGATAGGCGAGGGAAGATAATGTTCTCGAGGGGAAACAATCCTCCATATTCCCCTCAGACAAGGGCACTATTTATTTTATTATACCGAATAGATATCAATTTATCGATATCCTCCTCAAATATTGAGGCAAACCTCTTGGACGTCTGCTCCATGTTTACAAGTTGTCTGTGTCACTGTTGCGTTTGTAAGAATTGTCTCCCTTCTCAATGTTCGGGATTTTCCGTAAGAAACAATCGTGCGTTTTCGGGCGGAGCGGGGAACATTGCAATATCCCACGGCAATGTTGACCGCTGTTTCTGACACTGCATATTGTTTCAGGTCATGTGATTAGGAATTGACCAATAATAAGGCGAGAATCTTACATAAGGTATTATGTAGCATGTCTATTATACCGGTAGGTTGTATTGTACCATATCGATCCTGTCATAAGCCCAGGGAACCAAAACAAGAATTTTCACTCAAAGGGTTTGTCTGTTTATTTGCTGTGTTTATCAGCTCCTGAACAGCCAGGGTCATTTTGAGGTGGGGTCTCCTTGTAGTAGTGGGTGACTACCTCACTGTACAACATACGGGAGTCTGTCGTTGAGAGCAATTAGGGTAAAGTGTCTTGTTCAAGGATGCAACCACAAAAGCACAGACCAACCAGTTTCTAATCATCCCCAGAAACACGAACTGCCACGGGTAGGGAGCTTTGAATGACGCACTACAGATCTTCACCTGAGGTTAGGAGGTCGGAGCTCTTAACTGACTGATTTATCGCGACCCCTTTCAAAATAGGGAGTGGGCTTATTACAGGGCAAAAATATCAAAACATATTATTTGATGGACTGATGGGCATATTGCTGGATAAATATGGTACTTAAGTTATCATTATAGCTGTCCGCAATGAATTGTCATTTAGATTTTTTGCCAGAAATAATGCACTGTATCAAGATAAGAGATAATCATTCAGTCTGATTTATTGTTAAGGCAGATTGACTTTAATAGAAAAACTGGGAAACAAATTTTGTCCTACTGTCATACATTTAGACAGGCCCCTTCCTCTAGAATATTAGACAGGCCCCTTCCTCTAGAATATTAATATAGATGAAATAGAGCTTTATAATTTTATCCTGTATGATATGTCTGATTCTGGCTGAATCTTAAGTTTCAAACTAGGGGGAGATAATCTTGTCTGTCATACATTGTTTATGTCTAAATTGAATCTCAAAACAAATAAACAGATAAAAGGAAGAAATTTTAGCCAATTTTCTATGCCAAAGAGAAAGACTATTTGCTTTACAAAAAAAAACAAAAAAAACATGATGTCATTTCATTGAAAGAAAATTATTTTGGCATGTTTGCAATCTGAAAAGATATCAAATATTTTTGAACGTATTAGATTTATCATTAAAAAACATTCTTTGTTTTAATTGGTATAACTATGAATGTGAAAATGTTATGAAAATTGTATATAAGGTTTGGAAAGGACTCTGGCCATGGGCCCTAGGTGCATACAGATTCTTAATGGCCATAGAAATTTGAAAGTCTTGCATAGACAAAGAGAAGGTTCATAAGAATTTTTAAAACAATTGTAAATAACCCATAATTAGACTTGGCTTTCTAAATCCCTGATGTAAGTTTCTTTAATCTTGAATTTTACATAAAAAATGTGATTATCATATGTTTAAATTTGTTAGGTAATTCTTATCAATATGTTAATAATGAGTTTGCAAAAACAGTTGTCAATATCTCATTAATTATGATTATGAGAGTGAAAACAAAACAATGTAGGGTATTTTTTAAATTCATTTACCAGCGGTATTCAAATTGAGAAAACTGGACATATATTTTCACATGAATAACGTAGACCATATATACTTCATACTTCTAAAGCTTTTCCTTAACTCTATGTTGACATGTATAGCATTATTTTCTATCAGAAATAAAGGAAAATGTGAGCTGATACCTAATTCACCCGAGTATCAAGCCATTCCATCATCCACCCACTCCAATATCAATTTGCTCTGATTCCCAGTTTTCAAATTATTCCTTAACTTGAAATTTTTCATAGGAAAGCATAAATTATCTGTTTTTAAAGGGACAATCTTAATTAAGGAGCTTTCCTTAAACTTAAAAACGTTCTTGTGGAAAATATGAAGTTGAGGGATTTCCAGGCTTACACTAATATTCAGCCTCTCTGACATTAAACTGCACATCTGATGTCCATTTTATGCTTAGCTGCATCTATTTTCTTAATGCAGTATGAAATGTGATAATAGGAGAGTATTTGTAATTAAAAGAGTACAATAACGAGGTTGTGTCTAATTGTTAATCTTTGTGTCATAATGTCTTTTATCATAAGATGTCCTTTTTTATTCTAGATATATATAAACTATTACAAATGCATATATATATAACTGATATAACTGTGAAATATACTGGAAAGTGTTCAATTAGAATTTTGAAGAATTAGAATTTTGAAGGATTATGTTAGCAAAACTTTGTTAGAGATGAAAAGTTGAAAAAAATGACTCATAATATGAAATTGCAAGTAGTCGATAATTAAATAAAACTTTTATCAAAGTTTGCGTGAGCTTTTCATACTTTTGTAATATGAAAGATATTTCCTGCTTTCTCACGGTAAAACAAAAAGTCTTTAACCTTAGTGTCTCGTAGTTGTATTGCACATAGTCAAATACTTTCTACTATATGCCATTGGAAGACATGTACATTTTGTATTCATGTTTTAATTGATGAGGTCATTGACACTCAAGTTATTTTATTCTGTAACAATAAACGGTGGTCTATTGTATTGGGTATTGTTTTACTGATGAAAAAATATATGGATCTGTTTTTAATCGTGAATTTGTCAGTGAATTTACTTATTACAGTTACATGTATATACACTATACTACTAAATCCAGGTTGTCAAGTTCAGTGAATTTTGAACCAGAAATTTCTAAATATTTTGAAATGTTTGTAGTTTTTCATGCAATTCTATAAAAACAAATTAATAAAATAATTCTTATAATAATTAAGAAATGCTTTTTACTTTATATAATTATGAAATTTACACATTTGTTTTTTCATTTTTTATTTCAACATCCTAAGATGATGTAACAACTAACCACTCTTGTTCTTTAGATATAATCATGGAAAATCTTTGAGGTATCATTTATTACTCATACAACTTATTTTTGTTCCAAAAAATAATGTTTGTGACATTAACAATCAAAATTGGTTGTACAAATTTTCATTATCTGTAAAATGTAAAGACTTTTGTAATCAGGCTGAGTTCAAGTCATATCCTCAGCCTGCATGCATGTACACCATGTTTCATATACATAATTTGAGACGATGCTTGAAATCACATTTCTTCATACAGTCTAACCCACTTAAGGGTGTATGCTACCTTTCACAGTTTACTTATGATTGATGTTTTTGAGTTATCCTCTTTAATTAAGGATATATGCTTACACTTTATACCTGTGATTTTTGTCAGGGTTATTTCCCTTTATTGTTCCATGCTACCTTGCAGGTTGGGAATTGCATGTTAAGGTCATGGTTATCCACAACTTAAGGTGTCAGTTATAATACATTTGTACAATGTATGTGAAAAGAAAAAGATTTACTTCAAATAAAACTTTAAAGAACCATTCATACATGCTTGTTATTCATAATCTCTATTAATTTGTATATTAACAGACTGATCATACTGTTTTCATCAAGTTTTTAGGTCACCTGAGACAAAGTCTCAAGTGACCTATTCTAATCCCCTTTTGTCCGTCGTCGTGCGTCGTGCGTCCGTAAACAATTTACATTTTCGACTTCTTCTCCAAAACCCACAAACCAAATTCTATGAAATTTGGCAGGAAGCATCTATGGCTAAAGGTCAACCAAAATTGTAAATTATATGGTCCCCACCCCCCAGGGGCCTGAGGGGCGGGGCCAAAAAGGGTCAAATTGACTAAAACTTCAAAAATCTTCTTCTCTACTCTCAGATATGCTGGAATCAAACACTCTTCATAGATGGAAGGGTCTTAAGGTGTTTTACCAAAATTGTAAATTTCATGACCCAGGGGTTTCACGTTTGCCCCTGGGGAGGGGGTAAACTTTACTATAGTTTATATAGGGAAATCACATTTTTGACTTTAATTTGTTTTATTTCTATTGGAATTCATTCTAATTTTGTAAACATTGTCAGCATGGGATGACAGTTTGATGGCATGCACATGTTGGCCCTGACTGACCCCCAGAGGCTGATGGGCGGGGCTAAAAAGGGCCAAATTGACTGAAATTTCACAAATTTTCTTCTCTACTCTCAGATATGATAGAATCAAATACACTTCATAGATGGCTGGGTTTGAAAGTTCTTTACCAAAATTGTGAATTTCATGACCCTGGGGTCTCAAGTTTGCCCCTGGGGCGGGGCTAAACTTTACTATAGTTTATATAGGGAAATAACATTTTTAACTTTTATTGGTTTTGGAATTCATTCTAATTTTGTAAACATTGTCAGCGTGGGATGACAGTTTGATGGCATGCACATGTTGGCCCTGACTGACCCCCCCCCCCGTGGACGGGGCTAAAAAGGTTCAAATTGACTGAAATTTCAAAAATCTTCTTCTCAAGACTGAAATAAGGTGGAATCAAATACTCTTTATAGTTTGAAGGGTCTTATGGTGCTTTATTGAAATTTTAAATTTCATGACCCTGGGGTCACAAGTTTGCCCCTGGGGAGGGGGTAAATTTTATATAGGGAAATCACATTTTTCTTCTCCTTAGAATCATTTGATGTTTACAATGTATCATTTTAATTAACTTCCTGAGATGAAGCACAGCAATGATGCTTAAAGAGTTGGCTTTTATTTACAGGTGCTTTGGTTAACAGTGGTCAAACTTGTCATGAAAATAAACTGAAACAGCAAAAAAGTCTGTAATCTTTATATCTAAGTCAAACATCCTGATATCTTCCAGAGAACATCTCTTGCCAAATATCCAATGATTTTTGTAGGATATCTACTGTAAAACATCCATAGATATCCAACTATGTATCTGCTGTCAGCATCCAATGATATCTACTGTCAAATATCCAAAGATATTTTGTAGAGTATCTACAGTCGAACCTCCAAATATCTTCCACAGGATATACCTTGTGAAAAATCCATAGATATTCAATGTGTCTGCAGTCAAACCTCAAAAGATCTTCGACAGGATGTCTCTTGTCAAATATTCAAAGATCTTCGACATGATATCTACTGTCAAACATCCAAAGATCTTCCACAGGATATCTACTGTCAAACATCCAAAGATCTTCCACAGGATATGTTCTGTCAAACATCCATAGACAGCAACCAGATATTCATTGTCAAATATTCATAGATTTTCCACCAAATATCCACTGTCATGCATCCATAGATCTTTAGCATGATATTACTATCAAACATCCGAAGATATTCAACTATGTATCTAATGCAAATAATCTATAGATACTAATACCAAATCAAAGGTCAAACATTCATTCATCCCCAACTAGATATCTACTGTCAAAAATCCATAGATGTTCAGTTGGATATCCACTGTCAAATATCCATAGATCTACCAAGATATCAACTACTGGAAATCTGTGGACACTTAGACTGGAAATCTAAAGTCAAAAAACGGTAGATCTTCACCTGATATCTGTTGTTAAACACACAGCTTTTCAACAGGACACCTACTGTCAAACAACATAGCTCTTCAACAGGCCACCTACTGTCAATCAGCTCTTCAACAGGACACCTACTGTCAAACATCATAGCTCTTCAACAGAACACCTACTGTCAAACAACATAGCTCTTCAACAGGCCACCTACTGTCAATCAGCTCTTCAACAGGACACCTACTGTCAAACATCATAGCTCTTCAACAGAACACCTACTGTCAAACAACATAGCTCTTCAACAGGACACATACCGTCAAACACCATAGCTCTTCAACAGGACACATACTGTCAAACACCATAGCTCTTCAACAGGACACATACTGTCAATCATAGCTCTTCAACAGGATATCTACTGTCAAACGTCATAGCTCTTCAACGGGACACCTACTGTCAAACATCATAACTCTTCAACAGAACACCTACTGTCAAACATCATAGCTCATCAACAGGATATCTACTGTCAATCATAGCTCTTAAACAGGACACCTACTGTCAAACATCATAGCTCTTCAACAGGATATCTACTGTCAAACAACATAGCTCTTCAACAGGACACCTACTGTCAAACAACATAGCTCTTCAACAGGACACCTACTGTCAAACACCATAGCCCTTCAACAGGACACCTACTGTCAATCATAGCTCTTCAACATGACACCTACTGTCAAACATCATAGCTCTTTAACAGGACACATACTGTCAAACATCATAGCTCTTCAACAGGACACCTACTGTCAAACATCATAGCTCTTCAACAGGACACCTACTGTCAAACATCATAGCTCTTCAACAGGACACCTACTGTCAAACATCATAGCTCTTCAACAGGCCACCTACTGTCAAACACCATAGCTCTTCAACGGGATATCTACTGTCAAACATTAAAGCTCTTCAACAGGACACCTACTGTCAAACACCATAGTTCTTCAACAGGACACCTACTGTCAAACATCATAGCTCTTCAACAGGACACCTACTGTCAAACATCATAGCTCTTCAACGGGATATCTACTGTCAAACATCATAGCTCTTCAACAGAACACCTTCTGTCAAACATCATAGCTCTTCAACAGAACACCTACTGTCAAACATCATAGCTCTTCAACAGGACACCTACTGTCAAACATCATAGCTCTTCAACAGGACACCTACTGTCAAACCTCATAGCTCTTCAACAGGACACCTACTGTCAAACCTCATAGCTCTTCAACAGGACACCTACTGTCAAATACCATAGCTCTTCAACAGGACACCTACTGTCAAACACCATAGCTCTTCAACAGGATATCTACTGTCAAACATCATAACCCTTCAACGGGACACCTACTGTCAAACATCATAGCCCTTCAACAGGACACCTACTGTCAAACATCATAGCTCTTCAACAGGACACCTACTGTCAAACATCATAGCTCTTCAACAGGACACCTACTGTCAAATATCATAGCTCTTCAACAGAACACCTACTGTCAAACATTATAACTCTTCAACAAGACACATACTGTCAAACACCATAGCCCTTCAACAGGACACCTACTGTCAATCATAGCTCTTCAACAGGACACCTACTGTCAAACATCATAGCTCTTCAACAGAATATCTACTGTCAATCAGCTCTTCAACAGAACACCTACTGTCAAACATCATAGCTCTTCAACATGACACCTACTGTCAAACATCATAGCTCTTCAACAAGACACCTACTGTCAAACATCATAGCTCTTCAACATGACACCTACTGTCAAACATCATAGCTCTTCAACGGGACACCTACTGTCAAACATCATAGCTCTTCAACAGGACACCAACTGTCAAACATCATAGCTCTTCAACAGGACACCTACTGTCAAACATCATAGCTCTTCAACAGGACACCTACTGTCAAACATCATAGCTCTTCAACAGGACACCTACTGTCAATCATAGCTCTTCAACAGGAAACCTACTGTCAAACATCATAGCTCTTCAACAGAACACCTACTGTCAAACATCATAGCTCTTCAACATGACACCTACTGTCAAACATCATAGCTCTTCAACGGGACACCTACTGTCAAACATCATAGCTCTTCAACATGACACCTACTGTCAAACATCATAGCTCTTCAACGGGACACCTACTGTCAAACATCATAGCTCTTCAACAGGACACCAACTGTCAAACATCATAGCTCTTCAACAGGACACCTACTGTCAAACATCATAGCTCTTCAACAGGACACCTGCTGTCAAACATCATAGCTCTTCAACAGGACACCTACTGTCAAACATCATAGCTCTTCAACAGGACACCTACTGTCAAACATCATAGCTCTTCAACAGGACTCCTACTGTCAATCATAGCTCTTCAACAGGAAACCTACTGTCAAACATCAAAGCTCTTCAACAGGACTCCTACTGTCAATCATAGCTCTTCAACAGAACACCTACTGTCAAACATCATAGCTCTTCAACAGAACACCTACTGTCAAACATCATAGCTCTTCAACAGGACACCTACTGTCAAACACCATAGCTCTTCAACAGGACACCTACTGTCAAACATCATAGCTCTTCAACAGGACACCTACTGTCAAACACCATAGCTCTTCAACAGGACACCTACTGTCAAACATCATAGCTCTTCAACAGGACACCTACTGTCAAACATCATAGCTCTTCAACAGGACACCTACTGTCAAACATCATAGCTCTTCAACAGGACACCTACTGTCAAACATCATAGCTCTTCAACAGAATATCTACTGTCAATCAGCTCTTCAACAGAACACCTACTGTCAAACATCATAGCTCTTCAACATGACACCTACTGTCAAACATCATAGCTCTTCAACGGGACACCTACTGTCAAACATCATAGCTCTTCAACATGACACCTACTGTCAAACATCATAGCTCTTCAACGGGGCACCTACTGTCAAACATCATAGCTCTTCAACAGGACACCAACTGTCAAACATCATAGCTCTTCAACAGGACACCTACTGTCAAACATCATAGCTCTTCAACAGGACACCTGCTGTCAAACATCATAGCTCTTCAACAGGACACCTACTGTCAAACATCATAGCTCTTCAACAGAACACCTACTGTCAAACATCATAGCTCTTCAACAGGACACCTACTGTCAATCATAGCTCTTCAACAGGAAACCTACTGTCAAACATCATAGCTCTTCAACAGAACACCTACTGTCAAACATCATAGCTCTTCAACAGGACACCTACTGTCAAACACCATAGCTCTTCAACAGGACACCTACTGTCAAACATCATAGCTCTTCAACAGGACACCTACTGTCAAACACCATAGCTCTTCAACAGGACACCTACTGTCAAACATCATAGCTCTTCAACATGACACCTACTGTCAAACATCATAGCTCTTCAACAGAACACCTACTGTCAAACATCATAGCTCTTCAACAGGACACCTACTGTCAAACATCATAGCCCTTCAACAGGACACCTACTGTCAAACAGCATAGCTCTTCAACAGGACACCTACTTTCAAACATCATAGCTCTTCAACAGAATATCTACTGTCAATCAGCTCTTCAACAGAACACCTACTGTCAAACATCATAGCTCTTCAACATGACACCTACTGTCAAACATCATAGCTCTTCAACGAGACACCTACTGTCAAACATCATAGCTCTTCAACATGACACCTACTGTCAAACATCATAGCTCTTCAACGGGACACCTACTGTCAAACATCATAGCTCTTCAACAGGACACCAACTGTCAAACATCATAGCTCTTCAACAGGACACCTACTGTCAAACATCATAGCTCTTCAACAGGACACCTACTGTCAATCATAGCTCTTCAACAGGAAACCTATTGTCAAACATCATAGCTCTTCAACAGAACACCTACTGTCAAACATCATAGCTCTTCAACAGGACACCTACTGTCAAACACCATAGCTCTTCAACAGGACACCTACTGTCAAACATCATAGCTCTTCAACAGGACACCTACTGTCAAACATCATAGCTCTTCAACAGGACACCTACTGTCAAACATCATAGCTCTTCAACATGACACCTACTGTCAAACATCATAGCTCTTCAACAGGACACCAACTGTCAAACATCATAGCTCTTCAACAGGACACCTACTGTCAAACATCATAGCTCTTCAACAGGACACCTACTGTCAAACATCATAGCTCTTCAACAGGACACCTACTGTCAATCATAGCTCTTCAACAGGAAACCTACTGTCAAACATCATAGCTCTTCAACAGAACACCTACTGTCAAACATCATAGCTCTTCAACATGACACCTACTGTCAAACATCATAGCTCTTCAACGGGACACCTACTGTCAAACATCATAGCTCTTCAACATGACACCTACTGTCAAACATCATAGCTCTTCAACGGGACACCTACTGTCAAACATCATAGCTCTTCAACAGGACACCAACTGTCAAACATCATAGCTCTTCAACAGGACACCTACTGTCAAACATCATAGCTCTTCAACAGGACACCTGCTGTCAAACATCATAGCTCTTCAACAGGACACCTACTGTCAAACATCATAGCTCTTCAACAGGACACCTACTGTCAAACATCATAGCTCTTCAACAGGACTCCTACTGTCAATCATAGCTCTTCAACAGGAAACCTACTGTCAAACATCAAAGCTCTTCAACAGGACTCCTACTGTCAATCATAGCTCTTCAACAGAACACCTACTGTCAAACATCATAGCTCTTCAACAGAACACCTACTGTCAAACATCATAGCTCTTCAACAGGACACCTACTGTCAAACACCATAGCTCTTCAACAGGACACCTACTGTCAAACATCATAGCTCTTCAACAGGACACCTACTGTCAAACACCATAGCTCTTCAACAGGACACCTACTGTCAAACATCATAGCTCTTCAACAGGACACCTACTGTCAAACATCATAGCTCTTCAACAGGACACCTACTGTCAAACATCATAGCCCTTCAACAGGACACCTACTGTCAAACATCATAGCTCTTCAACAGAATATCTACTGTCAATCAGCTCTTCAACAGAACACCTACTGTCAAACATCATAGCTCTTCAACATGACACCTACTGTCAAACATCATAGCTCTTCAACGGGACACCTACTGTCAAACATCATAGCTCTTCAACATGACACCTACTGTCAAACATCATAGCTCTTCAACGGGGCACCTACTGTCAAACATCATAGCTCTTCAACAGGACACCTACTGTCAATCATAGCTCTTCAACAGGAAACCTATTGTCAAACATCATAGCTCTTCAACAGAACACCTACTGTCAAACATCATAGCTCTTCAACAGGACACCTACTGTCAAACACCATAGCTCTTCAACAGGACACCTACTGTCAAACATCATAGCTCTTCAACAGGACACCTACTGTCAAACACCATAGCTCTTCAACAGGACACCTACTGTCAAACATCATAGCTCTTCAACATGACACCTACTGTCAAACATCATAGCTCTTCAACAGGACACCTACTGTCAAACATCATAGCTCTTCAACAGGACACCTACTGTCAAACATCATAGCTCTTCAACAGGACACCTACTGTCAAACATCATAGCTCTTCAACAGGACACCTACTGTCAATCATAGCTCTTCAACAGGAAACCTACTGTCAAACATCATAGCTCTTCAACAGAACACCTACTGTCAAACATCATAGCTCTTCAACATGACACCTACTGTCAAACATCATAGCTCTTCAACGGGACACCTACTGTCAAACATCATAGCTCTTCAACATGACACCTACTGTCAAACATCATAGCTCTTCAACGGGACACCTACTGTCAAACATCATAGCTCTTCAACAGGACACCAACTGTCAAACATCATAGCTCTTCAACAGGACACCTACTGTCAAACATCATAGCTCTTCAACAGGACACCTGCTGTCAAACATCATAGCTCTTCAACAGGACACCTACTGTCAAACATCATAGCTCTTCAACAGGACACCTACTGTCAAACATCATAGCTCTTCAACAGGACTCCTACTGTCAATCATAGCTCTTCAACAGGAAACCTACTGTCAAACATCAAAGCTCTTCAACAGGACTCCTACTGTCAATCATAGCTCTTCAACAGAACACCTACTGTCAAACATCATAGCTCTTCAACAGAACACCTACTGTCAAACATCATAGCTCTTCAACAGGACACCTACTGTCAAACATCATAGCTCTTCAACAGGACACCTACTGTCAAACATCATAGCTCTTCAACAGGACACCTACTGTCAAACACCATAGCTCTTCAACAGGACACCTACTGTCAAACATCATAGCTCTTCAACAGGACACCTACTGTCAAACATCATAGCTCTTCAACAGGACACCTACTGTCAAACATCATAGCCCTTCAACAGGACACCTACTGTCAAACATCATAGCTCTTCAACAGAATATCTACTGTCAATCAGCTCTTCAACAGAACACCTACTGTCAAACATCATAGCTCTTCAACATGACACCTACTGTCAAACATCATAGCTCTTCAACGGGACACCTACTGTCAAACATCATAGCTCTTCAACATGACACCTACTGTCAAACATCATAGCTCTTCAACGGGGCACCTACTGTCAAACATCATAGCTCTTCAACAGGACACCAACTGTCAAACATCATAGCTCTTCAACAGGACACCTACTGTCAAACATCATAGCTCTTCAACAGGACACCTGCTGTCAAACATCATAGCTCTTCAACAGGACACCTACTGTCAAACATCATAGCTCTTCAACAGAACACCTACTGTCAAACATCATAGCTCTTCAACAGGACACCTACTGTCAATCATAGCTCTTCAACAGGAAACCTACTGTCAAACATCATAGCTCTTCAACAGAACACCTACTGTCAAACATCATAGCTCTTCAACAGGACACCTACTGTCAAACATCATAGCTCTTCAACAGGACACCTACTGTCAAACATCATAGCTCTTCAACAGGACACCTACTGTCAAACACCATAGCTCTTCAACAGGACACCTACTGTCAAACATCATAGCTCTTCAACATGACACCTACTGTCAAACATCATAGCTCTTCAACAGAACACCTACTGTCAAACATCATAGCTCTTCAACAGGACACCTACTGTCAAACACCATAGCTCTTCAACAGGACACCTACTGTCAAACATCATAGCTCTTCAACAGGACACCTACTGTCAAACACCATAGCTCTTCAACAGGAC
Source organism: Pecten maximus (assembly GCF_902652985.1). NCBI lineage: Eukaryota > Metazoa > Mollusca > Bivalvia > Pectinida > Pectinidae > Pecten > Pecten maximus. Next base: position 20,325,817 of record NC_047022.1, on the reverse strand, counting down.
ACCTACTGTCAAACATCATAGCTCTTCAACAGGACACCTACTGTCAAACATCATAGCCCTTCAACAGGACACCTACTGTCAAACAGCATAGCTCTTCAACAGGACACCTACTTTCAAACATCATAGCTCTTCAACAGAATATCTACTGTCAATCAGCTCTTCAACAGAACACCTACTGTCAAACATCATAGCTCTTCAACATGACACCTACTGTCAAACATCATAGCTCTTCAACGAGACACCTACTGTCAAACATCATAGCTCTTCAACATGACACCTACTGTCAAACATCATAGCTCTTCAACGGGACACCTACTGTCAAACATCATAGCTCTTCAACAGGACACCAACTGTCAAACATCATAGCTCTTCAACAGGACACCTACTGTCAAACATCATAGCTCTTCAACAGGACACCTACTGTCAATCATAGCTCTTCAACAGGAAACCTATTGTCAAACATCATAGCTCTTCAACAGAACACCTACTGTCAAACATCATAGCTCTTCAACAGGACACCTACTGTCAAACACCATAGCTCTTCAACAGGACACCTACTGTCAAACATCATAGCTCTTCAACAGGACACCTACTGTCAAACACCATAGCTCTTCAACAGGACACCTACTGTCAAACATCATAGCTCTTCAACATGACACCTACTGTCAAACATCATAGCTCTTCAACAGAACACCTACTGTCAAACATCATAGCTCTTCAACAGGACACCTACTGTCAAACATCATAGCTCTTCAACAGGACACCTACTGTCAAACATCATAGCTCTTCAACAGGACACCTACTGTCAAACACCATAGCTCTTCAACAGGACACCTACTGTCAAACATCATAGCTCTTCAACAGGACACCTACTGTCAAACATCATAGCTCTTCAACAGGACACCTACTGTCAAACATCATAGCCCTTCAACAGGACACCTACTGTCAAACAGCATAGCTCTTCAACAGGACACCTACTGTCAAACATCATAGCTCTTCAACAGAATATCTACTGTCAATCAGCTCTTCAACAGAACACCTACTGTCAAACATCATAGCTCTTCAACATGACACCTACTGTCAAACATCATAGCTCTTCAATGAGACACCTACTGTCAAACATCATAGCTCTTCAACATGACACCTACTGTCAAACATCATAGCTCTTCAACGGGACACCTACTGTCAAACATCATAGCTCTTCAACAGGACACCAACTGTCAAACATCATAGCTCTTCAACAGGACACCTACTGTCAAACATTATAGCTCTTCAACGGGACACCTGCTGTCAAACATCATAGCTCTTCAACAGGACACCTACTGTCAAACATCATAGCTCTTCAACGGGACACCTACTGTCAAACATCATAGCTCTTCAACAGGACACCTACTGTCAATCATAGCTCTTCAACAGGAAACCTACTGTCAAACATCATAGCTCTTCAACAGAACACCTACTGTCAAACATCATAGCTCTTCAACAGGACACCTACTGTCAAACACCATAGCTCTTCAACAGGACACCTACTGTCAAACATCATAGCTCTTCAACAGGACACCTACTGTCAAACACCATAGCTCTTCAACAGGACACCTACTGTCAAACATCATAGCTCTTCAACAGGACACCTACTGTCAAACATTATAGCTCTTCAACAGGACACCTACTGTCAAACATCATAGCCCTTCAACAGGACACCTACTGTCAATCATAGCTCTTCAATGGGACACCTACTGTCAAACATCATAGCTCTTCAACAGAATATCTACTGTCAATCATAGCTCTTCAACAGGACACCTACTGTTAAACATCATATCACTTCAACAAGACATCTACTGTCAATCATAGCTCTTCAACAGGATATCTACTGTCAAACACCATAGCTCTTCAACAGGATATCTACTGTCAATCATAGCTCTTCAACAGGACACCTACTGTCAAACATCATAGCTCTTCAACAGGACACCTACTGTCAATCATAGCTCTTCAACAGGAAACCTACTGTCAAACATCATAGCTCTTCAACAGAACACCTACTGTCAAACATCATAGCTCTTCAACAGGACACCTACTGTCAAACACCATAGCTCTTCAACAGGACACCTACTGTCAAACATCATAGCTCTTCAACAGGACACCTACTGTCAAACACCATAGCTCTTCAACAGGACACCTACTGTCAAACATCATAGCTCTTCAACATGACACCTACTGTCAAACATCATAGCTCTTCAACAGAACACCTACTGTCAAACATCATAGCTCTTCAACAGGACACCTACTGTCAAACACCATAGCTCTTCAACAGGACACCTACTGTCAAACATCATAGCTCTTCAACAGGACACCTACTGTCAAACACCATAGCTCTTCAACAGGACACCTACTGTCAAACATCATAGCTCTTCAACAGGACACCTACTGTCAAACATCATAGCCCTTCAACAGGACACCTACTGTCAAACAGCATAGCTCTTCAACAGGACACCTACTTTCAAACATCATAGCTCTTCAACAGAATATCTACTGTCAATCAGCTCTTCAACAGAACACCTACTGTCAAACATCATAGCTCTTCAACATGACACCTACTGTCAAACATCATAGCTCTTCAACGAGACACCTACTGTCAAACATCATAGCTCTTCAACATGACACCTACTGTCAAACATCATAGCTCTTCAACGGGACACCTACTGTCAAACATCATAGCTCTTCAACAGGACACCTACTGTCAAACATCATAGCTCTTCAACAGGACACCTACTGTCAAACATCATAGCTCTTCAACAGGACACCTACTGTCAATCATAGCTCTTCAACAGGAAACCTATTGTCAAACATCATAGCTCTTCAACAGAACACCTACTGTCAAACATCATAGCTCTTCAACAGGACACCTACTGTCAAACACCATAGCTCTTCAACAGGACACCTACTGTCAAACATCATAGCTCTTCAACAGGACACCTACTGTCAAACACCATAGCTCTTCAACAGGACACCTACTGTCAAACATCATAGCTCTTCAACATGACACCTACTGTCAAACATCATAGCTCTTCAACAGAACACCTACTGTCAAACATCATAGCTCTTCAACAGGACACCTACTGTCAAACACCATAGCTCTTCAACAGGACACCTACTGTCAAACATCATAGCTCTTCAACAGGACACCTACTGTCAAACACCATAGCTCTTCAACAGGACACCTACTGTCAAACATCATAGCTCTTCAACAGGACACCTACTGTCAAACATCATAGCTCTTCAACAGGACACCTACTGTCAAACATCATAGCCCTTCAACAGGACACCTACTGTCAAACAGCATAGCTCTTCAACAGGACACCTACTGTCAAACATCATAGCTCTTCAACAGAATATCTACTGTCAATCAGCTCTTCAACAGAACACCTACTGTCAAACATCATAGCTCTTCAACATGACACCTACTGTCAAACATCATAGCTCTTCAATGAGACACCTACTGTCAAACATCATAGCTCTTCAACATGACACCTACTGTCAAACATCATAGCTCTTCAACGGGACACCTACTGTCAAACATCATAGCTCTTCAACAGGACACCAACTGTCAAACATCATAGCTCTTCAACAGGACACCTACTGTCAAACATTATAGCTCTTCAACGGGACACCTGCTGTCAAACATCATAGCTCTTCAACAGGACACCTACTGTCAAACATCATAGCTCTTCAACGGGACACCTACTGTCAAACATCATAGCTCTTCAACAGGACACCTACTGTCAATCATAGCTCTTCAACAGGAAACCTACTGTCAAACATCATAGCTCTTCAACAGAACACCTACTGTCAAACATCATAGCTCTTCAACAGGACACCTACTGTCAAACACCATAGCTCTTCAACAGGACACCTACTGTCAAACATCATAGCTCTTCAACAGGACACCTACTGTCAAACACCATAGCTCTTCAACAGGACACCTACTGTCAAACATCATAGCTCTTCAACAGGACACCTACTGTCAAACATTATAGCTCTTCAACAGGACACCTACTGTCAAACATCATAGCCCTTCAACAGGACACCTACTGTCAATCATAGCTCTTCAATGGGACACCTACTGTCAAACATCATAGCTCTTCAACAGAATATCTACTGTCAATCATAGCTCTTCAACAGGACACCTACTGTTAAACATCATATCACTTCAACAAGACATCTACTGTCAATCATAGCTCTTCAACAGGATATCTACTGTCAAACACCATAGCTCTTCAACAGGATATCTACTGTCAATCATAGCTCTTCAACAGGACACCTACTGTCAAACATCATAGCTCTTCAACAGGACACCTACTGTCAATCATAGCTCTTCAACAGGACACCTACTGTCAAACATCATAGCTCTTCAACAGAACACCTACTGTCAAACATCATAGCTCTTCAACAGGATATCAACTGTCAAATATCATAGCTCTTCAACAGGATACCTACTGTCAAACATCATAGCTTTTCAACAGGAAACCTGTCAAACAACATAGCTCTTCAACAGGACACCTACTGTCAAACAGCATAGCTCTTCAACAGGAAACCTACTGTCATACATCATAGCTCTTCAACAGGACACCTACTGTCAAACATCATAGCTCTTCAACAGGACACCTACTGTCAAACATCATAGCTCTTCAACAGAACACCTACTGTCAAACATCATAGCTCTTCAACAGGACACCTACTGTCAAACATCATAGCTCTTCAACAGGACTCCTACTGTCAAACATCATAGATCTTAAACAGGATATCTTCTGTCGAATATATCCATAGATACTAATAACCAGATATCTATATTCAAACATCCATGGATCACCAGCTAGATATATACTGTCAAACATCAATAGACATCCACCATATATTTTAAACCAGATATCTAGTGTTAATAAAACCTTCAACAAATTGATGAAATTTGATCAATTTGGTTTAGAAACGCATTCATGACCCACTGTAAGTAGTAAGTACCATTTTTGGTCCTGATGTTAAACAATAACAAACTCAATGATTTTTTTTAAAGTTTGGTATTGTTGTGGTGTTTAACAACATGAGTTCCATGACAATTACATAAAAATAAAACAAAGATTTTTATTACATGTGTGATTTAACACATTTTTATTGTTTTAAAAATATAAAAACAGGAATAGGACACATGTTACCACAACTTAAAAACACCTTCATTCAATAATCAGTATGCACATACATGTAATACAAATTCACAACATAATACAGTATATGACATTTAGTATATGATTTAAGAAGAGAGAGAGATTGGGGCAGAATGAAAAGTTGATATGATAATGCCAGTTAAGAAAAAAGGAGAGAGAGAGAAAGTCAGAGAAGAAGGCGTCCATGTGGTAGATAGCTTCACACTGGACAACATACTGTTTTTAGCTCACCTGGACCGAAGGTCTGGTGAACTTATGTCATGGCGCGGCGTCCGTCGTCCGTCCGTCCGTCGTCCGTCAACATTTGCTTCAAATCGCTACTAGTCAAAAAGTTCTTATTGGAATTTGCCCAAATTTGTTCAGAAACATCCTTGGCAGAAGGGGATCAGATTTTGCATAAATGGTGACTCTGACCCCCAAGGGGCCCGAGGGGCAGGGCCCAATAGGGGAAATAGAGGTAATTCCTTTAAATCGCTACTAGTCATAAAGTTATGAATGGATTTAAACCCAATTTGGTCAGAAACATTCTTGGGGGAAGGGGATCAGATTTTGCATAAATGGTGACTCTGACCCCCAAGGGGCCGGAGGGGCGTGGCCCAATAGGGGAAATTGAGGAAATTCCTTTAAATCGCTACTTGTCATAAAGTTATAAATGGATTTGAACCCAATTTGGTCAGAAACATCCTTGGGGGAAGGGGAACAGATTTTGCATAAATGGTGACTCTGACCCCCAAGGGGCCAAAGGGGCGGGGCCCAATAGTGGAAATAGAGGTAATTCCTTTAAATCACTACTTGTCATAAAGTTATGAATGGATTTGAACCCAATTTGGTCAGAAACATCCTTGGGGGAAGGGGAACAGATTTTGCATATATGGTGACTCTGACCGCCAAGGGGCCAAAGGGGTGGGGCTCAATAAGGGAAATAGAGGTAATGCCTTTAAATCGCTACTTGTCATAAAGTTATGAATGAATCTGAATCAAATATAGTCTGAAAGATCCATGGGGGATGGGGATCAGATTTTGCATAAATGGTGACTCTGACCCCTAAGGGGCCAGAGGGGCGGGGCCCAATAGGGGTAATTGAGGCAATTGCTTTAAATCGCTACTTGTCATAAAGTTATGAATGGATTTGAACCCAATTTGGTCAGAAACATCCTTGAGAGAAGGGGAACAAATTTTGCATTCATGGTGACTCTGACCCCCAAAGGGCCAAAGGGGCTACAATAGGGGAAATAGAGGTATTTACTTTAAATCGCTACTTATCATAAAGTTATGAAGGGATTTGAACCCAATTTAGTCAAGAACAGCCTTGAGGGAAAGGGAACAGATTTTTCATAAATGGTGACTCTAACCCCCAAGGGGCCAAAGGGACAGGGCTCAATAGGGGAAATTGAGGCAATTCCTTTAAATCACTACTTGTAATAAAGTTATGAATAGATTTGAACCCAATTTGGTCAGAAACATCCTTGGGGTAACGGAAACAGATTTTGCATAAATGGTGACTCTGACCCCCAAGGGGCCAAAGGGGCAGGGGACCAATAGGGGAAATAGAGGTAAATCCTTTAAATCGCTACTAGTCATAATGTTATGAATGGATTTGAACCCAATTTAGTCAGGACATCCTTGGGGGAAGGGGAACAGATTTTACATAAATGGTGACTGTGACCCCTGAGGAGCCGGAGGGGCGGGGCCCAATAGGGGAAATAGAAGTAATTTCTTTAAATTGCTACTCATCATAAAGTTATGAATGGATTTGAATCCAATTTGGTCAGAAACATCCATAGGGAAAGCAAAACAGATTTTGCATTAATGATGGCTTTGACCCTAAAGGGGCCAAAGGGGTGGGGCCCCAGAGGGGAAATAAAGGTATTTCCTTTTAAATCGCTGCTAGTCATAAAGTTATGAATGCATGTTGTAAACTTAGAGAGTCTGGACTTCGTTATTTCTTTAAAGCAGTTGGATTCCCCACATTATAACCATATATAGCATTGTTTGAGATTGACAAATAAAACGAATTGAACAATTATAATATTACTTAGACATTTGGTCAAATCCAACCAGGTGAGCGATACAGGCCCCATGGGCCTCTTGTTATTCTATCTAGGGCGATTGGAATAAAAAGGATTGCTTACACACAACAGTTAAGCCCATGACCTCTGAAGCTTTCCATGAGAAATAACAGGTGCAAACTTCTCCCGGTTACATTGATTCACTTTTTTGTAATTTAATTAATTAGCTACATTTTCAATTAAAAATTCTGTAAATAAATTATTCTGTCTCATTTTTACATAAATAAGAAAAAAAAATGTAAATGCTTTCAAAGTCAAGATAGGTGGTCTTTAAGAGTATACTGGCAGCTACATCACTGGTAGGCACTGACACAGCTAGTCCAGCTAAAAATTAAATGAAAAATCAAAATCTACAGGAAATGGAAACAACCTGTCTCAGATAATGCATTCAAACCTGGTTGATTGATCTTCTTTAACCATTTGACTTATCACAGGATACTGACCTAAGCCCACTACAAATTTAACATATATATGTACTATATAAACCATGAAACAAAATAATCATGCATGTAACAAGTAATATATCTGCATAAAACTCAGCTACCACATATAATCCATTATCAGTTATTGCAATAGCAGTGTAAAATATTAACATATCATGTTATATTGAACTGTTCTTTACGGGATAAATAAGCCTAATTGATATACATGTACATCAGAGACCTATATATATACATATATATATATACCATAATTAAAGTTAAGAATGTTCATATCATCATATGAAAACTTTTCTTTTGTATGAAGTTATGTTAGGCTACATTAATTTGAATTTAGTCATTTCAATGCTATAAAAATTATTTTCCAATAAAAATGGGAAGCGATAACTTTATGAATTATTTTATACATTTGTATTTAATTTATTTTCGATTATAAATTATTAATGATTGATATTTAAAATAGGTCTTCTTAACTGATTTTTTTACGTTTACATATTAAAAAGCATTAATTATTATCATGTTACTAATTACACTAGTACTGTATATATAATACCGTATGTGATGATACATATATATTGACACACCCCTTTTCTGACACAGTAATCTGACTCATCTTCGCGAGAGTTATCTCCCTTCACCGGAACAGTTTTGGTGTTATTGGCGCTAGACTCCGAAGATGGCGACAGGTTGGTATATTCTTTTCCTTGTTTTTAACTTGGTTTTGTGTGAATGCAGTCATTCAGTGGATATCTTTGATGACCCACGGGCAATAACGGATGTTCCCTTTGTTTATTTTTCATGTCGGATGGCTGCTTACAGACAACAGACAGGTAAGGTGACATCTTCTTCCGAGTCCGAATGAAACATTCCGAAATTCTGCAAATAACAAAAACATGACAAGTCCATGAACTATCAAAAACAGATGAGTGTAAATTATTTATTTTCGTGATTGATTTTGTCGATGCATGCCAGGGTCATTATCAAATAGACTACCAGAACGTTACTGTAGATGAAAAATCTGGGTCATCGTGACACTTGCAAATCTGCAACCAGTTTCATCAACTGTGAAAATGTTCGGATGCATGCTGGGGCTCACCAAAGGGAGGTCCGGGACAAAGGCTAAATACCCAGACCTAGGTTATGACTTAAAAAGTATCCATGGGGGCTTTGTCAGCAATAATTATGCTCTGATTAAGAGAATGTACTTTTATTTGAAGTGATACAGACAGGAGATTGTACCCGATGACCTGACAAGTTTGACAGACCCACATGTTGATTGTATCATTTAACATGTTAGATTGTGAGGCAATGGCGACTTTAATTGAAATAATTCCCTGCATGCAGAATTTAATTTATAAACATTAAAATGTCTTCAGCCAAACATTAATAAATAAATAAGCTGCACTCTGATTTTGCAGTAATTATATTTTGAATACCCCAGTAATATGAAAGGAATGATTTCTAAATAAAGATGTAAAAGCAGTTTGACACAGTATAATGTATGATGTCTTGAACAGTGAATTGGACTCCCGTTTTAAGTTCTAGCTGAAGCTAGAGTAAGACAATATTGATACAAAATACAATTCACATAGTTCAAACAAGAAGGGATTTCCGTCACGACTTTAGCTAGAAACAATGCCCGAAATCATCTTATATAATATTACGAGTGGCCATGGTTCTGCTTGTCATTTGCTTGGATTCATCATGCATCTGGTTAACAATCTGATTTAGATCTACTATAATACTGTAAATTAATATGTGTGTGCATTTTACCGAAACTGTTTGATTTGATAAAATATATTGAAGAAAGATAATGTAATATATAAAATAAAAATGCAATGATGAGACTGATTCAAACCCTGAGGACCTCCAAATTAAAGTATAGACTGAAACTCAAAGCTCTTATATATATATTATATATAACAAAAAGATCTCATTGTCTGCAGATTCAATGCTTATTTCAGTCAGCTCATATATTTCTGTCATCAATTAACAAAGCCTGCAGATTTGTCATATTTTAATTTTGCTTTGATTGACTGAACTACAACACAAAGGATATGATTAAAGTATGGTTTGTTTTTAAACAGAATTACAAATATATTTTTTTGCTAAAAATTTCATCAAAATAGGACTTATGATTTCCATTGAAAAGAAATGATGTGATATCATGGGAATATTTGTAGAGGTTAAAAAATTGCAGTAGACAAATATTTAATTTAATATGTTGGTGAAAATAGATAAATTTGCTGTACTGGGGTCCTGTATACATGTTATGACATGGGAAATGCTGTGTTCTAGATTTTCAGACTCTATATACATGAGTTTTTGCCTTAGGCTAAATCCGTCAGATCGAGACAGGATTGACAGGCTTTGCATTGTGTTTCTCACACTACAAGTGCTTTCTGTAGAAAGTGGAACATTTGAGGATGATAATACAAAAAAAATGTGAAAACTTTATAAGACTACAATGGAAAATGTCACAATACTGTAAACACAGTAACACACATTATAGACATTGGGTTCCAATCTACGACATGTAAAAAATAGTTTTAGGTCAAAATCAGATTCAGATTTAATGAAAATGATTTTTTTGTATCATGTATTTAAGAAATATATGTTAAATTTATACCTCCCTCCCCCCCCCCCCCCCCCCCCCCCCAACCAAACCCAACTCCAACCACTTTGCCCCTTGCAGCCCCCCCCCTCCCAGTTGCTCTAGTTTCCTCCCACAGAAAGGCCTTCCAGGCCAACTAGAGTGAATGATATAATTGTATGGTACTTCTTTAACAATTGTTATAAAATGAACAATATTCACATTACCATTGACCACTGAACATGGTTTTTGGTAGAATTTTGAAATAATTAGCTTTCCTCAAAATATTCTCCCATATATATATTTACTTGCCCTTGTGTACATTTTTAAAACTGATTTTTTTCATTCAATTATTTCAAAAAATGAAACAGTGAGTACATCTATAGAGATAAAAGAAAAATCACCTCTATTGACCAAATGAATAAGAGTAAAAAATGTATGCAGCAAGAAGGGGCCGCGGTGGCCGAGTGGTTAAGGTGTCCCGACACTTTAACACTAGCCCTCCACCTCTGGGTTGCGAGTTCGAAACCTACGTGGGGCAGTTGCCAGGTACTGACCGTAGGTCGGTGGTTTTTCTCCGGGTACTCCGGCTTTCCTCCACCTCCAAACCTGTCACGTCCTTAAATGACCCTGGCTGTTAGTAGGACGTTAAACAAAAACAAACAAACAAATGTATGCAGCAATTTCTGGACTACGTTTATTTTCATTTGCTCCTATATCTTCCTACACAACTAATCTGATTCTAATCTAACAAGAAAGCTAAAAACCACTTAACATTTTGCCGTCTACATGTATAGTTAATATCTTATACATGTAGAGCTGTCTTATTTGAACACTTTCCACTGTTACTGTTAAATGAGCCCTTGTTGTAATAAAAATAACTTGATCAGTGTAATGATGTTTTTCTGCCTGAAATTTACAACAGCAATTGCCTTAAACCGGGGCCCAGACTATAAAAGGAAAGTATTAGCATTGTGTTATACTGTTATAAGGTTTTGCTTCATTTTGGGGAAAATAACACACTTTTTAGCTGGGGAAAGAGCCTAGCCTGTGTTTAGCTTTAGAACAGGTCAAAAACTATACACTATTTTGATAAATTCCTTTATAATTTTTTTGTTTAAAATGCAATTTTAATAAAATCTTTGTGAATCTAAACATTTAAAAATTGATACTACAGTTGGTAATTTCAAGAATGAGATATTTCATCAATATTGCTGAAATATTTTCTGTAGAATTTATTTTTGGCCATTTACTCATTATACTAAAGCTCTAAATTTTGTCTAAATTAGAAAGTTTTGCAGTTTCAATATTTGAGTACCAGGCATATTAAAATTGAATTTGTACACAAAATAATTAAAAACTAACTTAATGCACTGTGGTATATAAATGCATTAATGTTGGCAAAATATTTTATCAGCAAACACAAATATGTAGTTGCCCTTATCAGATAGCCAAAGCATCACCCCTATTGCAAGAAATGGACCCTGCTTCTCTTTGATCAGAGGTAAACCACAGATGTTTGGAGGGAGGTATAAGAGGGTTGCACTTCATCAAATTTTCATCTTTATCCATATACTTATGTAACTAAGCCTGAAATTGTATAGAATTACTTGGGTAGTTTTTGTGGTTGATCCACTACACTGAATTAGAATGTGTTACAGGCTAAAGTGGCGATGGCTTTGTCTGAGTTTAATGACATCGCTGCATCGGCTAAGGTTAAAGGAAGGACATATGATGTACAAGATTTGACAGTAAAGATAGACACCACATAACATGTGTAGAAAGAAAAAAACAGACTTACTTATTAAATAATCCTGGCCCCATGCAGTTTCATCAATTCTTTAACTTAAAAGTTTCCCATAGAAAGCATGACAGAAGTTAAGTGGAAAAACTTAGTTAAAGAACTTTAATTAACCTTCCTTAACTAAATTCTGTAATGCTTTTTTATGGAAAATTTTAAGTTAAAGAATTTCTTAAAGGTAAGAAATATTGATGGAACTGGCTCCGGTTTCATCAACATTCCTTAACTTCAACTTTTCCATAGGAGAGCATTAAAATATTAAAGGAAAACATAGATGATCTTTAAAATCAAGAACCTTCCTTCAATTTTGTAATGCTTTCATATGGAAAATTTTAAGTTAAAGAATTTCTTTAAGTTAAAGAATACATTTGTATTGATAAACTGGCCTCATGGTTTATTCTAGACTGGCCCCCCTGTCTCTAGAATATCAAAATTATAAATAAAATTGAACTTTAATGATTTTGATCCCTAGGATTCTAGAAGTTTCAAACAGTGAAACTAGGGGGAGATAATCTAGTATTAGATTTTAGCTTGGCAATTCTTAACTAAAACACTGAGGGTCTGGTGGCCAGTCTAGGTTTGTTTATCATGAAATATTTCTTGCTGTTTAATTTTGAGGAAGAAAGAAATTTGACTCTGTCTGAATTTTGGCTTCCTTTTTAAGGCCTGGGGCAAAGATACAAGTCAGAATTCTTACAAATACTACTATGTCTGAAAGGTAATTATTATAGGAAAATTATAGGTCAATGTTTAGAGAAAAAGTTAAAGTCAACACATGACGGGTGGTAAATACCGTTGACAATATCTTGTTACTTCTGATTGAGCTGTGTATAGAAACATAATACTTTCCTAACCTATCCATGAGAAAAAAAGTTTCTCACATTTCTTCTCAGCTTGGAAAGTGAAACCTAGAAAAAGTTGTTAAAATTGACATTTCAACAATGAATTCTTTTACGTTGGTTAAAATTTGTGGTGAGATTTTCACTGTTTTGTCACTCTGAATGGAGGTGTGTGTTTTATGAGGTGAAGTTGTTTTGTAGATGTTGGTGTAGAGATTACAGATAATTTGTTGTATACTTGGTAATATTGACGGGGTTACAATTAAAAGGACTAGAATGTTGATGTTACTGATGGGAACTGTTGCCTGTGTTTGAGATTGATTTATAATCTCAGTGGAGGGCTGACATTTTGTAATTAGATCTTGTTTAATGAAGCCAGCTGGCATCCTTGATGGTAACGACTATCCGAGTATTACACAGAGATTAATCAATCTTTAACACAACATGTGTTTTTTAAATCTTCAATTTGACTGAATTATCTTCCTTGTCTGTTATAAATTTACCTTTTACCTGTTATTTAAAATTCCATTTTAATTAATACAGTAGTACATTAAGCACCAAATATAGTGTCAAGGTGCCTGACAGATTCAATGAGACTGAAAAAAACCAGCAATGAGTTTCGCAGTTCATGTAATTTCCCAATTTCATGTAAGAACATGCATGTGATCATGATTTGTGAGAATATGTGATCATGAATTGTGAGAATATGTGATCATGAGTTGTGAGAATGTTATGGTTTGTGAGAATATGTGATCATGAATTGTGAGAATTTGTGATCATTTAATAGTTGTGAGAATATGTGATCATGAGTTGTGAGAATATGTGATCATGAGTTGTGAGAATATGTGATCATGAGTTGTGAGAATATGTGATCATGAGTTGTGAGAATATGTGATCATGCAATGCGGGAATATGTGATCATGAATTGTGTGAATATGTGATTATGCATTGTGAGAATATGTGATCATTTAATTAGGGAAAAGAATGGATCTTTTATTAGAATTTTGTTGGTGGGATGGGGGCAAGGCCGCACCCAATAATCAATTAGTCTATAAATATGTTAGTACAGATTATCATTAGTTTCAATATTTTGTGTGTATTTAAAATGAAAATTGCAGATTTTTGTTGGTAAAATCAGTTGTAGCTTATATAGATATGCTTAGTAATTATGTTTATGAAAGTTTTCTTTTGAGGAAGTTGATATGACCTTAATCATGTATAAACTTTGACCCCCTGTGATGACCTTACAACCAGGTTGGCCGTGTGTCAAGCCCCCTTTTCATTGTCAGATGTCTGTTGTTTTATCATATGTTATCCCCTTGAATTGGCAGACCTGATTGATTACAAACCATCCATGAAGATGCTAGGAAACATGATACTGAAATATTTGTGGAAAGGAATTTGTGAACAAAGTCACAATTGAAATCTTCAGGGTTACATTACATGTTTACAAGGGTTTTCTGACAGAGATACAGGAGGACTGGAACACCAGGTAGTCGATAATATAAATGTTTACATGTCGAGCTGTATACTACCGGTATACTTACATTTATATGGCGAAGTACACAATAATGCAACCTTATATAGTAAAACTTTTATCTGATATACTTGTATACATTCAGTACAGAATATTTAACCTACCATATTTATACCAAAGTACCCTCCTCCCTCCAGCAGCTCTGTCTGATTACTGAGGGGTGCTAATGTTGAGGAGTGGGCTTATTTGAAGGCATGGTTCCTGATATTTATCAGTCTCTGATATGTATCCAAATATTGTGAGTTGAGGTTTATTTTCACAGTAAGGTGATTTAAGGAGAGTGTCCATGAATGATAGGCCACTGATGGACATGTTTATAGTGCCATCATACTGAAATATCACAGCTGTACGTGGAAGAATGATGCCCCAATGGTCACATTTATATAAAGCCAATGGACAAACCAGTCTTTATAGCCATCTTTAAAGGTGAACATCAAGCAGAGCAAGTACCGATTTTAAAGACTTTAGTTTGTCTTGGTCAGGGGATAGAACCTGTAACCTTCTACACTGGGGTGAACTCTCAACATAAACCAGAAGTGAGGCAGTGTCAAGAAAGACAATTTGAATACAATAGTTGTTTATACAGAAGAGTAAATATAAATTCCCAAATTTAGTTGCCTTTTACAAATTATGTAAGGGGAGGGGGGGCAGCATGTAGAATTCCTCTGACAGAGGCTAGTCAAATGGCTTTCTGAAGGCAAAAAAGGACGAATCTACATTAAGGGCCAGTCCAGATTACTTGGTAGCTGTGAAGATAAGGTCTGGAGTGTCTTTAGTCTAAGGTTATTGTTAGAAATATTAATGTAGCCAGTGTAACTGTATAACCCAGTTGCTGAATCTTTTTTGTTGTTTTTGAAATATGGACATGCTAGTGTGACATCCCACTCAGAATATACTAATGGCTAACCCAGTTCTTACTGCTAACTTTAAGCTGATCTAATGTTAAACAGGCAGCAGCAAGTATATAAGACTTCTGTTTGCCTTGGACAAGGGACATAACCCATAACCTCCATCTCGGAGGCAACCATTTAACTAAAGACCAAAAATGAGGCAGTGTCAAATGAGATGTAATTAGGAAAAAGAAAGTTGTTTTGAAACAAGATAAGAGCTAAGATCCCAACTACAGTCAAATTTTACAAATCATGCAATGGGGGCAACAGGTATAATTGTTATGTAATGTACTGGGTCTGTTATTGAGTGAACAGGACTGTAATTTCTTTTGCCAAAAACCATATGGTCAGGATATCAGACTTAGATAATGCTGTTTCTGGGTATCCAATATAGAAATTTATCATTTACAGTCGAGACTCTTTCCTGCAACATCATAAAAAAAAAAAAATATGAAAAAAATTCTCAATTTCTAAATCAAATATTTGTAAATCATTTCAAACGGTCTCTATATTTACATACAATTTTTTTTTTTTTTTTAATTCTTAAATATTTTTTAGTTACAGCTGATTACCCTTTTTGAGCCCCAGATTGATCCTGCATCTGGGACTACATGTAGACATGCAGCAGTATAGTGTACATCTGTGGGGCACCAATGGGATAAATATATAATTGTTTATAAAAAAAAAATGACCTGAAGATGCCAATTTATTGATAAAAATTGGAAACATGAACACTCGCATGTAAACTTTATCATTTGCTAAATAGCACTTTGAGCGTATGTATGTGTTTACAAAGAAAATCACAAAAATTTTATTTCCCTTCATTACTGGTGCCCCATATGAATGAGTGATGGCTGGCCTGTAATTGTAGTTAATGAAGAGGTATTGATTTTGATGCATAGACGAGTTCTCAAAGTCTAGTTAGCTTGCAGCAGACAATAATTAACATTTTATACTGTATATTTATTTGGTTTTAAAACCTGTATCTGTTGTGGTTAGGGTATAAATGTATAGTAATCACTTGGCGGTGCATGTGTTTCGTTTGTTCCAGAGTGTCTGTAAGTGTGCAATAAACATTGTTGAAGTGTTATAGGGTCAAAGGTCATACATGGCAACCTTTGAAAAGAAAAGTTAATTAGGTACATAAAAATCATGAAATACACAATAATATTAGGATATCAAGTTCTACACCCTGATTAGATGTTGGTGGTCGTTGGTCAAGGTTTAATGGACAGAGGTGAAAAGGTCATATTTTGCCTCTTCAAAAACATCAAGTTCTGATTGAATTTCAGTGATCATCAGTCAAAGGGTCAAAGATCACACTTTTGAATAATTATACCCCGGTATGTACTAGTGCTGTGTATCGGCAACAATGTCACGATACGATACGTATTGCGATACAGACATCACGATACGATACGTATCGCGTATACGTGCAATTGTCATGAATTGAAACAAATCAAACAATATTTAACGTTCAATCTGAAGTTTTAATGACACTCATTGAACACATTTTTAACAAAAACAGTAGAATTAAACCGATCTAAATAAATGTCAAATATAAACAGGACTCTTGAGTCTTGTCACTGAAACATTGTCGACTCTGAATGTTATACCTTGGGCCAACAACGTGCAACAAATTACAACTCACGGAAACATTCATTTCCACTGCCGAAAAGGGCGCAGATCATTTATTATAAACTAGTTATCGATACATCATGTAGCATGTTTGCTATCAGCTTTTAAACATAGCTGGTTTTTGGCTTTATTTGTGTTAAACCTGTCCACGGTTTTCGGTTTTCAATACTTGTCTTGCTGGTGGTGTAAAATTGTCAAATGAGGGTGATGCCGATTTAATGCGAATTCAAGTTATTGTGTTCCCGGAATACATTAACTCCGTCTCCCATTCTGTGAATACGGCAATACTGAATACTCGACTTCGATAGGTAAGTTCCATGTGCTGTGGACCCTTGACTTGTTTCAAGTCAACGAATACCTTTGATTTACAAGTCGGAGGAGGTTTAGTACTAAGATATAGATATAGATAGAGAGATAAAGTTAAACGGAATTACACATGGCTGTCAGCGTTAGCCGTTGTCCATATTTATTCGCAATCATCAAGGCGCTCTGCATTGGCGACTTCATACAATCCGGTTACAAGCGTTTTACTGACTGTGTGCTTTGGCGCGCTCGATTCGCTGTATCAAATGTGTTACATGGACCCACACCCATGCCGGCGATATTACGATACAGGGATGACTGTATCGATGTATCGTATCGCGGCACAAAACGAAGATATATATCGATACGTATCGATGTATCGTTACAGCACTAGTTTGTACATATAGATAATCACATTTACTAACGAGGATGATGGGGTATACCAATTTAAGAATTCAGGATATAGCAATACTTCGGTTTTTGGTTTATTTTATTTTATGTCCTATTAACAGCTAGGGTCATTTAAGGATGTGCCTGGTTTTGGAGGGGAAGGAAAACCGGAGTACCCGGAAAAAACCCACCAATCTATGGTCAGTACCTGAGGCAACTGACAGTGTCGAGAATGACAGTGTGTTGTTGTTCCGATGGATATATGGTCCGGTGAAGCAGGATGTTTTTAAATTAGGTTGTTAGTGAATTAGGTGGATGGTGAAAAATATGTTTCACTGTTATAGTAAAAGTTAACCTCTTATACAGTAATAAGCCCATGCCTGGTAATAACTAAATAAGCCCACTTGTATGTTTTACAGTTCTGTAAAATTCTAGCAACTGCGATTTAAATTGTCTGGCTAAGACCATCTCTTAATTATTTTTAGCAGAAATCTATGTTTAAGTCCCCTAGTTGTATTACAGAATAGATAATTATTGTTTGTCATTGTTTGAGATATCTTAAATATAAAATTTTTTCCAAAGAAAGAAATGTACATCATGTACATTACATGTTGTTTTCAATTTTTGTGTGATCATTAAATGATTAATAAACATTGTCTTGTAAGATTTTGCTAAATAAAAGGAATGAAATAATGTATAAGAAATACTTTTAAAAATCTATGTCTGTTAAATCCCTGTAAAAAATTACTGCCGGAGGTCTAACATACAGTACGTTTTTATACATGTGGAGAGTTACAAGATGAAGCGGACATTGAATTTTGATCGCCTCTTAAGATGTTATTTAATCATCTGAGTCAGCTTCAAGTATCCCGTCTCCTAGGCTACCTAGTTAACTACCCTCACTATAGGAATAGGATTAATGTCTTGACATTTCTGTTGTAACACCCCCCTGTAGACCCCCAAATACATCTTTATAATATACAGTGTGAATGGTTTTTGTCCTTTGAAGTCTAGAAAACCACTTGGCTTGTGAACTGGCAGTTTTGTTTTCCTATCTCATCTTACTCTTAGGTTAAGAAGATGAAGTTTAGAGTAAAGAGTGCAAAAAACACTAATATAAACAACCTCGTAATAATCTGATCACAACGGTGTGGATAGTCAAAGGGAAATAACTCTACACAATTTAATACTTATGTAAAAAACCTAGTAATTATATTATTATCAAAGGGAAATAACTCTGTACACACCTGAGTAATATCAATAACCTAGACATGATCTGATCAAAACCACGTGGATATTCAAAGGGAAATTACTCTATACACAACTTACTACTAATGTTATCTTGAAATGGTCTGATCCCGTTGTGGGTAGTCAAGGGAAATAACTCTTTACGCAACTTGGTACTTATCACAAGCTTGTTGATAGTCAAAGGTAATAACTCTGTATACATGTTCATGGTGTCATTACGGTTTAGTCAATTGTTCAAATGATTCACAACTTAATGGTCTAGGGAATATTTGAAGAGAAATAACTGTATAAAACTATGGCTTGGCATGTATCACACTTAATGAAAAACAAAGGATTAATTAAGATATTTATGCAACCATATTTTATTATTGTTTTTTTTTTCAATGAAGATTGTTATTACAAACTCCAGGAAGTTCTAATTTGACCAATCTTGATATGTCAGTTTCCCATGGCTTTTAGTCATGACTATTTACGGGACCAGAATCAGGATCAGAAAATCATTTGAAAGGTGGCTGCCATCTTGGAATTTTGGTAATTGAAGACTTTCAATTCTTTTCCAAAATTCCATATGTAGGTGCGATATGTTGTCCCTGTGTAGTCGTAAATATATTTAGTTTTGGATTTGCTCAGAAAGGCAAAATTACAGTCATATTTTGTCAATGCCATGTACAACAAGTCAATAGAAATGATTATTATGAAGTGAACATGGAACCAATATATAAGAATGATACCCCAAGTCTGTCTAATTAATAGTAATTATAATTAAGTAATTAGTTACAGATTTAACTCAAAAATAAAGTTACTTAGTTGTATTTAAACAGATTTGTAATAGTTTGGGTACTTGAACTATGAAATGATTCAAAGATTTGCAGAAAGCTCTAAGTGCCATTGAAAGAGATAATCTGAATATTAGCATTTTGTGGAAGAAGGGAGATAACCTAACATAAAGTCGATATTGAAAGGGAGAAAACTCCATTAGTGTGGTTCTCTGGTGTGGATCTTTACTTTGTTGAGGAAGGGAGACAACTCTGTTAGCCTTATACTTGCATGTACCAGCAGTATATTGTTTTACTAAAAGAGGAAATTCTTTAAAAAAAAAATTATGAATCAGTTAAGTGAAGTGTAGATATGATTATATCATAATAAGCCTGTATCACATTATAAATGCTTTCTTAAGAATTTAGCATGATTAATACTGACTTTTTATTGATAAAATACTTCTTGCAAAATTCCTTTATATAGATATTGAAGAACTGAACTACCAGTTTGGTAATACATAATAAATTAATGTGCAACAAAATACACCCTGGGGAAAAACCACAAAACCTCTCATGATCAGAGTGCACCTAAGTTATCAGTATATAATTGATCAATAGCCTAATTTTCATCTTAATGACTTGAATATATACTTTTTTAAAGAAAACATGAAAAATATTTAATTTTTGTTGACAGTTACAAGATGTATAATTTTGATCAGTGTTCCTTTGATTATAAATGTTTGTGTTTGCCTTGATGCGCAGGATTCTCCTGTTATAAATTGATTTCAATCTCAATTTTTAAAGATAAACCCATTAAGTTATTTAAGGTGATTAGAATGTTAGATTTCACATCAGAACAAGTGAGTTATTATTAGTAACTATGGATATATTTGAGTGATCTTGTTATGTAATGGCTATCACATTACGAGTACTAAGGTGACAGGGGTTCAACCCCCTTGATCCGTCTCATCATGTGAGTTTCCCCTGGGTACTCCGGTTTCCTCCCATAATAAGACACCATGTGAGTTTCCCCTGGGTACTCTGGTTTCCTCCCATAATAAGACACCATGTGAGTTTCCCCTGGGTTCTCCGGTTTTCTCCCATAATAAGACACCATGTGAGTTTCCCCTGGGTTCTCCGGTTTTCTCCCATAATAAGACACCATGTGAGTTTCCCCTGGGTACTCCGGTTTCCTCCCATAATAAGACACCATGTGAGTTTCCCCTGGGTACTCCGGTTTCCTTCCATAATAAGACACCATGTGAGTTTCCCCTGGGTACTCCAGTTTCCACTCACAATAAGACACCATGTGAGTTTCCCCTGGGTACTCCGGTTTCTTCCCATAATAAGACACCATGTGAGTTTCCCCTGGGTACTCCAGTTTCCACTCACAATAAGACACCATGTGAGTTTCCCCTGGGTACTCCAGTTTCCACTCACAATAAGACACCATGTGAGTTTCCCCTGTGTACTCCGGTTTCTTCCCATAATAAGACACCATGTGAGTTTCCCCTGGGTACTCCAGTTTCCACTCACAATAAGACACCATGTGAGTTTCCCCTGGGTACTCCAGTTTCCACTCACAATAAGACACCATGTGAGTTTCCCCTGGGTACTCCGGTTTCCTCCCATAATAAGACACCATGTGAGTTTCCCCTGGGTACTCCAGTTTCCACTCACAATAAGACACCATGTGAGTTTCCCCTGGGTACTCCGGTTTCTTCCCATAATAAGACACCATGTGAGTTTCCCCTGGGTACTCCGGTTTCCTCCCATAATAACACACCATGTGAGTTTCCCCTGGGTACTCCGGTTTCCTCCCATAATAAGACACCATGTGAGTTTCCCCTGGGTACTCCGGTTTCCTCCCATAATAAGACACCATATGAGTTTCCCCTAGGTACTCCGGTTTCCTCCCATAATAAGACACCATGTGAGTTTCCCCTGGGTACTCCGGTTTCTTCCCATATTAAGACACCATGTGAGTTCCCCTGGGTACTCCGGTTTCCTCCCATAATAAGACACCATGTGAGTTCCCCTGGGTACTCCTATTTCCTCCCATAATAAGACACCATGTGAGTTTCCCCTGGGTACTCCGGTTTTCTCCCACAATAAGACACCATGTGAGTTTCCTCTGGGTACTCCTATTTCCTCCCATAATAAGACACCATGTGAGTTCCCCTGGGTACTCCGGTTTCCTCCCATAATAAGACACCATGTGAGTTTCCCCTGGGTACTCCGGTTTCTTCCCATAATAACACACCATGTGAGTTTCCCCTGGGTACTCCGGTTTCCTCCCATAATAAGACACCATGTGAGTTTCCCCTGGGTACTCCGGTTTCCTCCCATAATAAGACACCATGTGAGTTTCCCCTGGGTACTCCGGTTTCCTCCCATAATAAGACACCATGTGAGTTTCCCCTGGGTACTCCGGTTTCTTCCCATAATAAGACACCATGTGAGTTTCCCCTGGGTACTCCAGTTTCCTCCCACATAAGATACCATGTGAGTTTCCCCTGGGTACTCCGGTTTTCTCCCACAATAAGACACCATGTAAGTTTCCCCTGGGTACTCCGGTTTCCTCCCATAATAAGACACCATGTGAGTTTCCCCTGGGTACTCCGGTTTCTTCCCATAATAAGACACCATGTAAGTTTCCCCTGGGTACTCCGGTTTCCTCCCATAATAAGACACCATGTGAGTTTCCCCTGGGTACTCCGGTTTCTTCCCATGATAAGACACCATGTGTGTTTCCCCTGGGTACTCCGGTTTCCTCCCACAATAAGACACCATGTGAGTTTCCCCTGGGTACTCTGGTTTCCTCCCATAATAAGACACCATGTGAGTTTCCCCTGGGTACTCCGGTTTCCTTCCACAATAACACAACATGGGAGTTTCCCCTGGGTACTCCGGTTTCCTCCCATAATAAGACACCATGTGAGTTTCCCCTGGGTACTCCGGTTTCCTCCCATAATAAGACACCATGTGAGTTTCCCCTGGGTACTCCGGTTTCCTCCCATAATAAGACACCATGTGAGTTTCCCCTGGGTACTCCAGTTTCTTCCCATAATATGACACCATGTGAGTTTCCCCTGGGTACTCCGGTTTCTTCCCATAATAAGACACCATGTGAGTTTCCCCTGGGTACTCCGGTTTCTTCCCATAATATGACACCATGTGAGTTTCCCCTGGGTACTCCGGTTTCTTCCCATAATAAGACACCATGTGAGTTTCCCCTGGGTACTCCGGTTTCCTCCCATAATAAGACACCATGTGAGTTTCCCCTGGGTACTCCGGTTTCTTCCCATAATAAGACACCATGTGAGTTTCCCCTGGGTACTCCAGTTTCCACTCACAATAAGACACCATGTGAGTTTCCCCTGGGTACTCCGGTTTCTTCCCATAATATGACACCATGTGAGTTTCCCCTGGGTACTCCGGTTTCTTCCCATAATAAGACACCATGTGAGTTTCCCCTGGGTACTCCGGTTTCCTCCCATAATAAGACACCATGTGAGTTTCCCCTGGGTACTCCGGTTTCTTCCCATAATAAGACACCATGTGAGTTTCCCCTGGGTACTCCGGTTTCCTCCCATAATAAGACACCATGTGAGTTTCCCCTGGGTACTCCGGTTTCCTCCCATAATAAGACACCATGTGAGTTTCCCCTGGGTACTCCGGTTTCCTCCAATAATAAGACACCATGTGAGTTTCCCCTGGGTACTCCGGTTTCTTCCCATAATAAGACACCATGTGAGTTTCCCCTGGGTACTCCGGTTTCCTCCCATAATAAGACACCATGTGAGTTTCCCCTGGGTACTCCGGTTTCCTCCCATAATAAGACACCATGTGAGTTTCCCCTGGGTACTCCGGTTTCTTCCCATAATAAGACACCATGTGAGTTTCCCCTGGGTACTCCGGTTTCCTCCAATAATAAGACACCATGTGAGTTTCCCCTGGGTACTCCGGTTTCCTCCCATAATAAGACACCATGGGAGTTTCCCCTGGGTACTCCAGTTTCCACTCACAATAAGACACCATGTGAGTTTCCCCTGGGTACTCCGGTTTCCTCCCATAATAAGACACCATGTGAGTTTCCCCTGGGTACTCCGGTTTCCTCCCATAATAAGACACCATGTGAGTTTCCCCTGGGTACTCCGGTTTCTTCCCACAATAAGACACCATGTGAGTTTCCCCTGGGTACTCCGGTTTCCTCCCACAATAAGACACCATGTGAGTTTCCCCTGGGTACTCCGGTTTCTTCCCATAATAAGACACCATGTGAGTTTCCCCTGGGTACTCCGGTTTCCTCCCATAATAAGACACCATGTGAGTTTCCCCTGGGTACTCCGGTTTCCTCCCATAATAAGACACCATGTGAGTTTCCCCTGGGTACTCCGGTTTTTTCCCATAATAAGACACCATGTGAGTTTCCCCTGGGTACTCCAGTTTCCACGCACAATAAGACACCATGGGTGTTTCTATCTGGGCCAACAAAAATGATTCATATAAGTTTGATTTGATCCCCCCCCCCCCTCCAATTTAAAAAAAAAACAAATGTTTTGTTTTTAATTTTTAGTTCAGAATATAACTCATATGCACTGAAATACTGTGTGATGAAACAAACAAAAAAGTATATAGTTAGATTATTGGTAAAAGTTTTGGAAGTCACAACTGACTTACCTGTTGACATGAAATTGTCACGAGCTTGCCAGCACATCCTCGTAATGTAATCCTTTTCCTCTATTTACCCAAATTTCACAGTATGTGTATAAATGTTCTAGTCTGATACTAACAAGCCTTACCAGGGCTATGTATAACTGTACTGTTGTATCCATCACAGGTAGACTCTGCTGTGTATGATTACCCCTCCGTTAAAAAATACATCTATTTGTCTATCTAATGTGGTTGAATACTCTTAAACACCTACGGTATCTACTCTGAAATTTCGATAACTGGTTTGCAAATTGATGATTTTTGTAGTACAGGATATCTAAGTAAATTTGAGCATTTGGTGAATGAAAGATGCAAGGGCAGGGTGATCCTTGCCTTTCTATGTCCGATCTCAAATGAAACCCTTAGGTGCCTTTAAATTTTTGAAAAGGGGGTGTGATATTCACTTCTACACCATACCACCCAAGATTCTATTGATAAAAAATCATATGGAAATCACCTTGGCTTTTGAAACACACACAAAAAAAATTGATATCATGATTGAAGAATGGCTACCATAGTAGTATAATGTATGGAAAATTGATTCATAATATCTGTATGTCTTTCTGTTATTAAATTATGTTGAGGAGTCTCCAAGCCAACTTTGATTTATATTTATTTTGTAAAGGAATCTCCCAGATAGAATTTCAAAGCAGCAGAAAAGGTAACATACAATTTGATCTGACAACTAATAAAGTGTTGGATTACTTTTCCCATGCTGACATTTTTATCTTTTACTTCATTCAGAAAATAGATCTCAATGATTCAGGTAAAATTGATTTAATGGAAAAGCCCTACAAAGTAAAAAAATGTCTGATTATAAATGCGGCTATACTGTGTAGTATATTTGTATATTTAGAGGGGGTTGAGGTGCCCCTGCTTCAATCAAGGGCAACATTGGCAGGCCCAATAGCAGAAAAAAAATATTTAAGAATTTATGATATACACTGTATGTTATGTATATACTTCTTGATTCAAGATTTAAGGAAGAAAGTTCACAACAACTTGATAAGAGGACTGAGTTTATCAGTCGTCGATTTACTATGCAATAATCAAATAGAAATTTTACTGCTCCAGTTTTATGAACTGAATCTCCACAAATCAAGATATTTTTTTCTGTGCCAGTTACACCATCCTATTTAAAGTAGGTCATTTCTACATTTGAATGGAAGAATCCGAAGTGTAAATTAATCTTTTAAAATTCTGTGACGGCAAAAAAGTATCATTTGAAATCATGAATTACACACAAAATTTTTATCACTTTTGTATGAATATACATATGTATTATCATTAATGTAGGCCTAGGAAAAAAGTTCAATTGTTCGTTCAGAGCAATGTTCTTTGTACATTAAGTTTGATATGGGATTTTCTAGGGACTTTTGATGTATGTATTGTATTGTGAGGATCCTTTTTGACATCCACAGTACCAGGTCTGTCCAATTCATCTAAGATCAAGTCAGATATGTAAACTATATGCAAATAAAGTTTATTTATTTAAAGAGAAGATGTATCAAATCAAATAACCAATCTAGAATTATTTATACATTAAAATGAAACTACTCTGTATCTCAATCGGACATGTCGAGAATTTCTGAAGTATGTGGCGATGTAGAGGATTTTTATCACCTAACAAACGATTTAGATGTTTTTCTAGGGTGTGTATCATAAAAGTCAAGAATCTTGTCATGTAAGGTAATTAAAACTACATATCCGATACCTAAAAATATTTTATAAATATCAACATAACACATAGTGTTCTGATAATGATTAGAGTTAAAAGCTTCCTGTATGTTGTGTAGTGAGGTAGCAACCAGCTACTACAAAGAAGAGAGTGAAAAGCCTCCTGTATGTTCTGTAGTGAGGTAGCAACCAGCTAATACAAAGAGATCCTACCTCAATATGACCTTGGCATTGACAGGATATTTTAAACCCAGTTAACAAACCAACATCCATCCATCCATAATATTTCAAAACTCTAAAAAAAAATTTGCTATTTGTTCTATTTTCCAAAAAAGATTTTGGTTGCCATGGTTACAAAAATAGTTGTTACCATCAACAATGGAGTTTTAACATACAACAAAAAGGCACGATAGTATAGTGGTAGGACTCCGTGACCAAAGGGGCACTAGTTTGAGTCCTGTCATGGCCACTGTGTTGTATCCTTGTACGAATTACTTTACTCTGTAATGTTCCAGTTGATTCAGTTGTAAATGGAATGACAGCCCCAGCTGCTCCCTAGGGAGTCGAGGAAGACATTGACTGGTTCCAATAATTGAATAACCAATAATTTGTAAACCACTTTGAGACGACTATAGTATAATGTTGCTGTACAGAGGAGCCCACTTATTTGCATATCGCTTATTTGAATATCCCGCTTATTTGCATAACATTCTCAGGTCCCGATTTTCTTCTTCTTTATCTTTGTATTGTAATCCCGTGTAAATGTATTATATAGCAGTATATAAAACTCCAAAATATTATCAAACACTATATATAAAAAAGTTTCAGGTGTAAATCTTTAATCAGGTTGATCGAGGACTCATCAAAAACTAATCTATTAATATATCATTATTTATGGAAGTTTTTTTGAAAATAGAATACAATTTTTAGTCATAACTCATAATCATAACTATAAGATTTTTGATACAGAAAAAGATTAAAAAATAGTTCAGAATTTGCGAATGGGTTGTTTTCCTATTGAAATACTTCCTGTTATTATTTGCACTGTGAAGGTGATGTCACCATTTACAGACAAAATTGAATGACTTTAAAACTCCAAAAATAGTCCTTTTTGAATTAGATACTTCCTGGTGCTATTTTCACTTTGAAGAAATTTTGTGATGTAGATATGATATCGTAATGTCATCTTTCTAGTAAAAAAAATAATGAAATATTCAAAATCTTTTGGCGTCAGTTTCCGTCTATACTAAGCCAACAGGACTGTGATTATAATAATGAGTTGGAATGTAAATACATGTACTGGCTTCCTGCATTTTAAACTTTTCTTGAACACCTGCAATTTAAAACCTAAAATCTACATTTACTCAAAAATAAATGGAATGTTGTGATTTGTTTAACTTGGAATTTCTTTTTCATTTCATGTACAGTAGATCTTTATTTGAATAATTTGTAAAGAACACAAACAGGATTCAATATTTAAGTTTAATGCACTCTATCATTACGTTGAGATGTGATTTGGTGATAGGATTTGCCGTTTAATAGTTTGGCAAACAAACATCTGAAATGAAGGTATTTTACATAAGGCATTTTACACTTTTGGGACCAAGTAATTGAGATAAAATGTGCCCAAAGTATGATTATCAAAAGATATAAATTCCAGAGTGAATATTTTAATGAAATGTTCAAACATAAATTTTCTTTAGAAATGAAAAATATTATTATATGGTATGTTGTGGCCATATTCTTAGCTTATAATTTGATCTAAGATTTACATATGAATTTTGTAGAATTTCTCATTTGTTTGAACACGATATGATGATTATTATGGCACTTACCGAATGAAATTGTGTGTAGAAAGGAAATCTATCGCAGAAGGTATCTTTTTCAGGAAAACACCTAGATTGTTAAGGGTGCATGTATACCACATCTATCTGGAAATATTAAGCCCCTGCTCACAAATAATATAATCTTCATTTTTGCAGAATCTTCAATTTTGAAATAGTAAGTTAAAAAGTGGCTCATAAATAAGCCCTCCCCAAATCTATGTTAATATTGAACCTTTTCTTTTGGAATGAATACAGTACTACCATGTTTACACTAAGAGAGGGGATTTATTTGAGCATAATTATTGTACAAAATTTTACACTATGGGAGGGGTCTTGTTTGAGGATAAATATCTAGATTCAGCACAAAAACTTAAGACTACTTGACTTTACAGACCCTATGTGTTATCATTTTCACTTCTTAAATTCTGAATGAAATTCCTTCTTATAAAGGCATACATTGTTGATAAAATATTGTTTCGGGCCTGAAATTTAAAATGTAAGGTAGATTTTCTTAATGAAGTAATTTTCATCTACTTATAATGTAACAATTATTGATACCAGGTAAATATAACTATACCAGGTAAATATAACTATAGCTATAAAGTCATCATCCAGTGGCGCCAACATTTTGCAAACTACTTAGATATTTGAAATTGTGCTTGAAATATATAATATCTGGGGAAAAGAACTTTTTGGATTGGATATACTTTGTTAAATTGTTTTGGCTCCGAAATGATATATATAACTGTATATTCACAATTGAATAAATTTTAAATGATTTATACATAGAGAGAGAGCCTTCCCTGATAATCAACATAAGTATTAAGTTACTACTAGCTATATATAGGTCATTAAAGTAAAAACCACTTTCTCAAAATCTACAAAAAATACAAATCTAAGCTGACACATCTCTTACAAATCTGGAACATGAATTCCAAAATGGAAAAACCAGGTGCAGAACTGTGCGTACGTGTGTGATGCTATAGACAGCTTCGTGTGTGCCCACTCTCAGTCTTCAAATAAATATGTTTATCTCCCAGTAAACAAGCATTAACAGAAGCTTTCTAAAATTTAGGCTGTGGAAATCTGATATGAATTCTTCTTGCTGCATGCAACGATTTAAAAAAAAAACCCACAAAACTTTTTAAACTACAAATTAGATATTCAAGTGTGAATTTTAAGAGATTGTGTAGAAATTATTTGTGTGTTCTTCAGCAGGAAATCCTATTAAGATGAAAGTTTTAAATTAAAATCAAGTTTTTTTAATGAAAATCCATGTTTTTATTAAAACAGCAGCAGTATCATGTTACATTGATTTAATGAGTCTCTCTCCCAGTTCATACGATTCACTGTCTGGTGCTCCATACAGCTAAATGTAGTGATGAATGGTGAATTTAATGACAAAGAAATCATTATTAGTCAGAGAATGAATACATCAGCAACCACACGGATGCAAAAAAAAAAAAATGTTGCAGCCAACAAAACAGAAATTTCAAATCACCATGGTGACAAGTCGATGAAAGGGAGATAACTGCATAATTAATAAATATTGATTGAAGGAACTCTTCTCTGAGCTTCAGCCTGCTTGTATTGGAAAGGTCTTGAGACATTTTCCTGTTATTTTGAATCAGTTTTCGAGGTGGTGATTTGATATTAACCAAATGAACTCCTTGACTCTTTGAGTGTGTAGATATTGTATATATAGAGACTATAAAAATTGACCCTTGGGCAGAGGAGAAACCCATTTACAACCAAGATTCCTGATTATCAGCTGGCAACACCCTGATCTCCCCGTTTGAAGGTCTAGACTGACCCATCCTTTGAGGTGGGACATTCCACTGCGGGAGATTGGTGTGAGGTGTAGAGGCTGACTGGAGTCTGGGCAGGTTGAATGGCTGATGTGATATGATGATGTAATTTCTAACATGTGTGTTCCTGGGTAAAAGGTTACTCATCAAGCTGTAGGTATTGAAACAAAGGAATACACACAAGGAAATATCTGTTTGGGATTCTCGTATTGCGGCCGACTTTTGGAAACCAAAATCCTGAGGATTATATACAGTATTATCACTAATTAGAGAAGAAATATTGTGTTTCTCTGAATTCAGCAGCAGGATTTGTTGACCAGCCAATCAGATTGATTTACCTGATGACCAATCATGTCATCCCCTCATTCATGTAAACTTAAAGCACCATTCCTCAGTCTGGTTCCTGCCAAGGTAAGACTCGACCTTTGAACTTTTTCATTTACATATATAATTATTTATAGATGCATAATAAGACTCCTCCTACTATTAGGTAATAATTCACACTTACATAGGTAATGATATACCTATATATATACATACATACTTTTAAAGAGATACTGAGGTGTTTCAAATTTGTAAATGTTTACATCATTATACAGTGGCATATTTTAACAAACTCCTGACAATACTAATATTCTCATTTATTTTTGGTATAAAAAGTAATGTCAAATTGTCAGATATAGACTTGTGTTATATTACCACAGTAGTTTTAATCCTCCTCCACCCCACCACCCCCAATTGTCTATGGGTTTGTGCAATATCTGTCTGTAATTATTGTACTAATCTTTATACTCCCATAATTTATCAAACTTCATGTGAAAACATCTAGAATTTACTCCTCATTTGACACGCCTTATAAGGAATGACAGGTATTTATAATCCCTAATTAAGAGTGATGGTTTCCATCATCCTTATTTAACATACCTTATAAGGAGCGATGGTTTTCATCATCCTCATTTGACATGCCTTATAAGGAATTTTGGTATTTATAAGCCTCATTTGACATGCCTTATAAGGGATTTTGGTATTTATAAGCCTCATTTGACATGCCTTATAAGGAATTGTGATAGTATTAATAATCCTCATTTGAAATGCCTTATAAGGAGTGATAGTATTCATAATCCTCATTTTACATGCCTTATAAGGAGCAAGATGGTATCCATAAGCCTCATTTGACACGCCTTACATTACAAGGAATGATGGTTTTCAGAATCCTCATTTGACATGCCTTATAAGGAATTGTGATGGTATCCATAATCCTTATTTAGAATGCCTTATAAGGAATGGTGATATTTATAATCCTTATTTGACACGCCTTACATTACAAGGAATGATGGTTTTCAGAATCCTCATTTGACATGCCTTATAAGGAATGAAAGTTTTCATAATCCTCATTTGAGATGCCTTATAAGGAGCAATGGTATATACATAATCCTCATTTGACATGCCTTATAAGAAATGATAGTATTTATTATCCTCATTTGACATGCCTTATAAGAAATGATAGTATTTATAATCCTCATTCGACATGCCTTATAAGAAATTGTGATGCATTTATGTTATTGTTATGCATTTTCACAATCCTCATTTGACATGCCTTATAAGGAATGATAGTATTTATAATCCTCATTTGACATGCCTTATAAGGAATGATGGTGTTTAACTCCTATCAGCTTATGTTTTATAAGGAAAATCATTATATATACTGTAACAATGTCTACATTATGGCATAATACCCCACATCTCTACACAAAATATACATATGTGAGGCATATTATCTAATGATTTCACTGGTTTAGAAACAATAACAAAAGTGTAAGTTCTTTTTCAAAAATTTGAATAAAACGGATATTTTTTTTAATGACAAATATAAGAATAATGTAAAATATACCCTGAAATGTATAACATTTATGGTTACCTGGTTGGAGACAGGTCGTTACAGGTGTGATATGACCACCCGTGGTGTCCGGGTCTGTAAAACACTTGAGATAGGTGTCCCACCCTATATTTTTCATATTTGCATCGTTTACTTTTACACATGTAAATGATAAGGACTAGATATATGATACCCTAAACCCAATCTTACCTCCACAAAATTCTAAAAGATTTAATTTCAGACAAACGTAGCGGCCATAAATCCCACACAGGATACAGTGTCCGTAATATAAATGTTGAAAGTTTAAATCATATCCTGGACCAGTAGATGGACAGTCCAGCATATGACCTTTTGACCAACATGAACTGAAAATTTAAAGCATTACTGGTATGTCTGTCTGGCAAATCATTCACAGGTGATAACTATGTAGGTATATATAATACTTTTTCCTTCATCAAACTTTGTCATTTGACTTGAACAAAAACATCTAGTGCATAATCTATATCATACGAAGTCTTTTAAAATACCACAACTTACTTTGCTTGGGATTTTAAACACAAATATTATTGATGCATAACATCTATGCATACCTTAAATTAAGGTATGCATAGATGTTATGCATCAATAATATTAAAATCAATATGTTGTTTTCATATGTGCTTTATGAAATTACATTACTCATATGTGTCGAACAATAATAGTAAACATAGACTTGTGTAAGTATTAAGTTTATGTATCAAGTTGACAAGGCATAAGTTTTGTTAAGTATTAAGTTTATGTATTAAGTTGACAAGGCATAAGTTTGTGTAAGTATTAAGTTTACATATTAGTTGACAAGTAATAAGTCTGTGTTAGTATTAAGTTTATGTATCAAGTTGACAAGTCATAACTTTGGGTTAGTGTTAAGTTTACATATCAAGTTGACAAGTCATAAGTTTGGGTTAGTGTTAAGTTTACATATTAAGTTGACAAGACACAAGTTCATCATCAAGATGTGATTATAGCCTGTGGTAAAATCCACCCACATACCCAGGTCTTAGCCACAACCTATAATTTACTGTCCCAGTACAGGGCTGGGTGGGTTGGTTTGGATCAAGGACATTTTAACTTAACTTCCTAACAAGGAAAGACAAACTCCCTTGGAATGAGAACGCCAGACTACAGTTTAAGATTGTACCTGCTGGCTCAGACTAGATGATCAGTTTAGAGAAATCTCTCGTTTCCAAGTCACCCTATTAAGTTATCACCATACTGAGTTGGATTTAAATTATTACTTGTGAAAAAGTCTTAATATGAACATTCATGTATTATTGAAAGAGATATTCAGAATAAGATAATTTGTAAGAGAGTTTCATGGTGTGGTAGTAAGTAAATTCGTAGTCATATTAATAGCATGGGTCTCACAAATATGTACTTTGAATTTCAGCACTTGCCGGGAAATGTCTTAAATACAGTGTCATATGCCTTGAAAGTCTTGAAATGTTGCAAAAATACCTTGAAATTTTCGAAATTCATGTCATTTGGGTTGTTTTAAAAAAACTAGAATCGACAATACTCTTTATTGGGATTGTTATGTACATGTACACTAAAATACAAGACTTTATATTGTGTTATGTAACTGTCATAATTTCACCAAATTTTGATTATATATTTTTTGTATATATATAAATGAAATTAAAAGTCTTAGAAAAGTTCTTGAATTTAATGACAGGAAGTGCTGGAAATGTCTTAGATCACTAAAAGTCTCTTCGAACCATGAATGTATGATATACAGATTGGAATCAAAGGGAGGTAATTTGTATCTATGAAAGAAGGAGAGGTAATCAGATGATTTTAACATAAAAAAACACAACTGAATCATTAGCGAAGATAAAGCATCGGACATTCCGTAACAACCTGATATATCACAAAGAAAATGATCAGTAAGATCATAAGGGGAGCTTATCAGATACAGATCAAGGGGAGATAATCAAATCACAAATCCATCATCAGAGAAAGGAATCCATTGTATGATAAATTCAATTGTGTGATTTGGAAGAAATTTATATTTTTTTTTTTTTTGGTTTTAGGCATGAATTACATATGTAATATGAATAAAAAATATTTTCTTTATAATAGCTAGCCCAAAATCAACCATTACTTCATGTAAGCATGCATTTGTTGGCATTTGTACTTAAAAAAGTTAATATATTTTTGCCATTTGATAAATGATTAAATTTCATCTGAACTTTAAATTAAACAAATTGCTCCATCAAAAAAAACTGTGATTCATTTCCTATGTACAATAAAATCCTTGTTTCTAAATTGTTTGTGACAGAAACTCTTAATTTTCTCCTTTTGAATAATTAAGTTGCATGTGTACTTTTAAAGTAAAAACTATGACCTTGAACTTGAGAATTAGTGAGCCAGAGATTTCTGCATTGTTTGTTAAAACCATGATAGATGATGCATTGTTATTTATTTAATTATACGTCCGCTGTCAACAGAAATGTGCACTTTTACATAAAATGTCATTTGGTATAAACTAACAAACAGTTTTCTGTGTTAATGAAAAAATCTGAAAAATCACAGGAATGCATGATTTTAAGGATCACCTGCGTTTAATAATGCTTTGAGTATTTTACAGCAATGTATTGTCAGATATTCAGCTAAATGTCCTTTAAGTTGAGGGAATGTGTAGGCTCAGATGATTGGTAAACAGACTATAAACACGGATAAGGAGAGAGACAAACTGAATTCTCTACTAAATTAAATTAATGATGTAAGATATTGAAATTATAGAATAATACAACAGTAAATATCTTTTTGAATTTATTAACAAATACATGGTCGTTTGGGTTTTTTCTTGCCAAACATTTCATGACATTATGTTGTAAAAAACAAACATGATCTTTTGTGTGATATTCAAGTTGTACAAGATGGAATTCAGGATATGAAATTTGATATTGTTTTAAAGGACACGGAAATTTGTTTTGGCATTCTGAGAGATTGGGGAAGGGTTTTGAAGTGGTTCCTCTATGGTTTGCCTGTGTACATGTGAAAATAAAAATGTATGTCACACCCCAAAGATATCGGATCTGAGTGACAAAAATCCCTCACAGAATTGAAGAGGTTATATGATCAGCATATCCTTGTACTTCAATATGTGAGTGGCCCGGGATTTTTCATCTTTGACTCTTAAGTTCTTTCATTTGTTTGTGTTCAGTACTTACGAATATTCATAAAGGTATAGAGGTTTAATGATCTCTTACGAATATTCATAAAGGTAAGAGGTTTAATGATCATGAGGCCATATTTAGGGCTACATAATTTTTCCCAGATGTAGAAGAAAAAAAGAAAAACCAAAAGTCCATATGGGAATGAATAAATATAAAAAAATTCTATGATCTTTCTTCAGATTACACTTGTAAAAATACAGCAATCTCAAATGGCCAAGTTATGTGTACACATGTGAAAAGAGGAAGACATTTTGTAAGATTTAGCTTAAATATAATTTGTATACTTAATCTGTCAGTATGTGGCAGTTATATGAAATTTGAGACATCAGCTAAAATAGAAGGAAGTATTAAAGGCTATACAGATATATTTAGTGTTATATAAATCATGATTCGTGGAATAAAGTTAGGAGACGCTTCCATTAGTTTTGTATAAAAAGCTGTTATGATCAATTAGTTTATTAATTGGTACACTTGCTGTTTCATTATGATGTAATGCTCTGCATGTTAACATGCAAAAACTATCTGCTTAATTAGCACCTCTCTTAATTACTATGATATATTGGAATATTGCGCACAAGAATATTCAGAATTCTGTCTGATTTGAAGAGTTAAAACATTCCCAAAATTATGATTTTATTGGTTGTTAAGATTGATCAAGTGATAAATTTATTAGTAGTAAGGTACATTTCAGAACTAACAAAAGATTAATTATGATTTGATGAATTTGACTGGTTAATCAGGATTCGATAAAATGTACTTGGGTGTATTTCAGAACTGATTATAGCATTTCCTTCCACAAACTTGCACTAGACTTAGTCCTCGGTGGTATAGCTGGCTTCAAGGCATATACGTATACATACTTGGGTTTCTTGAGATGTTTTGGCTGCAGGAGAATGTAAATATGTGTACATCAGGCCACAGTATGTAAGTGCCTGCTACCAGGGCTAGAAGACCTCTGTATAGAGACGGGACAAAATGTCCAGTACTGGTGTTCGATGAAGATCGTGGAACAGTAGTTGTCAGTTAATTTCGTGTGATGTCATATGAAAAATTTGTGATTTTTGATTGTTGGTTTGCATAACTACTTCATGAAAAAGAAACAGAGAAATATGATTTCATCAGAATTCTTTGATTGACATTAGAATTGAGAAAATTATTTTTGTGACTTCGATGATGAATATTCATTATGACAATTACTACGACAGATGATCTTAAGGATTGGAATATTTTCCCTCTACATTCTATTTTCTGATTATGGATTTCCTTTAAGTGTCAATTTTATAGATTTGATTTAGGACTTAAGTTCATCATTTTTGTCCATTTTGGATTTAAAGTTACATTTATTCAAATTCTTTATAAATATTATTATATACATATAATGAATTTATTTTACAGTTAATTTTAGACTTTTTTAAAAGTTATTAATATTCATATTTGTAATTTCGATTCAATTTGATATCACTGTTATCATAGATTTTCGATCTTATCTAGACAAAAGTAAATGGTATGATGATTCTATTTCATGAAATCTAAATATTTTGTTTAAATCTTGAATTTTTGGCATTCAGGGGTTCTTGAAATTTGATTCTATAATCATGGATCTTTAATTTAGTCTAAGATAGGGACTAAGAGTGTCCAGGTGTATGTCAAGGTCTGTGTGTTTTTCAGATTAGAGTTCCCTATATACATTATAATCCCTACGTATGCTTCACAGAATATGGTTGGGTGATCCGATATCCTAGGCGGTCTTAACAAATTGGATATATCTCTCATCAAATATCCCCACATGAAAGTGAAAGTAGACATTTAACGTTACGGATGAGCGAAGACCAAAGGATTGAATCTTTGTGGTACTGAATGAAAATATTTGTGGCAAAAAAAAATTTCTTTGGATTAATGAACATTTTTTATGCAAGCTGAAGGACAGATTTTTACTGCGATGAGATAAGGGTGTGGATTCGATTGTTGTATTCTGAACTTGATGTTAAACATATTTTAGAGGTTAATAACTTGGACATTTCTCAATGTACTTCACATTATTTGTTCAGACTGCAGATTGGATGATATTTAAAACCTGTTGTAAAAGAACGATTGGAATATTGGACTGAGAATGGAATGAAGCACCTTCATTTATCAGAAAATATTCAAGGAATTGTAAAATAGAGGAATTCTAATCGTGAAGGATTTCAAGCGACTGTGCATGAAAATGAGTGTTGTTTTATAAAAGACTGATAACGTTGCTACTTGGGCCTTATCATTGGAGGTGAATTTTGCAGTTCATCAGTGGAAGTTATTTTCTTTGGATGTTTTATCAAAAATTTACAGTGTTGAAGAACAACTCGCATAAGTTTCATGCTTGACACATGTGTACTCTTAAAATTACACATGTATGCTCTTAAAATCACACATGTGCACTCTTAAAATCACACATGTATGCTCTTTAAATCACACATGTGCACACTTAAATGGTTTATGGACTTGTAACACTTATAAGGGAAAACGAAACACTAACATCTTGTAGACTTAATTACATGTTACTCCATTGACATCATACCTGATCATCTAAATACTTAACCTTAGTGTACGAACATCATTGAGACTTGATTACATCAATCATCGTCCATGGGCAAAGTAATGATTATTGGAGAGAGGAAAGCTAGAATTTAAAGTAATTTATTGTTGGACTCCTCCAGGGGGTTTTGTAGTAATTGGTTCGACACTTTCTCCCATATATTACATGACACAACCTATTAAAAGCCTGTTTGATGATCACTTCTCGGCCTACAGACGTTCAAGTAGTGTTGGGGTGAAATTATGACCCCTGTTTCTAACGTGTGCATAATGTGAAAACTTTGTGATATTGTTTAAATACCTGTAGTGGACTTTGAACATTACACATTTTCAAAAGCAATTGGATTTTACATGAAATTCTTGGATTTAAACTGTATTTTGCAAGTGGAGTTTCATCGATGATGCTCAAATACGTGCAGTGAAATTTTAAATTGGTCAGTGTTGCTTTTCAAAGTTATGACACAGTTTAATACTGGAATGACAGAATCGAAAATCTAACAGATACATATTTCTACCATTTCTGCAACGGATTACGTTCGACTATAAAAAGGTCTGTGAAATGCACTTAATGACCTGGTATGTTCCTAATGTTGTATTTCCTGCGAATGTTCCGGAGTGGTGTGTGCATTTAGATCATAACGACATATAACATTAAAGGTCGTTCAAAAAGCTTTGATATTGTAATCGAACATTTGTGTTACATGTGAACTGTGCACATGACTGTTATTCGAGTGTAATTCAACACAGCTACATGGTAGAGCCTGCTTCTTGATTTATGTGGAGGAAAGGGCTACTTGACATGTACAGTAGTCTATGAGATTCGTGATTATGTTAGAAGTATATTAAACATATGGACATTGGGATTATCTCAGAAGCTTGTTTGGATAATGGAAATCTGCAGTGAAGTGGCTGGATTAAGGTTTTGTATATATAAAGAAGTTTGTTGAAGTTATTTCTAGGTTAGTTTTAAAAAACTTTCTCTGATAATATATACATCTTTAAAAATCATAATCAGATATTGACAGAGAGGTTTGTGTAGGAGCAAACTTCCGGTCAGTGAAATTGTGCATTGTTTCTATATATATAATTAAGAATCTGATCATAGAGAATTTGTGTTGTATATGTGGCTTTCACAGGAGTGTGTACGCAACATCACACAGTAAACTTTTACATGTGAATGAAAGGAAAACTGTACTTGAGTAACTTTAAGGATACCAACCACACGTCACGGACACAAACAATGTCCTTGGGGCACAGGATGTGAAATGCACATGCGTTGTTTGTGTGTGTTGACCGTCGCACGATGGGGGACAACGACAACTCGTTTTCCCGGGAAGAGAGTCCAAGTCGACATGTGACCACCTCTCCGGGGGGATCGGAATCCTTCGGTCAACTAAAACTACGGAAAACCTGCGGAGAGATTCTCCTGTCTCGTTATCAAAAAGTGAGTGTTGCTTCCTGTTTTAATCGGTTTGTTATTGTCGTTTGTAAGAACTCTCGGCCATAAAATATGATTTGTTGTTTGGTGAATATATGGACATTTTTCCGACTACATTATGAAATACAAAGCCAGGTAGTATATATCATATAGCAGTTTCGGGACATGATTGATTTCAGTATGTAGGACCGAAGCATCAAGTGGCTTACAAAGCTGACCTCACCTTCATGTACTGACAAATATTTTGTTTCATAAAGTGTGGGTATAGAATTTGAAGATATCTATATGAGACGATAATGTGAAGAAGGTTGACCAGATCTGCCAAGAAATGGTTTCAATTTTCCTTGTAAATACAGGTGTTTGACTTGTTTGAGCATCAGAGACCTGTCCTGTAGATATATATGTGGCTATCACATAGCAGCCACTCGGTGCAGACAAGGGTTTTAAAAATCTATTGTTACAGCTTCTGCAGTATCGATCGAAATGCGAATTTGAGACCTATTCAAGCTTGTCTCCATCACTGAGCAGGAAAATTATTATTTTTTTCTGATGTGGTGTGCATATCACTGCTTTCTTTATCAACTGTATACAATTTTAATTAATTAAGGTTATCAGAAAATTTAGATCAAAACTCTACAAAAATGTTCAATATTTGATTGCTATTAAATTGAAACTTTAAAATGAAACAAACTATATTTTTGTGTTGTTTAGAAATGACACCAGGCAAAGTTATTTTGCCAGGTGTTTGAAATGGACACCTTCTATCAGAATTTATACCCCTGAAATGAAGATGGAAAGTCAATTTCCAAGTGAATTAGTTTAGGGAAATTTGATCTGTAAGGCTTTCAATACTGATCCAAACCATCACTGTGACCAGTCTTATCTTAGTATCAAAACACAGCTGGGAGTTAACTACAAGTTGAATGTTATTCCAGAGATTTTTTCCCCCTGATTTTTCCCTGCTGGTTGTACATGTAGATTTATGTTATTTGAGACTTGTTCAAGTTCCAGAACTTCTAATAAATCTTCACAGGGCTGGGATTACTGCATAAAAACCTTAATTGACAGTTTTTGCTGCTTTAGTAGAATCGCCTTTAAATGGTCTATTATTGCCTTTAAATGGCCTATTATCCCAACTGACACTTTTTCAGTCATATCAACATAAAACACCTTCCCAACCACATATCATTTGCCCTTGCCCAGCCTGCATCCCAAATTTTCTGACTTATCTGCCCTTGTCCAACCTGAACCCAAACTTTTCTGAGTTATCTCCCCCTGCCCCACATGCATCCCAACTGTTCTGAGTTATCTCCCCCTGTTCCACCTGCACTCCCAACTGCACCCAAACTGTTCAGAGTTATCTCCCCATGCCCCACATGCACCCCAACTGTTCTGAGTTATCTCCCCCTGTTCCACCTGCACTCCCACCTGCACCCAAACTGTTCAGAGTTATCTCCCCCTGCCCCACATTTACCCCCACCTGCACCATAACTCTTTTGAGTTATCTGCCCTTGCCCAGCCTGCACCCCAACTGCTCTGAGTTATCTGCCCTTGCCCAGCCTGCACGACAACTGTTCTGAGTTATCTCCCCCTACCCCCAGCAGTATTTTCTTGAATCTTACTTAGCAGCATGTTCTCATGCTCTTGTTGTTTTGTTAACATGCTGATAAGTCCCAAATTCTTGATATTCATGATAAAATCAAATTCCCATGCGGCTTTAATGTTTTAATTGTGTGCAGCTTACACTGGTAAGAGACTGATAAAGTCTACACAGTGGTATGTTCCCTTGGCCTCCCCTACACATGGTCAGATATCATACAGATTCATCAGTTCAGCTCCTGTGGTCAGCCACTTAGGCAGATACACAGAAATTACCAGCTATGTAAACACTGGTGGCAGATAGCTATAATGACCACCCCTTTTACCCATCTGGTCAGGTCAAACAAATTATACATGATATATAAACAGTGATCAACTGATACTGACCAATACCTAACTAATGGCTACTTATGTGTCCATCTGGTCTGGTCAGATACACCGAAGGACTTGTCCATCTGGTATGACCACCCTGAGACCATCTGGTCAGTTTTACAGATTTACAAAAAGGGTTAACCAATACACATACATGGGCTTATTTTGTCTGGTCAGGTCAGTCATAAGGTACACAAGTTGATACAATCTGATACACATGTACATATCATACAGAAGTATACCATCTCAGTTAAATAATTAGATTATTTTATATGCAATATTTATTCAACTAAAAGCCCATCTAATGCAGTTAAGTAAAAAAAAAAAAATCTATTCTACGCTTTGCCCTGGAATAAGCCTATGTAGCCAATCCTTTTCTGACGAACATTATTTATCCTCCAATTATATATACCAGGTAAGTCCATGTCTGGTAACATGTCCACCCACCAAGGTCTATTTGTTTTTGATGGGTTTATCGCCCCATGAACAGCCAGGGTCATTTAGGGATGGGGTCTCCCTGTAGTAGTTGGTGACAACCACACTGAACAACATACAGGAGGCCGGTCGCATGCCATCAAGAGCAGTAAGTATAAAGTGCCTTACCCAAGAACACAACCACAACAAAACAGACTGGTCAGTTTGGTCAGTTTGGTCAGTTTCTCAGCTTCCTTAGAAGCACAAGCCGACATGGGTAGGGAGTGTCCAACCACTCACCTCGGATCTTACCTGACGTTATATGGCTGGCAATTAAAATGACTGAGCTATCACGGCCCCACCCAGGTCTAATTCAGTTCAGTAAAACGTTATTGCTTTGTCCTGCATTAAATCCATCCCCTACTCTAATCAAAGCTTATATATGTTGGACTGACCAAAACAGGGATTATTTTTGGATAAATAAGTTTCTGACCAATTGAGGAAAAATTATGTTGGAAAAAAAACACTGGTTATTGTGGTTAGATGACTTTCTGCCTTTGTCATGTGGATAAAATAAATTTTTCCCAAGTGAGAAACGATGAAACAAGTATTCAGTTGGCTCTATATATTACCATCTTATGTGTATGAATCTTAAGTAATTTTCATGATATTTGGCAAAAATATCTTAAGCAATCCAGCAAAATTTTGTTTGGTTATACTCAAAAGTTAAAAGATGTGTGTGCATTTGAAAGCATTCCAAAGTGATGAGGACAAGTTATATTGGTAAAGATTAGGATAAAACTTAAACCACAAAATTCTTCCTGTGCCAGGCATGTCAGATTTTCTACAGTTTAATGTACATGAGTATGATAAGCCATGTACGTAGGATGATGTGGACATTTACAGCGATTCTACCCCTATCTCCGGTTTACCTTCCAAGTGTATGTGTTTTGATACATCCCTTTAACATTCCGGTATCTTCACACTTAGTCAGATGTCATACTTTATGTTCGATTCACACCCATCCCCCCAGGCCGTCTGATGTCATAGTTTGTGTTCACAACCATCCTCCAATGCCGTCTGATGTCATAGTTTGTGTTCTCACCCATCCACCCAGGCCCTCTGATGTCATAGTTTGTGTTCACAACCATCCACCAAGGCCGTCTGATGTCATAGTTTGTGTTCTCTCCCATCCACCCAGGCCGTCTGATGTCATAGTTTGTGTTTACACCCATCCACCCAGGCCGTCTGATGTCATAGTTTGTGTTTACACCCATCCACCCAGGCCGTCTGATGTCATAGTTTGTGTTCACAACCATCCACCCAGGCCGTCTGATGTCATAGTTTGTGTTCTCTACCATCCACCCAGGCCCTCTGATGTCATAGTTTGTGTTCACAACCATCCGCCAAGGCCGTCTGATGTCATAGTTTGTGTTCTCTCCCATCCACCCAGGCCGTCTGATGTCATAGTTTGTGTTCTCTCCCATCCACCCAGGCCGTCTGATGTCATAGTTTGTGTTCTCTCCCATCCACCCAGGCCGTCTGATGTCATAGTTTGTGTTCTCTCCCATCCCCCCAGGCCGTCTGATGTCATAGTTTGTGTTCTCTCCCATCCACCCAGGCCGTCTGATGTCATAGTTTGTGTTCTCTCCCATCCACCCAGGCCGTCTGATGTCATAGTTTGTGTTCTCTCCCATCCACCCAGGCCGTCTGATGTCATAGTTTGTGTTCTCACCCATCCACCCACGCCTTTCCGTGCCAATCTCTTCACATGTTCAGTGCCTTCTGAGTCGAAAATGTTGTCATGTGAAATTTACGGAAATTTTGATATGGATCAGTCTAAGGTCATGGTCATGTATATATCTAGACTGAAAATAGTATTTATGACACAGATGTAATTAATTGACAACTGAAGAGGTCTATTAATACGATTAGCACTAGAAGACAAACTCAGGTGAAAATATGATTTTACTTTGTACCAGTGCATGCAGTAGCTGTGTCACTTTGACCTTGGCTATTACGAGCTGTTTATTGTTATTGTCAGATTTGGTATACATGTATTAGATTGAGAAGTTTAACTTTTAAAAAGCAACAGGATAAGATGTAGGTGTAATAGAAATTGAATTCAGGGAGCAAATATTCGAACCAATAAAGGATTTCATCTGGACACAAAGTAGAAGGAGAAGAAGATTTAAGTGTCTAATTGCTTCATCGATAACCAATACCTTCCATGTAAATCTAGGGGCCTGTTCGTTTGTGCAGACAAAGTGGTTTGATGTGTTTAATTGTAACCTTAATTCTAGAAAGTAAATCTTGCCAGACCTGCAGATATTAATACAGGTCTTGAAAGTCTTTGTCAAGGCTTCATCCAATGGCAGCATGAAAACTAGGTTGTCGTTATTTCAAATGTCATGTTATCAAAATGAGGAACCAGGAATCAAGTACTGATGAATCCTTCAACTTCTTATCACTAATAAGAGTTGGCATCTCAAAACAAAGGCAAGTTGTGTAAATATATATTATCAAAAAGCCTGAAATACAAATGAGAATCTCACAAATGTTTGACATGCATTAACAACCTTACAGCTCAAACCATATATATATATATATATACAAACACTACAAACAAAATGGTAGGCCCTGTAATGCAGTAGTGTCCAGTCTTTGTGATGCTCATGATTACTGTTAATATGGATGTAAGTAATTGCTGTATGTCTCATAAATTATTCAATGTATTCTTTAATGCGTATGATATTACAAATAGATATATATTGTTTACAAATCTTCATAGCAATGTATGAGGTTGCTAAACTTTTGCCAGAATTTGCTTTTAACTTCAGCCAAGGGTCTGTAATATCCTAATATCCTCATAACTATTCATTCATCTACAACAATGAAATTTAGTTTATATGTATTGTTGTTGAGAGCATTTCTTATGCCATTACATCAAGGTTTTATTAATATAAAACAATTTCAGATCCTTAAAAGATTGATGTTCCATGAAAAAAAAATCACCCAATTTCACATCTAGGTCAGGATTATCTGGGTCAGAAATGCACCTTTTAGTAAAGGAGGGGCCATTTATTTAACCCTAACTATGTTAACACCAGGACCAGTGGGTTTTTGTACTGCAGAACTTTAAAAAACTGGGGTAGTGTGGCAATAAATGTAGGTAAATGATACAGATGCTGAAAGACTGTTTTAAACTCCTCCTAGACTTTTCTGTGGACTCTTAACATAACTGCTGAAAATTAGTTGAAATATGATAGCGATATAAAAATGATAAATTCATTGTGTTGACAGCAAATTCAAGCAAAATTGTTCAGATTGTAAAAATGTAAAGTGGCATTTATTTATGAAAGAGTAATAAAGTTCTAGGTATAGTAAATTAAAATCAAAGTGAGCTGGTTTAAATTTACCACAGATCTCGTCATAAAATAATGGATTCACTGTCAAGATTGATATCAAGTAATCAAGATGTTGAAATAATGATTCAAGAAAACCTTCTACTGAACATGTTTTTAAAAGTGCCTGTGTTAGAAGTGTTGGCCTCTTGATAATAATTTACTAAATGTGATG
The DNA here is from genome assembly GCF_902652985.1 of Pecten maximus. Classification (NCBI taxonomy): domain Eukaryota; kingdom Metazoa; phylum Mollusca; class Bivalvia; order Pectinida; family Pectinidae; genus Pecten; species Pecten maximus. The sequence goes on along the minus strand of NC_047022.1, from coordinate 20,281,001 downwards.
GAAATATATTTAAATAAATTAATATGGCAGTCATTTGCCTTCTAATTAGCACTTAAATATAATTAAGATACAGAAAATATGTAGATCACTGTAATTATCCTCAAATAAGCCCCTTCCCCTAGTGTAAAAGTTTAGTAACATGTTAATCCTCAAATAAGCCCCCTCCTCTAGTGTAAAAGTTAAGTTTAGTACCATATTTATCCTCAAATAAGCCCCTTCCCCTAGTGTAAAAGTTTAGTACCATATTTATCCACAAATAAGCTCTCTGCCCTAGTGTAAAAGTTAAGTACCATATTTATCCTCAAATAAGCCCCCTTCCCTAGTGTAAAAGTTTAGTCCCGTATTTATCCTCAAATAAGCTCCCTTCCCTAGTGTAAAAGTTAAGTACCATATTTATAATCAAATAAGCTCCCTTCCCTAGTGTAAAAGTTTAGTACCATATTTATCCTCAAATAAGCCCCTTTCCCTAGTGTAAAAGTTTAGTACCATATTTATCCACAAATAAGCTCCCTGCCCTAGTGTAAAAGTTAAGTACCATATTTATCCTCAAATAAGCCCCTTTCCCTAGTGTAAAAGTTTAGTACCATATTTATCCACAAATAAGCTCCCTGCCCTAGTGTAAAAGTTAAGTACCATATTTATAATCAAATAAGCCCCTTTCCCTAGTGTAAAAGTTAAGTACCATATTTATCCTCAAATAAGCCCCTTTCCCTAGTGTAAAAGTTTAGTACCATATTTATCCACAAATAAGCTCCCTCCCGTAGTGTAAAAGTTAAGTACCATATTTATCCTCAAATAAGTCCCTTCCCTAGTGTAAAAGTCTAGTGCCATATTTATCCTCAAATAAGCTCCCTCCCCCAGTGTAAAAGTTTAGTACCATATTTATCCTCAAATAAGCCTCTTTCCCTAGTGTAAAAGTTTAGTATCAAAGTTTGGAGAGACTTATTTCTGAACCACTTTTAGCTGACCATTTTAGAATTGATGCTTCTTGAAACTTTGTGGGAAGGTGCGGCAGACTTTTGTAGATAAATGTTGTAAACAAAAAAAATTTACTTCATAAATATTGAGGTTGATATGCTTGAACTTTAGATATACATACTCAAATCATGCATACTCAAATTGTAACAAAGTTCAACTGTACAGTTATATTGTTAGACTTCAATATTTAAATCACTTCCTGTACAAGTTTATTCATTCTAAGATAACTTCCTGTTTAGAAAAGCGTATGATATTATAGGTCTAGAACCTTGTGTGTTCCACAAATCCCTCAGCAAAGTTTTATGTTATCATTATAGCAACATTTCTCAGACATTGTCAGACTTATCTTTGATGTGAAAAGTTCTGGCAAAGAGAGTAAATTGTTTGAGGTCTAGAAGTACTCAGAAGATTCGACAGTTTCTTAGTCTCGTTGCCTTATCTTTCATCGGTGTAGTTTGGGAACATTTTAAGTATACGCAGGTGAAAGTACCAGATCAACTCTGAAACATTTGGCACAATCTGATCATGGTATTGATAAAGCTTGATCCACATACGAAGTATGTCTTCTTGAAGTTTAAACAATTTTATCAGCTTTTTTGCATTTTGTTTTATAGAAATTAGTAATTTATTATCATAGATGGTAATTTGTTTCATCTTTGTCTCTCAAAAGTTTGGAATTTTTTGCTGTAATCTTTATTTTCATTTGATCTTTGTCTTTTAGACTCTTAATATTGGGGAAGTTTTTGACTGTATGATATATGCTGTGATCATGCCAAAATATAATGGAACAATATTTATCTTATAAACCCACCTCTCCTTATGACTACAAACATTAACCAGTTCATGCTGAGTTTAACTAAAATTTACCCTGTTGACCAAACTGTTCACTTAAAAGTCATATATGAAAATTAGTTTTTCAGTCATGTTGAAGGTTGTGCATCAAATGTAGATGTAAACTTTATTTATTTTACAAAAATTGCGAAACAAGTTACATCAACTTATATTAATTACACTTATTGGCCCGGATTAAAGCACTCGATCGATGTTGTCACGGTAATTTCTATAAAATCCAAACAAATTATGTGTGTTTTGTCACATTGTTTGTATTTTCCTTAATTTTTAAGGATTTTTAAAAATTAATGTTTTTTTAATTAAACTCTTATATGTTAAAGTTTCCTCTTTAAATGATGAAAATTGTAGGCATAGTATTTGAATACTTTTTAAATTAAAACTAACAGAAATTTTAAAGATATTTTAAAATGCATCAAAAATGGCTTACATATTAAATGCAAATGGAGAAATCTTGAAAATGGATAGAGTAAGGGAAAGTGAGAGAGAGTAGAAACAATATGGGGGTGTTAGCAATCTGTTTAATGTAACGCTGCATGGTTATCTCAGAGCATCACCCACAAATGTTGGAAGGAAAGTCAGACTAACTTATCAATCTCTCACCAGAATTGTACAACATTGTACCATCTGTCCTGTCTAAAACACAAACTCAAAACCAAGGTTCATGTAAATATTTCAGTGAGGGTGCTAGCAATTTCAACTGAATTCATTTCACAAACTGCAGCACTTTGGAATTTATCTGATTTTCACTAAAACACAGTGAGCAGAGATTTATTCAATGGAAACCAGCACTCTCAGATAGACAAATCTGATTTGGTAGCTAAAGAGTCAGTATTAAATATCATGACCTTGTAAGTATAAAATATTTTGACCTTGTAAGTATAAATATTGTGACCTTTTAAGTATGAAATATTGTGACCTTTAAAGTATGAAATATCATGACCTTGTAAGTATATAATATTTGATGACCAATTAAGTATAAAATATTGTGACCTTATAAGTATAAAATATTGTGACCTTGCAAATATGAAATATCGTGACCTTGAATGTACAAAATATCGTGATCTTGAAAGTATAAAATATCATGACCTTGTAAGTATAAAATATCATGACCTTGTAAGTATAAAATAATTGTGACCTTGTAATTATGAAATAACGTGACCTTGTAATTATAAAATATTGTGAACTTGAATGTACAAAATATCGTGATCTTGAAAGTATAAAATATCATGACTTTGTAAGTATAAAATATCATGACCTTGTAAGTATAAAATAATTGTGACCTTGTAATTATGAAATAACGTGACCTTGTAATTATAAAATATTGTGAACTTGAATGTACAAAATATCGTGATCTTGAAAGTATAAAATATCATGACCTTGTAAGTATAAAATATCATGACCTTGTAAGTATAAAATAATTGTGACCTTGTAATTATGAAATAACGTGACCTTGTAATTATAAAATATTGTGAACTTGAATGTACAAAATATCGTGATCTTGAAAGTATAAAATATCATGACCTTGTAAGTATAAAATAATTGTGACCTTGTAATTATGAAATAACGTGACCTTGTAATTATAAAATATTGTGAACTTGAATGTACAAAATATCGTGATCTTGAAAGTATAAAATATCATGATCTTGAAAGTATAAAATATCATGATCTTGTAAAGGTATTAGTAGATCTATAGCTGGAAGTTGGAAATCTTTGAATGACACCATCATCATTGTAATTTGTTCTCCATCATTCGGTTATTGTCGTCCTACAATGAAATATATATAAAGTAACTACCATTTTTTCCAATAGTCTAAAGTTGAGAATTTTGAAAAAAATGGACCCGTATCATACAATTTTTCCCTCTTTAGAACTATTGTGAATGAGTAAGTGTTTATAAGAAATTTATTTTTGGAGAGCTGTTCCTGAAATCCTTTCCAAGTGTAATACGATCTCTTATCAACTGGCAATATATATCAGCATTGCTTGAGCGTTCCACAAATTCACATAAGCTATGTTTCCATTGGTTTGGTTTGGTTTATTTTGTTTAACATCCTATTAACAGCTAAAGTAATTTAAGGACGGCCTCCCGTGTGTGCGACATGCATGCGTGTGGTGAGTGTGTATGTGTGTTTTGGGAGGCTGTACATGTGGTATGTTCGTGTGAAGTCTCCTTGTGATAGGCCGGAACTTTTGCCGATTTATAGTGCTACCTCACTGAAGCATACTGCCGAAGACACCCAGCAGGACACCCCACCCGGTCACATTATACTGACAACGGGCCGTTGTTTCCATATAATTTCTGCAGCTTAATAAATTGCAAAGCCACTTTGTTACTTTCTGTAGATAATTAACTTATTTTTTCTGACAGTGAATTTCCATGTCATAAGAAGTTATTTCAATATTCAGTTGGTTCAGCCATATATAGGCATATATATATGCATAGTATATTTGAAGTTCATTATGAGTCTGTTAGAGTTATGTCCCTTCTACTGAAGCGACATATTGAAATCAACCTTTTTTACAGCAGGCTTACAAAAGTTATGAAGACTATCTGAATTCAGATATAAACATGGTTTCTTATTCTAAAAATGGTTGAAATAGATTTCCTACCATAACATGTACACCTTGATATTATATTCTATCAATTCAATTTGAAAAAATACATTTTTTAAACAAAGTTTACCAGTAATTTGGGAACTGAAAATATCCAGTTTGGTTTGAGATCCTGTTGGGGACCCGGCTATTCAGACAATGCACCATGCAGTCTCGAGACTAATTTGTCATACATGGTCAATTAAATGCTTTACAGGGGAAATCATGCTTACTTTATAGAAGGGATAGGATATGTAGGTTAGTTCCGTATGATACTGCACAAGTTCTCCAGGGTAATGGATCTTTGACTTCTCTTAAGTATGCGTTTACATTCTCGCTTTAATCTTTTTATCTCGAAAATCTCGAAATCTGAATGATGTTGTAATACTTGAATAACATTTTTTGACGAATTTGCAAAATAGAAAAAGGGTCCGTTAAGATGATAAAGTTAGATAATTATTATATATAAAATCACTTCACTTTACATTGATAACAGAGAAAGGTATTTTAAGTAAGAAACATATGATGCTTCTGAAAAACTACACATTAAATCCACTAGCAAATATACCAGATATATATTGCATGCAGAAAAAAAAAAAAAAGTCCTACAGCTTTTATTTCGCAAATTTGAATTTAAAAAAAGAAGAAGAAAAATATTTAAAAAATTCTTAAAGATATTTTTTTAAATAAAAAAAATGAAAAAAAAAGTTAATGTTGCTATAGGATATTTACAAGTTCGATCTTTTTATAAGAGAAAAGTTTTTCAATTGATTTTTTGGATGAAGCTGTTAACCTTAGGTCCATTTGCAGGTTGCCTGTATGTAATGTATCAGCAGGCATTGATTGATGAGAATGAACCGAGAACTTCATACACAGTAACACACCAATGGGCCTCCCTGCCAACGCTATGACATTTCTCATGAAATGCAAATACGTATCATTACTGCTTAGCTTAATTAACATCTCTGGGAAACAAAACTCTAATTCAACTTCATAATAATAAAAAAACATGAACTGATTATTTCAACAAAAGGTTAAATTTTGTTAATTTTAACCATTGTTTCATAATTTATCATTCAACAATGAAAAACTCTTTTAATAAAACTTACTATGAAGTTTATTTGTTGGAGATTCCATACTCCAAAGTTGTGCTGCAGATGTTTTAAGCAACTGTTTCATTCAGCAAAATTAAAATGAAAATTTTGATTTTTGTTAAAAAATGAAAGAAGATAATTTGATATGTTTGTTCTATTAATTTGTCACAGATGGTGTATAAAAACAGTATTTTTACAGTTTCATGGCCACAAGATAAGTTAAAGATACATATTTTCCTGTCTGTCAAAAGTGAACTTTACTCTATTTTACAAAGCACTATCATTTTGTAACTTAATCATTGGTAACATGAGGCACCAAGCTGCAAAAAAGATTTTGTGAAATTGTATCGGTGTCAGGTATGCTGTACAAGTTCATGAAACATAAAAACATTTAAATGTCTTGTTCTAGGGTTATAGGAACTCCGCTGTGTTTAATCCATCGTAACTAGATATGTTAAGTTGTCACTTTGTCTAAATCTTCCTTGTGACAATAAATATTGCTTGAATGAAACTGTCGAAGGTCAAGTACATGCCTAGCATAATAAGGATTCTAATGACTGCAACGTTTCATTTTCATCACCCCAAGAATATTCAAGTGGACATATATTATCTTGCGATGATATTTGAAACGGAAAAGTGACATGATAATTTGACAGAAATGTGTCATGTTTTTATCTTGAAAATGGAAATTTAAAAAAAATACTGATATTTTAAAGATATATTGATGGCATTTAATTATAGTTGAATAAATGTTCTGATAGTATCGTTGACAAATATTGCAGCATATTTTGCTACTTCTTTGACTTGATTCCAACACTGCAAGGGAGGTCATCCTAAAAAATTGTATAGAGTTAATAAACTCTTGGATACTGCACCTGAATTTTATCGTAATTTGTTATATATCTGATTTATATAAATAGTTCTGCTCAAATTTGAACTCCCAGACTATTTGACAAATATGACAAATTATTGCGTCCCTCAGAATTTATTTTTCAATCATGAAAAACTCGAAAAACTATTTTTATGCTCAGCTAAAAAAAATTCCATGCTCACTTAAAGAGAAAAGTAATATTCGTATATTGAGACTGATCATATTGTATTTATGCGCAGGATGTTAGAACTTCTTGATTAAGTATTTTACGTAAGACAGGAAAACATAAGCCTGTGTCAAAGTTTTGTCAGCTTAAGTAATTTCAACACAAAATCTTTTCAAATGCATCTGGGCTAAGATTAACCTCGAGCTCTTTATTCAACACAACTGCTGTCAAATCTGTTTTTATCTGTACATATTAACATAAACTTGATACCATGTATATATAATAATTATAATGTATTATGTTTTGTCCTTCAACTGTGTTTTAAACAAGTAATGCTTTCTGAAAAAAAAGATGACCTATAAAAAAAAACCGCCTAAAAGAACATCAATCAAACTACAGGATGCCTTTTGATTGGCAATTTTTTTTTTTTGTGATTTTAGTTTAAAGCTGCCCAACCTTGATGTGTTCTGAATCTATAAAAGATTGACAGAAAAGATCTATGTGTGTTTTTAGGTCAATAACGGGGTAGACTCAGGTCAGCTCAAAGTAAATACTGAAAAATATCTTAAGTTCTAAAATGTGGCCATTGTAGTGGACCCTTGACATTCTTTTTAAAGCTTTGTCACATTTAATGGTTCAATTTAAAAACCTTTAGCCTTAAAATTGGATTTGCTCTTGAAAAAGTGGCTCTCTTGTAAAAGTTTAGCAATCATTTAGTTTCAAGAATGTTTACTTTTTCAGCTCTTTGCTTACACACTGATACAAAGAATGTGGCTTAAATTACCACACAATGTGAAATACATTTTGAATTTTTATTCAGAAAACATGGCACCGAAACAAACAATTATCAGTATTCATTTTGTTGTTAAATCAGGAAAAAATATTTAAGTGATGGCACAATTTCTTCACAGATACATACTTGTATTATGTATGTATATAAGGTTGTACCATAAAACTATTCTCACTTTCTCTGACCAACATTTTCATCATGAAATTTCAAAATAAAATGAGTTTAAAATCGGTCATTCATGCTTTCAGCAGCTTAAATGTACATTTCAATGTAAAGGGTCCTCAGTACTTAGAATTGAAAGGGACTTTTGTCAGTGTTGTAGATTCCAGACAGAAGATTTTTCTGATACTACCTGTTGGTTTCCGTGGAAACTAATGAGTTTGTACCTGTGTGTCAGGTGACGTGTTTGTAAGGAATGTATAGTAACAGTTGTAAATGTCTCTTTACAACAGGAAACTTTTCTGAATGAATGGTGCCTAGTCATATGAGAAAACGTTAGCATTAGGCCAGCTAAAAAGAACACCTAGCTCCGACCAGAATAATATGTAGTCTTGAGCTAAATTTAAATTGGTTCTCCAGGATTTGCCTCCATTGGGCTGTATTGAGAAAGTTTTGGATTTTGGACAACATTTCTGAATTCTTCAAATATCCTCAATTTTCATTATAATTCGGTTATTTATTTGGATTAAAAATTTTGGGAATAATTTGAAAATGTTATAAGTTTTCTACATATTTAAGGAGAAATTTTGTCTGCACAGCATCCTCGCTCAAATTGAATGGTTTATGATATTCTCTTTGTTTTTCACCAAAAGATTATATTTGTTCTTAATGAATTATTAATTGCAAGATTGGGGCCGCGGTGGCCGAGTAGTTAAGGTGTCCCGACACTTTATCACTAGCCCTCCTCCTCTGGGTTGCGAGTTCAAAACCTACATTAATTGGGCAGTTGCTAGGTACTGACCGTACTCTTTCCTGGCTGGTGGTTTTTCTCCAGGTACTCCCGGCTTTCCTCCACCTCCAAAACCTGGCACGTCCTTAAATGACCCTGGCTGTTAATAGGACATTAAACAAAAACAAACAAACAAACCCTCTCCTCCCTTAATCTGCACCACCACAAACACCTGTATATATACCATGGAAAATTGAAAACTGATCATTTTGAAATGTTGGATGGTCTTGTGAATTCAGTTGGTATTGAATGTGACTTAAGACATGACAGGTGTTTGAGTTGTAGCCAGTTTGATATGGCTGAAGTGTGGTACACCACCCAGAGAGAACTATACCCCAGATAGCCTTGTACACCACCCAGAGAGAACTACACCCCAGATAGCCTTGATGTCGTAGTGGGAGGAACAAATCATTATGGCGGGTATCAGATGTTCAGAGTTACAGCTGAGTTAACTAACTTTCTATAGGAATTGAATTTTAAGATTTTATGTAAATGATAAGAACTTTCTCTGTATAGAGATCCCTAGCCATGACCATCTAATGAATAAATATCCCAATACTCTGTCACTCCTAAATCCCTTACCCCAAATTCATGACCTTCTCTATAGCCCCACCCCACCCATTTCTATTAATATGACATGACCATCTCTTCCCTCAACTAAACCCAATCCACATACCCCCCTCCATCAATATCTCTCCCCTACCCCTTTCCAAGAGACTATCAAAATGTCATCTCTCCCCTCCAGATCCCCTACCCAATCCACAGATCTTCCCTAAAGACCCCCTCCATCAATATCTCTCCCCTACCCAATCCACAGACATTCCCTACAGACCCCCTCCATCAGTATCTCTCCCCTACCCAATCCACAGACATTCCCTACAGACCCCCCTCCATCAATATCTTTCCCCTACCCAATCCACAGACATTCCCTACAGACCCCCCTCCATCAATATCTTTCCCCTACCTAATCCACAGACCTTCCCTACAGACCCCCCTCCATCAATATCTCTCCCCTATATGTCATCTCTCCCCTCCGGATCCCCTACCCAATACACAAACCTTCCCTATAGACCCCCTCCATCAATATCTTTCCCCTACCTCATCCACAGACCTTCCCTAAAGACCCCCCTCCATCAGTATCTCTCCCCTATATGTCATCTCTCCCATCTGCCTAACCCCAAAACACAGACCTTCCCTAACGACCCCCCTTCCATCAATATGTCATCTCTGCTTGCCCCTACCCCCAAACCACAGACCTTCCTTAGCCCTGTAGACCCATCAATATACATTCTCTGAGTGGGACCTCTGCCCTACTCCCCGGACCACAGACCTTCCTTAGCCCTGTAGACCCATCGATATACAATCTCTGAGTGGGACCCCTGCCCTACTCCCCGGACCACAGACCTTCCTTAGCCCTGGACCACAGACCTTCCTTAGCCCTGGACCACAGACCTTCCTTAGCCCTGTAGACCCATCAATATACAACCTCTGAGTGGGACCCCTGCCCTACTCCCCGGACCACAGACCTTCCTTAGCCCCGGACCACATACCTTCCTTAGCCCTGTAGACCCATCGATATACAATCTCTGAGTGGGACCCCTGCCCTACTCCCCGAACCACAGACCTTCCTTAGCCCTTTAGTCTACCCATCAATATACAACCTCTGAGTGGGACCCCTGCCCTACTCCCCGAACCACAGACCTTCCCAGGAGATTCCAAGTCTACAATTTGTTCTATATATTTCCTGACCCTGCAGCCCTGACTACCCTCTTACTCAACATATGATGATCATGATACCAAACACAAAACGAAGGACCACCCCCACCACAGTTCACAACCGATTGAGATCATTGACTCTGAACAGGGATCAAATTATATTTCTTTGGTGTCATTCATCTTTAAATTTATATTTCTTATCTTCGGTCACAGTGGTAGATGAAAGAAACCAGTTGTGACTTTAGATTGTTGTCGTTTATTTGGTGATAGATGAGGTTAGTCTACCTTTGCGGTGACATAACGGACATCCTTTGAATAAGATCTTTAGCTTGTTGTAGTATATTTTCTTTCTCAATTTTCTTTTCGAATAGACTGGAATTCTTTTCTTTTTTTAACCATCAGATAAGTTGAAAGCGATGTAAATAAGTCATGGTTGGAAATGATTTTCCTACACATAATGTCACATGTAAAAAATTTCTGAATTAAATGTCTGTTTGTGAAAAAATTATCATCTTTTATAGCATCTGATAAGAGTTGCTTCGATAACAAAATGCATTACGATAACAGGATGTTTGTCTGTGCAAGACGATAATACATCTTGGAAAAAAAACTGTGTTTTAAAATTATGTTAATGGGAAAATTTTAATACTGTATTCAACCTAATAAGTGCACCCCAACCTTTTTCAGGAAAAGAGGATTGGTATGATAATTGAATCATACAAGTTTCTAATCTCACTGATTGGTCATTATGATGCAAGTTAAAAAAAAGATTTCACCCCAAATTTTTTTTTTACATGGTTTTGTTAAACACACTTCATTTTGTTTTTGTATGCGTACAGTGCGCTTATTTGGAATGTAGCTTCCAAAGCGAGTATACCTTAATATGTTTATTAAATTATGTTAATTTATGCCAATCATAAAATCTAACACTATACACTTGTACAATTAGACATTAAGGTGAATCTTTTGTTATGACAAACTACATATGTAGTTGATATGAGTAAACTTGAAAGTTATTACACATTTTATGATGGACACTGAAATTGATCTGTGTCTATTCCTCGAGAGAAAAAAAAGACAGTTTCTGAAACACACAGGTTTTGATTACATATATACATTGCTAAATTACAATGTGTAAAACTGGCCAGAATGAGTGCTTCGAACACAGACCTAACATAACCTCTTCTAAACTCCCAAACACAGAAAATTCTTTTGTAAATGTGTGATTTTAAACATGAAATAATTAATGCCATAACATTTTAATCAGGTTGTAGGAATTTTGGCTTCCTGTCATATAATATCGATCCAAATCTACACCAAACTTGAACTTCCATTTGCAAATCATATATCTCAACACAAAATAAGCTGTTCCTTCATCAAAGATTTTTTCTTTCACTCTCTAAAATGAATTTAATGAAATCTGGTTTCTGGGTATACTGTTAAAATTTTGAGTATCCACAGACACCAGGATATCATGATTTGGGCTGGAAGTGATAGTTGACATGCCAGCAATCTGGGGCTGAAAACTTGTAAGCACTGGCGTTAAAATTCTCAGACAGTAAAACCGATTGTAGAGGTGGTATATATTTGTTTTACAACCTGATGTAAGTCTGTGTTTGAACAGATGTTTCCAACAACATGTGGGAGGATGTGGAACTCTTCTGTACTTTAAATTATCTGCATTTTCAAATTATACTTTCTTTTCTCATACGGACACATGTTTGAATGTGTTCAAATGATTTTGAAAAAAAAAAAAAAAAAATGATAATGAAAAAACTTTTAGCAGTTACACTTTCTAACAAGCTATATTATTATGAAACTCTATGGTAATTTAAGGTGTTTTGTTTACAATCTTGTATGTGGTTTCCAAATCTGGTTCAACAGAACTGATAATCTGAAATCATTGTTGACTAATACAGATGATGTTTGACCTGTTTACTCTACTCCAGGTCATGTCTTCCTGTCCGGGATGAGTGCATTTCCTGTGCGTGTATTTTTGTCTCGGATGTAAATGTTCAATTGACAACGTTGTCACTGTACATGTTACTTTTGAGTGTGCTATGAAATGTTGGCCCCTTGTAATTAATTATCAGACCCCCCACAAACCACAGATAATACAATCATGGGTGTGCCATTTTTCTAAAACATAATTATATCAAATAGAAAAAGTTGTCAGCACAGTAAACATACATATCTAGATTTCTCTTTGTTCCTTTAAGATTTGAGACCCTCCCCATTCCTCAACTATGATATGTCTCCAATAAAAATCAGAAATCCTTAGAGAAACTCCAGAGAAAGCAAGCATGGGGACCGTTGTAGCGTTTTGTGGATCTAAAGTTACAGTTGTGCTTAGTTGACCTTTGACATTACAGATTGGTGTAGATTTCATCTCTCTTGTGATCCGACCTTTGACCCCAAACTTATATATTCAACTTGACTAATTATCAAATATTTCTTGTACTCAGAATTGAAAAGAATGTGAAAGTTTCAAGATCTTTCGAGAAAATCTCATTCAATCACTGAATGAAAATGAAAATAATCTTTTCTAAGTTTTAAACACTTAATCCACACATACCAGCTATGAATAGATGTGTGATCTTTGACCTGTGACATTGCGACACTTGACATTTAGTTTTCTTCTGTTGTCATGGTAACTCGACCTGATGACAGGAGAATGGGAGAGTTTTCTAATTTGATGTGAATGCTACAATGAACAGACATCATTTATAGCACACAGCCATTTCTTCGAAGAGATATGCTAATAGGGTATGATAATGATGGCCACTGCCCCAGGGAAACTGTAATTTTGATGTCAAATGTACTGGGATAGGCTCGGCTTAAGCACAAGTATTGTTTACACAGAATGCCCCCAGAAACTTGAAATTTCTTGACTGAACATTTTATTTCTAAAATCTGAAGCATGTTGATGCATAATGCACCAGGATTATAAACTTCTGAACATAAAGTTTTATCCTCAGAACTTGAGTATTATCAAATTTAGATGTTGAACGAGTATGAACTTCAGCTTGTCTGTCACTCTAAGAAATGGAAATCATTTAATTGTGATATTTTTTCCCAGTTTTCGAGAATTCATGAAAATAAATGTAATTTATCAATGAATGGCCATTTTCAATGTTGCCTTAGATACAAGAATCTAAATTTTATTCATAATAATATTTATGTAAAATAACAAAACATTAGCATTGTGACATTATTCCTTCTGTAACTTATTGGGATTGAAAGTAAATGGCTGATGGAGAGATTAAATAAGAATGTGATTCATACCATGTGGGTGAAAAAATGGTAAAAATGTGTTATGAACTATTAAATATGATATCTAGATAGAACATGTTTTACAATTCGTCTCATCACCAACCCCTATTTCTCAAATGCTGTTTTACCTGTCTGCAGACTTTCACTATCAACATCAAAACAAGTGTCACTTAAAATGTTTTAGACATGTACTGAAACAAATCTGGTATTTCAGGCATTTCTTTTTTGAATGCCATAAGGCTGTTTTATCTGAAGGAATTTTCTTCTCTTTGTTTGAAAGTTATAATTTTAGAAATTAAATCATAATCAAACACTCACCTGTTCAGGGTAAGATTTCCACCTGCTGTGCCAGCTCTGGATTACTATCAGCTGACTTCACGATTGGTCGGATATTGTTGTTACGTAAATAACTTTGACAACCCCAATGATAGGTCAAAATTTTTGTAGACATTTTTAACTCAAATTCAGAAAAAAGCAAAGCTTTGAAATATCAGGTTTCCAATTTTATCACCTTTGCAGCATCACAGAATTGCATATTATGTGTCTGCAAGCTATAGGGGGGAATTTAAAATGAAGTTCATAATCTAGAAGGAAATTATAGTTATTTGGGCAGGAAAGAAAGCATTGAAAATCTGTGACTGTATTTTGTGTAAAATTGGTGGTTCAATGTTTAATTTACATAAAATTTGAATTTTTATTCTTTCCATAGTTTAAATAATTTTAAAAGTTTGTAAAGACATGTGAATTTGTTAAAAGTTGTAAGTCTGTGTCATGTACCTTAAACACCCATAAACAAACTGATGTTAACTCGTTACCAAAACAATACAGGTAAATAAAAAAAATTGTTTATTTCCCATTATGTTCAAGGTGTGTATTGTTAAGTTGATCTGGGACCAATTCTGTAGCTAAAGGCCAAACCAAATTAATTTCTAGATTGATCTGTAGTTTTAGGCTAAAGTTGTATTTGTTGGTGTTTCTTGACTTATGTGTTTACCTTTGTAAGGCCATACCAAGGTAATTTGTCATTTATAGGCTATGTAGTTCTAGGCCATACCAAGGTAATTTGTCATTTATAGGCTATGTAGTTCTAGGACACCCCAAATCAGTTTGTAGTCCTGTAGTCTGTGTAGTTCTAGACCACCCCAAATCAATTTGTAGTCCAGTAGGCTGTGTAGTTCTAGGCCACCCCAAATCAGTTTGTAGTCCTGTAGGCTGTGTAGTTCTAGGCCACCCCAAATCAGTTTGTAGTCCTGTAGTCCGTGTAGTTCTAGGCCACCCCAAATCAATTTGTAGTCCTGTAGGCTGTGTAGTTCTAGGCCACCCCAAATCAATTTGTAGTCCAGTAGGCTGTGTAGTTCTAGGCCACCCCAAATCAATTTGTAGTCCTGTAGTCTGTGTAGTTTTAGGCCACCCCAAATCAGTTTGTAGTCCTGTAGTCTGTGTAGTTTTAGGCCACCCCAAATCAGTTTGTTGTTCTGTAGCTATATAGGCTGTGTAGTTCAATGTCACATCAAATAAAGTTGTCCTATATTGGATATAGTTCAATGTCACATCAAATAAAGTTGTCCTATATTGGATGTAGTTCAAGGTCACATCAAATGAAGTTGTATTACTATTGAATGTAGTTCAAGGTCACATCAAATAAAGTTGTTGTCCTATATTGGATGTAGTTGAAGATCACATCAAATAAAGTTGTATTACTATTGAATGTAGTTCAAGGTCACACCAAATAAAGTTGTTGTCCTATATTGGATGTAGTTCAAGGTCACACCAAATCAGTTGTTCTGTAGGCTGTGTAGTTCAAGGCTGTATAAAATTTATTTGTAGTTCTGTAGACGTAGTTCAAGGATGTAAAAAAATTATTTGTAGTCCTGTAGGTTGTGTAGTTCAAGGTCACATCAAATAAAGTTGTAGTCCTATTGATTGTAGTTCAAGGTCACGGCAAATAAAGTTGTGGTCCTATTGGATGTAGTTCAAGGTCACATCAAATTGTATTACTATTGAATGTAGTTCAAGGTCACATCAAATAAAGTTGTTGTCCTATATTGGATGTAGTTTAAGGTCACATCAAATAAAGTTGTATTACTATTGAATGTAGTTCAAGGTCACACCAAATAAAGTTGTTGTCCTATATTGGATGTAGTTCAAGGTCACACCAAATCAGTTGTTCTGTAGGCTGTGTAGTTCAAGGCTGTATAAAATTTATTTGTAGCTTTGTAGACGTAGTTCAAGGATGTAAAAAATTTATTTGTAGTCCTGTAGGTTGTGTAGTTCAAGGTCACATCAAATAAAGTTGTGGTCCTATTGGATGTAGTTCAAGGTCACATCAAATAAAGTTGTAGTCCTATTGGATGTAGTTCAAGGTCACATCAAATAAAGTTGTGGTCCTATTGAATGTAGTTCAAGGTCACAGCAAATAAAGTTGTGGTCCTATTGGATGTAGTTCAAGGTCACATCAAATAAAGTTGTAGTCCTATTGGATGTAGTTCAAGGTCACATCAAATCAAGTTGTCCTATTGAATATTTTGTGGCATTATAGGTTGTGTAGTTTTAGGCCATGGTTGCTTGCCAATATAAATTGTGAATTAGTTTGCCTTGGCCTTGGAGGCCTGAAGGGATCAGACCAGACAACGCCTGACATGTCAGGACTGGAGACAAATCTATTGTGACTGACTGCTGTCCAGCTCATTATTACAACCAGTGGTCAAAAACTTGTCAGCTTCAATGTATAAATTTTGACTTCACTTGGTGGAGTCCTGTGGTTTACTCCCAATTTTAAATCCAATGTGTGTGGATTCATATGGTGATAAAAACCAGTAAAATCTATTATTGAAATGGATATGGAAGAACATGGTGAAAGTTTATGTTTTTTTTACTTATACTTTTTGTGGTGAGGAAGCTTGCATTGGTATAATGGAATGTCAAATGAAGAGTATTTATAGAGGGATGACTGGAAGACATGATTCAATTTACAGATTATAATCACTATAAAAATGCTTGTCAACTACATTACTAGGATATTATTAGCAATGGTTGATAAGTTTGAGATAGCTTCTCCTAATCTAAGGTCCTGTTCACAATTCAGAATCTTTCAAAACTTGTCCACAAGTCTTTTTTTTCAGCCAAGTCACTTTTAGAAACTTTCAAAACTTTTCTCCTATTCATATAAAAAATGTATTTTTACTTTTCAGATATTTTGAAACCTAATTATCCCAATCAAAGTCAATTTTCACTTGTATGGTCACTTTCAGGACCACTCAAACTTTCTTTCTCTTAGTTCAAAGTCTATTTCACAATAATTATTTGAAATTATCATTCAGTAAAATATATATATATAATCAATTGTTCAGCTAGCTGTTGATGTTAGGAAATTTTTTTTTTTATTAAGATACAGTAAATTTGAATATGAAAAATTCATTTCATGATTTTGAAGAGCTTTGATGGTATGATGAATGATGATGATGATGGTGATGGTGATGATGATGATGATGGTGATGGTGGTTATTGCAGCAGTTGTAGAATGGACTTGTGACAATTGATATGGTAAATGTTATGATTTATTTGGTTCCAGTGACTGAATCTTAGTAATTCCAGTGAGTTCCATTAATGGGATTACAATCAAATTGTACTGGTTCTGGAAAAAGCATTATTTTGTTTGCATCAGATAGCTATAGACTGTGAACACTTTGTGGTGATTGTAGTTGCAGATCAAGAGTTAATTGGGAGGCACCAGTGGGGTTTCTGATGCAGTGTTAATTGGGAGGCACCAGTGGGGTGCCTGATGCAGTGTTAAACGAGGCACCAGTGGGGTGTCTGATGCAGTGTTAATCGAGGCACCAGTGGGGTTTCTGATGCAGTGTTAATTGGGAGGCACCAGTGGGGTTAAGATGTAAAGTGTATAATCGAGAGGCCTTATTATTGGGGCTCTGTATCCTGAGCTATGTCTGTTTTGAAGGAATTTTGCCACCTGTCGTAGCCCGCCTAATCTCTGACTGTGGTGGGGTGGTGTTGAGTCCAGCACCAGTAACACGTGGCTATACCAGGTATACTCTAGTCTGTTTAACGAGGTGAAAGTTTGAAAGTCGGAAATTCCTGTCCATTCACCGACACACCAACCATCAGATCTGTATTATTTAACAGACTGGTGTTACAGCTACAGGTAAAAGTAAATCAAATGATGAGTGGATTTGTACACGGTCCTAGTCATACTTACCTGGATACTACGCAGCCTACCTGGAGAGACTTTCTGTACCTAGCGGTGTGTGTCTGCGGGAGACACCAATAGGCCTAGTGTTACACCGGCTACCAGCGGTCAGTGTAGGAACTGGACAGAACTACTGGTCAGATATATACTATTACCAGGGCTATCAGTCAGCCTGGATGGTATTTCACTGACCAGAAAGCGAGGGTTTAGGTAGAAGTTGACCGTTTAGCGATGTAAGTAGGTAAAAGTTGGATGTAAGTCCACAGATGATAACAGTGATATCTACCTGAGGATTCCCCAGTACAACACACCTGAGACCCGCACTAACGACCCCTATACCTGTTCATATGGACTGTAATCGTTGGTGTTGGATATTCATTTGTCGTTTGGAGGCAAAAGAGCAGTAAAAGTCATAAGTAGTCAACAATGACATGACGTTCGCTTATTACGTTGTGTCGAGGCCGTGAACAGCGTAAACAACGTGTGGGTCACCTAAACACTTGTCAGCAACGGCAGCCGTGAGAGCTTGACGAGGGTCCCATCTTGTTATGGGCTGTACTTAAAGGAAATATCACCTATGATTTTGCATGTACATCTGGTACTTTTACACCTGTACAAATTACACCTGAAAGATTTACACCTTGAAGTGTTTACACCTGTGCTTACACCTGAGGGAATTATACCAGTGTAATTAATTCATACAGGTGAGATTTTTACCTGTATGTTTCTTAAAAGGAAAAGGATTAAAATTTCATTGACCTTGGATAATTTTTACGTTTAAGGATTTTGTCAGTATTACAGCTGTGGTATACTGTAGTATACAGCTGTATTCCTGTATTATTGACTTGCTGTAACTTAGCGCCATGATTCCGCGACGTACACAGAGGACTGGAGGCTTGTCCAGTGCCTCTTTCTCATCCAGAGCGACGTCAAACACCTCGTCATCAACACATAGTGCATCAGCGTCCATTTTACTGCGCGAGCGTGAACATCAACGGGAACATATTGGACCAAAATCTCCACAGAGTCCGAAATCTCCAGACGAAATTAAACATCCCTCACGCTCAGCCTCATTTTCATCTCAACACTCAAATAACAACTCTTCAAAATCTGCCACCACAAATTCGTCTAAACAATCGGTAAGAGTGTTTAAGCAATGTATTTCATATATATAGACTTGCACAAATTCCATTATTTTATTACCCAAAATGAGCTCTTCGGTTAGTTGGAGAGTCATATATGAAAATTAGGTCGCTTTGACCTCTGAGCCAAATTTTTAAAGTAATTCAACTTCTGATCTGAATCAAGCTTCCCTTAGCTAGAAGTATTAACATTTTTCCTTGTAAAATATTGAGATCATAAGGTCTGAAGTGGCAGCGTTTTATCCAGACTTACGTCAGCTAGAAGTTTAACGTCTTTCCTTGTGAAATGTTGAGATCATGTGAGTTTTATTCCAATGTTTCCCCTTAAGTTAGGTGGGGATTATATATTTTGTGTTGTACCTGATCAATATTATTATATATGAATGGGTTAAAATGACTATGATTGGAAATTGATTTCACTGAAACAATTGATCACTCAATGAACAATAACCAATCATTGCTGGTATCTGGTATAGTACTGTAATAACATAAATGAAACAGTGTGAGAGGAGGGTGGATAAGGTTGATACAGGTGAGAGAAGGATGGTTGTGGATGAGACGGTGTGAGAGAAGGATGGATAAGGATGAGACGGTATGAGAGAAGAGTGGATGAGATGGTGTGAGAGACGGGTAGATAAGGATGAGATGCTGTGAGAGAAGGGTGGATAAGGATGAGACAATGTGAGAGAAGGGTGGATAAGGATGAGACAGTGTGAGAGAAGGATGGTGGATAAGGATGAGACGATGTGAGAGAAGGATGGATAAGGATGAGACAGTGTGAGAGAAGGATGGTGGATAAGGATGAGACGATGTGAGAGAAGGATGTTGGATAAGGATGAGACAGTGTGAGAGAAGGATGGATAAGGATGAGACAGTGTGAGAGAAGGATGTTGGATAAGGATGAGACAGTGTGAGAGAAGGATGGATAAGGATGAGACAGTGTGAGAGAAGGATGGTGGATAAGGATGAGACGATGTGAGAGAAGGATGGATAAGGATGATATGGTGTGAGAGAAGGATGAGACAGTGTGAGAGAAGGATGGATAAGGATGAGACAGTGTGAGAGAAGGGTGGATAATGATGATATGGTGTGAGAGAAGGATGAGACAGTGTGAGAGAAGGGTGGATAAGGATGAGACAGTGTGAGAGAAGGATGGATAAGGATGAGACAGTGTAAGAGAAGGGTGGATAAGGATGAGACAGTGTAAGAGAAGGATGGATAAGTATGAGACGATATGAGAGAAGAGTGGATAAGGATGAGACAGTGTGAGAGAAGGATGGATAAGGATGAGACGGTATGAGAGAAGGGTGGATAAGGATGAGACAGTGTGAGAGAAGGATGGATAAGGATGAGACAGTGTGAGAGAAGGATGGATAAGGATGAGATAGTGTGAGAGAAGGTTCAGGATAAGGATGAGATGCTGTGAGAGAAGGATGGATAAGGATGAGACAATGTGAGAGAAGGGTGGATAAGGATGAGACAGTGTGAGAGAAGGGTGGATAAGGATGAGACAGTGTGAGAGAAGGATGGTGGATAAGGATGAGACGATGTGAGAGAAGGATGATATGGTGTGAGAGAAGGATGAGACAGTGTGAGAGAAGGATGGATAAGGATGAGACAGTGTGAGAGAAGGGTGGATAAGTATGAGACGATATGAGAGAAGAGTGGATAAGGATGAGATAGTGTGAGAGAAGGTTGGTTGTTGGTGAGACAGTGTGAGAAAAGGTTCAGGATAAGGATGAGATGGTGTGAGAGAAGGTTGGATAAGGATGAGATGGTGTGAGAGAAGGATGGATAAGGATGAGACGGTGTGAGAGAAGGGTGGATAAGGATGAGATGGTGTGAGAGAAGGATGGATAATGATGAGATGGCGTGAGAGAAGGTTGGATAAGGATGAGACAGTGTGAGAGAAGGGTGGATAAGGATGAGATGGTGTGAGAAGAGGATTGGTCTTGGATAAGTGTTGAGGATTTAAGTTAAAAAGAGGGTAGAATCCCGGATGAATGTGGTACAGATTTAATTGTCAGTAGTGATAGATAGGCACAGACAGATGGTCCTCATCTCTACAATGTTTATTGTCAACAAACATGGCCGACCTGTTATTGTAAACTGAGACAGTTTATTATGAGAAATAATGTCTGCAGTGGGGATGGGCTAACTAATCAGCCATCACTATCTATTTTGTTTTCTGTCTGGTATAGCACCAGCTATGGTGATGGTGTATCATATCATATTCAGTGTATATTCTTTGTATTATCTTTGATTGTGGAGGGGGTTGGTTGGTAGGGAGGGGATTATGGGGTGGGGGTTGAGGATGATGTGGGACAGGAGGGTGATATGGTGGGGAGAGGGGGGGGGGGGGGGAGCTGTGAAGGGTGTAGGTGTGGTAGTGGGGGGGGGGGGGGGGGGGGGGGGGATGAAAAGAGGAATAATACTATGAGACCATGAGGAAATGTTCATGCAATGCTATATTAATAAATGTATGATTTTCTCTCTGGGTTTTAGGCCAAGTAAACTTAATATATGTTTCCTGACACCTATATAATGTATACACATACAGTATACACAAGGATGTGTTATATTTTATGAAAAGTTTAGCTGCAAGATACATGTATGTTAAAGGTCATGTACATACATATCTAGCCTGTAGCTGATAAACATGTAGATGTGTTTTGAGTTGAACAGACATAGATATACAGGTAAAACGAGGTCAAACACAGGTATGATAGTCTTACAGGTTACTCCAGGTCACATACAGGTGCGACAATTTTACACCTGAGGGATGTATTTCAGGTACATGTACACACTACCTCAGAATATAAGGTGCATACATCAACGTTTTGTTATGATGAATGCTTTCTTAAATTACTGACAGGAAATTGCTAGCTCTCTAAGAAATTATAATCTATTTGTGATTATAAAGTTGAGTGTAGGTGGAGTATGTGAAGTTAATGATGTATTACATTTTCAAACCCAGTCAAACCTGCTTTTAAGGCCATCTGTGTATAAAAGAAAAAATGTGTATAAAGACCTGACCACTTGTTTAGGTTCCCAGTATAAAATTTTATTGTAAATAAACAAAGGTCACCTGCCTAAAAGGCCACTCTTCCTTGGTCCCTAGAGTAGCCGCAAGCCCCTAAGTTTTTGGTTAAGTGTTGCTCAGCTAAGTTCTAATACTAAATCATCTCCTAGATTACGAAACACTGGATACAGTTGAAGGTTCCTATAATTGAGACGTCATGATGCGCTTGGGCTATATTATGGTCCAGTATAGTCTGAATATAGCTCATCTTCTCAATGATAACTTTGTGCCTTTGGGCTCAGTATAGTCTGAATATAGCTCATCTTCACAATGATAACTTTGTGCCTTTGGGGTATATTACGGTCCAGTGTAGATATAGCTCATCTTCACAATGTCATTAAGGGTTACAGGGTAAAATAAAGGCCCTTTATGTCCTAGTAGGGTTACAATTATAGGGATATATAGGTTAAAAATGAGCATACAGATTTGACCTATGTTTTTACATATGACCATACCAAAGAAAGTGTGTCCATTCTTGGGCCTATTATTTCATACTCATTAGGGGACTTAACATTCACTGAATTGTCTTCTTTTATGTATATGTTCTGTATATGAAGAACGTTTCAATTTTAAAAATATATATTGCTATCAAGGAAGAAAATGATATCAATGTTTACATTTAAAGTTGCCTTCTCATGATCAGAGTTGAAGAATGAAAGTTTGTGGGTGGAGATTAGGGTCACCTCAGCCTAACATCAGCAGGTGTTCTGGGTCAGGCCACACACCATGTATAGCCTATCACCTAACAGGTACACTGTACAACCTGATATCAAAAATGAAATTTTGTAATGTACATGTATCAAAATTTTCAACAAAATTCATTCCGGAGGTTTCTATGATTTCTAAAATATTAATGAATTGTTGTTTTTTTCCCTTTATCACACAAAATTCAATTCACTATCTAGAACCTGGTAGATATATTAACTCATGTATGTAGTGACTATACCTAGATTCAAGATGGCCACCACAGGGCCTTTTAATTGTCTGGAAACTTATAAGCCAGAACTTATAATAAGCCAGAACTTATAATAAGCCAGAACTAATTTCCTGGCATCTTGAAGAATTGCATATCTGAACCACTCATGAAGACGAATAATAATTATAGATTAAGGTAATTCATGACAATATGTGTTATTTTGTGAGAAAAAAAACATTGCAGAACTTGGATAATTTAAAATTCATATAATATTAAAGATAAAATATTTGTTTGGATATTCTGATAGGTGATTTAGGACATTGTTCAATCTGGCCACTTGATTGACCCATCGGTTTTCTGTAGTGTGACCAGGTTAAGCTAACCAGTCATTTGACTAAGATGTTTACTCCATCTCTGTAGACCAGCTGAGATGTATATTTACACAGATACCCAACTCCTTCATCCGGCTTCAGTTCAGCACAAGTATTATCAGCTTGTAATTATCTCTGTACAAATTATGATTTATGTGTAGCTATGAATATTGATATTCATAGATATAACCAAAACTGAGGAAATGTACTGATTTTCATTGATGGTATTAATGATTGAAGTTGATAACAAGTATTGGTACACAACTTTCAAGTTTATGATTTTCAAGCTAACAAAGCTTTTAGCACTAAAGGACTGATTCCTACTACATACAACTAGCATATACTATCCCCATATCTTCCTTCTCTGAAAACTTTTGAAAATTATTTTATTTCAATAGCTCAATATAATATTTATTAAAATAAATACATTCAAACAAGGGGCAAAAATATTTGAAAACCAGTTTAAGAAAGATTTAAAGAAAACGGTTAACATACGTGAATTGCCATGTATATTGTATTGTTTATGCTTCAGCATCAAGCTGTCAGCTTTGGGATGTATTTCCCAACCCCATAAGAAATATCTCACATTTTTGGTGAGGAGGAAGGCTAGTTTTATCACACTCTGCTCAATACAGCAATGCTAGAACCGGCACATTTTTTTTTTCCTGTTTTTCCTCCAGCAGGCTATATCTATCAGCAATGCTTTAGTTTTGTTCTGGTAGAATACAACAAGTTCTTTGTGTGGCAAGATTAGGCTGAGCAATTTTTTGTTCTTGGATTTTAATATGTACTCTCAGAAAATAACCAACATGGAAACTGTATATGTGTATATATTGGGGATGATGTTGGCCTGTGTGGTATAGACAGTGTTATTTTACTGGAAATATAATCAACGTGGAATTCACAGCAAAGGTGTGAAATCCAGAAATCATTTTGATAATTGGCAGCAGATTTCACGGTCCACATCTCGAATCATGTTCTCTCTAGGAGGAGATGAAAACGTAAGTGTGAAGTTTACACGAGAGATCAGTAGTATTGTATATGTTTCTTGGGTCTCAGCTGGCCATGGGTTGAAGGAATGGGGAGGGTTAGATGGTTGTGGTTTTGGGAAATATTAGGAAGTTATTTTGTATGAAATCTTGTGTATGATTAAAATGGTTTGAGGGAATACAGATTTTAAGGAAGATGTAGTGTACATTTCTTTTTTCACTTTTGAGAAAAAATGTCATATAAATGAATGAGCAATTCTATATTCTTGCATGGCTAAATAGTGTGTTGAAATGCAAAATCTGTGAAGATCTTCTGATATGTATAGGTAGATTTGAATAGGGGCGTGAATCTCAAAGCTCAGAGTTGTAACTTTTGTGTTTTGTGGAGGGGGTAGGGCAACTTGTGTGGAAGAGAAATCTTTTATATATATAAAGTTATATATACATCAATCATATTGGATCGTGTATTAAATATGCATATTATAATTAATATTTTAACAATTCATTTTACATTATTTTCTGGATGGAAATGATACTTGATCAATAAATAAATCTTCTATTTCCTATACTGGTACATATATATAAATATACAGAAACACATGGAAGATTTCCCTGTGTAGGACATTCCAAGTTAGTGCTACAGTCATACCCGTTTTTTTGGCGGTTACATGAAGGCATTACTGCACTTGGAATTCCATGTAGGAAAACAAAATTTTTATCTGTAAGATGAGAGGGCGGAGGGTATAATATTTACTCAGAAATGGTATAAGATGATTCATTCTGTGTTGTCAGTTTCTCTATCAAACTCCTGCTGTTTTTACTGATTAGACGACCATTAGAATTCATCTGGCTTTAAATCGACAGCAAAAACTTGTATGATGTATATAGGAACAAGATATTTGATGGCTTGCTATATGCAAGACCGAATGTGCACTTCCAAGTTTTCTGGTACATTTTGTAAAGCATGTGATTTCTGTGTTTTTAGTTTCAGACATGAAAAAACATTTTCTGTTAACTTTCTTGCATGTGAATTTTTTTTATCTTGCTGGGACAAAGTCCATGGTAGCTATTGCTGAACCTCAGTGTCAGCGTCCATAAATTGTTTGTTTGTATGCCGGGTTTATTGCCCTGTGAACAGCTAGGGTCATTTTGAGGTGGGGTCTGATTGTAGTAGTTGGTGACTACCTCCCTGAACAACATACAGGAGGCGCATCACATGCCATCCAGAGCAATTACGTAAAAGTGGCCTGCCAAAGGACACATCCACAACACCATAAACTAGTATGATTCCGAGCTTCCAGAGAAGTACAAACCGACAGGGGTAGTCAGTGTCGAACCACATACCTCAAAACCTTTCCCTGAGGTTTACATGGCTGCCGCACTAACTGACAGCTATCATGGCCCCACTCTAGATCTGTAAACAGCTAGGTTAAGGTTTTTAGAAAACAGTGTTAATTTTGTGTCAATACAGATGAAGATACAGCTTAGGTATTTCACGTGTGTGTTCCTTGTCACAAGTCCTTTCTATTGATATTGTAGACATGCTGACCTTGACTGTGACCTTTGACCTACTTTTAAAAAACTTAATCTGAATTTCAATCCACTCTGTGAGCTATGATATGTCTTTGACAACTCTTGTTTTTAGCCATGCACTTTGGGCATTTTCATATCATCTTCATGGGGTGAAGTATACCTCCTGTGATATACCAGTGATTTGTTATAGAGTAATCTCCCTTTTAAAAACTTTTAAAGCAGCATCAAGTACATTGTACTTGAGAATCGACTTGGCAATATATCTTGAGCACCAAATCCTAATGGTTGGAATCATTTGATAACAATTCACAAAAAAAAAAAAAAAAAAAAAATGTACAACCTTAAATTAACTTTTGATGATCTTCTTGGTCGGAGATGTGAAAATGGTTAAGTACCATACATCCTTTAAATCAATGGTAAGTGAGTTACTGGTAATCTTTAAGTATGATGCACAAGTTTTAAATTGAGCTATTCTTGTCTGTGTATTTATAGTTCACAAGTCCAGAACAGCCAGGATATGTCGGCTTTGCAAACCTTCCCAACCAAGTTCACAGGAAGTCGGTCAAAAAGGGCTTCGAATTCACACTCATGGTCGTGGGTAAGTAGAAACAGGCCGATTAAGGAAATAAATTTGGTTTCCTGTATTTATTGTAGATGTTGAATCATTCACTCACCACAAACCTGTGATGTAGTAGAGTACACACACAGCTCACTTAAACTGTGAGGTGATGGTGATGTAATAAATCATATAGCATTGAACTGACTTTCTATGGTATTCATATAAATGGTTTGGTTTGTTTGGTTTATTTGGTTTAACGTCCTATCAACAGCTAAGGTCATTTAAGGACGGCCTCCCGTGTGTGCGACATGCATGCGTGTGGTGAGTGCGTATGTGTGTTTTGGGAGGCTGCGGTATGTTCGTGTTAAGTCTCCTTGTGATAGGCCGGAACTTTTGCCGATTTATAGTGCTACCTCACTGAAACATACTGCCGAAGACACCCAGCAGGACACCCCACCCGGTCACATTATACTGACAACGGGCGAACCAGTCGTCCCACTCCTAATATGCTGAGCGCTAAGCAGGAGTAGCAACTACCATTTTTGAAGACTCTGGTATGTCTCGGCCAGGGGACAGAACCCAAAGCCTTCCTCACATGGGCGAATGCTCAACTAAAGGCAAAAAGTGAGGCATTGGTTTGTTTTGTTTGGTTTATTTGGTTTAATGTCCTATCAACAGCTAAGGTCATTTAAGGACGGCCTCCCGTGTGTGCGACATGCATGCGTGTGGTGAGTGCGTATGTGTGTTTTGGGAGGCTGCGGTATGTTCGTGTTAAGTCTCCTTGTGATAGGCCGGAACTTTTGCCGATTTATAGTGCTACCTCCCTGAAACATACTGCCAAAGACACCCAGCAGGACATCCCACCCGGTCACATTATACTGACAACGGGCGAACCAGTCGTCCCACTCCTAATATGCTGAGCGCTAAGCAGGAGTAGCAACTACTATTTTTAAAGACTCTGGTATGTCTCAGCCAGGGGACAGAACCCAAAGCCTTCCTCACATGGGCAAATGCTCAACTAAAGGCAAAAAGTGAGGCATTGTCAAGGGAGACATTAGGAAGAAGAAAGCTGTTAAGAAAGAAGAGAAAAGATAAGATCCCAAATTTAGTCGCCTCTTACGATCATGCAATGAAGAAGCAGGTACAATTCTTACGCCCTCCATGCAGGGCAGTTCATATAAATGACACTGATCTTTGCGACCAAACATCAAATTGCAACTGACTGAAATTATGACATAAAAACGGGCACACCATGAATGTCATTTACAGCCTTTTAAACTACACGTCTTTCTTGTTGGTTTATATTGTGGCATTCTCATGCAAATGAAAATACAAAAGTTTGAACTGAGTATGACCTAGCTGAACTAAACATATGTATATATATATGCTTGCAGTGATAAAGTTTCATTTGTGTTTCAGGTGAGTCAGGCCTGGGAAAGTCCACACTGGTCAACAGCCTTTTCTTGACCGACCTCTACCCAGAAAGACATATTCACTCTGCTGCAGGTAAAGTAGTCTGTGATTGGACGATGCATATCAGCTAGTTTGTCTGATTGGTGGAATTTCACTTGATCGATCATTGATTGCGATCTTGATATATTACATATTTTTTTCTGTTTACTGCTGTTCTCATCCAACAGATTCTTAAGGTTTTCTCATAATTTCCAGTATACATATCAATCAAATTTTTGAAATGCATTTTACTTGCCGGACAGTGGACTATGACCAGATTTTGTTTAGTATTGTTTAACGTCCTATGAACAGCTATCAGATTTTGATTGAATTTCAAGTGAATTATCTGGTTTTGCAATCTATAGGAATATTTGTTAAGTGTATTTTGATAAAAAAAAGGAAAAGAAAAAAAACTACATCCCGCATTCATTCATAAATTCTGTTGGCATACAAAGCAACTTGACCTATATAAGATGTATACTGCAGTGCACCTATCATTTCATGGAGAAATGTCACACATGACCGATCCACTATCTTTTTATCTGGGTCTCTATCAGATAAAAGATGTGGCGATACGGACTGCAACACGTTTTCGTTGGTAAATCACTCTCCATTTACCATAGAAATTATATCGTATAATTCAACACAATGGATGCTATTTGAAAACACTCTCATTAAATTTCGCCAATTTTATGCTTCAAGTATCCCTACGGCAATTTGATCTCCGAAAATTGCTTCATTATATTTGAAAGAAATTGCATTAAACTCTAAATGTAAATTAAAAGATAAAATATGACACCAACATTCAACGTATATGTTCCCAAGTGCATTTATCTATGAAAAAAATTAACCATGTCTCAAATTTAAGTCCAAATGTCATTAGGAAGCCTGTTAATTTTGTCACGAAAAAACGTTTTCAGTTATTTCTTTGGAAAATATTCATTACAAGATACTGAAAAAGTGTTGCCCTTTTCAAAAATGTTTTGAAAAGAATATATTAAATAAGAAATTATCTAAGGGTTCGTTGCAGGTGCAGGTCCTGTCCAAAAGATGACTTTTTTTTAAGTATCTGTCCTATTTTCAAGAATCTTGATGAAGTGTTTTTCTTGTTTAAAACAATTCTTCATAATAGAATTTCTTTTTACAGAACATTTAAAAAGATATTTTCATCTAAAATATAAAACATGAATTAGAATATAGATTTGTCTAAAAAGTGAAATCTACATCAGTCATAAAATGAAATCTACACATGTACAGATGCTACTGAAATCTACAGAGATGCCATAAATTGAAATCTACATAAGTGTCATAGTCTGTCTACTGATAATCTCTTTCAGAATTTCTGAAAAATTTTCAGAAAGAAAAAAAAAACAAGACTGATGTCTCCCAAATGGCCGATATTTTCTGGTCTCAGATTGGTCAACATACTTACAGTATATTGCAGAAACTTGGTACCAACATCATAAGTTATGATGCTGTATCTCTCAACTACAGCGACACACTCCACACTTAAGCATTTTGTACCACTGTAGGAGTAGTTTGAGTGACTTCTATAATGATTTCTAGCTGTTTCAGAATCTGTTTTATGTGTCTCTGTCTGGTTCTGTAGGTGTTTCAGTAAATATTATTGATACTTCCAGAGAAAATCAAACAGACGGTGAAAATTGATGCATCCACAGTAGAAATAGAGGAGAGAGGAGTGAAACTCCGGCTAACAGTCGTCGACACTCCTGGATTTGGAGACTCTCTCAACTCCAGCGACTGGTGAGGGACGGCATTTGATGAATTAAAAATACAGTTTAGATATTAATTATTCATCTACAATAAAGATAAAGAAGTAGGAAAACAACCAAAAGTTGTCATACTATAAATTGTGTGAAGTAAAAACTTACTGATGCATCAGTTAATCGTTATTACCTCCCTTTACTGGTGCAAATTTGAAAGGAAGGAACATGGCCAGGCACACATACCAATAGTATATACAAGTTGAATAGTAAGCCATGTTGGTTAAAATATTGTAATACAAAGACAAAAAAATTTAAAGCAGTTTATAATAAACAAATTTCCATGTACATTTTTTGCCGAGAAAGGGTAACCAATCAGATTAGAGTAGATTTATGAGTGATGATGCCCATTGTATAATTACTATCATGGTAACCAATCAGATAACAGTAGATTTATCAGTGATAATACCCATTGTGAAATTACCTGTATATTTCTGTTGTTTCCACATTCTGTACCAATATTCTTTGTCTCTTTGGTAAGAACTTATTTTAAACTTTCAACAGAAAGCTTTGATTTGACACAGTAACAGTAATGAACTTCCCATATGTACAAATGTGCTCACAATCGGCCATGTCTGTTTTTCCTAATTTAATAGAAGAGAAACAGTTATACACTTCAACACAATATTTTCCCCAAATTCCTTATGGCTGCATAATATGGCGATATGTTATAGTACTTTGTATTGTATCGTCACTTTCCTGGCAATATAAAACCTCTTTTCAGCCTATACATATAATTATAACTTATAAAAACTCAAGACCTTAATCTCTTTTATATATAGACTTTATTTTTTATCCGACAGCTTCAAGCCAATCATTCAGTATGTTGACGACCAGTTTGAGCGATACTTACAGGACGAGAGCGGTCTCAACCGACGTCACATCATTGATAATAGAGTCCACTGCTGCTTTTATTTCATTAACCCCTCAGGTCACGGGTAAGTCAAGGTCGCACATAGGTCAAGGTCACAGGTATCTGAAGTTGAAAAAAGTAAGAGAGAAAAGTTACAATAGAAATGTTTCAAAACTCATACAGCCTCAATCAATTACGACGTTTACTGTATTACTTATAACAGCTTTATAACAGCTTTATTGCTCAAGATTAACGTTGACATAAGAGACAATGTGCAGTGAAAGATCCAGGGCGCGGGATCGTTAAAATCCCCCAAAATTTACGTTTTGCCCCCACTTGCAGAAAATATCTGGGGGCCAATTCACGCACAAATACTAGTGTGACCCGCATATGTATCAACATAGCGCGGGTACAAGATGTGTTTAATAATATTTTTAAGCGTGTTTTTATCAATCAAACGAAAAATATAGCAAGTACAATACCGTATTGGTGTCGTCTTTACAAACATACATGATTTAGGCGGAAGTCGTAATTAGAGTTACTCCCCTTGAGTCGCAAGAACACTTAAAAATTTGACGAAAACCCAAGCGCTTATGTGACTTTTAACAACTCAAACAAACATGGCGGAAGCCACCTCCACACAGAAAAAAAATATCACGTTTCTTTAGGACTCATCATCATCATCATAATGTAGAGAGTAGGCCTGATAAAAACACCGAACATAATAAAGACACAGCAGCGGACACAACAAGAAAAGAATAAGGAACATTCTGCAAAAAAAACGAAAACACGATTTCCATGTTGATATAGATCTAGTTTGATGCTCATTATACATTTAATAACATTGATTTTTGTTTGATCATTTTCAGAATGAAAAAATCTGTTAGCATATGATATTCAGTCTTTGTTTTAAAAGTTCTATTGTACCAAATAATTTGTTTTCAGCAGCTATGAAGAGCAATTATTTAATGGAAATGATGCAATAAGTCAATTCTTAAAATGTAATAGTACTTTGTGTCATTCATGTAAAGAAGTAACTTAAAAACAGATCCAATTTCAAAATTTTAACTTTTACCATAAGGTTAGTCAAGAGCCCCCATCTTTTTCAATTTGATGGGGGCATGCCCTCAGTTACACAATTTTCTGTATCCATCACTGAATGTGTATACGTGTATAACACACGTTTTGAAATAAGTGAAATAACTTCTGGGCAATAACATTACATTCAAGCATTTTACTGGTAGTCACGCACACTTGGTAGTTCGATGATTCTTTTAAAAGTTTAGTGAACAAAATGACCTAGTCAGTAGTCAAAGGGAGACAATTTGCATTAGAAATATAGTCAGTGGTCTAAGGGAGATAATTTACTTTCAGGTTTGGTCCATGGAAGGTGATAAAACTGAAAAGTTTAGATAGTCACTGAAATCACAACAATAAATTTTCTGACTGGTCGTGATGTAGAATTAATTATTTTAATTGATTTTACAATGCGTTATTTGGAATCTATTGTTCTCATGACAGATTACGCCCCCTTGATGTGTCGTTCATGAAGGCAGTTCACAATAAAGTCAACATTGTACCGGTGATCGCCAAGGCTGACACGCTCACTCTACAGGAAGTTTTCCTTCTCAAGAGAAAGGTATACTGAAGATATTGTATATATCTCTAGTTGTATAATCCTGATTTCTGATCTGAGATTTTGGCATTATCGATAGAATAGACTTTTGTTGTTATGTAATGGAAGTTTTTTAATTCATCAAAATGATGAGAAACATTTGTAGCTCATTAATGGAAGTTTCCAAATGGTAAATGGTGAAGTTGTGGAACCGGGTAAATACAAGCTGCTTCCTACCACCATTGAGAATTCCATTTCAGCTAAAGCATTACTCTAGTGAGCCCAAACTTGCATGTTGTCGGCAAAGGTGTGAAGTAATGATGACCTCTGTAACATAGAAAAAAGACAAACTTGTACCAAGCTAGACAGATTTATATCTTAGAAAAAAAAAAGATTTCAAAATCTATCTTTCCTGAACATGACCAATGATCCGTTTAAAAAGATAGTGAGGTAAAAAAAATTCACCATGACAATTTTGATGAAGGACAATTTCAAATTAAAGATTTGTCTAAAAAATTTATATCTTCCCTTTACAACTTGAAGTCTAATAACAAAAATTTCATTTGTTAGGTGATGGATCAGATAGATGAACATGGAATTAGTATCTACCCACTGCCCGACTGTGATTCAGATGAAGATGAGGACTATCGGGAACAGTGTCGCCAACTCAAGGTAACCATGGTGACCACTTTGTCACCAATGACTATGCTTCTATACTTCTAACTGAATCTTGGTATGATCTGGTGGCGAAGGGGTAACACTTTCACATTTCATCCAGACAACTGGGATTTGATTCCCTGATTGATCGTGACAAGGTATGGGGTTACGTGTCTGACCACATCATTTTCTCCGGGTACCCTAGTTTCCTCCCACTGTTAGACCCCTCACAGGCTTCAATCTGAGCCAACAAGAGTGAATTTTGCTGATTTCCGTTTGAAATAATAGAAATTGAAATATATACAGTTGTATCTGTTATAAATGACACCTCTATATAAAGAACACTTGTCTATAAAGGACAGACTCATGAGACCGACTCCTTCCAATTTACTATATAATTAACCTCTGTATAAAGGACACCTGTCTATAAAGGACACTTTTGATCTGTCCCTTTGATGTCCTTTATAGGTAAGTTTGACTGTATATATATTCAAATTGAAAGGAAAAGAAAAATGGAAATATTTAATGATATTGCAAAAATGTTTATCTTTCCCTTCCAGGAAGCAGTGCCTTTTGCTGTAATTGGGGCCAACACAGTAATCGAAGTCAAAGGTCGCAAGGTCAGAGGTCGCATGTACCCATGGGGAGTAGTAGAGGTGGAGAACCCAGAACACTGTGACTTCATCAAACTTAGAACAATGCTGATGTAAGAAAGGACTCCTGTGATTGGCCATTGAAGAAAAATTTAAACTAATTCATTCTCTGGCTTGGTTTATATTGTGATTAATTCCATATTGGAAAATAATGTTTTTAAAAGACCTGACCATATGTAGGTTTTATTGTGAAAATATATGACATATATTAGGATCCCGGGTCTTCATGGGACACAGAAAAACATTTGATTGTTATATTTCTGGTATTTGTGTGGTTTTATTTATTACAGTCTTATTGGGAAAACTTAAAAATTGTCAAGGAATATTTGTAATAGGAAGGAGTAATGAAAAATACCCTGCCCATGCTGGAGCTCGAACTATCGACCTTTCGCTCTCAAGGCAAACATCCTACCACAAGGCTAAAGGGAAATTCCCACTAGTTTGAGCTAGTAAGGTGACCTTATACTCTCTACTTTTACAAAGTACTTCAATTTACAGTTGTTGTTGGACAAGGTAATCAATTTATAAGATAGTAAAGTAGTAACAATGAAGTTCTTATTCTGTCAGCTTGAATTAATCTTAAAATCTAGAGAGAAGACTAAAGAGGAGCCATTTATGTAAATTTGTGTTAGTGATGTAAAAATAGTTTGATGGGAACTACACTACCCTAAAATAACACTAATTCTGATTTTTACTATACAGCACACATATGCAAGACTTACAGGAAGTTACACAAGAAGTGCATTACGAAAACTTCCGAGCAGAGAAACTTGCCGAGGGAGGCGGAGCTGCAGCTGCAGCCAAGAAGACAGTCAGGTATGGGCAGGGCTTGTCAGTGATGTACAGCTATATTCTCCTGATAAAATTTAGGCCAAAAAAACAAGATCAGTGCAATGTTGGAAGAATATCATGCTTGTTATCTTCATTATTTTCAAAATGTTTGCTAGCCTTATATATTCTGTATGTGTCTGTTCAAATCTTTGATGTGATTTTTATTGTTTAGACTGAAATGTTCATTCACACTTCTCAAACCTGCAAGCTTCACTGGACACTTTTTGTCTGTAGAGTCACTGTTGTTTTCTTTTATTAATTTTTCCTGTAGAACAATGATGTCTTCCTATTTTTTTCGTGTAGAACAATGATTTCTCCCTCATCTTTTCATGAAGAACAATGATTTCTCCCTCATCTTTTCATGTAGAACAATGATTTCCCCCTCATCTTTTCCTGTAGAACAATGATTTCTCCCTCATCTTTTCATGTAGAACAATGATTTCTCCCTCATCTTTTCATGTAGAACAATGATTTCTTCCTCATCTTTTCCTGTAGAACAATGATTTCCCTCTCATCTTTTCCTGTAGAATAATGATTTATCATTACTCATTTTTTTCACGTAGAACATTTATTTTTCCCTCACTAAGATAATTGTCTAACATAATATTTTTTTGCTTTTAATGTTTCATATTATCTATTGTTTATAGGTGTGTTTTTAAGACAAATTTTAACCCCACCAGTTGTGCTCTTTTTATCACATATTTCCCAAAAA
Organism: Pecten maximus; assembly: GCF_902652985.1. NCBI lineage: Eukaryota > Metazoa > Mollusca > Bivalvia > Pectinida > Pectinidae > Pecten > Pecten maximus. The sequence continues at coordinate 20,246,367 of NC_047022.1, read as the reverse complement.
AAAAAAAAAAAAAGAAGAAGGAAAAAAAAAAAAAGGAAATGGATTAAAGATTTTTAAGGGTCTGTTACAATGTATTTTCGTTTGGAACTCTTTTAAAGAAAGAGAGAAGAAGTAACACATTTTTCAAAAAACCTGATGAAAAACTAAATCTAGTGAATAAAAAGTATATCTTAGCAATTTAAAATGCGTTTATAGTCTTAAAAATGATCTTAACAAGTCAAATAAGAGTACAGTATGCTAGTATGTAAGCTGTAGTATTTTGACTTCACTGAACATTTGAACCCATAGACAAGTTTTCCAAATTAATTTTATCATCTGTAGTGTTGGATATATATATCTTAAATTTTCTGGAAATGGAGAATTTTTTTTTTATTTCAGTGGTAAAAAGAGCACGATAGTTTTGAGTTAATGTTTTGTGTGGTGAATTATAATTAATGACTAGGTTTAGACGTGTTTGATTGGCGTGCCCCATCACTGTTTATTACAGAAGGGTGCGAGGTGACGAGGTCGATGCTCAAGAGTATGTCTCATTTTCTCTCTTATGCGTGAATCTAACATGCCAACATCATCGTAAAATAGATCCCATTCTGTTACCTGTCCACACCAGATAAACAACCATTCAGAGTTTTTAACAAATTATCTCAGACAACAGATCGTAAACACAAGAAAAAATTTAAGCACAGAATTTTGAAAAGTTTTAAAGTATTTTTCTTTGGGCAATAACAAAATAAATCATTTTGAAATAATTCAAACATCAACCTATTTGACATGCTGAAGCAACCAAACTATAATAACTTTTGTTGAATACTGACTCAGTTTTTTTGACACTAGAGTGACCTATAAAATATGAGAGAAAAGAAACTGAATATTTTGAACTCCACAGAATAATAAGTTCGTGTTTCTGGTTGATTAACAGAATGAGATCTGTAGTAACTACAGCATCATCTCCATAGTTGTGTCACTCATAGTCAAAGTTTTATTTTTGGACATTCATCAAATTTGAGAATCATCTCTGAAATAAAATATGGTATATGTAGCTAGTACCGCGGTATATGTTGATATTTGGAGGGGGGGGGGGGGGGGGGGGGGGGTGGTAGAAATTAATTACTAAAGGCTTGAGTCTACACATGAATATAAAATTGGCTCCAACTTCATAAATTTAGATTGAGGAACATTTTGAAATTTATCATTGGAAAGACAGTCTGACCCACATAATTGCAAATTTTAATATCCACTTTTTGAAATTTTGACAAAATCACAATAACAATTAAGATATCTTTAGGTCAAATAATGTCTTTTGTATGACAAGACTGACAACGCTGAACTTTTTTAGTGTTATTGAGTAAAGCTTTTGACCATGTCATGTGACAGAAATATTTCTTGCATTTCATCATTTCATACCTGGCGCCATAGCACCTGCATGCTGTTTTTGATGTTCTCCAAGATTGACAAATCCCGAGACGTTACTACATAATCAAACCTAATTCATAAGAAATGTCCTGAATTGTTTTTGCAATCATTAAGAAGTTTTTATATGGAAGTGCAAGAGAAATATAAAAAATAATTCAGGACATGTAATTCATTTTAATACGATAACATGTCTCGCCATCTTACAGAATACAGTTCCCATCCCTGCCTTTATGTTATGAATGTAATTGATTTATGGAATACAGTTTTCCTGTATATGTCATGTATGTCATACATATGTCATGTATCATACAGTTTATCTGTCATACAAATATAGTTGAATGTGAATTTCCCTGTATGTTATACGAAGGTAGTCGTATTAAAATTTCCCTGTATGTTATACAAATGCATTCATATTAAATTTTCCCTATGTTATACGAATGTAGTCGTATTAAAATTTCCCTGTATGTTATACAAATGCAGTCATATTAAATTTTCCCTGTATGTTATACGAATGTAGTCATATTAAAATTTCCCTGTATGTTCAAAAATTTCCCTGTATGTTATACGAATGTAGTCGTATTAAAATTTTCCTGTATATTTCATGAAAGTATTTGTATGTAAATTCCACTATTTCATAAAAATGTTTGATATTTCATACAATGTAGTTGTATGTTATTTCATACAAATATATTGTATATTATTATTATATATTATTGTATCAAGTCATATGTAAATGTCATTAGAATGTACATTTTTTGACAGCTAGTATGTAAATTTTTCCTGTACATATTATACAAATTAAATATGATGTAGCTATAATCTAATCTTGTGTAGTTTGATTTTAATCGACCACAATTTACAACAAAGTTTCCAAATAGAAAATGATGACTCTTCAATAGATTCACATATAGACGTTTCCTGATATGTGAAATAAACACTTTATTTCAGAATTTAACATTTTCATAAAAAAGAATGCTTCAGATTATACAAATCGTCAATGGCTAATTTGCTGCCTTGTGCTTATCTATTTGAAGATTTCATTCTTAGAAAGATATTTGATAGTTTTGTAATCATGCTGACAATGCTTTCATTAACTGGAACCCGGAACTTGGATGTGTTAGCTGTGATGTAGCGCTTGTTAGCTTACTTTTCAGGTTTTGATTGATTATTGCAAACCTCCACTCGTCTGATTTTCCTGTCTTAAAAAAAAAATGCTGAAAATGCGATTTCAGCCATCAAGTCAGATATGCAGTACATGTGTATCTAAAAACAGCATATATTATTTATCACAACAGCTTCAGCCTTTCTTTAAGTTTAATTTACCTTTGTAAAGAGTATATACGGTATATAGTTTTAATCAGGGAAGGCGAAACCATGTATGCTGTACAAGAAAAACAGGGACACCATTGTTTTAAATTCAATGATTAATTTTTTTGTTGACAATTGAAAAAATATTGACCTTGTTTTTCAGTCGAGTTTCACTTATGGAGAAGCTAAGCAGGTTGATCTTGGTTCAAATCTTCTTCACTATCATTATAATTTCTGATATGCAAAAATGTACATCAATATATTGCAACAAATATAAAGATATTTTAACTTTACCCCATAAATGTATCACAACTTGGAAATATGGGGCTGTTATGCTCTTTACTTTCTCAGCTCCTTCAGTTTCAAGTTTTCAGTTACTCAATTATTTTGATATATTACATAAATCTGCCTTTGTTTGCAGGATTTTATTTAAAAAAATCAGAGTTTTCAAATATTCTGTTGCTTATTCTGGAAATATTTTCAGTCTGTTTTGCAACATTTTAGTTTATATTTTAGTTTCCTGTCCCTAGCTATCAGACTAGCTTTAGCCAATTTTAACTTTAATTTTCTGGTCTTAGCTACCAGCTAATTTAACCAGTTATAATTTAGCTACCCATTCTTAGCCTCTAGGTTAGCTTATTTAACCAATTATAATTTAGTTTCCCATTTTTAGTCTCCAGGCTAGCTTATTCATCCAATTATAATTTAGCTTCTTGTTCTTAGCCTCCAGGTTAGCTAATTTAGCCAATTATAATTTAGCTACCTGTTCTCAACCTCCAGGTTAGCTTATTTAACAAATTATAATTTAGCTACCTGTTCTTGGCCAACAGGTTAGCTGATTTAACCAATTATGATTTAGCTTCCTGTTCATAGCCTCCAGGTTAGCTAATTTTGTCAATTGTAAGCTAAGGTTCTTGTTCTTCTCTATGAGATTAGCTGAATTAGCAAATTATGATTTATGATTTCCATTCTAATAGCAACCAGATTAGCAAATTTATCTAAATATAATTTAGTTTCCTGTTTTTACATATTAGATGAGTTAATTTAGCCATGCCATTTAGCTGATTATAATTTGGGTTTGCTCTTCTTAGCCACCAGAAGCTTACTGCCGATAGCACTTAAGCTTCCTGCCAAATTTTCCATAGTGATTTAGTGTCATGGTGATTTTGTGTAATGAGTTAGCTTTAAAGCTTTTTAAGTTTACAGCAAACACTGAAATTTGTCTTTGTATGTAAACACCTTTTTCTCTTTTTTTTCCTCCCTACTTTTTGCTCCTGCTGCATTTCACGGTAAGCATGTACGACCTGTAGTATGTATGTGTGTAAACCCTACCTGTAATTCTATAACTATGTATGTGTGCCCAGCAAATCTCCGATTTATACCCATTACTACATTAATATATCTGATAAACCAATGAGTTTTAGTATCCTGATAACGTCTCGCCTTTATAGACTTTCTCGGTACTAGCAGACTCTGTAGTTGGGAGTGGAAATAAAAAGTAACAAATGAGGGAGATAAAAAATAAAATTGGGCATAATTTTTTTAAGAAATTCTATACAATATTGATTATATCACATATTACTACTTTCATGGCTTTAAAAGGGTATGCATAATTGAAGTGGGGAGGGGGGGGGGGGGGGGTCATGTCATCTTGTGTAGGCGAAATTTTATTGAAATTTGTAACCATATTTGTCTTCGTGACTTTTGAAGGGTTGTTGCGGGGAAACTGTCATGTATTTTAGAATCTTGTCTCTATAATTAATGTTTAGGACAACTCCTATAGTGAAAAATATATGGTGGCTGGATATCAGAGATTGTCAGTATAGACAGGTGGTTTGTGTGGATGGTGGTAGCTACATACTGGTCAATATAGACAGGTAGATTGTGTTGATGGTAGCTATATAGACAGGTTTTTTGTTTAGATGGTGGGAGCTACACCTCAAGATTAATTGACATAAATGTAATTTCAATTTCCATTAATATTGCATAACTACTATTTATTTTTAATATATAAATAATATTAATATAAATATTTTAAAATAAAAATTTCCTTTCATTATTAATCCAAATGAAAAAAATCAACAATAAAATGAAGGAATCTATTTGTGTTGATAGTCAAATTTTCTGCAATATTCATTGATGTTGTTGGGCCCACTGTATTAGTGGGCAGAGCTACACCATGGGGAGGAGTTAGAGGGGCGTGTCTGCAGTTGCATGATATGAATATGCATGAATGTACTTTACCCGGAATTTTACAAAGATAAAACCAGTTTGTGCTAACAAAGAGAATGTCATATTAAAACTTGTATTTGATGTAGACATGAAAAAAGATATATTTATGATTATCTCATGACTAAATTGTTTCCTTTTCCGACTGTTGTAATAATATCTAAAATATCTTGTTATTTTCACCAACCTTTGCATGTAATTATTCATAATCTGCCTCAAGAGTGTTTATTTTCTAGCACCGATTAATTTATTTTTTGGTTGAATGCATGATCACAGCACACGGTACAAAATAGTTTAATGTCCTTCCAAAGAATAGCAATTTGCATATGAATTTAATTCAATGATAGCACCAATTTCATTTAGAGTATGACTCTGATTTTATGTCTTAACTGATAATGACGGTTCAATAATGTTTTCCAACACTTCCATTTTGCTATAAGGGACTATAAACCTAGCTTTTGTACGCACTCTGCCCTGAGCACTGTTTGTTGTATAAACACCTCCTGTTTTAGGCCACTCGCTCATGATCTTGTAGCTAATTATTTCACTTGAATTCACATGGAGGAGGCTCAGATATGTGAAATACATTTTTGTCAAAAAATATATATTCAGATGCATACCTGAGATATCCTCGCACATCAGAAGAAATTTATTCCCTCACCAAAATTTTATTCCCACACCAGAAACATATTCCCACGCCAGAAATATCTTCCCACACCAGAAATATCTTCCCACACCAGAAATTTATTCCCACAACAGAAATATATTCCCACATCACACACATAAATTTTAATTTTCACAAGTACAAGTAACTGGCAAATGACTGAATAGGATCAGTAAATATCTTGAGGGAATTGGTAACTTACACTTCATCAGTATCTGTAGTAAGCTAAATTGTTTTCTTTAGTCGTATATATTTTTTGGACTGATGGATTTTACCCCTTGTTTACTTTGAAAAAATGAATTGTCCATATATTTCAATATATTTCACAGCCTTATGATTATAATGTCTTGAAAATTGTTGTTGCCTGAGGTTGGTCTGAATGACCTTGACCTTACTACTAATTTTCCTGATGACCTTGACCTAATTATGCCATACAGGATCATTGATTTGTAATAATATGGGATTCTGGTTTCTGTGTTACAGTAAACGTAGACCTGAAAGTCAAGCACAGGAACTGACAGACCGTGAGAAACAGCTGGTGGAGAAAGAAGCTGAAGTATGTCCATCTTCCTATCTTTCTCTCTGTAAAATCTATTATTTTTTTCTCCAATTCTATCTTTTAAATGTATGTTGTTCTATTAAGGATTTGATCATATTGTCTTTTTCTTCTCAATTTTGTTGCCAGTATTGTAGAGTATTGTGAAGGATTTGAATATACCATATTTATGCACAAATAGGCCCCCATATATATATTTGCATATTGACAATTCTTTACATATATGCTAATATGTTATAAATTATAGGTAAACCAAATAAAAATAACATTAAATCTGTTACCATAGCTACGCAAGATGCAGGAAATGTTGGCTCGTATGCAAGCTGAAATGGACGCTCAGAAACACGGCGGAACTCCGCAGAAAGTCCAACAGAATGGTGGGGTAAAGTCACATGATGTGTAGGCCATTCATACTCAGGTATGTCAGGATAAAACAGCCTTGGTATTTAGAGATTTGTTTAAGGAATGAAGTTATCTTTGTAACATTGATGATAATATGCATGACAATTTAATTCAAACAAATATTCCATGATTCTTTACACTCTTCAGGATTCATAAAGAAAAATGTATTTCAGTTTTCAGGATAGATTATTTAGATCCCTGACACATTTTAAACTGTTGAATTAGTTGGTAAAATAGCCACTTTTAAGAAAACAGGTTTATGTCTTCAATGCTATGCAGTTTTGACAGTTGATTGGAGGCCAATCAGAATCGATTCAACAGTATCTGTTTTCTGTTACAATTTGAATTTGATCTCCCCTTACGCAGCGGTTAACAGTTCCTGTAACATTATAACCACAAGGGTATCTGGTATCAAATGGTCTACAACTAGAAAAATAGTCACATATAATTATAGCTCGTCACTGTTGAATCCCTATAAAATATGAATATTTCTGAATATAATCTCATTTTATGGGAGATAAATGATCAAAAGTATTACATAACGGACACAAAAATGAATTATTGAAAATGAACTGTAACCTTTAAATAAAAATTCAGTGACAAATGCAGTATTTACCGAATTATTAATATAAAACTGCATCATACAGCTGTTTTATCATTCTGGGACTCGTTAGTGGTGTTAGCGCCCAAAAATGTGGATATCTGGAACGACAATCACAAAATTAATAATTCTTTCTTCTCTGAACTTTCAGCTCGAATGTAACTTCCTATCTACACAAAAATATGTACTAGTAATCCACCAGAAAACATCCTGAGGTTATTACGGAAAAATTAATGTCAAATATTTGTTTTTGCAAGTTTTATTGATAGAAATGATCATTGCAATTGTTTAAATAATATTATGTACCTAGAAATACTGTTATCAATATAACATTTAACAAATTATGTTGTTCATTACAGGGTTTAAATTTTACTCGTGGACCATCAATGTCGGACATCGGTGTAGGTGCATGTAAAGCAAGGGGCAATAACTCCAGCAGAAGGAAGCATATAGTCCGACTTCATCAGAAAACTGTATATTGTGGGGCTACAAGTTTATTTGTATCTTGACCAATAATTTTGAGCTAGCTGTGAGAATTTTTACCAGGACTTGCCTTGTAGACAATCATACTTTTTCCACTGCTGGTCTTAGATGTGTAAAGTTGCAGTCACTCAGTCAAGGGGAGATAACTCTGACTATTCCAACCAAATTAATTGCAAGTTGGTGAACTCTGTGAAATTTGTTACAGTTGAAATGAATATGTCTATGTATGATATTGTGGTCTGATGAGAATTGGGAAAAAAATCTCAGAAACACTTGAGAATATAAAATCTCAAAAAAACAACAACAAAAAAACAAAATTCCAATGCACTATGAAAATTAAAAAAAAAGAAGATAATAGTGAATTTTGTTTGAGCATTTTCAAACAGGACCATTCTTTAAAAATTTAAGGAAAATCTCTTCACATGTAAGGACTAGTCTGGAGCTGAAATTAATATTTCTTGTGTTTATATCATTTTAATGTTTGTACAGGTGACTTCAGTTGAGTATTACGGCTCCAGTCGTTAGCATTATACATTAAATATGCCAAAACATGTTCTGTACAGTCTAGCAATGTAGAATTAGGTGCTTAAAATGCTGTTTCTAGGCAAAAATTTTATTTTTGTTTTTCATTTGCTGAATGCTTAACAATCACGGACAATATCCCAACGTTAAGTTCTGTTACAGTAACCTTGATATGAAAATGAATGTTACATCCATCAATCAAATTTTGAATTTCTGTTAAGATAATCAATAATTGTATCTCAAATTTGAACTTAAATTCTTCACACAAACGAAAAAAGCATTCAGAAAAGCATATTAGGACAGATTTGAAGAAAATTGGACAAAAATATGCCTTGGAAGTTTTTTCTAAACATTCTGTAGAAAATCCCTGTCTGAGAGCAGAATTTGAATCAGTCTGTTACAGTATTGTGATGGACCAAATCAAAACATTCAATAAGATATTTTTTTTTATTTATTTAACTGATATAGAGTATATTTATATTGATGTTATCAATGATTAATAACTTGTAACAAAATATATAGTTTCCAATAGTATCTAATTGTCCCTAATAGTATTATTTTTCTTGGTTTTCAAATTCACCAAAAAAAAACCAGTTTCCATCAATCTGTGATCTTCTATGTTGAAATTCAAGCTTTGTGATTGGTTAAAATTTCACATATTCTGACCAATGGGATAAGAGGTTCAGAAAAGTGTTGGTGGATTTGTAACGAAACTGTTTGTTGTTCTAACCCTGATGTGAAGTGTTTTGTAGATAGATTAGTTGTTGTGTGGTTGTTGTTTTGTGATCAGCGTCGAAACAAACATAAATCTTGTTCAGACTTCCTCTGGTCAGGCCCTGATTCAGGCAATAAAATGTTGTTTTTTTAATTGAAATATTTTTTCTTTAAGAAATAAGGGCCAGATTTGTGAATGTTTCAAGTCACTGTGGAGAGAAGAAAAATACAGAAATCAATATTTGTGCAATAAATAAACCATATTTTTTTTTTTTTTTTGTTGGAAATATTTTCTTCCTTTTAATAATAGTCCTTAAAATGTACAAGATTTCTTCCAGATTTCTGTCCTTTGTTTTATGTATGAAACAACTGTAGATTTTGTATGGATGTTATTTTTCCCTACCAAAATTAAATTAATGTATATCGAAATTATTTTCCAAAATAAGCATTTTTACTCTCACATAAGTGCCATTTTTGATGTGTAAATGAACATTTCTTCCACTAACTGTATTTATTTGTTTACAATGTTCAATTTTTTATGAAAATCGATGGCTCTGCATTTCACTTGATTAAAAACTTTCTCAGAATAGAATATAAAATTGAATTTAAAAAAAAAAATTAAATATTTTCAAATGCACTTTGAAAAATCATTTATGATCTTGATAATTAAACATGATAAAAATATTTTAAAGTTGTCTCAAGACTTGATGAGATGTTTAACACGTGGCCACCTTAAAGATCTTTCATTTACGCATAATAAGCATGTATAAAATTTATAAACTAACACATATAAATATATATATATATACATATAGCATTAACACAGTATCGTTTCTAGCTTCTCAGCAGCCCCAATGACAGTCGTAGAATAATTTTATTTTGTTATTTTAATGCTTTGCTGTAGAAATGAAATTTCTCTTGCTTGAGGCAGAATACCAACAATTATTAGATTTGCAAAAGCTGTTCAAGCTAATTTCAGTAAAACTGGTTTGTGAAATCTTATAAATCCTGATGTTCACAATGTAAAACACTTGTATTAAAGTTGTATCCAAAAACAGACAGACCTTTTCTCAAACTTGTCTGGGCAAAAAGATATGAAAATTGAATATCTCACTTTTTATCTCCTTTGGTTAATAGTTATTACTACAAATTCTATTTGCTCAAGTAAAGGATTGCTTTTAAAGCTGTAAATATTTTCTACGCTTACCTGAAAGATTCCGATATTCCAACATATTTTAATACATTGCAGAAGTGTCAATATTTACGTATGTCCACTGTCAACACTAGGTATACATGAAGCTTTGGCACTTTGGTTTGTCAATGTTAAAGATGACTGCCTGGAGATAAAAAAAAGGCCACTCAGCTTCAAGTCAGTCCTGATTTTGAGTTTGTATCAAGATAGAGGGGACTTTCATTTTTGTAAAGAAATGATTAGATAATACATGTATTCCATGTTTAATTTGAGAAATTAACACATGCAAGTACCAGCTTTTGCCGTTAGCATTTTGTGTGAAAAAATGTTTTTGCTGAATTTTTAATGTGGGTGAATAATGCCTTATTGTGAATTTGGTTCATAATAATGATCTGTTTCAATATGTTTTATTCGCATTGAATGTCAAACACTAGAAAAGTCATGTTAAAACCAACTTTCCATTTCCTTTTTTTACTTTATGCAAAATGTCAGCATTTCCATTTGATATATGAATATATACACATTTATATATATAATAAACTTCATCTTAATGTGAAATCAAATGAAGCAAATATATTCCTACAACAAAATTGCTCCTTTCATTTATAACCATGCTATCGCTATGGCGACATCTTCAGCAAATGTGCAAGCTTAATGATGGCAGCGTAGTAAATTTTGTCATTATTTCACATCTGCAATTTAAAGTGGATATAATCCTCGTGTTGACATGTAGAGCTTAAGTCAGCGTCAACAACTTTTCTATCAGGTCAACATTTTAAAACATTTTATGTCGAATCTGTTGTCAACATTTCAATAATGAATGAAGACTTTCATATGTTGTGTATCAATACCATATAAGGAAATATGTAAATTGTGTATTACCATATAAGGAAATGTACATGTGTATTTCCATATTAGGAAATTTATTCTTTTGATAAGCTATATTCATCTTTGCTATTTGCAAAATTGTAATAAAGAAATAAATCCTAAATTTAATTATTTTCTTGTTTTGTTTTTAACCAATATAATTATGATTTAATTACAGACGTGGTAAGAGAACTCAGCCAAATAAACACAAATTCTGAATGAAAATTGGTAAAAGGACAAATAATGAAAAAAAGAAAGATAAAGATGCTTGAAAAATGTAGCAAAAGAATATGCGAAAACGTTTCAAAAGGGTTAATTGTTTTCTACTTTATTGACAATTAACGTTTCAAAAAGGTTAATTGTGGTCTACTTTATTGACAATTCCCACCCTACAAATCTAGTTCATAGCCAGATAATGTCAGTTCTCTAAAGAAGAACCAAGTTAGTGACAACTGAACCAGACATATCAATAAGCCTCCAACATAACTATACATAAAATGCAAGGAAAAATAATACTTCCCAGAGATTTTAATGGACGATGTTAAACAACAGCCAGGGTCATATGAGGATGTGTGTCAAGGGGACACCAACACCTAAGGTCATAAGGTCATAAGAGGATGTGTCTAGAGGGTCACCAACAGCCAAGGTCATATTGGGACAGGTGTCTAGGGGGATACCCTACAACCAGGGTCATATGAGGATGTGGGTGTAGAGAGAGACAAACAGCCAGGGTCATATGATGATGGATGTCTTGAGTGGACACCAACATTCAGCGTTATATGGGGATGGGTTTTTAGGGGGACACCAACATCCAGGGTTATATGGGGATGGGTTTTTAGGGGACACCAACATCCAGGGTTATATGGGGATGGGTTTTTAGGGTGACACCAACATCCAGGGTTATATGGGGATGGGTTTTTAGGGGACACCAACATCCAGGGTTATATGGAGACATGTATTTAGGGGGACACCAACATCCAGGGTTATATGGGGATGGGTTTTTAGGGGACACCAACATCCAGGGTCATATGAGGACATTATTTAGGAGGACACTAACATCCAGGGTTATATGAGGACATGTATTTAGGGGGACACCAACATCCAGGGTCATATGAGGACATATATTTAGGGGGACACCAACATCCAGGGTCATATGAGGACATGTATTTAGAGGGAGACCAACATCCAGGGTCATATGAGGACATATATTTAGGGGGACACCAACATCCAGGGTCATATGAGGACATATATTTAGGGGGACACCAACATCCAGGGTCATATGAGGACATATATTTAGGGGGACACTAACATCCAGGGTCATATGAGGACATGTATTTAGAGGGAGACCAACATCCAGGGTCATATGGGGACATGTATTTAGGGGGACACCAACATCCAGGGTCATATGAGGACATGTATTTAGGGGGACACCAACATCCAGGGTCATATGGGGACATGTATTTAGAGGGACACCAACATCCAGGATCATATGGAGACATGTATTCAGGGGGACACCAACATCCAGGGTCATATGATGACATGTATTTAGGGGGACACTAACATCCAGGGTCGTTTGAGGACATGTATTAAGGGGGACACCAACATCCAGGGTCATATGGAGACATGTATTTAGGGGGACACCAACATCCAGGGTTATATGAGGACATGTATTTAGGGGGACACCAACATCCAGGGTCATATGAGGACATGTATTTAGGGGGACACCAACATCCAGGGTCGTATGAGGACATTATTTAGGGGGACACCAACATCCAGGGTCATATGGGGACATATATTTAGGGGGACACCAACATCCAGGGTCATATGAGGACATTATTTAGGGGGACACCAACATCCAGGGTCATATGAGGACATATATTTAGGGGGACACCAACATCCAGGGTCATATGAGGACATTATTTAGGGGGACACCAACATCCAGGGTTATATGGGGACACCAACATCCAGGGTTATATGGGGACATTATTTAGGGGGACACCAACATCCAGGGTCGTATGAGGATGGGTTTTTAGGGGACACCAACATCCAGGGTTATATGGGGATGGGTTTTTAGGGGGACACCAACATCCAGGGTTATATGGGGACATTATTTAGGGGGACACCAACATCCAGGGTCATATGGGGACATTATTTAGGAGGACACCAACATCCAGGGTCGTATGAGGACATGTATTTAGAGGGACACTAACATCCAGGGTCGTTTGAGGACATGTATTTAGGGGACACAAACATCCAGGATCATATGGGGACATGTATTTAGGGGGACACTAACATCCAGGGTCGTTTGAGGACATGTATTTAGGGGACACAAACATCCAGGGTCATATGGGGACATGTATTTAGGGGGACACTAACATCCAGGGTCATATGATGACATGTATTTAGGGGGACACCAACATCCAGGGTCGTTTGAGGACATGTATTTAGAGGGACACTAACATCCAGGGTCGTTTGAGGACATGTATTTAGGGGACACAAACATCCAGGATCATATGGGGATGGGTGTTTAGGGTGACACCAACATCCAGGGTCATATGGGGATGGGTGTTTAGGGGGACACCAACATCCAGGGTCATATGGGGACATGTATTTAGGGGGACACCAACATCCAGGGTCATATGGGGATGGGTGTTTAGGGTGACACCAACATCCAGGGTCATATGATGACAGATGTTAAGAGGGGTGCAAACAGATAACAGAATAATTAAACGATCACAAGAATTTCAGGGAAGTGGATGTGCCGCCTGTACAGAAAGTTGAGTGATTACATGAGTTATTGCACGGAAACAAATATACTTTTTAGTAACAATGACCTTTGACTTCTGGACCGGAAAAGCAATCCCAAGCAAGCACTTGTGATAAGAAAAACCTCCATGAAGTTTGAGTTAGATCAGTCCAAGGGAACTTGAGTTATCGCACAGAAACAAATTTTCTATTTTTAGTAAGAAATATTGACCTTTGAACGTGAAAAGCAATCGCAAGCAAGCACTTTTGTTAAGGAATATCTGCATGAAGTTTGAGTTCAATAGCAAATGGAACTTGATTTATCGTACAGAAACAATTTTTTCTATTTTTAGTAAGAGACCTTGACATTTGACCTTTGGACCTGGAAAGCAATCGCAAGCAAGTACTTTTGGTAAGGAAGATCTGCATGAAGTTTGAGTTTGATCAGCCCAAGGGAACTCGAGTTATCCCGCGGACACCTCTACGGATGACGACGCCGCTGACATAGTGATACCTATATCTGTCGTCTGGTTTTTGCAGGCGACACAAAGAGAGACTAGACACATTAAGTATCTTTGGTATTGTTGGTATTGTTAGTGGAAGTTGTTAATGAAAAGTGATTAATAGTTATCAAGTTTTTGAAGACTAGTGGTATCAAGTAGGAAATAGAGGGATGATTCACAACTCATTATAACTACAAGACTCTATTTCCGAAACATCAACTAAGCAGCTTCACACTACACTGGGGCCATTGTGATTTGGTCTAGTACCGTCTGCTCAGGAAATCATTACTTTGCCTGTTTCTCATTCGACATAGACTTGTTTTGATGACCCCTTTAAAAAGTACAATTGTTCATTTTCCATGTGAACATATGAAAGTTCCAGAAAAGAATGTGCAAAAAGTTAAGTGCTTTGGGTAATTATAAGTACTACTTGAGAAAAAATGATTTGCATTAATTTGAAAGTTGGTAACAATTCTTTTCATTGTCATAATACTTCATCGTCCAATACTTATTCTTCCTTCTGTCTTTTATTGTCTTTTATTATCATATTGAACCATACACTTCCTCCACCATTCCATCTTGTTCTGTTTGTTCCTCACCTCCTCCTCCTGACCCCCTTTATTCATCTCTCTTTCCCTCCTAACTTGCTTTTCGCCTCCCTGCTCCTGCAAACTTTTTCTCTGTCTCATAATTATCTTTTTCCTTTTCCATCTCTCATTTTCCATCTTTTTTCAACTCTTCTCTATCCCTCTTGCTACGTCTTTTTCTGTCGTTGCACGTTTTTGTCTCTCCCCCTCCTCCCCCACCTCCTCACACCTATTGTTATCAGTAACACTATCTACAGCCTGCTGAGTCTGTTCCTGCATTTTTGCAATCTCTCCAGATGGTTCCGTCAGGTCAAAGCATCCCTCCGCCAAGTTCAAGTGAGGTCAAAGTTCGTGACCTGATCGCTTTGTCTGATTGACGAGGTGCACGCGGACTCTTACAGATGTTAATTGGTCCGAATAATTCTTGATTGAAAAAACGGGGCTCCAATAAGGATATTCAATTGAATCTGCAATTAGAAGAGGAAAAAAAGTTTGCTTATTTTCTTTTCCTAAATTATGCATCACATAGAACTATATTCGCGATAATCCGATGTTTAACAAGATGGTAATGACATTGTTTTTATCCTTCTCTCAAAAACTTACAGAAAGAAGTCTAGAATGTAAAATATTGACTCATAAAACTTTCAAGCAAATCCTGCACGAGACGATTTTAATTCATGATTAATCAATTAACATTTATAGAAAAAAATATAGAGATACTCTAAAGTATAATTACAATGTATGTATATTTATATGTTTCGTGTTGTAATTTATGTACATGTAGTTATTTTCAGCTAAGAATTTACTGGAGGCAATTTATCATTGGCTTGAATGAAATTTGAATTTTATACTCTAGTCTTGCATGTTTGTTTGTATTTATTTTTTCAAATGGTAATAACAAAAGCTACGTATACTCACAGGGGCTTGACACGTTCCTATGTCCGAGAAAGAAGTAGGAACCCCAGGGTTCTATCCCTTAGATCACGTACATTGTATGATGCCCCTGTGGTATTACTTCAGACCAAAGATTTTAATTAGAATAAGCTGTGAATAGACTTTAATAGATTTAGTTTATTAATGGTCAAAGATTCTTCCCTTTGAGGTTCTGCTCTGTAAGCCCGATATTGGCCGTGATCCCAATAATTGCCCCAGGAGAATCGCCAATTAAAGATGTGAGGGTCTGACGACAAGTGGAATAGGATATATCGTACATGCAGAAGGGCAGTAGGCAGTTCCCTCATTACGTACAATTAGAGCGTGGTCTTTACCATACCGAAGTGGCAGTAGTATTTGCTAATTGTTTTACCTATCCCAGTCCAATTGTGCATTGTCGAAATGTGTAGTAGTGGTGTGAGAAAAATTTAGACCAGATTTAGGAAGAGTAAGTGAACAAATCGAAAAAAAAAAAAATAAAAAAAAAATAGCGGTT
Source organism: Pecten maximus (assembly GCF_902652985.1). Lineage (NCBI taxonomy): Eukaryota > Metazoa > Mollusca > Bivalvia > Pectinida > Pectinidae > Pecten > Pecten maximus. The sequence continues at coordinate 20,230,155 of NC_047022.1, read as the reverse complement.
CCCGATTTTTTTTATATATATGGACGTGTGTGTGTATCACTTCCTTAGAATATTGACATAGATAAAAATGTGCCTCAAAATTTGAACATTTTTTGTCTCGTGTTTCATATTCATTGTACGATATCTTGTTAACATAATTACGCTCATAGTTTTCAACAATTCATACTCCTGATAATACAAGACAATTTGGCAACATACGGCATTGTTTTAATAGTTTTTTTTTTGTTTTATAAAAATGTTAACCCTGTCATACACCTCAGATGGGCAACTCTAAGTAGGCCATATCACAGGTCCATTAGACCTTTTGAATTTTTCAAACATACCTTATGGGTTTACGGCATGGTTTTAATTTTTCTTTTGATGAAAAAGTAACCCTGTCGTAACCACAGATAGGCATCTCTAAGTAGGCCATAACACAGGCCCCTGGGACCTTTTGAATTTTTTCAACCATACGTCATGGGTTGTCTCAAAGGTTGTTACAAATAGTGGCCTGGTTTTGGTCAAATTGGTTCGTGGGCAGAATTCTATTGTTCCTGTAAGAGGTCATTTGATCAAAGTAACTTTTGAAATGAATTCGCTAAAACTATGACAATGTTTTTGTCTACATATGTATACGTACAATTAGTCGAACAGAACACTAGATTTCTCTTCTCGGCTATGCAGCCGAACCTGTCTATAAAGGTCACTACACTGGTCCGAGTAAAGCGACTTTTATACACAGGTTCAAATACAAAGACATTTTGGTGGTCTATAGAGACCACAGGGCCCTGAGAATTTGTTACAGTCTACGTGTATTTGGACCTTCCCAAATGTATATAGCACATTTTCAGACGTTGGTAGAATGAACACCGAGGGCTGTTATTTTCACCAAATTTTAATCTAGCCCCTATTAAAGCCTGAAAATGTTCTATATACACTCGTGAAGATCCAAATACAAGTAGACTGTAACAAATTCTCAAGTCCCTGTGATAGAGACGTGTTTATCCAGAGGAACAGATCTCGATCCATGGTCACCACAGAAAGACACAGGGACCCGAATCGGGAGCCAATGCTAACAAGTGTAGATGAAACAAAATGCGTTTTAAAACATTAATGAAATATCCAGTCATATTTTCTGATGTGCAGTCCGTTAATATCCTTGCAATTATCCGTCCATTGAGCTATCATGTTCATTTTCCCCATATGATTTGTGATATTTGCCTGGTACAGCAATTGATCGAGAAACCACATATATTGGCTTGCTATCTGTAGTTCTTGTCACAATCTTTTCAACCAACTTATACATTTAGTATACATATATATACATGTAGATGGTTATTTTTTCTTCTGTTGTATGCACAAACAATTTTGCGAAAAAAATCCCCATTGACAATATCCAGTGACAATCTTGTCGCTAAGTCAGCGTTTTCCCCAAATGTTCGTCTTCCATGCATTATGCAACTCTGGTGCACAATCGAATAAAGCAGACTTATCGATTTGTAGAGTGTGGAATGTCAAGGGGCTCACGACAGGGTGTATCATCTGAAAAATAACACCATTAATCGTTTAGGCTCAATAATCTGTAACTATATTTCAGATATCATTACATTTTAACCTTCTAGATTTAGCAAAGGTAATGTAATATCAATAAAATGCGGGTTTTTAAATCAAAGTTTACACACACGGCGAAAAGCAGTTTTAAGATTTACATTTACTTTACAACCCAATCCAACACCCGCCCACCCAATACCGCCAATAATGAAGAAAAATACTACAAAATTAAATCTATATTTCCCATATATATAATGTGTATTATTTCCCTCATATAATGAAATACACTTTTTAGCTTGAGGAAAACGTCTTTCTAAATCATTTTTGTTCTGTTTTTGTAAACGATTCATTCACAATTTCAGGGCTAATAAACCGTATATGATCATGTTGTCTCGTAATTGGCATTTAATAACTTTCTTTTTCTCGTTGTTTTAACTTAATATTTGTAGTTAATCTACATATGTATAAGTGATCGAAATTCAGACTTATTTTATGGGTTCTAATCACACAAACAGCATTTGAAAAAAACCAACAACAAATACCAAAAAAACAAAACAAATAAAAAAACCTTGTTTGTTACATTGATGTCTGTTTCAAGTTACGCTGGTTTTGCTCGAACTCGCCAATGTTATATCGATGCAAAGATGTAGACAAAAGTTTTTGAGTTCAAACACAGGGGTTCGTTATACATGATAAGATATGGATAAATGTACAGCCCATCTCATATAGCATATTGTATTTCCTATATTGCCCCATGTAGGCCGGAATTCGTTAATAAAGAATTGCATTGCATTGTATTGTATTGTATTGTATTGTATTGTATTTGTATTGTATTTGTATTGTATTGTATTGGTGTTGTGTTGTGGTGTTGTGTTGTGTTGTATTGCATTTGTATTGTATTGCATTGCATTGTAGTGTATTGTATTGTATTTGTATTGTATTGTATTGTATTGTATTGTATTGTATTGTATTGTGTTGTGCTGTGTTGTGTTGTATTGTATTGTATTGTATTGCATTGTATTGTATCATATCAAACGTAACAAATCCCTGTGGTTAAAATGTCCTCAGTATACATATGTACGATGTCATAATCGACATTTGACTTATGAGCTGCTAAACACTTTCGTCTCAAAACATTATCTTGCTCATTTGCTTTTTCTCTTTGAGGGAGAAAAATGCAGCGTCCATGTAAAATTTATATTTGACAATTTTTCGAATGTTATGTCTAGTATAGAGAAATACTAAGGAAAAGCCTTGCTTCAATTGATAAATATTGATTCATTAAGATAAATCAACGTCAGTTTCTCGTAACTGACGAATGTTTTCACTTGCAATTTTTTTTAAACCATCAAAATTCATTCCCCCAATGGAGCCCCAAGACCAGCTGCGCTGTCGTGTGCTGCAGTGTCTACTAACTGACTGGCGTGTGATGTCATTGTTGTTGGTAGCTCATCGATTTCCAAACGTCACTGCACGTGGGATTTCCCGGCAAAACATCTACCTGGATTATTTTGTCGTCGGCACGCGTTTCCATGGTACGTGACCTCATCAACTATTGATTATTGCAAAAATGTAACCGGCCCCTGTTTTCATTGATTTTTATCAATTCGTGATATTACATGTAATGAATTTGAAGAATGCCGCTTTGTTGTGGAGAAAATCGGTCTTTCTCTTCAAAAGAGATAAAAATCACGTGAGGTGTAGTAGGTCAAAGGCCAAAGCTTGAAGAAGGAATTGGTATGTATACTAATTGCATACAAATAATTTATAATTAATTATTTAAATTTTGAAGTTGTTTTATTTGTTGTGTCGCCATTGAACGACAGGATGACTAAAAATAGCAAATGTTCTTGCATAATGTGTTTTTGATTGATTTTCTTTGTTCCTTGAGAGCTTTTCTTTTCACAAGAAGAAATTATGCCAAAAATTGTACGCTTTTGCATTTGATTTAATTAAAGTATTTGGGAAGAAATATGACACTTGCATTTCAAATCCAATATTTCAAATGGCCTGTAGATACTGCCTTATTTAAGCAGCACATTATTATTATTTTAAGGAGGGTTTTGCACAAATTAAGGATATTTTGTGAAAAACAAAAATATCAGTTTTCATACCTTTTCATTACTGCAAAAATAAATAAGATGCAATTACTGTTTTGGTTGTACGAGTGACATTTATTACGGTAAATGTCCATTCTTTCCAAAATGTTTGACAGTAATTTTCTTGACAAATATGGACCCATTCAACAATTTCAATGTTTGAACCAGAGACCTATATAAATAATATAGAATATATCCCAGCTTTACCATGTTAAAATCTGGTGATATCGAGATACAGATACCTTGGTGATAGGGATATTTAAATCCCATTTGTGTAGATGCAGTAGAATATATGAGCTCCTGCTTTTATAGAGATTTTATATCAGAATTAATTGATAAAGACAGGTACAATGTATTTTAGAGCTGTTTCCTGTACATATGTATTTTAAAGCTGTTTCCTGAAAGACAAAATGTTTTTAAATTTTTTATCTTGGGAGTGAGAGTGCGTGATTTCCACTTCATAAAAACACATTATTTTCTAAAGTCACATCGCTATTTTATTACATTTCTCAAACTACACGTGTAAAAATATAATGGAAGAGAAATTAAAGAAATTTTATTGATTTGTTCAATTTATGTCATTATAATTGACCATTTAAATAGTACCTTTTAAATTTCAAGAATAAAAAGGAAAACAAGCATACATTTAATTTGATTTTACTCTAAAAATTGCGTTTAAAATTGAATGACATCTCCTTAAAGTTTTCTGGTTTGCTGAAAAAGGAAATATTTCTTCATTTCTGACAGTTGTTATAAAATTAAATTGCACCATCATGACTTTAAGTAGTGAAAATCTTGACGATAAAAGCTTGCATTGTCCATTGATAGTTTAAAATCCTGACTGTACAAAGAAAGTTGAAAATGATGCTTTAATTAAAACCTGAATACATTATCTCTATGACATTTTCTATAAATAAGACTTAGCCTTTGAGCTTCAGTGTGAAAATGAAATCATAAGAAATGAAAGTTGATAATTTTCATGAATCATATTCATGTTCATACAGCAGAACCAGAGAAATGGTCATGTGACTCTGTCACCCTCTTCAGACAATCATTGTGGGGGTGCAATTGTACAGGGGCCGCAGTGGCTGAGTGGTTAAGGTATCCCAACACTTTATCACTAGCCTTCCACCTCTGGGTTGCGAGTTCGAAACCTACGTGGGCCAGTTGCCAGGTACTGACCGTAGGCCGGTAGTTTTTCTCCGGGTACTCCGGCTTTTCTCCACCTCCAAAACCTGGCATGTCCTTAAATGACCCTGGCTGTTAATAGGACGTTAAACAAAAACAAACAAAGCACTGAAATATTAAAAATATAAAAGACAAAATTCAAGTTATAAGCAAACAAGACATAAAATCATTTATATAATAGATATTAACCATATGCAAAATTAAAAAAAAAAAAACATAAGAACTTCCCTTTGAGAGTCTATGGGCCCCCTCATCACTATTCATTATTTGATTCAGCATTACCAGGGTTCTGTCTGTACGCTCACTGTCCATAGATTTAGGTATTTATAGTTTTCCTGTAGTCCTGGTAATATACAGAAGCTAGGTGAAGTTATATCTAGCCATTGAACTCTCTTTATCTGGAATGTTTAAATGATATGAATAGCACGTGTTTTCAGATATACATAATATTACATATCGGTGTATATTATGGTATGATTGCATGCAAATCAATGTCATTCATATTCGCTATAAATGCCGTATCAACCAGTTCAATGGCTTTATATATGTTTTGTAGCATTTTTGAAAATCAGAAATCAATGCGTGCTTACTAGTTACAAAGATAGTGCTTGATAATCCATTATTCTATCAATTGATAGACCAATAATAAAAATCTAATTTGAATAAACTGTTAAGGTTTGAATGCCTATTAAAGACCAATTTAGTGTTTTGTTCAATTCTGATAGTTTAATTGCAGTGCTAATAAAGTAAGTTGAAATTGATGTCAAAAGGTTGTTTTTTAAATTTTACACAAAACTATTGACACAGAAAGTCTGTGTTTCAGTTTTATAAAGATAACCATACATATAACAGATAATTTCATTCCAGGCTTATCAATGGTTGTTAATTGAGAGACTCGTGTTTCTATATCTCCATACACACAGGTTTTAAGTAATCACAAAAAATATCTTATCGCTTCTCAATTACCAGAGGATGTAAATGTTTTTTATTATTGAATTCCTTAGGTATCTGATATTTTTACGCTTATTTTTTTATATAATAAGTTTTTTTGAATACTGACATTAACTTTTACCAAACAGATCTCCATATGCCTCACTCCAAGGTATGACAGCCTACCTCAACCTCTGGTAATGGCCGCTGTCAATTGTATTGTCATTAACACCAGTTCCTCCTCCAAAACTTGACCTCTGCATTTAGATGTACTTGTTAATTACCATGTTGATGTCAAAAACAAAACCAAGCTAGCTCACTACCTAATTACCTCCCTTATCAACCCCCTCCCATACCATTGTTCCCCCTCCCTTCCCCTCTCTGCCCCCTCCACCTTCCCCTCCCCAACATCTTCCCCTCCCCCTTCCACTCTCCCCTCTGTCCCCTCCACCTTCCCCTCCCCTTCCATTCTCCCCTTTCCCTACCCCACTACCCTCCCCAACCTTCCCCTCATACCTCTGCCCCTCTTCCCCCTTCCATTCTCCCCTCCCCCCACCTTCCCCTCCCCCTTCTACTCCCACATTTCCCTCCCCACTTCCCTTTCCCCCTTCCCTTCCAATCTGTTCCTTCCCTAAAAAACATCATATCCTTTTCCAGTATCCTAGTACATGTAATTGCATCCTTCTTCTCCCACTTCCATTTCCAACTTTCTTTCCTTGTCCTATCTATGACAAAGTTTTTATCATCTTTCATCACTCTTCTTCAATTGTCTCAGCCTCATGAGATTTACTCAATCAGTTCCTAAAATTGTAAACATCTTCCACCAGCTAAAGAGTAATTCAATTATAAGTCTCCCACCAACCTCTGCTGTTCATGCATGCCCCCACCAACCTCTGCTGTTCATGTATGCCCCCCTCCAACCTCTGCTGTTCATGCATGCCCCCTCCAACCTCTGCTGTCTATGTATGCCCCCCTCCAACCTCTGCTGTTCATGCATGCCCCCTCCAACCTCTGCTGTCTATGTATGCCCCCCTCCAACCTCTGCTGTTCATGTATATCCCCCTCCAACCTCTGCTGTTCATGCATGCCCCTTCCAACCTCTGCTGTCTATGTATGCCCCCTACAACCTCTGCTGTTCATGTATATCCCCTTCCAACCTCTGCTGTTCATGTATGCCCCCTTCCAACCTCTGCTGTTCATGTATACCCCCTCCAACCTCTGCTGTTCATGTATACCCCCCTCCAACCTCTGCTGTTCATGTATACCCCCTCCAACCTCTGCTGTTCATGTATACCCCCTCCAACCTCTGCTGTCTATGTATGCCCCCTCCAACCTCTGCTGTTCATGTATACCCCCTCCAACCTCTGCTGTTCATGTATACCCCCTCCAACCTCTGCTGTTCATGTATGCCCCCCTCCAACCTCTGCTGTTCATGTATACCCTCCTCCAACCTCTGCTGTTCATGTATACCCCCTCCAACCTCTGCTGTCCATGTATGCCCCCCTCCAACCTCTGCTGTTCATGTATACCCCCTCCAACCTCTGCTGTTCATGTATACCCCCTCCAACCTCTGCTGTCTATGTATGCCCCCTCCAACCTCTGCTGTTCATGTACACCCCCTCCAACCTCTGCTGTTCATGTATACCCCCTCCAACCTCTGCTGTTCATGTATACCCCCTCCAACCTCTGCTGTCTATGTATGCCCCCCTCCAACCTCTGCTGTTCATGTATACCCCCTCCAACCTCTGCTGTCTATGTATGCCCCCCTCCAACCTCTGCTGTTCATGTATACCCCCTCCAACCTCTGCTGTTCATGTATACCCCCTCCAACCTCTGCTGTCTATGTATGCCCCCCTCCAACCTCTGCTGTTCATGTATGCCCCCTCCAACCTCTGCTGTTCATGCATACCCCCTCCAACCTCTGCTGTTCATGTATGCCCCCCTCCAACCTCTGCTGTTCATGTATACCCCCCTCCAACCTCTGCTGTTCATGTATACCCCCCTCCAACCTCTGCTGTTCATGTATGCCCCCCTCTCTATTGCCCCCTCCCTAACATCCCTATCAACAATGAATTTATTTTCCCACTCTTGAAACACTCCCACCAAATTGAACAAGTCACCTACCCGCTCTCCTTAATCTGTCCCCCCCCCCTCCCCCCTCCCCCCTCCCCACCCACCACTCAATTAAATCTTAAGTTAGTCCCTTTGCTAACACCTCCCACCAACCCTTAGTTTCAGAAAGGGTCCAGATAAATTACCCCTCCCCTCGAACCCCTCCTCCCAAATCACCAACAAAAACAAAAAAATGTGCTGTAGGAGTAAAAACGTGTGGCCCCTGATGCACATGACTTGTATGTGTCACGGTTGGTTAGGCACAGCGTTTAACCCTAAACAGCCGGTGAACCCTCTACTCTCCTTCCCCTACAAACACCATACACATGGCTTTCTGACAGTTCTGTACAGACCGCTACACTCTCGTAGCAACCACAAAAAATATCACATTTAAGCCACATTATCAGACATAAGGACTAATTACTGTTAATTAAGTGTGGAAACCTCTCCCACTTTGATGCTTGTTGCCTCAGCAAAATGGAAGGAAAACTGTTTTTCATGGATTCTATTTCTGTTTATTTTGTGGTTTTGAAGAAGTCAACTTGACTGATTAATGCTTAGAATGGAAAAATATGTGTCTGAACAAATTTTGAATTTCATATTGGAATTTCCTCTTCAAATTCAGTTTCATATGATCGGAATTACTTTTTAACAGGTAAGAAAAAAGGTTATTTACTGTAATCGGAAAATTAAACTTGCATATAGTGGTATATTAGTCTATAAGGTTTTCTGAGATATTTTCTTTCAAGAAAATATCTCATAATTTTAGTTAGTTGGAATTGAGAAATATTTCAAATAATTTCAAAGATGTTGGACATTCTATTAAATGCATTTCTGACTCCTTTTGTTAAAAAAAACTCCCTTAATGAATTGTCTACTGGATCAAACAATGGTTTTGTCATCAGATTTATGAGTTTGTGAGTTCGTCTAGAATTGATTTTTCTGTTATGGTATTCGCTGGATGCAGCTCGACTCCAAGTTGAGTCATACCAGGTGAAGTCGGACATGCAGACCAAATATTTTGTAAACAAAGAAGGAATCTTGTACAGATGTCTCCGACATGTTGTTTGTGTCATGTTTATCACATCCAATAAAGTAGAGGCCGATATTAACAGCTTATAATTATCAAATACATTGGCTATATAGAGAATAACAAATGTTTGTATCTGTGTATTACATTGGTTTTATTTCATACAGATGTATGATTTCAAATGAATTATTGGGAAGTGTCTGTCAGACAGTCTGGATCAATATATCTCTTACTGAATGTTTTGATGCAATTTTGACCAGAGCTGTAGAATTCAAACCATGGCAGGAAATTGTTGGAAGATCTTGGAACAGAATTTATCATTATGTCTCACTGTTTTGATTTAACAATTTATTGTAGAGACAAAAGTGACAAATTTACCTAGATGGTTACAGTCGAGGATGAGATCGGTCCAACAGAAATATGAATATTTAGGTGTGTATAATTATCTGGAGGTCATTGCTTGATAGGGATATGTAATGTTTAACACGTGTCACAAATGATGTACCGACACAGACGAGTTAGGAAGTTGTTTATTCACGTCAATTGTGTTAGCTACTAATGTACCTTTCTTTCTTTCTTTCTTTTTTCTTTCTTTCTTTCTTTCTTTCTTTCTTTCTTTTCCATCTCTGCTCTTGTTTATCTGTTTGTTTCTATCTTTCCATCTGCCATTCTATTTTCTTCTGTCCTTACTGTTTTCTTTCTTTCTGCTCTTAATTTTTTTTCTTTCTTTCTTTCTTTCTTTCTTTCTTACTATCTCAATAAAACCCTTACATTAGTACCTCGCCTACAGAGCTATTGTGGTGTAGGTAGACCATCATTTACATGTAGATATATACATATGTACAAGTATGTGTCTTGTAGCCTCTTTTCTGCTGTATGTTCTACGGTTGTCGCTGGCTAATGGAAGATATGTATTCTCATGTAATTAGCATTGTCTTCATACCATTGTTAATCTAGATCTAGAGTGTTTTATTACTAAACACAAGACACTTATCATCAGAGCAGAAATGTTCTTGCAGCTCTTGGACAATGTTTAGTCAGCACTGACCATACAATATTGTTTTATTTTGTTTTTGTTTTTTACCCCAGTAGTAAACAAATGACCTTACTGAACTTGATTATTTCATCAAAATCAATAAAAAGGCACTTTAATCCTTATTCAATTTACCAATAAAGCTAATGTATTCATTAAGAAAATGATATAATTCTTACAGTTAAACATATCGTATTTATCCTAAGATAAACCCTTTTCTCCAGTGTATAAGTTTTAGAATGAATGTTTGAGGGGCATATTTGTAGGCAGGGGCTTATTTGTGGATACATGTGGTACTGTAAACAATGTATTTTTCAAAGCAAATTGTCTCCATAAATTATCTTTCCATCGTTCCTATTGTTGGCAATTTTGTTCTTTTCACAAAAATAGGAAAACATCATATATAATTAACTACCATATTTATCTGCAGATAAGTCCCTGCCTACAAATAAGCCACCTTTATATTTTTGTAGAATCATCAATTTCAAGTACAAGTTAGAAAAAATTCATTCACAAATAACCCTCCCCTCTTAATGTAAATGGGGGGCTTATTTGAGGATCGATGATTATGGTACTAAACGTTTTCACTAGTGAAGGGGGCTTATTTGAGGATAAATATGGTAATAAACTTTTTCACTTACGGAGAGGGGGCTTATTTGAGGATAGATATGGTAATAAACTTTTTCACTTACGGAGAGGGGGCTTATTTGAGGATGTATATGGTACTAAACTTTTTCAATAGGTGAGGGGCTTATTTGGGAATAAAGACTGCTCTTAACCTTTACACTTATACTGTATTTAACTTTTACACTAGGGAAAGGGGGGGGGGGGGGGGGGCTTATTTGAGGATAAATATAAATATGGTACTAAACTCACCAGGGGATAAACACTACTTCGACATGTAAATTTGAAATTGTCCCAAACTGAAAGAAAAAGCATCTTCAACAACAGAAAACTAAACTAGCATGTGATGTTGTCCTTTCCTTTTCGATTATACTTTCAACTAAGAACATTCTTTTCTCAATCACTTGAGAATATTCTAAATAAAAACTAAAAACTGTAAGATATTATATTTCTTTAGTTTGAAATAAGTTCACAGAATCTGAAACCAACATTTATCACACTTTGGGCCTTGTCATACAGACGTTGGTTCCTATTTCTGTGAAAAAACTGAAATATATAAGAAAAATACTTGATACTTTCTTTATTGAATGTAAGTTTGGAAAAATAATTTATTTAAAGGCTATGAAAATAAAACCTAGATATGCAATTATCTATTTTATACAAACATCCCAGACAACAAATGAAAAACTGAATAAAATGCTATTTCTATACAAAAATCTCCAATTGTGTGGACTTTGTACGTCAGATGTATAGAATTTAGTGTAGACAATTTGGCACAGGTTTTAGTAATTAAACTGGAGGTAGTGTGTCCGTTTCTTGTTTCTGGATGTGTTGTAGTTATTTAAGCGAAGGCTGGTTAACACAGTAATTGACAATAAATGGTAATTACTTAGTGGTGTAGATTTCAGACCGTTTTGGCAACAGTTAAAACACAGTCATTAGATAACTTGGAAAACTTATTTTTTCAAAAGACGCCCTGTAATTTTCTTAAACGTTTGATGACTCAAGTTTGATGTATCAGTAGCTATATTTATGTGCCCAGACACTTTATGTAACTTTCTCTTCAAATTATTTCCTGTTAAATTACAGTTGATGTGTAAAGTTATAATTGAACGAGACCTTCCATTTTTTGAGCAGTGTTATTGAGAATATACAGAAAATAGTTCCAATGTTTCATTTGAGGGAGGCTCAGAAAAAAAATCATTACCAGGTATGTTATTTTTAAGGGAAAATTTATAGGCAGAATAAAAAAAAAAAAAAATGGTATTTAATCTTTAGAAGAACAGGGAGGAAAAATTGATGATTAATTAATATTGTGGTTGTGTGGGAAAGTATATTATGAAGGTCGACAAAGTCATTTTTGACAGATAGGTAAGGTACACCAGGGGATTATTTGTAGTTAAATACTGTAGGCTTAAGTTTACTTGTCTAAGGGACAGACATTTCTATAACCTTTTGGTAAAAAACACTCAAATGTTTAAGATATACAGAAGAAAAATGTTTAATGCATGCATGCTTCTGGCGTGTCATTAATCGGCAGCTTTAGAATCCGTGAACCAGGCCAAGGCACATGTGTTAGTTTTCCAGGGTGTTTAACCTGAATCATCAGAGGTCTGAGTTACGCCCCTTGATTGAGTGATGCTCTGACTTTTTCGTAATTGTTTACATAACAGTCCAGCCCAGAATGTGGTGGTGTGGGAAGTTTGTAATAAAGAAACTCAAAATAAAAAAGTACCGAAATTTCACTGATAAAAATGCTACATCCCATATATAGCTATTACAGATATTACTGAATTTATCTCAAAATATTAATCAGAATTAATTAAGTCTCCGTCATTATTGCAGAGTCATCAATTTCTGAAATAAGCCAGCTGACCCCAAACTTTCATACGTAACTTTCACACTTGGGAAGGAGACTTACTGATGTTTGAAGATTATAAAGACGTTAATTGTATAATTTCATATACACATGTAATATCAAAAGTTATGTATATTACGGTATTACCAACCTCCAGAAGTTTGAGCTTCATGAATAAATAATTACTCAAGTTCCATCTCTATACTCAATATGTGACTTATATAGGTTCTATTGCCGATTATATTTAGAATGGTGTTATCATTATTTTTCATTTGTAAGAGTGAATTTGATTTATATCTATAAAGTGGGTAACATTTATGCACTTTTGTGAAGAGCTGTGCGTGCAGGGTTGGCAGTATAGCATCTTAATGTATATATTATTATAGGAAAGTTAAAGCACCTGTTTGTTATCATAAAAAAATAAGAGAAATTTGGGAATGTGCACTGCAGAATTTATAAATACTGCACAATGATTTCTTTAAAATGAGCAATTAAAACACCTGTCTGTTGTCACAGAAAAAATAAGAAAAAATTGGCAATATGAACTGCAAAATTTATATATGTTGCACAATGATTTTCTTAAAATTATTCAAATGAGCAAATATATGTTAAGATTGGTACTTTATAGAAAATGAAGTTGAGCAATTAACTGGGAAAAAGAAAGGTGTGCTTTTGCATATTAAATTTGTAAATCTAGAATGTATTTCATTTCCAGTCACAATCTTCGCTGACCCCAGAAAGCACTCAACATAAATCACATGTTATTTAAACTTCAAGATATTGAATAAATTTGAATTTTATATTTTAATGTTATATTCACAAATTTGTGTTTTCTGTATTTTCAGACGAAAACATTGGTGCTGTTTATGAAGTGAAGTTAATGCAGTGATTGAAACACCCAACACATCTATTTAGAAGGATTTTAAAATAAACATGCTGAGAAACTTGGATTGTTTGTGAAGAAATTATCTACAATTCATAAAATACTTTATTTTATCACCTGTGCAGTTTTGTTCTTCGAGTTCTTCAATATTTCACCTGGATTACAAACTCAGCATATTTATTTCACAAAGACGGTAAGTGCGAAGATTTATTGACATACCCACAAATGTACTACAATTTCAACTTTGAAAAATTAAATCTGTTCAATTTCCCTTTATCGTATTTTAATTAGAAAGCAGAATTTCACATTTTGATCACTGAGTTGAGTATTTGAGCTGATTTTAGCCCAGATTGTTGATTGAGTCAACACAACACCATTAACATTTTAGTCTGGATGTGGCCCAGGGGTCAATGCTTTTTCCTCACCTGTTCTGTAACTTTAAAAGATTGTTATTTTTCAAGCAAAATCATCAATTGTGTTGAGTGGCAGGCCGTAATAATGAATATAACAATGACCACCATCTTATCTACAGATCTACAGATGTTTGGCTAGGGGCTGACAAGGCTAGGGGGGATAATCACATTATTGGTATAATGGAGTTCATATCTAGGTAATTAATCCTGTTGAAAACAATGAGAAAGCAGTGATCTTTGTTTGAAAAAAAGTAAATGTAGCCAAAATTACTTTAAAAGGCGATCAGTAAATAAAAAATTTCTGTCCATCAAGGTCATAATGTTTTTTATTGTAACACAAAATACTGTTTGATGAACCTCTATAAAGAGGCCACCTGTCTATAAAGGTCACCTTTGTTTGCTCAATTGATTGAGTGACCTTACAAGTTTGCCTGTATTGAAAACGGGGAAATTGATGACAAAATTCACTTCTTTTTTTTTGTATTGTTATATGGCTCATTGGCTAAGAGTCATTTAGAGCCAAATAGTCCAGAAAAAGAGGCTCACGAAAAGGAAATGATCAAGTTCAAAGGTAGAAATAAAGATGCAAAAGTGCAATAATTAATCCAGTTCCTTTGTGAATGTTGTGTTTTTGGGAAAAAAAGGTATTGGAAATTTCTCTGTTCTATAAAAAAAATTTTCAGATATAAAAAAACTATGTATGTAATACATTTGTACCAAACTATCATAAAGCTCTGTGATCGAGGCATGCTTAATGTAATGATGCTTATGGAAGGAGATGTTTATCAGGGAGAATGTCTGTATTAGGATGGGAACGAGAGGAGAGCTGGCAGTGCTAGAGTCAAACTTGTACAGATATTGTATAATGTATGAACGTAATGGTATACTCTACAGCTAAGCGATCAATACAGGAGACAGGCCTACCCCAGGGAAGTTACCGACAGATTCTACCGGTAAACCGTTCATTTTTAGATCATTTTGCTTTCATATTTTGAAGTGTAATTTGATAATTTGATATGATTTGATTAATTAGCATTGTATAACATGGTAATCTTTTAAAGAGTTTGTGTAGAGGCCTAGGTATATGTAAATGTGTGTATATATATACAGACATTTCATTCATCATACATTTAGTATATGATATACATGAATGTTATATTTAACTTATTATATAACCTGTTAATATTGAATATGAATTATTTTATCTACTAGTAGCTTTGTGTTAAGTTGTTAACTGAACCTGTGTTATAAAACCCCTGTCTATTCTGACTTTATTTCATTCAGAAATAATGCCAAGCTACAGCTAAATGTGTATTATGGTGATGACATAGTTATATAAACACATTGTGGTGTGTAAGAATCATGGTATCACTCTAGGACCGTTTATATAACCTGGTGAAATACTAGTCCTGCATATTATTACTCTTACTTGGTGTTAAATTTGTAATAGATAGATTCCATATCTTTTATACACCTGTCGCAGTAGTATAAATTAAATGTGGCATCATAATTATATCCTATCAAATTGTCTTTAATATGTTGGGTGAACTACTGCAGTAGATAAATTTTGATACAACTTCATAAAGTTCTTTCTTGAGCCTAAATGAAAGTATTGCAAATGTAGGTCAACACTACTCTTTTTAGAAATCTTTCAAAAAAACCTTTCTTAGGAAGTTTCTATGCCATGTTCATGGTAAGGCACTGGAAATGTAGGTCACCATTTCTTATTTTAGATATACATTGTATTTACAATTAAACAACTATTCCTTGGTTTCATTTATTTCATCATTTAGAGAAACATATTGTTTTGAATAAGCTTTCAATGTATATTTATGGGATGTTTTTTTCCATATAAAGCTTATTCTACAATATTTCTATCTTAGATATTAACTACCTCTGTATTTGCCAACATAAAACATCCCCCTTTCTTCCACAATTTATTATACCCCCGCAACGAAGTTAGGGGGGGTATACTGGAATCAGGTTGTCCCGCCGTCCGTCCATCCGTCTGTCTGTAGACACATTTTGTCCGGACAACTCCTCCTAAACCGATGGGCCGATTCCAATGAAACTTCACACATATATTAATGATCATATGTAGATGTGCATGCCACTTTCTTTTTCTCAAAATTATGGTTGCTATGGCAACTGGTCACTATAAACAGGTTTTCCTATAAGAACCATAACTTTAAGTTTGTCCGGACAACTCCTCCTAAACCGAAGGGCCAATTTCAATGAAACTTCACACTAATATAGAGGACTGTGTGTAGATGTGCATGCCACTTTTTTTTTCTCAAAATTATGGTTGCTATGGCAACTGGTCACTTTAAACAGGTTTTCCGATAAGAACCATAACTTTAAGTTTGTCCTGACAACTCCTCCTAAACCGAAGGGCCAATTTCAATGAAACTTCACACAAATATAGAGGACCATATGCAGATGTGTGTCTCACTTTTTTTTCCTCAAAATTATGGTTGCTATGGCAACTGGTCACTTTAAACAGGTTTTCCGATAAGAACCATAACTTTAAGTTTGTCCTGACAACTCCTCCTAAACCGAAGGGCCAATTTCAATGAAACTTCACACAAATATAGAGGACCATATGCAGATGTGTGTCTCACTTTTTTTTCCTCAAAATTATGGTTGCTATGGCAACTGGTCACTATATTACTGGGTTATCTTAGTTAGCCTCTAATTAAGAGTTCCAATTCACCATTGACTCGTGCAGATTGCGGGGGTATTAGTCAGCCATCCTGGCGACAGTTCTAGTTGTTTTCTCTGCCATTTCAGTGGATACATGGTTTATAATATAACAAGTTCTTAAATTATTCATAAAGGTTTCATTTTCAACATTATGATATGTGGGACTTGTGTAAGTCTAGCTGAGATACAATCACGAGTATATATTGTATATATATATATATATCTAACATTCCATTTAGGTAATTATCCAAGTCCTATGTTAACACTGGGACCCTGTCATACAGTCATCAACTCCGGTAATTTATCCCTACACTGGACACCAGTTGTACAGTGACCTACTCCACTAATGTATACCAATATTTCGTGTCAAATTTCCATCACATTCTATATGTCAGGCCAGAATCCTGGCTAATATTAAGGTCAAACAATAAGTAGATATCTTGGAATCTGAATCAGTATGCCTAAACACACATCTGTTTGGAGAACACCAGTTTACTAAGACTACTCACCAGCAAACTTTATAATATATATAAAATGGCTGTGGAGTTCAAATTAAATCCTCTTATTCATTGGTAGATATTACTATTGATGCAACTCAATAACATGGTGATCAAGTGTTGATTCTTCTTTATATCATGTTGACTGTTGATTCCACTCAAGGTCATTGTGAGTGTTGATTCCATTCAATGTCATGTTGACTGTTGATTCCATTCAATGTCATGTTGACTGTTGATTCCACTCAATGTCATGTTGACTGTTGATTCCACTCAAGGTCATTGTGAGTGTTGATTCCACTTAATGTCATGTTGACTGTTGATTCCATTCAATGTCATGTTGACTGTTGATTCCACTCAATGTCATTGAGTGTTGATTCCACTTAATGTCATGTTGACTGTTGATTCCATTCAATGTCATGTTGACTGTTGATTCCACTCAATGTCATTGAGTGTTGATTCCACTCAATGTCATTGTGAGTGTTGATTCCACTCAATGTCATTGTGAGTGTTGATTCCACTCAATGTCATGTTGACTTTTGATTCCACTTTAATATCACATTGAATGTTGATTCCACTCAATGTCATTGTGAGTGTTGATTCCACTTTAATATCACATTGACTGTTGATTCCACTTAAGATTATGTTGACTTGTGATTACTCTTATTGCAGAATTGACTGTTGATTCTATAAAATATAATCTTAATTGTATTCAATCCATTTAATGTAATGTAGTTTAATCTCATGTTGCTTAATATCATGTTTTATGGGACACTCGATCTTTTTCTACTTTATTTTGTGATCTAGATAATTTGACAATCTGTGTTTTTGACATGAATCCCAGCCCAGAGGGTCAACTCATAATCTCTTGACTCAAAATAGTGGGTTAGCATATTTTAGCAATTATAGAAACTGCAAAATATATGGGTGGCCTTATTACCAGACATGGACTTATTTGGCTATAACTACAGCACTGTGGTATTTTGTTTACTCTAGTTGTTTTTATTTACTAGTCTATATATAACTAGAGTTTTTACTGTAATGACAGTCTCAGGTGAGATGTATTTGATAACTTACCCAGTGTGAAATGAACATCATCACCTGTCTGTCATCACAGGTGTAAATAAATACCACCTGTAATTACTTTGTACCTTCAGGCTAGTTCTACGTACAGGTAGAAGGTTTATATTTCCTACCCAATATTTACAAAATCCTCGTAAACTATGGCCCCTCTATTACACACAGAGTAACGACAGAGGTGGAATTTAAATAGAGTAAAGTGTGTTATTCAGCAAATTTTCCTCTTTTTCTTTTTAACCAGATGAGGTATGAAATCTAACGTCAAGATTTTTACTGATACAGATTTCATGAGGAGTCAGTTGAACTCGCAAGTTATTTAAAAAATGTTGTGAGACGCAAAAGCGAAATTATCCTAGCATTGTATTGTTATGGTGTCATTGATGTGTTTCTGTATATATTTTCAGGTGGCTGGATACTGTCAATGAAATAGGGCTGTAACTATAGCAAGACGTGCTGTCAGAGAGATACATTATTGATATTACAGACGGAGGGATGTAATTGTTTGCAGACAAGATATGCATATAATTTGATGGAAACATAAACATTTAATGGTGTGCTCCTCTCAAGTCAAGATCAGCTGATCAAAAAACTTAACAAAGGAATTATTTATCGATGAATAGACAGTGGAGGATTATTTCTCGGAAGGAGCAACAGAAAGAATAATTTCGTTGATGGATGTGATTATTTGGGATATACTGTGATTTATGTGTTGGTAAATAGATGTCAGTTTCACCATAACAAAATCAAGATGTCTATGTATCGGAGTATGAACCCACCTCTATCACCGCGCTTCTCCAACTACAGAACCACAGGTAAGTACAGGAGTATGAACCCAACACTATCACAGGTATGTACAGGAGTATGAACCCACCTCTATCACAGGTATGTACAGGAGTATGAACCCACCTCTATCACCGCGCTTCTCCAACTACAGAACCACAGGTATGTACAGGAGTATGAACCCAACACTATCACAGGTATGTACAGGAGTATGAACCCACCTCTATCACAGGTATGTACAGGAGTATGAACCCAACACTATCACAGGTATGTACAGGAGTATGAACCCACCACTGTCACAGGTATGTACAGGAGTATGAACCCAACACTATCACAGGTATGTACAGGAGTATGAACCCACCACTATCACAGGTATGTACAGGAGTATGAACACACTACTATCACAGGTATGTACAGGAGTATGAACCCATCACTATCACAGGTAAGTACAGGAGTATGAACCCACTGCTGTCACAGGTATGTACAGGAGTATGACCCCAACACTATCACAGGTATGTACAGGAGTATGAACCCACTGCTGTCACAGGTATGTACAGGAGTATGAACCCACCACTATCACAGGTATGTACAGGAGTATGAACCCACCGCTATCACAGGTATGTACAGGAGTATGAACCCACTGCTGTCACAGGTATGTACAGGAGTATGAACCCACCACTATCACAGGTATGTACAGGAGTATGAACACACCACTATCACAGGTATGTACAGGAGTATGACCCCAACACTATCACAGGTATGTACAGGAGTATGAACACACCACTATCACAGGTATGTACAGGAGTATGACCCCACCGCTATCACAGGTATGTACAGGAGTATGAACCTAATACTATCACAGGTATGTACAGGAGTATGAACCCACTGCTGTCACAGGTATGTACAAGAGTATGAACCCACCGCTATCACAGGTATGTACAGGAGTATGAACCCACCACTATCACAGGTATGTACAGGAGTATGAACCCAACACTATCACAGGTATGTACGAGAGTATGACCCCAACACTATCACAGGAATGTACAGGAGTATGACCCCAACACTATCACAGGTATGTACAGGAGTATGAACCCACCACTATCACAGGTATGTACAGGAGTATGAACCCACTGCTGTCACAGGTATATTCAGGAGTATGAACCCACTGCTGCCACAGGTATGTACAGGATTATGAACCCACTGCTGTCACAGGTATGTACAGGAGTATGAACCAACCACTATCACAGGTATGTACAGGAGTATGAACCCAACACTATCACAGGTATGTACAGGAGTATGAACCCACCACTATCACAGGTATGTACAGGAGTATGAACCCACCTCTATCACAGGTATGTACAGGAGTATGAACCCACCACTATCACCGCGCTTCTCCAACTACAGAACCACAGGTATGTACAGGATTATGAACCCACTGCTGTCACAGGTATGTACAGGAGTATGAACCCACCACTATCACAGGTATGTACAGGAGTATGAACCCAACACTATCACAGGTATGTACAGGAGTATGAACCCACCACTATCACAGGTATGTACAGGAGTATGAACCCACCACTATCACCGCGCTTCTCCAACTACAGAACCACAGGTAAGTACAGGAGTATGAACCCAACACTATCACAGGTATGTACAGGAGTATGAACCCACCGCTATCACAGGTATGTACAGGAGTATGAACCCACCACTATCACAGGTATGTACAGGAGTATGAACCCAACACTATCACAGGTATGTACAGGAGTATGAACCCAACACTATCACAGGTATGTACAGGAGTATGAACCCAACACTATCACAGGTATGTACAGGAGTATGAACCCACTGTTGTCACAGGTATGTACAGGAGTATGAACCCACTACTGTCACAGGTATGTACAGGAGTATGCACCCAACACTATCACAGGTATGTACAGGAGTATGAACCCACCACTATCACAGGTATGTACAGGAGTATGAACCCACCACTATCACCACGCTCCACCAACTACAGAACCACAGGTATGTACAGGAGTATGAACCCACCACTATCACAGGTATGTACAGGAGTATGAACCCACCGCTATCGCAGGTATGTACAGAAGTATGAACCCACCTCTATCACAGGTATGTACAGGAGTATGAACCAACTGCTGTCAGTCTATATCAGAGTAAGCTAGTTAGCATGGCCTTCCAGGGCCATGCATGCAGAGACTATTTGAGAATCATTAAGTATCACACAATCATTTACTACATTACATCCTGGTGGACTTCCCCACATGCAAAATCACTTATGCAGCTGGGTAGACATCTGTGGCATCATCATGGGTCAAAGATGGAAAGTGTTTTTGTTTTTTTTATTTCAATGAAATTCTTTTATTCACACTTTTATATTTTCTTTTCAATTACAAGAGTATAGGAAGGCTGAAATATATGAGATGCAACATGTTAATCTTTTTTATCCTTAAATAGATATGCAAATTAATATGATCATGTGACCATTGTAGATCTACAGACATTAGCTGACAGGTATGCTAACACTGGATCAGACAAGTACAGCTCCTCCTCTACAGGATCTGACCGGTACACCCAGCCGGACAAAATTTCTCTGATTGACCGCATTCCAAACACTGACCGCTCCCTGCACAGTGACAAGTCCCAAGCTGACAAGGCGAATGTAGAGCGGTCTTCTTTGGACAAATATTCTCTACACTCAACAGAGTCTAAAAACAAAGACCACGAGGTAAGATCGCTATTGTCTGTGGACAGGTCATACAGAGTTTTCACATTATGGAGGGTTAACAGCCAATCGTCATTATTTGTATTTTTCTATTTCTATTTCTAAATGATAATGACCAACTTCAACAAGTTGAAGATAATGTCATGAGAGAGAGAAAAAGAGATGCAGTACGTTTCATTAATGGGCAGAGGAAAAAGTATTACACATTTTAAAATTCATAGTATATTTCTGTGAACATTACATTCATGATACAATAATTGATTTTCCATTGTGTGCGCGCAGGTTGTGGGTTTCTGATTGGTTGAGATTTCATTTCATATCTCTATGAAAAAATACCTGAAAAATGGCGCAAAAAATGTGACTTCACAATACAGCCATTGATGTTGCGCATTGATTTTTGAAAGAGAATCCCTTATAGATCCGTTAAAATGTACAGAAAACATATTCTAATTTTGAAAATCAATTTCAAAAATTAATTATAAGTGTTGATGTCAATTATTTTTTAGTTTCATATGGGTATATTTACATTTGCTCCGCATTTCCCCATTGACACAATGCTAAGAGGCAGTTGCCACCATACACCTATAACACCCAGTGCCTCAGGCTATTAAACACCCAGTGGGTCATGTGACATTAAAAGATTCAGGATTTTTTTGTGTTGGTTTAGTTTTTTCAAAGTTGACGAAAATGGTAAGACAATGTAAATATAAGTATTGAACAGTGGTTTTAATGTTGTTATAATCGATATGGCAGCAAGATGTATGGTGGACATTTGCCCACCATACATCTTGCTGCCATATCGATTATAACAACATTAAAACCACTGTTCATTGCTTAAATGAACCATATTTTGTTTGCAAACTTTTTTAAGAATTTGCTACGCTGATTCATACAGTTTACAACCAAATTTTTTTTCATACCCCAATGAAACTAAAAAAATTGACATTAATGCTGAATTCAGCCTGTATTGCAGGTTTTGCACCATTGCTGCATGTTTGAGGAGTTGAAAATGTTGTAATTGAAGTGTGATATCTTAACCTTTCAAGTTACATGTACTCTAAACACGTATCTTAGAGGACACAAACTTTACAACACAACCTTTAAAAAGATCAGCTCTCAATGATGAATCAGCGTAACCAAAAAAACATACTGTAGAAAACAATGGAAAGAAAGTACAATCATAAATCAGTAGAAAGATTTCAGAACGAAAAACTCTAAAACAAGATTAACCCTAAAATTTGTACTTTTACAGTAACCTGTGTTAAGTATGAAGGAATATATTATCAGTTCCTTTTCTATATATAGTAACAAACCTCATTTCTAAGGTTATGAAGTTTATCTTTCCCTCAATTCTTCTCATAAATAAAAAATCTACATTTGGTGGTTTTCCAACGAAAGTTATAAATTTCTGGTGTCAGTAATGTGATGAGGGGTGGTGTCATTTTCTCTTTTTCCATTTTAGACGCCCTTGTATTATTTCACCTGTGGATATGCAAATATATTTCAAGCATTTGCATGACTGAGTAAGAACGGAGGGAAATTAACTGGTTAGAAAAAGCTGTCACTGTTTATTTCTTTAAATAAAAATCTTGAGACATCTACATCATGACACAAAGTGTTTATCAATGTTACATGAATGTTGAGCTTGTTGTCAACCAAAAGATACCTTACTATGTATGTATTATCATATACAGTTGTTTTTCGTGTAGTTTTTAATATATTAAAGAAACATGTAACTAGTGTGTGAGTGTCTAGTCTGTGAGTAAGGGGTAGTGTCTAGTCTAAGATGGGGGCCATGTAGTCTGTGAGTAAGGGGTGGGGTCTAGTCAGTGAGTAAGGAGTAGTGTCTAGTCTGTGATGGGGGCCATGTAGTTTGTGAGTAAGGGGTAGTGTCTAGTCTGTGATAGGGGTCATGTAGTCTGTGAGTAAGGGGTAGTGTCTAGTCTGTGATAGGGGCAATGTAGTCTGTGAGTAAGGGTTAGTGTCTAGTCTATTAGTAAGGGGTAGTGTGTAGTCTGTGAGTAAGGGGTAGTGTCTAGTCTGTGATGGGGGCCATGTAGTCTGTTAGTAAGGAGTAGTGTCTAGTCTATTAGTAAGGGGTAGTGTCTAGTCTGTGAGTAAGGGGTAGTGTCTAGTCTGTGAGTAAGGGGTAGTGTCTAGTCTGTGATGGGGGCCATGTAGTTTGTGAGTAAGAGGTAGTGTCTAGTCTGTGATAGGGGCCATGTAGTCTGTGAGTAAGGGGTAGTGTCTAGTCTGTGAGTAAGGGGAAGTGTCTAGTGTGTGATGGGACCATGTAGTCTGTGAGTAAGGGGAAGTGTCTAGTCTGTGAGTAAGGGGAAGTGTCTAGTCTGTGAGTAAGGTGTAGTGTCTAGTCTGTGATGGGGCCATGTAGTTTGTGAGTAAGGGGTAGTGTCTAGTCTGTGAGTAAGGGGTTGTGTCTAGTCTGTGATTGGGGCTATGTAGTCTGTGAGTAATGAGTAGTGTCTAGTCTGTGAGTAAGGGGTTGTGTCTAGTCTGTGATACGGGCCATGTAGTCTGTGATTGGGGTAGTGTCTAGTCTGTGAGTAAGGGGTTGTGTCTAGTCTGTGATGGGGCCATGTAGTCTGTGATTGGGGTAGTGTCTAGTCTGTTAGTAAGGGGTAGTGTCTAGTCTATTAGTAAGGGGTAGTGTCTAGTCTGTGAGTAAGGGGTAGTGTCTAGTCTGTGATGGGGGCCATGTAGTCTGTTAGTAAGGAGTAGTGTCAAGTCTATTAGTAAGGGGTAGTGTCTAGTCTGTGAGTAAGGGGTAGTTTCAAGTCTGTGAGTAAGGGGTAGTGTCTAGTCTTTAATTGAGGCCATGTAGTCTGTGAATAAGGGGTTGTGTCTAGTCTGTGAGTAAGGGAAAGTGTCTAGTCTGTGATTTGGGCCATGTAGTCTGTGAGTAAGGGGTAGTGTCTAGACTGTGATCGGGCCATACAGTCTGTGAGTAAGGGGTTGTGTCTAGTTTGTGATGGGGCCATGTAGTTTGTGAGTAAGGGGTAGTGTCTAGTCTGTGAGTAAGGGGTTGTGTCTAGTCTGTGATACGGGCCATGTAGTCTGTGATTGGGGTAGTGTCTAGTCTGTGAGTAAGGGGTTGTGTCTAGTCTGTGATGGGGGCCATGTAGTCTGTGATTGGGGTAGTGTCTAGTCTGTGAGTAAGGGGTAGTGTCTAGTCTGTGAGTAAGGGGTAGTGTCAAGTCTTTGATTAGGGCCATACAGTCTGTGAGTAAGGGGTAGTGTCTAGTCTGTGAGTAAGGAATTGTGTCTAGTCTGTGATTGGGACTATGTAGTCTGTGAGTAAGTGGTAGTGTCTAGTCTGTGAGTAAGGGGTAGTGTCTAGTGTGTGATGGGGCCATACAGTCTGTGAGTAAGGGGTAGTGTCTAGTCTGTGAGTAAAGGGTAGTGTCTAGTCTGTGAGTAAGGGGGTAGTGTCTAGTCTGTGAGTAAAGGGTAATGTCTAGTCTGTGATGGGGGCCATGTAGTCTGTGAGTAAGGGGCAGTGTATAGTGTGTGATGGGAGCCATGTAGTCTGTGAGTAAGGGGGTAGTGTCTAGTGTGTGATGGGGCCATACAGTCTGTGAGTAAGGGGTAGTGTCTAGTCTGTGAGTAAAGGGTAATGTCTAGTCTAAGATGGGGGCCATGTAGTCTGTGAGTAAGTGGTAGTGTCTAGTGTGTGAGTAAGGGGTAGTGTCTAGTCTGTGATAGGGGCCATGTAGTCTGTGAGTAAGGGGTAGTGTCTAGTCTGTGAGTAAGGGGAAGTGTCTAGTGTGTGATGGGACCATGTAGTCTGTGAGTAAGGGGAAGTGTCTAGTCTGTGAGTAAGGGGAAGTGTCTAGTCTGTGAGTAAGGTGTAGTGTCTAGTCTGTGATGGGGCCATGTAGTTTGTGAGTAAGGGGTAGTGTCTAGTCTGTGAGTAAGGGGTTGTGTCTAGTCTGTGATTGGGGCTATGTAGTCTGTGAGTAATGAGTAGTGTCTAGTCTGTGAGTAAGGGGTTGTGTCTAGTCTGTGATACGGGCCATGTAGTCTGTGATTGGGGTAGTGTCTAGTCTGTGAGTAAGGGGTTGTGTCTAGTCTGTGATTGGGCCATGTAGTCTGTGATTGGGGTAGTGTCTAGTCTGTGAGTAAGGGGTTGTGTCTAGTCTGTGATTGGGGCTATGTAGTCTGTGAGTAATGGGTAGTGTCTAGTCTGTGAGTAAGGGGTTGTGTCTAGTCTGTGATACGGGCCATGTAGTCTGTGATTGGGGTAGTGTCTAGTCTGTTAGTAAGGGGTAGTGTCTAGTCTGTGAGTAAGGGGTAGTTTCAAGTCTGTGAGTAAGGGGTAGTGTCTAGTCTTTAATTGAGGCCATGTAGTCTGTGAATAAGGGGTAGTGTCTAGTCTGTGAGTAAGGGAAAGTGTCTAGTCTGTGAGTAAGGGGGTAGTGTCTAGTCTGTGAGTAAGGGGTAGTGTCTAGTCTTTAATTGAGGCCATGTAGTCTGTGAGTAAGGGGTAGTGTCTAGTCTGTGAGTAAGGGAAAGTGTCTAGTCTGTGATTTGGGCCATGTAGTCTGTGAGTAAGGGGTAGTGTCTAGACTGTGATCGGGCCATACAGTCTGTGAGTAAGGGGTTGTGTCTAGTTTGTGATGGGGCCATGTAGTTTGTGAGTAAGGGGTAGTGTCTAGTCTGTGAGTAAGGGGTTGTGTCTAGTCTGTGATACGGGCCATGTAGTCTGTGATTGGGGTAGTGTCTAGTCTGTGAGTAAGGGGTTGTGTCTAGTCTGTGATGGGGGCCATGTAGTCTGTGATTGGGGTAGTGTCTAGTCTGTGAGTAAGGGGTAGTGTCTAGTCTGTGAGTAAGGGGTAGTGTCAAGTCTTTGATTAGGGCCATACAGTCTGTGAGTAAGGGGTAGTGTCTAGTCTGTGAGTAAGGAATTGTGTCTAGTCTGTGATTGGGACTATGTAGTCTGTGAGTAAGTGGTAGTGTCTAGTCTGTGAGTAAGGGGTAGTGTCTAGTGTGTGATGGGGCCATACAGTCTGTGAGTAAGGGGTAGTGTCTAGTCTGTGAGTAAAGGGTAGTGTCTAGTCTGTGAGTAAGGGGGTAGTGTCTAGTCTGTGAGTAAAGGGTAATGTCTAGTCTGTGATGGGGGCCATGTAGTCTGTGAGTAAGGGGCAGTGTATAGTGTGTGATGGGAGCCATGTAGTCTGTGAGTAAGGGGGTAGTGTCTAGTGTGTGATGGGGCCATACAGTCTGTGAGTAAGGGGTAGTGTCTAGTCTGTGAGTAAAGGGTAATGTCTAGTCTAAGATGGGGGCCATGTAGTCTGTGAGTAAGTGGTAGTGTCTAGTGTGTGAGTAAGGGGTAGTGTCTAGTCTGTGATGGGAGCCATGTAGTCTGTGAGTAAGGGGTAGTGTCTAGTGAGTGATGGAGCCATGTAGTTTGTGAGTAAGGGGTAGTGTCTAGTCTAAGATGGGGTCCATGTAGTCTGTGAGTAAGGAGTAGTGTCAAGTCTATTAGTAAGGGGTAGTGTCTAGTCTGTGAGTAAGGGGTAGTGTCTAGTCTGTGAGTAAGGGGTAGTTTCAAGTCTGTGAGTAAGGGGTAGTGTCTAGTCTTTAATTGAGGCCATGTAGTCTGTGAATAAGGGGTTGTGTCTAGTCTGTGAGTAAGGGAAAGTGTCTAGTCTGTGATTTGGGCCATGTAGTCTGTGAGTAAGGGGTAGTGTCTAGTCTGTGATCGGGCCATGTAGTCTGTGAGTAAGGGGTAGTGTCTAGACTGTGATCGGGCCATACAGTCTGTGAGTAAGGGGTAGTGTCTAGTCTGTGAGTAAGGGGTTGTGTCTAGTTTGTGATGGGGCCATGTAGTTTGTGAGTAAGGGGTAGTGTCTAGTCTGTGAGTAAGGGAAAGTGTCTAGTCTGTGATTTGGGCCATGTAGTCTGTGAGTAAGGGGTAGTGTCTAGACTGTGATCGGGCCATACAGTCTGTGAGTAAGGGGTAGTGTCTAGTCTGTGAGTAAGGGGTTGTGTCTAGTTTGTGATGGGGCCATGTAGTTTGTGAGTAAGGGGTAGTGTCTAGTCTGTGAGTAAGGGGTTGTGTCTAGTCTGTGATACGGGCCATGTAGTCTGTGATTGGGGTAGTGTCTAGTCTGTGAGTAAGGGGTTGTGTCTAGTCTGTGATTGGGGCTATGTAGTCTGTGAGTAATGGGTAGTGTCTAGTCTGTGAGTAAGGGGTTGTGTCTAGTCTGTGATACGGGCCATGTAGTCTGTGATTGGGGTAGTGTCTAGTCTGTGAGTAAGGGGTTGTGTCTAGTCTGTGATGGGGGCCATGTAGTCTGTGATTGGGGTAGTGTCTAGTCTGTGAGTAAGGGGTAGTGTCTAGTCTGTGAGTAAGGGGTAGTGTCAAGTCTTTGATTAGGGCCATACAGTCTGTGAGTAAGGGGTAGTGTCTAGTCTGTGAGTAAGGAATTGTGTCTAGTCTGTGATTGGGACTATGTAGTCTGTGAGTAAGTGGTAGTGTCTAGTCTGTGAGTAAGGGGTAGTGTCTAGTGTGTGATGGGGCCATACAGTCTGTGAGTAAGGGGTAGTGTCTAGTCTGTGAGTAAAGGGTAGTGTCTAGTCTGTGAGTAAGGGGGTAGTGTCTAGTCTGTGAGTAAAGGGTAATGTCTAGTCTGTGATGGGGGCCATGTAGTCTGTGAGTAAGGGGCAGTGTATAGTGTGTGATGGGAGCCATGTAGTCTGTGAGTAAGGGGGTAGTGTCTAGTGTGTGATGGGGCCATACAGTCTGTGAGTAAGGGGTAGTGTCTAGTCTGTGAGTAAAGGGTAATGTCTAGTCTAAGATGGGGGCCATGTAGTCTGTGAGTAAGTGGTAGTGTCTAGTGTGTGAGTAAGGGGTAGTGTCTAGTCTGTGATGGGAGCCATGTAGTCTGTGAGTAAGGGGTAGTGTCTAGTGAGTGATGGAGCCATGTAGTTTGTGAGTAAGGGGTAGTGTCTAGTCTAAGATGGGGGCCATGTAGTCTGTGAGTAAGGGGTAGTGTCTAGTGTATGATGGGGGCCATGTAGTCTGTGAGTAAAGGGTAGTGTATAGTCTGTGAGTAAGGGGTAGTGTCTAGACTGTGATGGGGGCCATGTACCCGAGTAACCTACACCTGTCATTTCACAGGTGAAAATGCACTGTATCACCTGTACGTTACACCTAATTAGTGTCAACATCAACATCAGCCAGGTGAAAAATCTATGTATTATATACAATGATATCTGTGCATGCCTATAGGGACATTTGCAGTGGATTTGCCTTTTAACATAAGATTTACTCGTTCGTGACACTGATCTAAGGGAGATAAGCCTGGGAGTTATACATCATTATTACACAGCCTGGAGTAAATCGAGTATAATTAACATAGACTGTATCTGATGTTCAACAAAATTGTTTATTTATGTATGAGATGCATATTCATGGTATGTACATTTCTTGTTTGAGTTGGTATGTCAGATAATTGGGTGGCGTAGTGTTAACACACTAGCCTTTCAACTAGAGGTACCGTAACTGGAGTTGGATACCTTTTCCAGACATGAAAAGGTACACATACACCCATATCTGGCAGGAGTGTGTGGTTATGCAATCTCTTACAGTTGTTGATTTTAGTCCTACCTGATAATATAATTATTTCTGACAAAGAATCAAGAGGCAATGCAATCAAGAGACAATAGACAAGTTTGTAGACTGAAAGAGAATAAATAAGAAATACAGATTAATTAAGGGAGGAAAGCTGAATCCATTTACAGGCTCAGGACATCATTTTCAGTGAAACACTTAAATGGTTTCAGAAGTATGAATTTTACGGACACAGCAAGTACACTGTTACAATTCAGTAGAAAATGAGTCAAAATTCAATTTAATTGAAAATTTTAATTCAATTCAAAATTTGAAATTTTATTCAATTGGTGTAAATGTTATTGTATATTATTACAATTCAGTAAAAAAAATAGTCAAAATTCAATTTAATTGAAATCTTAATTCAATTCAAAATTTGAAATTCAATTCAATTGGTGTGAATGTTATTGAATATATAATATTAATACAAGCTGAATGAAGGCCTGTCTTCCTCAGTTCTAATGACTGATCAATAAATAAACATGTCTGAAGCATGACCTTTGTATTGGACGGTAACATATGATCTTTGTATTGGACGGTAACATATGATCTTTGTATTGGACGGTAACGTATGATATTTGTATTGGACGGTAACGTATGATCTTTGTATTGGACGGTAACGTATGATATTTGTATTGGACGGTAACATATGATATTTGTATTGGACGGTAACATATGATATTTGTATTGGACGGTAACATATGATATTTGTATTGGACGGTAACATATGATCTTTGTATTGGACGGTAACATATGATATTTGTATTGGACGGTAACATATGATATTTGTATTGGACGGTAACATATGATCTTTGTATTGGACGGTAACATATGATCTTTGTATTGGACGGTAACATATGATATTTGTATTGGACGGTAACATATGATATTTGTATTGGACGGTAACATATGATCTTTGTATTGGACGGTAACATATGATATTTGTATTGGACGGTAACATATGATCTTTGTATTGGACGGTAACATATGATATTTGTATTGGACGGTAACATATGATCTTTGTATTGGACGGTAACATATGATATTTGTATTGGACGGTAACATATGATATTTGTATTGGACGGTAACATATGATATTTGTATTGGACGGTAACATATGATATTTGTATTGGACGGTAACATATGATATTTGTATTGGACGGTAACATATGATATTTGTATTGGACGGTAACATATGATCTTTGTATTGGACGGTAACATATGATATTTGTATTGGACGGTAACATATGATCTTTGTATTGGACGGTAACATATGATATTTGTATTGGACGGTAACATATGATACTTGTATTGGACGGTAACATATGATCTTTGTATTGGACGGTAACATATGATATTTGTATTGGACGTATTGGACGGTAACATATGATCTTTGTATTGGACGGTAACATATGATACTTGTATTGGACGGTAACATATGATATTTGTATTGGACGGTAACATATGATATTTGTAAAATTTGTGAGATCACTTCAAATTGGGTTAAAGATAACTTGGACCCAGTCGAGTGTATATATAAAAAATATACTTTAATGTGGAGTATATGTTGATAAAAAATCTCCAGTATTACCTGGGATAGGAAGTATAGCTATTTCTCTAATGGGTACATTAAATTCAATCTTCAAATATGTTACTCTTAAATGGAAATTGAATCCGAAAGATCAAACACATCTACTTTTAAACTGAAGAGGTCTATCGTTAAGTGAGAAAATTAAAACAGATTTTATGTTAAGTGCCAAAAATTGATTTCAATTTGATATACTGTTTAAAGAAATTAGGTCACTGAGTTCTGAATGAAGTTTACAGTACATTGACCTTTGACCCAAATAGCTGGAAATAGTATGTTCATTACCAAACTGATTTCCATTGATAAAAAGCCATTCATCAATATTTTACCATATACATATATAAATGTGTAAAAAGACTTTTTACTCATTCTTGTTAAAATGGCTGATACATTTCCTTTCTATTGCACAATTTTTATTCTGCTTAGAGAACACAAACCATAAAATTTATAAATGTGATAAAACTTTGTGATTTGTTGTTTTATATTTTGCAATTACAGATGTCATACATTCTATATGTCCTACAATGGATGCACAATCTGCCTACTATATATAGGTCTGAACTATCAATAAGCTATATTAGGATTTATATAATTAAGCACATCTCAACTACGTTCTTTCAGCAGTTAATTATATTAAAATTTAATTATAAGCAGTAAACCAAATCACAACTCATAACCATATTGACAATACTGTATTTGACTCAATAACCACACTGTCCACTTACAAAAATACAACAGGGAAGTGTTTAATAAAAGCATGTAGAGGGAAAAGATTCCACGTGAAATCTGGGTGGAAAAAGTAGCGAAACAATCCAGAGACTTTGGTTAAAATATTGAAGAGTATAATGGCCGATCACTGAGGTAGGGAACTTATATGTACAGTACAACTTCCGAAAACCAAACCTTCTAAAAACCGAACACCTCTGAATACCGAACGAATTGTCATTGTACAGAATTGGTCCTTCTTTATTATTACAGTATCAAAAAACTTCCAAATGCCAATCCCTCTGAATTCCGAACACCGGACCGATTTTGTGTCTGGTTCCTGTTAAAATATACCAAAATTTACTTCTGAAAACCGGCCTTACCTGAGCGATAATGACACGAGGTCAGGCCAGTCAATCGTGAAACAACACCTGTGACGGGTATTGTGTGAAGCCTTATTGTCTCGGGACCTAGTATACATGTAGGTGATTTGTACAGGTATCCAATATATACCCCAAGGGGGCATTATGATGGTAGGCCTAGTGTATAATCAGCACGACAATTATGAAACAATGCCACACTTCATTGAAGCGCGACGGTTTGTTTATCTTCTCAATGCAAGTAGAGCTAGAAGCCCGATCGCGAGGTTCGTGCCTAATTCAAATTAGGCCCAAAGGGGGTTGTTTTTGCATGGTTGTAAATGAAGCCTGTGATGTTTTTTTTTTAGACAATACCGATGTCGGAAATACGACCAGTATCAACTGATCAATTGTAATTAATATTGAAACAAAAAATCTTCTCACCCTTTCATATTATTCGATGTGTAAAATATTCCGTATCGGCCCCATCCACATGAAGAAGCTTCACCGGATGTAACAAAATGTAGGTCGATCGTAAAGTGCAGTTGTACATGTAAAAAAACTGTTTAATTCTACAGTTATACTTATTTGTCTTTCTTATATAATCTGCAGTATATATATTGATTAGCTTTCATAATATTCATATTATTCAGACAAACCAAATTGTCTAAGTACGTACGTGCCGGTTACATTCTGTGCCGGTTACATTCTAATAAAACATTGCCCTGACCAATTATATCCGGAATTCGACCGGTCATTTTTCGATGAACTTCTCCTAACCGAACCCTCTGTAAACTGAACAAATATCCCTGGCCCATGCATGTTCGGTTTATAGAGGTTCCACTTTATTGCTTTGCACACCCATCCTCTTTTCCTGAATTTTTCTCTTTTTTTTTCTTTTTTTTTTTGTTTGTTTTTTTTTGGGGGGGGGGGGGGGGAGCCTACTGCATAGTGTCCTCCTTTTTAGACCCCCACCAACCCAACATCAACATGCCTGAGTCACATGACATATGAATTGATACATGTATTGACAGTCAGAATTATATAGACATGATTAGAAGTTTGTGTCATTATGGCCACATGGTAGGATTAGCTCAATTTTAATCGCTCTTACTTTGATACCTATATATATATATACATTGTGTATGTGTACCTATAATATCAACACTTCAACAGTGTGGATTAACACCTTCTCTCACTGCGGTGGGCGCTTTGACATTTAACAAAAAAATACTAATGATATAAAATAACAGGATTGTTAGTAAATATTAATCTTGTTGTGGTTAGATTTGTTTTAAATTGTATACATATATACTGTATATTTAAAGTAAAATAAAATGATAATTACATAATATAGAACAATGTAGAAC
The DNA here is from genome assembly GCF_902652985.1 of Pecten maximus. Lineage (NCBI taxonomy): Eukaryota > Metazoa > Mollusca > Bivalvia > Pectinida > Pectinidae > Pecten > Pecten maximus. The sequence continues at coordinate 20,197,000 of NC_047022.1, read as the reverse complement.
TTAAAGAACATTAACTTTGAGGATAATGCTATAGACGTGGGTGGGTGACAATTAGTGTCCAAGTAGCTCAGACCAATGAGTATTTCTTAAAGTAATTTATCGACTGGAGGCCTAGACGGTAATGGTATTTCACATGTTTTAATTCAGATAAATTAAAGTGTCATATTGTTAAAGTACCCAGTAGATGACATTGACTCAGTTGAAGGTCACAAGGCTCATTGTCTTTGATAGGAAATATTCAATTCCTTCTTTTATTAAACCATTAAAGTTTAGCGTATTTATAGATTTGCATACTTGTGTGATAAATATCATCTATTGTCTAGATAAGATGAAGTTTGTAATAGTTTACCTAATTGAAGTAATATGTTTGTTTTTGTTGCGTTAGTTTGCCCCCTGAACAGTCAGGGTAATTGTGATGTTGAATCACCTTGTAGTAGCTGGTGGCTACCTCACTGAACATCATATAGGAGGTTCTGCCCCAATGCTATATCCAGAGCTAGTGGGGTAAAATGTCTCGCCCATCAAAACATCCATAACAGAAAACAGTCCATGTCTTTGTCTTGCCTTGCTGTAGAATACAATTCTCCCCGATTTGGATCCAACCACACACCTCAGATTTTCACCTGATATCCATTATCCCTGATGTTTTGCAGACTGAGATATCACAGCTTGATTATTAGAGAAAGTGATCATTACAATGAGTCTAGTTAGTGGAAACAGATGTGGTGTACAGGTGTCCCTAATCAGAATGTTACCTCACCTGACACAGGTGTACAAAGCTTCGTTAATGCATCACGCAACTTAAATGTCACAACTATACCTACCTTGTAGTCAATCTAAAAATAGCTTCCACCTCTCTAAAACCTTGGTCAGCACTTCTATTATCTAGGTCAAACAGCATCAAACAATACCTTTTTTTTCCTAAATAAGATAATCAGATTTTATTATTTTTGTTTGATGTATAAATGTTAAGTCCAATGCTGTTGATGGGGAAGGTAAACATTATTGAAAATTATATATCTTTCAATAATTCAAGACAAACTAAAGGATAAAGGATTAACAGAATCCTTCATATATTTTATTTAAATTTTACCTTTAAGTTCTTTTTATGGACGTTATGAGTTCTTGCATGCACACATCAATGATGGCCCGTATTTTCCTTATTTTTTTTTTTTTTTTTGTATTGAACATCTATGCTGTGCTTTCAAATTACAGAATTATTTATTTTGACACATTTTTATATTTGGCTTAATTCTATTCACACACCTCCATTTTGAACAATTTAAGCTTCTGGCGGGATATATGATGCATGTTCCATGATTAATGTATTTTTAGTTCTGACTAAATAGAATCTGAAAGTTTGCAATGACAAAAAATCACTTTTTCAGTTGAATTATCAGGCCATGTTGTGTTACTGTCATCTGTCCTATATACAAAAGACTTATCTCCACTTTTTCATGCGTAAGAGGAGGAGAATGAAATTTGCCTGATGAAAAGATAATAGGAACTCTTCTGTCAGGAAAAGGTTAGTCAAGGTGTGCTCTCTAGTGCGTATGTCATGTAAATGTTCTCGAATTGTGATAACTTTTAAAACATACTGATAACATTAATATCAAGTGTTCAATGTGTACATTCTTTTAACTACTTGTCACATTATAAAAACTGAATTATTTTATACTTTCCAACTATCTCTATGCATATAAACATAAACTGGATACTTGTGTAAACCGGCCAAATACTTGGACCCAGTGATGTCCAATTTAGACAGGTTATACTCTACTTTCTATATATTTTCCGATTTGGTATTCCCATGCAGAGATTGAGCCTCAGAAAAGAACATTAATATTGCGCCACTCAACGTTTAAATTCTGTACAAGTTTAATTTCAAGAAGTAAAAAAATCTAACTGATAAATCAGGTAGTCTCAATGCTTGATTAAGGAGGGTTAACAAACATTGTATTTTCTTTTTCGAAATATCTTGATTAAAAATTTAGAAAAGAAGTAATGATTTCCCCTAAAACAGAATCCTACCACCAGTCTAGAGTGAAAATCACACCGTCTGGGCTAGTGGTAAGGTGGCCATACCTAACCCACTATAACAAGTCATAAAAAATAATTAAGCAAAAGGTGAAATGTCACATGAAACAAAGATTGAAAAATAATCTGAAACATCAAACGTTAAAATGCTCTCTTGAGACAATTATTCTAGTAAATTTACAGGATATTTACGTATTCAGTAGCCCCATTAATGATAACAATAAACGGATTTACTTGCTGTTTACCTTTTGTCTTCAAACTTTTCCAAGGTGGCATTTTATTTTCAGTTAAGGGTCAGTGGGGCATTTTTAAGTCATGATTAAACCAGAGGTATATTAAATGTATTGTTAGCACAGGTAAAAAAACTGGTTAGTGAAAGATCAGGTGTACATACTCGTCCAACGTCATTCATGTAATCGTAAATAAGTACTCAGATTGTGCAAGGGCAGGCAGGTTATGTGCAGAAATGTCACTGGTGATGACTGTTAGATGGCCGTTGACATATGTGCTACCTGGAGCTAAGGTTTTGAAGTAGGTGACGGGTAATTAGCTAAGCTCTGGATTAATGTCATGATAAGCCTGAGGGGGGGTCTAGCCAAGAATGTAATTGACTGAAGCACTTTAATCGACTTGCATGGAACATGGCGACAGAACTACCACAGTACTACAGAAACTGGGTAAATATTACTATATACAATGTAGTTACAAAGTGAAAACCTCTCAACAAAAATATGCCTGGGCATCTGTTTTGTACAGGTTAATAGTTTTTGGTAATTATGTTATACAAAGGGACGGTAGCTGGATACAGGGACTGGTTGCTGGTAAAAAAAACAAATTCTCCTTTTTTCTTTTGAAAAATTTCTGCTAGTCCTCCAGTTTTCACATTATTTCAATGTCTGTATGAGGGTCTGTTGCAGTTTGTCGATGGAAATAAAATGTTTATGATATCTTATAGATCAGAATTTATTTCATTTACACGATTATAGGGCCATTTTTAGATTATGTCAGTTTACACAGCTATTTGATGAAATAATTTATGTAGGATGTGTGTCAGATAAGACAGGTTTGATAATATATAGTAAACATGTTTGTCAGGAGATTGGCCGGATTATGCAGGTTTTATAATTTACACATGGTATATATTATTTGTCAGAATATGCAGGTTGATGAAGTATACATATATGTGTCAGATAAGGCAGGTTTATAAACTACATATTGTACTGAGTGATTCTGTCAGATTATACAGGTTTTTTGCCATCGGTGTGTCAGATAAGACAGGATTTATTATTGTATGCAACAAATCATTTTCTGTCAAGATGACGTGCTACTTATCAAGGATGCAGAAAAAAAACATGTGTAAATCTAATTTCAAACCCAGCTGTTCAGATCTGTGGATCTGAGGTTCTGATGCCATTTTGTGAGTTTTAAGGGGACACTTTTTTGGGACTAACTGATTGATTCTGACTTAATTTCTCGTAATCCTCCGACTGACTGATGTGCTGAATTCACAATATGCTCAATTAGACAGACAAGTGATATTATGAATAGATTAAAGGGTATCTAATTGTCTCTAAATTAACTTTAATTGTATGTCTGTTTCATTTGAAATATTATGATTTGAAATGAATTTGAATTGCACAAGGCTAAACCATACCCTGCCTATTTGGAAGGAAGACCTCTAGTTTTGGATTCAAAATTCAGACATGTATTATTAAAACTTTTGTAATCAATAAAAAGATATTTTTGTTGTGAAATCTTATTTGTTTAGACAAAATTTATAAATCCACTTTAAAAAACTGTCACCAAGGAACTTGATGAAAATGTGTTATAAATCTTATGAATGGAGAGTTGCTGAGTCAAACAGGGGAGGAAGAGTTATGTCCCCTTAACTATTTTGGGAACATAGAAATTTAGTGAAACATTTATAGACTTATTCTATTTACCAGTATGTGAAAAATTTCAGATTAACATTGACACTTAATTTTCATTGTTTTCTTTCACTTAGAATTGTTTTATAAAAAAGAAAATTAGAGGAATTTTAGAGTTGTTTTTTTCAGTAAAACTTAATTACAAAACCAATTGTAATTTTTTCAATGAAATTTCATTTTTTTTTAAATTGTTACTTTTACAATCTATCGAAAAATTAACAGCTATGTATCTTCAAACTATAGTGAATATCTTAAACTGTCACAGTTAATACTGATAACAGATTACACTCCATGTCTGATAAGTGAGATATAATCCTCTTTCAATATTATACCTCGAGTGTTAGCCAATTATTTGATTCCGAACACGACCTTCAGAAATAAGATTGCACAGCTGGAGAAATTTGATCGTAACAATGTGCCCAGATAGGCTCAGTGGGAATATCTCACAATATTGATCCTTGTAATGTGGAATTCCCCTAGTGCTAAAAAATGTCGGCAAATCAATAGTGATTACCCTATCGTAGTTGTAAACTGGGCCAGCAATCAATAGTTGAGGCTCTCCAACATCTGCCTGCACATCTTTCTTACATTTCTAGAGGCGTACTATGAATAGTTGAGTTAAATTGAAAGAAAGAGATTTTCTGTTCATTTGAAAAATGCTTACTTCGTGTATAAACTGAAAAATTGTCTCAATTTTTAAATGATTTGTTGTCTTTCCTCTGAGTTTTATTAATTTTTTCTTAAGTAAAGAATTTTCAATTCCCAACTAAAAAATTTTCATAGGAGAGCAATATTGAATTTAATGAAAATATCTTCATTAAGAAACTTATATTGCTTTCCTAAGTTCGCTAATCTTAATTTTACAAAAAATTGTATACCGGTATTAACATTGAAAATGAATTAATTCAATTTCTTTTTTTTTTTTTTTTTTTAAATGAGAAAATATTTGTTTAAGAATATTATTGGTGTCATATTAAGTTAATGATGTTTTAACATAACTCTCTTCCAAATAAATCTTTGAACAATGGATACAAAATCATGTGTGATGCTATATACTCCCTCACGCTATGGTTCAGCGACCATGGACCACTCACTCCCGACTCTGGATGACTGATCATGCTCTCGGTGTAACAGTGTACCACACATGAAGTTATTTGTTTAATGCCTTGGCTCCGCAAATGCTAGCCGCAGCAAATATATCGGAAAAGATCAATACTCAGCCATGATAGAATAAACGAAGGTTGTCGATTTCAGAGCCTGCTTTAGTGTTATGGCAGTGTGCTTTTGTTGTGTGTGAGTTCGCCTTGGCTTGCTGCCTGAGTCCGTATTTCTAAGGTGTGAACCCTAAAGAGTTTCTTATTGGTGTGATGTTTACTCCAGAAATTGTAAGTATATCTGTCAAGATTGGACAAGTGTTTCCATAGAAACGGTGCAGTTTTGTCTGCCATTAATTTGCACTGCAGTATTTTTTCTGTCGCACTGTTTGAATGAAATAAGCTGGTATTTGGTAGCCAATACTTTATATGCGGTGGTATTTTGTAGAAACGGTTTTGTCAGCTGATACATTATGATGGCTTTATATGGCTCAGTGTGAGGATCTCTGTAATAGATCCAGAACAAATGATACTTTATAAGGCCGTTACATTTGAACACGAGGAGTTTATGGTTTATACAGAGCTTCAAGGCAGTAAGTGATGTCAGACTCTATGAGCCAAAATTACCAGGGCTTATTAACTGTATCATAGTGTGATTTGATATAAGATAGAAAATTGAATAATATTAACATATAGCTTTAGAAAATTGAATAATATTAACATATAGCTTTTCTATTACTGTATATATAGCAATAAACAAAGCCAAAGGCACCCTAGGTGGAGGGGAAGGATGGAAATTAAACACATGATTTGAAGTCGAATGTTGGTCTTATTACAGGACAATGAAATCGCATTTGTGGAAATTATGCTGAATCATTATAGATATTGAAGGAGTTTAATTCTGACATGGGCTTATTGTAGGATAAATACAATATTGGTATGACTTGATGAATGATAATCAGTTGATGTGAAAAGCGTTGCATATATATATACTCTGTCCGCCATCAGCCCCAACCTCCGACCCACATACGCTGTCCGCCATTGCGCCCAACCTCCGACCTATATATGCTCTCAGCCATCACACCCAACCTCCGACCCACATTGCTGTCAGCCATCACCCCCAACCTCCAACCCCACATAAGCTGTCTGCCATCACCCCCAACCTCCGACCCCACATAAGCTGTCAGCCATCACCCCCAACCTCCGACCCCACATACGCTGCAGCCATCACCCCCAACCTCCGACCCCACATAAGCTGTCTGCCATCACCCCCAACCTCCGACCCCACATAAGCTGTCAGCCATCACTCCCAACCTCCGACCCCACATAAGCTGTCTGCCATCGCCCCAAACCTCCGACCCCACATAAGCTGTCTGCCATCGCCCCCAACCTCCGACCCCACATAGCTGTCTGCCATCACCCCCAACCTCCGACCTACATACTCTTGTCAGCCATCACCTCCAACCTCCGACCTACATACTCTTGTCAGCCATCACCTCCAACCTCCGACCCCACATAAGCTGTCAGCCATCACACCCAACCTCCGACCCACATACGCTGTCAGCCATCACACCCAACCTCCGACCTCAACCTATGTATAATACTACAATTATACAAGACAAAGAATAATCTCATTACATTCAGTACTATGGTGTTACAGCAAAGCTGATGCTCTGCCATATAAATGTTGTTTTAATGAAATGTTTTGTTTTTGTGTGCCTTATAATCTATTGATAAATCATCCTAACAGATGAAGTTCTGAGGTTTATAAAGGTTTCTGATTCACACATGATGAAGTTTGTGTTTCTCAGAAAGCTGAGATTATGGACTAGTCTATGCTATTGTGATTGTGTCTTCTCACAAGACCCTTTACTCCAACTTTTCATATATGTTGTTCCATGGGGTAGCTACCAACTACTACAAGGATACCTTACCATGAAATAACCCTGGTTGTTCATAGAGTGTCAAGTTCTTTGTAGAATTTGGGGAAAATTGTCATATTCCAGGTTGATGTTAAGAGAGATAAGCGAATCACAACTTAATAACTTAAATTGAGAAATTAACTAAACTAGTTATTTCTTACATGGGCATGTTTTACAAAAAAAAAAAACATAAAGTAGTAAACTGCTAAGTAACCCATTTAAATGGTGCAAGTCATTCTAAGTATGACGTCACTATGATATGGGGTCGATGAGTACATTTCTGATTGTCCCAATTTTCTTAAAATTGAAGTAATTATTTTCAAATTATAGGAATTTAAAAATTTCATTAAGAAAAGAAATTTTGTGATTTTCACATCAACAACCAAGTAAGTTTCAATCAAATGGCAGAACTTTTTTTTTAACTTTTATGCTCCTGAATATTAAATATTAGCATTTTGCCATGTGTTCGTGAAAAATATACCCACAATATCTTTTATTAAGAAAGAAACCATTAAATAGAGATTTGATCACAATCGCTCTAATAAAAAAATATTTTCATGAAAAGATAGCGTTTCTGATATGAATATTATTTTGTCCAAGTGTGTCAAAAGTTAAAATGTGCATGATGATTAATAGCTCTACCTGAGAATTGATGTTGCTTATAATTCTCACGTTTTCTTGAACAAATATTTATATAAAAAACATTATTGCCTATTCTATTTTTTATCCCTATTTATAAAAATGGTTTAATCCAGCTCCATTGATGGAGCAGCCCATTACATCATTTCAGGGGTGAATAGGTGCAAACAATATAGCAGGCATTTTTTTCACAATGCTTAGATACAAATGTTCATTCTTTTTTTTTCAATTGTGTATTTGATAAATGATATTGATCACAAGTTGTACAATACACTTTTGTTTGAGGGTAGTTTTATCAACATAAATTGTTAAACACAAAACAGTGCTTCAAATCAATACATCCCTTATCTTAAATGTTAGACATTTTCTGCATGGAATTCAATTTCCTCTCTCTTGAGTTTAAACAATTGGATAACATGTGCCTTTTAGGGAAAAATCAATAGTTTTATGATTCAGAAATTTAAGATTAGTTATAAAGTGCAAATTTATGAATTAAGAGGGAGAAAAAATTTGTATCGCGTGTAATAGTTGTTCTCAGTTTCTTTATGACTAAGTACACATTAGAAAGATGAGTTACAAAGTTGTATCAAGCAGAGATAATTGTGGGTTTTATTCGGTTGATTAAGATATCTCAATTTGAACGATCAATGATTGGTGTTACTTACTGTAGAAGAAACCAGAGCTTCATTTCTATGAAAATTTCAATAAGTCATATCAGTCTCAAAAGACCAACGTGAAAGGAAATCAAATAAATAAGTGGTCTTTATATGCAGGTTAATTCCCATTATCAGGTGGTCTCATCACACAGGTAGTTATGCACAAAATCAACAGACTTCGTTCATCGAAAATGTTTTTGATATCTGGTACTTTACAGTTTCGGTTTGTTATATAGTTGATCAATAAAGACAGGCGGTCACTATAGACAGGTAATTGTTTTAGACACATGGTCCTTGTGGTCAGACTTTTATTGACAGGTGGTTCTTATAAACACAAGGTCCTTATAAAGAGGTTGTCATAGACTTAATTAAGGTTTGGCTCTTTGCTAGTTTATCGCCCTTTAAACAGCAAGGGTCGTTTTGAGGTGGGATTTCCTTGTAGTAGTTGGTGACTACCTCACTGAACAAAATATGGGAGGAACCATAGATGGGCAGTCTGTACTAGTGAGCACATTGTCCTTTCTTATTAACCAGCTGAACATAGAAGACAATCTTCATAGACACTAGACATTATAGATATAGGCCGATGATCGTTATAGACAGGTTGAAGAGACAATAACCCCATATGTTAACTGGAGATTGCCAGCCCTAGATTTACTTATTAGTTCTATTATTCATGGAGTGGATGTCAGAATATATTTGCCTTTAAGGTTAATGCAATTTGTCTTGCAGTCTCTCTAGTTGCCATGGTTAAATGTCAATTAAAGGAACCAATCAGCATACAGATTGTAATTTGCTGCCCAAGCTGAAAGGTGGGATAAATGACCATGCAGTTGGCTCAGAATTAAGCTTATTCACCTCACTATTGAGATATATAGAGGGAATGGATTTTGTGGTAGAGATGTTTATAGTGTTTATAGCAGCTCTAAGGAAGAAAACTGATGGAGGGATGATGTAGGGAGATTGATGGAGAGATGGTGAGGGAAAGTGGTTGAGGATGGGATGATGAGGGAAAGAGGTGGAGGAGGGATGATGAGGGAAAGAGGTTGAGGGTAGGATGATGAGGAAAAGAGGTGGAGAAGGGATGATGAGGGAAAGAGGTGGAGGAGGGATGATGAGGGAAAGAGGTGGAGGAGGGATGATGAGGGAAAGAGGTGGAGAAGGGATGATGAGGGAAAGGTTGATGGAGAGATGATGAGGGAAAGAGGTTGAGGATGGGATGATGAGGGAAAGTGGTTGAGAGAGGAATGGTGAGGGAAAAGGGTGGAGGAGGGATGATGAGGGAAAGGTTGAAGGTGGGATGATGAGGTAAAGTGGTTGAGAGAGGATCAAATGACGAGGGAAAGTGTGGAGGAGGGATGATGAGGGAAAGGTTGGAGGTGGGATGATGAGGGAAAGTGGTTGAGAGAGGGATGATGAGGGAATGAAGTTGAGAAAAGGATGATGCGTGAAAGGTTGAGCGAGGGATCATATGGAAATGGGTTAGGCGAGGGAATCGGAGGAAGAGTTGAGGGAGAGAATGAGGAACGAGGTTGAGGGAGCAGAGATATGAGGAAAGAGGTTGAGGAGAGATTATGAGGGAAAGAGGTTGAGGGAGAGATTATGAGGGAAAGAGGTTGAGGATATGAGGTAGATTCAGAGAAGGTTTTGTGTTAAATACAAACATATCTATGGTCTTGCATATACAGGGTTCTAGTGATCTGATTTAGACAGATTTCTTGTTGACCAGTGTCCAATTTAGAGAGTAAATTATGTAAATAGCTGTTTAGAATTTTTTCCTCATTTAAAATAACTGGATTTTTTATTACCTCTATTTTGTATCTATATATAGGTTTTTCCTGTAAAGACACATACATTTTTTTAAACATACTCTTAGCTGCCAAGTTGTTAGGCGATACTTAAAGCCTGACAGGGAATGCTCAATTACAGGGCGATTTGTACCCATGGCTGATTTCTAGTATTTCGGTAAACGACAAAAAACAACAATAAACATTAGGCGTTGTTCACTTCAGCAGTAATGACACTTATCCATCTTTCAAATGGGGGTACTTCACAACAATTTATTTCTCCATTTTGATGTTTTTAATGGTTATGGGTCATTACGTTGAGACCAGCCCGTGGTTTGATTATGGACTGTGATACATCCAAGGTATGGAAAAATATCTACCTGTGTGTTTTTCACCTGTACAGAGATAGACATATGTCAACTACTGTTATATCTTAGTTGAACATACAAGACATCACAAAAGTATTTATCTGTATTCATAGTAGGTACATTTCAATATATGAAAACAGTCTAATTATCACGCTTGCCTTTTAAATTTCACAGAATCTACTTTGGGGAGGCTAATATAAATCTTAATTTTTTTCAATCCTCAGATAAGGAGTACCTGAAATCTATTAAGTATTTTTTTTTCTGGATAATTCATACTGAATTTATCTCTTTCCAAGATAGGGAGGTTGGAAAGTATGAGTAATATATAGAATTATAGAATTTTAGATCGAGTTGGATATAGATATACATTTTAATGATGTTAGAAAAATGCCCAGGGTATGATTGTATACCTCCGGGGCTGGATGGTACAACATGACTCACAAATAGAGTTGTGTATAGTTATTGGTTGTGTTTTACATAATGATAATGCCTTAGACATCTATCTCTTTTCTGCTTAGATATGAGTTGCATACATTCCTATCCTCCATATTTACAATGGAGACTCCCGATATATGACCCTAATTTTAGACAGAACAGCTGTTCAATGAAGCCTTTTTACAGCTCAAAATTTAAAAAATCAAATTGATGCAAAAGGGTCGAGCAGTTTCAGATAAATAGTTTTAAGTTTGTCTAAAGGAGATCTGTGAATGTACTTTTCTTAAGGCTTGAAAAATTGAACATGCACATTTTTTCAGTGGAAATTTAGAATGGAGTTGACCTAATTAACTCCATATTCTGTTAGTGCTGTTGACTATATATTAAGGCTCAAGTCTTCAAGAGTTATGTCCCTTAATTGACTGATGTTGCCTTAATTAGGACTTGGATAGAACCTACCGACAGAGACTAGGAAAAAAGTAAAGACTAGTTTTCTGACAAATTTTCCTGAATTTTTTTTACTGAAATAACTTCATCCTTAAACTCTTTTGACATTGTGTGTTCATATAATTTGTCATTTGTACCATTAGAAATAGGAAGGAGTAGTGAAAAATACCCTTTCAGCGGTCTAGGTCTTCGGACGAGCAACCTCTCACTTTCCGAGGGGACATCCTACCACACGGCTGAAGGGAAATCCCCGCTAGTCTGAGTTAGTAAGGTGACCTTATACTCTCTACATCCTACCACACGGCTGAAGGGAAATCCCCGCTAGTCTGAGTTAGTAAGGTGACCTTATACTCTCTACATCCTACCACTAGGCTGAAGGGAAATCCCCGCTAGTCTGAGTTAGTAAGGTGACCTTATACTCTCTACATCCTACCACTAGGCTGAAGGGAAATCCCCGCTAGTCTGAGTTAGTAAGGTGACCTTATACTCTCTACATCCTACCACAAGGCTGAAGGGAAATCCCCGCTAGTCTGAGTTAGTAAGGTGACCTTATACTCTCTACATCCTACCACACGGCTGAAGGGAAATCCCCGCTAGTCTGAGTTAGTAAGGTGACCTTATACTCTCTACATCCTACCACTAGGCTGAAGGGAAATCCCCGCTAGTCTGAGTTAGTAAGGTGACCTTATACTCTCTACATCCTACCCACTAGGCTGAAGGGAAATCCCCGCTAGTCTGAGTTAGTAAGGTGACCTTATACTCTCTACATCCTACCACAAGGCTGAAGGGAAATCCCCGCTAGTCTGAGTTAGTAAGGTGACCTTATACTCTCTACATCCTACCACAAGGCTGAAGGGAAATCCCCGCTAGTCTGAGTTAGTAAGGTGACCTTATACTCTCTACTTTTACACTACTCCCTCCTTCACAAAGTCTTCACCCCCAACCACAACCCAGGTTCTTTAGCTCCAAGGAAGCCTATCAATCTTCTATAGCTTTCACTTGGAGTTGTCAACAGCACCAAATCTGTAACAGAGTTAGGAGGAATGAAAAATACATACAGTATACAAATATATATTTACATATGTGTTAGTTTTTCTCTCTTAAGAAACAAAAATTGAAAAGAATACCACCTCATTAGAAGCTCGATCTTCACATGTACCTCAGGGATTTCACTTTTTTTTAATTTAAGGAAATAATGATTTATGATTTATTTGATTTTTGTAGGATATAACACACAAGCAGTGTACATGTGTATATATCCAAGTCTCAAATCGCTTTTTTTGACTGACTGATAGACCAATGTGGCAAAATTGTGGTCATAACAATTATATTAATGTAACTGACCATTGAATCATGTTGTCATTAATTCTGTCTGATATCACTGACGTTTATACTGGTCATCAAACCATTAATTTGTCCGGAATGTGTAAGGAACAGATCACGCACACGACAGTGACATTTTGATCTAACTGACCATCATCTGTGACTGGACATTATAAATATGTCCATGTTATGGCCAGACTGGTCAAAATTGTCCAGTTATGTTGTAATGATTCGAAGATCTAATCTCTCGGACCACTGGTCAGTATTGTCCACTCATGCTGTTAAGGACACCCCAGGGGTCATCTGGTCACTGGGAATGTAAATGTTCACTCAGCTTTGAAATTAGGGCCATTTCATCTATTGTACCGCAGAGGAGTTAAAGACTATTGACTATTAGAAGATTCCTGTGAGATTCCTATGAGAAAAGTCAGAAGATTTCAGTCAGAATCATCAGGAGATTCCCAGGAAAACTGTGAGTCGGGAGACTCTTGTGGGAAGATTTTTGAAAAATCAGGAGATTTCGATGCGATTCCCATGAGAATAGTCAGGAGACTTCTGTGAGATTTCCATGCGAAAATCTTTTCTGTGAGAATCCTTTGAGAAAAATGATGATACACATGAGAAACATTAGGAGAGTCCTATGAGAAACTTCATGAATTTCTTGTGAGAGACAGATTTTTCAGATTTGCGTTAACTTTCATAAAATTGAATTTTAGTGAATGTAAATTTTTAAGCTGGACTTTTTTCAAAGATTGGCTTTGAAACACCTGACTAGACATTTTATGGAGAATATAAGTTTTTTTTATGTATACAAGTTATGGTCAGAAAAAACAAGTAGACCTTGAAATTAGGGCAGCAGTGAAAGTATTGAATTTTGAATGGAGGATGTATGTATACATCCAGCTGACTATAATATGATAGATTTTTACGTTTTTTTCTTTGATGTTGAAATGAGCATCCCATTCATAGGTGACCTGGATCGGATTACAGCCAAGTCTGGATACCTGTGTCTTTTGGCGGTTCCTGAAGGAGCATCGTTTGTTTAGTGGGAGTGTCTATATAATAGCCATGCAGGGTATTGTTAAACATTCAGCTTGGTCCTGACTGAGTAGATATACATATATATATACACAGAAAGGTGTCACGGTCCAGTGATTTCTCAAGCAGCCGAGCGACCCAGTAGTTTAATCTTGTATCATCCGTCTCCTCACCTGGGCTAAGGACTAACGAGATATCGTGTACAGGTGAAAGTAGGCAATTAATGCTTATTTGTTGTGGACAAACCTGTGATGGACAATTGAAGGCTGTCATATAAAAACCTGTGGTGAAAAGTTTTCAAAAATGTTTCAATGAAACATTCAAAGTACTGACGAGTTCACACATGTAACTTGTGAAAATACGACAAATTGAATTTCAAATGTGAAATACATTACTGGTTACCGCGGAAACAGGATACATTAGCTAGAAAGTATGTGTGTTTGTGTATATATGTAAGTGTCGGTTTCACAAACTGGAAGAAATAGTAGTGGATTTCAAAGTTTCGTTGGATTTCAAAAAAGATTGAATACTATAGTGCTCCGGGAATAACATTCGTACAGCAATATCAGATTTGAAGTAAAAAAGTGAAAATTAAGACGTTTGCCTGGAGGACAAATTACATACTTTGTGAGTCATTGCTAATTTTGTTCCTGAATGTGCTTTAGGAATTTGAACCTGGATGTATGTTTATACTGAAGTTTGACATTAGTTTTCATTGGACTGGAAAGATTAGCTGTGAAACAATTTAACGCTCTGTGGAATTATAGAGTTTGTGATGATGACAGCAGAGTATTTTCTATATGACAGCATTGTATCCACCATTTCTAAAGATGACAGTGTTGAAAAGTGGAATTTGTTAAGAAAACAATGAAAAATTGTGAAGAGGCTAGCTTTAGAGACAGTCATATCTAACAATCAAAATCTGAAAGTATGAATTTTTAAAAATGTGAAATTTTGAAACGAATCTTCGGAGGATTTATGAAACACACAAAATGGCTGATTCTGAGACAGCTAACAACCGTAAGATTGCACCTCCTTTGAAATTTTCCTCTATGACAAAAAACAATTCTTTTACTGCCTTTTCAACATCATCCTCAAATTCAAAGCCTCGACTTTTAACTGCACCGAAGTCACTCGGGTCATTTAGGGCTCCAAGGTCTTTGGCTTCTTCAAGATCAACAGGATCTGCCCCATCATTTTCAAAATTCCAGGTGGATGATACTGTGAAGAAAAAAATTGGATTGTTCGCAAACTTATCAAAACCAGGGGCAGATAGTTCAAATGATTTAGAAATTTTAAAACAACCGAACAATTTATCATATTCTGAAGGAAAACCTATTCAAAATGGACCTTCATCATCTGATTTCTCTTCCCCAAGGCCATCGTCATCATGGTTAAAAAGGCCAAGCTCACAACCATCACTTCAACATATCAACTCTAACCCTCAGTTTTCAGCTGACATTTGGAGTAAAAAGTCGTCAGTCAGTGACCTTCAAACTGACCTTGGATCATCTACAAGGTCAGGACCCAAAATTGGAACTAGTAAACAAAATATACAAGGCAAAGGTTTAGATATTGAGACACAGACTGTCACATCAGCACTATCTGGAAATAAGTCTAGTGTGGGGATTACATTGAATACCAGCAGTGTTGATCAGAATCAAAATATAAAAGGGTTATCTCCCTTGGAAGATGTCACCAAATTGTCAAAAAGTGCGGAGACGTGTTCAAGTGATTGTGTTGTGTCTGAGGATTCTTCTCTTAACAGTAAATTTAAGACGGATTTACCAGCACAATCGACAGAGGTCCCAACAAGTAACATTTTATCAAAGACAACAGATATCTCTGAAGAACATGGCAAGGGACATAACTCTGGATTACCAACCAGCAGCATTTGTGAAAATACAACTGAGTCATTGAAGGTTATTGCAGCAGAAAGTAAGAGTGATGAGGATTTTGAAAATAGTACCAGGAAGGGCGAGGATCCTGTTGATAAATCAGAGGGTTTAAAATCTAGTGAGGCAGATAGGCCCACAGAGACATTTACAAGTTCTGCTGTTCTGATATTGTCGACTGGGCAGACGGAAACTCAAACAGACCAGGATTCATCACTCCAGGTTGAACATATAGAGCCAGATATATCTCAAAAACAGGAAGAAATGAAAGTAAGTCCAAACTACTCCATTCCACAACAGAACAATTTGGAACTGTCGACTTCATCACTTCCAAGTAAAGACAACACTGATATCATACCACAGGAGTCTTTTTGTAAAGAGCAGAGTCAATCGGCAGCCGATAGGTCATCATTCCAGGAAAATGTAAAAACCAAAATGTTACAACCTTCCTGTCAGACAAAATCTGAAACATGTGTTGAGGAATCATCATTTTCAAAACCAGTTGAAATACCCAAGGCTATTTCTGAAGGCAAAAACTTGGAACCAATTTTTCAGACACAGGGCATAACGATACGAAATTCATCTCCTATAAAGCCAGTGGAAATCAGACCACTAAAATCATCTTTGAAAAAGAAAGCTGGAAATGTATCGTATTCAAAAAGAGAAAATAAAGACAAAGAAGCTACAAGAAAATGTGAACGGAATTTCATTAAAATGGACAATAAGGTATTGTGTGACTCGCCTGATGTGAAGACGAAGGAGGAGGCTTCAGACCTCGTGAAGAGGAAGGAGGAGGCTTTGGACCTCGTGAAGAGGAAGGTTGAGGCTTCGGACCTTGTGAAGAGGAAGGATGAGGCTTCGGACCTGGTGAAGAGGAAAGATGAGGCTTCGGACCTCGTGAAGAGGAAGGATCAGGCTTCGGACCTCTATTTAAAAAACGGCTCCGAGTGTGATGATCCTGTGATCAAAGATGTGACGAAAACCAAGTCATATTCAGATAGTATAGAACAACCTTCACCTTTATCGTCGACAAAACAACCTTCACCTTTAGTGTCAACAGAACAATCTTCACCTTTATTGTCGAGAGAACAACCATCCCCTTTATCGTTGACTCCAAACTATCAAGACACAGAACGTGGCATTTCATTACTCGGTACATCAAAAAGTTTATTCCCAGAACCAATGACGCTTAGTATGAATTTAACTGGAAATGAAGGCAATAAAAAGGAAGAAAATGATGAAGATGAAAAAGACGAAGGATTATCATTTAGTATGTCATCAACATCATCATTTATGAAAGGAAGTGATGATGCAATGTCCGACATGACCATTTCTCCTCCGATTTCTCCTTTTAATAGTCCAATTCATAAAAATATGGCGACATTTGTGACATCCACGCCAAAATCTTTCATAAAATCACCAGGCGATGCTCAAGAGGAACGAAGGCATTCACTACCAAATGTGGATTCTAGCTTATTGGAAAATTCCTCCCTGAAATATTCATTGGTTGACATAGACCTCACTAACTCTTCAGAGAGAAAATGTCAAAGGGGGAATTAAAATCTCCAAATGTGACAAAATCGTTGTCATTTTCATCTGGAACCCCACTAGCTGAGGCCTTATCACTGCCGAAACCCAGTCCCCGAAGGAAACCAAAGGTTTCCCGACGCATGTCCCAGAAACTCATACGAATGGTAACTAAGTGCATTTCATTCTAAGTACTTCCTTGATATTACTAAGTTCATATAATGTTTTAGGTTGTAATTATCAGTATGTTATGGGGGTGGGAGATATCATTACAGACTGGTGATTATTATGCCATACTTTTCTGCATATAAGCCTCTGATCACAAATGAGCCCCCTTCTTCATTTTTCCAGAATCATCAATTTTAAGATAGTTGGCTAAAAGTGGTAAAAATACATTTAAGCCCTCCTTAAATTTTAATACTGAACTTTTACTACAGGAGAAGGGGTTTATTTGCGGATAAAATCTGCACTTAAATTGTACATTATAGAAGGGGGCTTATTTTAGGATGAATATGACACTGAATGTTTACACTAGGAGAGGGATATTTGAGGATGCTTAACATATTTAACTTTTACACTAGAAGGGGAGGGGGCTTATTTGAGGATGAATATGGTACTAAATTTTTCCTCCAAGACGAGGTTATCTGAGGCCAAATATGGTATTAAACTTTTACACTACAGGAGGAGGTTTAATTGAGGATAAATACGGTACTGAATTTTTACACCAGGAGGGAGGGGGCTTATTTGAGGATAAATATGGTACTAAATTTTTACACCAGGAGGGAGGGGGCTTATTTGAGGATAAATATGATAGTTTATACTGTAAAGACTCCAGAGGTTTGTTATATTTCAGAATCTAATTAATATATTTACATGTTGATGTGTTTAACAAGCATAATCGGGAAACAGAAGGGACCTTTTTAATACAGGTGTACGTATCTAATTTACATATCTATGGTGTTAAATTTAATCTTTTTTTTTTTTTTTTACAATAATGTCACTAGATTTAAATTTTGAATTGCTTTAGAATTGATGCCTGTTTTCATAAAATATGCATATGCATGAAACAAAATAGCCTATTATGTCTTAAAACTTCTGGGTTGTAATGAGCTTCACAGAAAAACTGCAACACATTTCTCTCGTAAATTTAGGTTCTAATCTAATCACGAAAAATGATAATATGAGATTTTCAGAACTTCTGTGCATATAAGGGAATCATGCACATAAACAATCAGTTTTTAATGTTGAAACTTTTTTATTACGACCTTTTTGTTTAAGAGTTATTAAGTGGACTTTTCTGAAAAATTCCTGAATTATTTCTGTTTAACTATATAACCATAAACTTAGAAGAGTTATTAAATAAACTGTCAGGAAAGTTTTAAGTGATTTACAGCTGCCAATTTAAAAAAAGACTACTTAAAAATAGGCTTTTACACAGTCATAGCCTCAATTTACTAAAATGTGTAAACTAAGCGGCCCAGTTTCCACCCGAGTGGTATAATACGGTATATTGTATATTGTTACTCTGTGTGTCATTGAGAATGTTCAAGGTGCCCTACTAAATATTTCATTACAAAGGACCTAAACAGAAATACTTATCACCTGTACTGGGTGGACAGGTGTGTAACGAAGAATACACAGGTAAATATTTTCACAAAAATTTACATCATCAAAACAGTGATAAATCTTCTTTGACTAATGACACCCTTTGCCCCCTAAAATAAGAAGTAACCTGATCCAGATTTATTGATGGAAGAGTTCAAAATCATTCAAAAAGGATGTCAAAATTAACATTTTTATAGGCTGCTTTAAAAGCAGGTAGGGATTAAATCTTGATAATCTTACTAATTTTAGAAATGACAGGTAAATTATATACCTGTGATATTAACGAGATTTTCACCCATTTTTCCTAAAACGTCCCACTCGATTTTGTTTTCATGATAATGTATTCTCTACAAGATTTAAAGATTTGTGTTACAGAAATCTCCGTATACAATCTTAAACCTTTTGTGGTGTAGACATCTAATTGTTAATCTTTGCTGTGTTAATGGGTGTTTATTTCTGAAAGTACAATACTTAAATCTAAAAGTTAGGTGGTTAAGGACCGAGATGGTTATCAATGTTTTTAGATAGTTATCAATGTCACAAGCTTAATCATCAACAAAGTGAGTAATACAAAAGTAAGACTAAGAGTACAGAGTAGCTTTTCATTAGTATACAATGTACATTGTGTGAGTCCCTGTTGTACAGTGTACATTGTGTGAGTCCCTGTTGTACAGTGTACATTGTGTGAGTCCCTGTTGTACAGTGTACATTGTGTGAGTCCCTGTTGTACAGTGTACAATGTGCCAGCCAGTCCATATTGTACAGTGTACACCAACTTGGCATACTTTGTTTGGGTGTACATTGAGTGTATGTACATTGTTGATGTGTGTACATTGAGTAGATGTACATTGTGTGAGTGTACATCAGGTTGGTATGCATTGTTTGAGTGTACATTGTATGTGTGTACATAGTGTGTGTATACAATGTATGTGTGTCCATTGTATGTGTGTACATTGTATAAATGTACATTGTAAGAGTGTTTATTGTATGTGTGTACATTTTATGTGTGTACATTGTATGTGTATACATTTTATGTGTGTACATTGTATGTGTATACATTTTATGTGTGTACATTTTATGTGTACATTTTATGTGTGTATACATTTTATGTGTGTACATTTTATGTGTGTACATTGTGTGTGTATACATTTTATGTGTGTACATTGTATGTGTGTACATTGTATGTGTATATATTGTGTGTGTACATTGTATGTGTGTACATTGTATGTGTATACATTTGATGTGTGTACATTGTATGTGCATGTACATTGTGTGTGTATACATTTTATGTGTGTACATTGTATGTGTGTACATTGTTTGTGTATACATTGTGTGTACATTGTGAGAGTGTACATTGTATGTGTGTACATTTGTACATTGTTTCTGCTGTGTATATTATATAAGTATATGTTGTATCAGTTGAACATTTCATCAGTGTACATTATATGGGTGTACATTTGTACATTGTTTCTGCTAGTTTACAGTATTTACCAGTATACAAGTTGTGTCAGCATATCTTTTGTAGCAGTGTATAGAATATCTTCTCTGACTGTATATGAATATTTCCTGTGCAAGAAAAAAAAATACAAGGGAGACTTGACAATACTAGGAAGAATACCAGACTTTCAGTCAGTGCCCTGCCAATGGTGATGGATAGAAAAATAAGGATAAATATTCTTTGTCAGTGACCCACACCAAAATAAACGCTGACTGTGCAACTCTGTCTACAATAAATTAGAAGTCTTCTGGGCCCCATATTTACCGATCCAGTTCTAAAGCAATGGTTCCGATCCAGTTCTAAAGCAATGGTTCCGTGCCAATTTGGCAAGAGATGCTGATAAAAATCAATAGGACCAAAACTATCTTGGCATCAGGATGTTCCTACATAAAAAACCAAATGACCATGGTTCTAGTAGTCTGGACCTTCAGAGGTTTATTGGACATGACAAAATAAACATGAGCAGTATATGTTAGGTTGAAGATGTATTTATGTCAGGAAGACTTTTCAAATGTAAGGATATGTTAGACTTCAAAGTTTTTTGAAGGCAAATCACTTGGTCAAGTGGACTTGTTTTGTCACTTGAGTGTGATGTTGATGTTTATAGCAGTATATTACTAATCCATATATATAGATCCATGACTGGTAATAAGTCCACCCATGTCTGGTAATAAGCCTGACCATGTCTGGTAATAAGCCCACCCATGTCTTGTAATAAGCCCTCCAATGTCTGGTAATAAGCCCTCCAATGTCTGGTAATAAGACCACCCATGTCTGGTAATAAGCCCTCCAATGTCTGGTAATAAGCCCACCCATGTCTGGGAAGAAGCCCGCACATGACCTGTAATAATCTCACACATCAATGGTATTAAGACCACCCATGTCTGGTAATAAGTCCACCCATGACCTGTAATAATCCCACACATCAATGGTATTAAGACCACACATGTCTGGTAATAAGTCCACCCATGACCTGTAATAAGCCCACACATCAATGGTATTAAGACCACACATCAATGGTATTAAGACCACACATGTCTGGTAATAAGTCCACCCATGTCTGGGAAGAAGCCCGCACATGACCTGTAATAATCCCACACATCAATGGTATTAAGACCACACATGTCTGGTAATAAGCCCACCCATGACCTGTAATAATCCCACACATCAATGGTATTAAGACCACACATGTCTGGTAATAAGCCCACCCATGACCTGTAATAATCCCACACATCAATGGTATTAAGACCACACATGTCTGGTAATAAGTCCACCCATGTCTGGGAAGAAGCCCGCACATGACCTGTAATAATCCCACACATCAATGGTATTAAGACCACACATGTCTGGTAATAAGTCCACCCATGTCTGGTAATAAGTCCACCCATGTCTGGGAAGAAGCCCGCACATGACCTGTAATAATCCCACACATCAATGGTATTAAGCCCACCCATGTCTGGTAATAAGTCCACCCATGACCTGTAATAAGCCCACACATCAATGGTATTAAGTCCACCCATGTCTGGTAATAAGTCCACCCATGTCTGGGAAGAAGCCTGCACATGACCTGTAATAAGCCCACACATCAATGGTATTAAGCCCACCCATGTCTGGTAATAAGTCCACCCATGACCTGTAATAAGCCCACACATGACTGGTATTATAAGCCTGCCCATGTCTGGTATTAAGCCCATCCATGTTTTGCTGAGTGTCAGATTTACTGCACATCGTCCTCAGTGTCATATTTCCTGGACATCATCCTGAATGTAAAATTTTCGGGATATGTCCTGAGATTCAGATTTCCTGGACATTGCCCTGTTTGATTTTTTTGTCATTAAATATTAATTATATAATTATCTTTAGATAGATATGCATTCTGGGTTTGTTTGTTGTGTAACAAAAACAATCAAAGACAACCATCTGTTGTAAACCAATAAAACCTTACCACCCTTCAGGTGTTCAATAGACTGGTCTGGTATATTCTTAGACAGATAGCAGAGTTCATCATTGTATAATTATAGGGTGGAATGTAGATTTGAGTTCAAACTCTTCCTGTTACATCTTAAATATTTCAAATGTTATTGACAGATTTTTAAAAAAAAACTGTTAGTCAGGAAGTTTTTTTAAGTGTTTTTAACCCTATTACTGCCTGATTAACCACATAATTCGCACTATGGAGGATTTGGAAGTTATTCCTGAGGTGAAGTCATGAATTTATTATCATTTTTTATCTCAACTTTAAGTGTCATAGATCTTAATTGAGACTGTAAGGACAGATTTTTGGCTTTATCATAAATCGGTTGGCTGAATTTTACTGAATAATTTAAATCATATGAAGTCAGTGAATGAAGATTTGAATTAATTAGAAAACGATATTCCTTGAATCCCTTTTTTTAAATATATTGGCAGTTTTACAATTTTAATGTTTTCTTAATCAAACACAAGTCATAAATATATTATGTACAGTATATATTGAGATTATTTATTGAAAACCAGTAAATTTAGCAAAATTATGGAATTTTTAAAGACAGGAAATATTTTCCTCAACTCAGTGAAATTTTCTTATAAATGGTTAAAGAATTTTATTGAGGTTAATGCAAGCACATTTTGTTGTTTTTTGTTTAGTTTTGCCCGTCATGTATTTAAACTCTTTACATTTTTCTGATAAATTAAGCAAGGTAAATTTTGAAATAGGGAAGGCTTGATATATACAACGTATGACATAATTGAAACCCTAATTTTGGAACCATTCCCATCCAACACCAACAGAGGTCTTCAAATGCTGCAGCCATATAAATCATTAAACTCACATTCAGGTGATTTTTAAACATTTTCTGTGAAGAGTGACCAGTCATTTCCAGATTTTATAAGGACTATATTGGTGTGACCCACTTTACTGACCAAGATTTTAACATTTTTCAGGATGACGATGAGTTTATCGGATTTGCCACGCTACCGGACCAGGTCCATAGGAAGGCAGTCAAGCGAGGTTTTGAGTTCGGACTTATGGTAGTCGGTAGGTATAATTATATGTGTGTCCCGCTGGTTTAGGCTAGAGATGCGTGTGTGTTAATAATCTGACGAGGTGACATACATGTTCGTTTGACCACATCTTTGTAAATAAAAAAGTATATCAACATTTATGTCACATGAATAGAGTGTTTTAAAATAACACCATTTAAAAGTAGTGTAATCTTTAATAATGATAATTATATGTTGGGTGCTTACTCCCTTAACCCCATTTGACCTCTATCTAGAGTTCATGACCTTTAACCCAACCTATGAGATCAAAAAAGTAATGAAAGAATTATAAAAAAGACAGCACCTTTTCATACCTTTCAAGGGAGTTCACCAAACACATGCAACTAGTTGTATCCTCCTAGGACTCCTCAGGGGTGATAATTTAGAGTTTATACCTGGGAAATGAACCAAAAAAACTGATATAATTTCAAAATCTGGATGGGGAGGTCCAGTTGGCCCATACTTTGATAAATCTTATAAATTTCAATATTGGATTCCAGAATAATGGCAAGTACATGTCACTATTTGAATGAATGAACAAGTTATGGCAGAACTCAGGTATTTAAGTCCACCATCAGTTTCTATTACCGTATCTGCATATTATCATTTAACAATATGGCTGATCTATTTATAAAACAGTAACCTAGCCTTTCCTCCTGTATCAAGTCTACAGTGTATATTTGCGATTCATACATGTACTATATCTAGCTTGATTTACAGAATCAAGACAGATTACATTTTGTCAGAATTTGCTATATATAGACGTATCAGGTTAAGCGAAATATCACCAAATGATTGAATTAATACAAAGATATGTTCTAATATTTCCCTTTGTCAGGGTTCAACGAGATCAGTTTTCACTGTAGTCATGCTTACAGGTTTAATGTGAATTCAGAATAACAGCTATAAGGTGATACGATTCTGTTTGTCATATCATTATGATGCAGAAGCATTGCATATGATACGAATTAGGATATGTGATTCTCATATTACTTACTTTACCTGTATTTTATCTGGTTACAGGTGAGACAGGGCTGGGGAAGTCGACACTTATAAACAGCCTCTTTCTGACAGACCTGTACAAGGACAGAAAGATACCCAATGTGGAGGGTAAGCCAGTAAATATATCTCATGATTTTATACCTCAGTTATCTCCCTTGAATTTTTTTTTTCTGTGCAAGAACGTTACCTTTCTTATGTGTTAATTCTTAAAACAAAAAATTCAATTTTTGGTCACTTTTAAATTTATTGTTGTGAGTGAATATCTCGCTTGCTGTTTATCTACAATTATTTATATACCTCCATTTAACTCCTCTTTTGTTGCTTTTTGTTTTATTTTTCGCCTGTTGTTTTTTTTTGTCGAGCTAGAGAAGTCTGTTATCAGACGGATGTAATAGTAGAAAACTAAAACACCCCAAAAGACTAACTGGAATTATAATCAGTTTTAAAGACATCACCAAATTAATCAAATCGACTTCATTTTCACCTGACCCCTTCTTGTCATATAAATAATGGGACCAGTTGCTATGTCCCCAACCCTTTAGCTCACTGTGGCTTGATACATTCCTATATGTCCCAGAATAATTGAGGGGTCCGACCCAGGGGTTATTTATTCATTATAGGTCATAGGAATATGTGGAGTCCCTATGCTTTAGCTAACATATACTATAATACTATGGATACAGTGAATTAAACTAGTTAGTGAATATGTAGTTTCATACTTAGTGACTATCTAGTTACATATTTAGTGACTATCTAGTTACATATTTAGTGACTATCTAGTTACATATTTAGTGACTATCTAGTTACATATTTAGTGACTATCTAGTTATATATTTAATGACTATCTAGTTTCATATTTAGTGACTATCTAGTTTCATATTTAGTGACTATCTAGTTTCATATTTAGTGACTATCTAGTTATATATTTAGTGACTATCTAGTTACATATTTAGTGACTATCCAGTTACATATTTAATGACTATCTAGTTACATATTTAATGACTATCTAGTTATATATTTAGTGACTATCTAGTTATATATTTAGTGACTATCTAGTTATATATTTAGTGACTATCTAGTTACATATTTAGTGACTATCTAGTTATATATTTAGTGACTATCTAGTTACATATTTAGTGACTATCTAGTTACATATTTAGTGATATCTAGTTATATATTTAATGACTATCTAGGTACATATTTAGTGACTATCTAGTTACATATTTTGTGACTAGTTTCATATTTAGTGACTATCTAGTAAGCCCACCATCATCAGATGGTGGGCTATTCAAATCGCCCTGCGTCCGTGGTCTGTCGTCCGTCCGTCCGTCCGTCCGTCCGTCCCTCCGTCCCTCCGTCCGTAAACAATTCTTGTTATCGCTATTTCTCAGAAAGTACTGAAGGGATCTTTCTCAAATTTCATATGTAGGTTCCCCTTGGTGCCTAGTTATGCATATTGCGTTTTGAGACCAATCTGAAAACAACATGGCCGACAGGCAGCCATCTTGGATTTTGACAATTGAAGTTTGTTATCGCTATTTCTGAGAAAGTACTGAAGGGATCTTTCTCAAATTTCATATGAAGGTTCCCCTTGGTGCCTAGTTATGCATATTGCGTTTTGAGACCAATTTGAAAACAACAGGGCCGACAGGCAGCCATCTTGGATTTTGACAATTGAAGTTTGTTATCGCTATTTCTGAGAAAGTACTGAAGGGATCTTTCTCAAATTTCATATGAAGGTTCCCCTTGGTGCTTAGTTATGCATATTGCGTTTTGAGACCAATCGGATAACAACATGGCCGACAGGCAGCCATCTTGGATTTTGACAATTGAAGTTTGTTATCGCTATTTCTGAGAAAGTACTGAAGGGATCTTTCTCAAATTTCATATGTAGGTTCCCCTTGGTGCATAGTTATGCATATTGCGTTTTGAGACTAATCTGAAAACAACATGGCCGACAGGCAGCCATCTTGGATTTTGACAATTGAAGTTTGTTATCGCTATTTCTGAGAAAGTACTGAAGGGATCTTTCTCAAATTTCATATGAAGGTTCCCCTTGGTGCCTAGTTATGCATATTGCGTTTTGAGACCAATCTGAAAACAACATGGCCGACAGGCAGCCATCTTGGATTTTGACAATTGAAGTTTGTTATCGCTATTTCTGAGAAAGTACTGAATGGATCTTTCTCAAATTTCATATGTAAGTTTCCCTTGGTGCCTAGTTATGCATATTGCGTTTTGAGACCAATCGGAAAACAACATGGCCGACAGGCAGCCATCTTGGATTTTGACAATTGAAGTTTGTTATCACTATTTCTGAGAAAGTACTGAATGGATCTTTCTGAAATTTTATGTGTAGGTTCCCCTTGGTGCCTAGTTATGCATATTGCGTTTTGAGACCAATCAGAAAACAACATGGTCGACAGGCAGCCATCTTGGATTTTGTCAATTGAAGTTTGTTATCACTATTTCTGAGAAAGTACTGAAGGGATCTTTCTGAAATTTCATATGTAAGTTTCCCTTGGTGCCTAGTTATGCATGTTGCATTTTGAGACCAATCTGAAAATAACATGGCCGACAGGCAGCCATCTTGGATTTTGACAATTGAAGTTTGTTATCGCTATTTCTGAGAAAGTACTGAAGGGATCTTTCTCAAATTTCAAATGGAGGTTCCCCTTGGTGCCTCGTTATGCTTATTGCATTTTGAGATCAATTGGAAAACAATATGGCCGACAGACCGCCATCTTGGATTTTGACAATTGAAGTTTGTTATCTCTATTTCTCAAAGTACTGAATGGATCTTTCTCAAATTTCATAAATAGGTTCCCCTTGGTCCCTTGTATTGCATTTTTGGACCAGTCTGTCCTGAAAACAACCTGGCAAACAAACAGCCATTATCGTTAAATCTCAAATTTCTTATATAGCCAGGATTCCCTTGTTTGAAAAGTACTGGAGGGATGTCTCAATTTGCACAGATTAGTAAAATGAAGGGAAAAGTAGAGAAAAGATCAATCTGACATGGAACCTATGAAGATCATTCAATGGTGGGCGCCAAGATCCCTCTGGGATCTCTTGTTATATATTTAGTGACTATCTAGTTACATATTTTGTGACTAGTTACATATTTAATGACTATCTAGTTACATATTTAATGACTATCTAGTTACATATTTAGTGACTATCTAGTTACATATTTTGTGACTAGTTTCATATTTAGTGACTATCTAGTTACATATTTAGTGACTATCTAGTTATATATTTAGTGACTATCTAGTTTCATATTTAATGACTATCTAGTTATATATTTAGTGACTATCTAGTTATATATTTAGTGACTATCTAGTTACATATTTAATGACTATCTAGTTACATATTTAATGACTATCTAGTTACATATTTAATGACTATCTAGTTATATATTTAGTGACTATCTAGTTATATATTTAGTGACTATCTAGTTACATATTTAGTGACTATCTAGTTATATATTTAGTGACTAGTTACATATTTAGTGACTATCTAGTTACATATTTAGTGACTATCTAGTTTAATATTACAGATTTTATACTATGGTTAGTATCAATGCCTGTGTGGATTTACATCTTCATGATAATTACAGAAACCGTCAAGAAGACTGTCCAGATCGAGAAGAAGCAACTCGAGATTGAAGAGCGCGGAGTCAAACTACGTCTCACCATTGTCGATACACCAGGGTTCAACGACTCGGTCAATGGAGAGGAGAAGTGAGTTCAGGGCTTATCTTTAAACGTCATAGTTCAAGTATTACGATGGTCACAGTTCAGATATGACATAAGATGATCATAGTTAAAAATGATATGCAGTTCTTTTGCAAATAGTCAAAGATTAAAGGTAATTAACATATGAAGGTCACAGGTTTAATGTAACACACGAATTCAAAGGTTGTAGTTCAAAGCTGGTGACATCAAAGGTCACATGAAGGTGATTCCTGAGATGTTCCTAGAAACTAGCAATTGAGACAAATATTGAAGTTGTTTGCTGATCCATTCTCTTTTAAATTCTTCCTTTGGTTTTCTTTGGACCATTGCAATAACTTTAAACATATCACTTGAAGCAAAGATGAAGGATTTAGTCATTGTTTATGAGACATCTGCAGTAATTGGAGTTTTCCAGAATTTACCTTTCATTTTTTCTGATTTCTAGCTGGACACCAATTATACATTATATTGACAATCAGTTTGACCAATACTACCAGGCAGAGAGTGGACTCAACCGTAAAAACATCCAGGACACTCGTGTCCACTGCTGCCTGTACTTCATATCTCCCTACGGACATGGGTAAGTACTGGACAGTCAGCAAACTGGACGATAGAAGATGGTAGAACTTACCTACATGACTAGTCCCCTACCGGAGAAACTGGGGCGGAATTTAGGTTTTCTACTGAAACAATATCAATAGAAATCATACAGGAAATATTTACATTTTATCTAAAAATACCTTATCACACTCCAGCACTTTCACGCTCACTCTTACAACCTCTAACAAGCACATAAAGTTCAAAATAAAGGTTCAGCACATCAGGGTCACGGCATGGTCACAAAGTACAAGTGTTCCTCGGAATAGGATTGACTACATGAAAGTAGAACTGTGGCACAGCAATATCCTATGTACATCCCGCGGGCACGTCACCGAGGGTGACAAGCACCACAAGTGTGTGTCTCTTTCCATAAACTTTCTCTCAAGTGCAAGTATGTATATATTTCCTAGCTGACCAGCTAGGTGTTACACATTCATCACTAATATGAAAGTAGGCTGGTAGACCAAAATATGAGTCTGGCTCAAAGATTAACTTCAGTCCTAGGGTTGACTGCTACTCCTATGAAGGTGTCCGACACTTTATCACTAATATAGCCCTTCACCTCTGGTCCATGTCTGTTACTGAAGGATCCTGACAGGTACAATGAGTCCACTTCATGATGGAAAGTTTCAAATTTCATACAAAACACATGACAGTTTCTCACCTAAAATTAGTGTTGGAAATCACTCGTTAATCCATGGTTTGATCATCACTGAACTCAAGTGACTGATGATCGACTAACGAACAATAATGAATGAGGTTCGAAATTATAAAAGACAAAAGAGTGATAAACAATTAGCGAAATAATTCTTCTTGGTTGTTTTAAAGTCATTTTTGTTACCTTAAATAAAAAAACTCTTCGTCTGCCTGGTATGTTTGTACTTAATGCCAATGATTGTCAGCATCCTAGCTGCTTTATTCCGTGGGAGATATTGATCAAACTTCACACGAGATAAAGGACCATAATATCATGAATAAGTTTAAGTGACAGGTTTGTTTTCCCTGGTCAGGGGACATATATTGCTTTAGCAATACCCGCTATACTTGTTGTAATAAACATATATCTTTTAGCAGCGAAACATGAGCATGAATTGGGGGGGGAGGTAATGTAGACTATATTTGACCCGCTACCTCCCCCCCCAATTCATGCTCATGAGCTAGTTTTAATGTTTTAATGTAAAAATATCCTAATCCGAAAAGGGGGGGGGGGGGTCCTAAAAAGAAACAAATTAGTGAATTAATGTGATTATTGTATAAAAGATGGCCCGACTACAGGTATTCACAACACAGCCATTGTCACCACATACCTTACCTGTATGTGCACTTTCACTCTATCCACACATGAATTTGTGCCATACAGCCCTGTGTACACAATGAACAAGCAAAACTAAGCTGTCACAAACATACTTATAAATATGTGATCATGACATATATAATCAAAAATACTTCTCATAAGATTTACATTTTCCCTTGAACTTACTCGCACGTTATGAAATTGTTACTTGTTAAACCTGTCTATACCGACCACTTACAAGAGCAGAGAAAAATGACTGTTCTACAGAGGTTTATATAAATGAGTTGTGTTACTTTGATAATTCAACAGGTGGTCTTTATAGAAAGGTTTTTCATTGTAAAAAGATGTGGTCTTAATAGACAGGTGTTATTCAGAGCAGATATAACTACAGTTATTACTTGGCTACTGAAAATAACGCCCAGAATTTAAAGATAGACATTTTAAAGAATCTTTCATTTTACAGTCTGAAACCAGTAGATATAGCTGTGATGAAGAGACTACATACCAAAGTCAACATTGTTCCCCTATTGGCCAAGTCTGACATCCTCACTCCAAAAGAGGTCAAAAGGTTAAAAGCCAAGGTAAGATCAGAGGTTAACTATGCTTTCTTCTTCAAGGGAGATAATGAATTTTTGCTTGCTAAAATTTTATCTTTTATTTATAAAAAAAAAAACCCAATACAAAACAAATTCACATACACTTGTCCCTATCAAGATTTCTCAATAAATTCAGCTGATGATGATCAGATATAAAGAATGTCTCATGAAATGTTTTTATATTGTTACAACAATTAAATTTAACTTATACACTTTAGTTTCTGTTAACATTACATTCTGTACAAACAGACAAATATTTTCATTTTCTCTCTGAATTAGTTTTATGTTTCTGTTACACCTTCTTTTATTTAACCAAATAGAAGGCTATTCTGTAATATTTTTATACATTATCTCAAAAATCATGAATGTGATGTACAAAACAGTGCCTGAAGGTCTTGATTGAGGGGAGATAACTCTATGTGGTTTGTTGCAGATATTGGATGAGATTAAGGAGAATCACATTCAGATCTATCAGTTCCCCGAATGTGATAGTGATGAGGATGAAGACTTTAAACAACAGGACAAAGCATTGAAGGTAATTATCTCCCTTTTGTTTGATTTAACGACAATGTAAGTATAAAGTATAGGGTTTAATTCAATGGCAATGTAATTTATATCCTTATAAAGTATAAGGTTTGAATTAATGGTCATGCAAATTATCTCCTTATAAAGTATAAGGTTCAATTTAATGGCAATGCAAATAATAGAATATTTTATTATTATTAGCTCACCTCCCCGAAGGGCAAGTGAGCTTATGCCGTGGTGCGGCGTCTGTCGGTTGGCCAGCGTCAACTTTTCATTTAAACAACCTTTTCTCAATAATTAAGAGGCCCAGGGCCTTGATATTGGACCTGTAGCATGCTTGGGTGAAGGGCTACCAAGTTTGGTCAAATAAATGACCTTGACCTTCATTCAAGGTCACATGGGTCAAATAGGCTATAATCTTTAATCGACTTCTTCTCAATAACCAAGAGGCTCAGGTACTTGAGGTTGGGCCTGTCTGTAGCATGCTGGGGTGTAGGGCTACCTAGTTTGTTCAACTGAATGACATTGACCTACATTCAAGGTCACAGGGGTGAAATATTTTTAAATCTTGCCATAGCCAAGAGTCACCAAGACCTGATGTTAGGTCAATAGTATGCTGGAATGAAGGACTAGAATATTTATTGACATGAATAAACCTAGCTTACTCTGATATTTGAATAAATTGGTTATCAGCATAGTATCTGTAGAAATGACCTCAATCAACTGCAAATTTGCTGTAGAGCCAGGTGAGGGACACAGGCCCATTTGGCCTCTTGTATAAAATTAAAGAATAAGATTTAATTGATATGGTGAGAAAGATTATCTCCCTTTATAAGATTTTAATTTAAATGTGTGTAAAGTTAATGGTGAGTTAAATTATCTCCCTTTAGAAGGATTGATTTAATGTTGGGGTGAATTATATAAGTTTGATTTAATGGTGAGGTAAAATATCTCCCTTTAGAAGGATTGATTTAATGTTGGGGTGAATTATATAAGTTTGATTTAATGGTAAGGTAAAATATCTCCCTTTAGAAGGGTTTATTTAATGTTGGGGTGAATTATATAAGTTTGATTTAATGGTGAGGTAAAATATCTCCCTTTAGAAGGATTGATTTAATGTTGGAATTATCTACACTTTCATTTATGGTGAGATGAATCATTTCTCTTTACAAATTAAGGCAGACATATTTGGAGGAGTGAGGTACTGCTAAATGAATTCATTTTTTTTTGGCCATGATGTGTTGAGGGTGTTTGTTATTTTGTTGAAAATTTTGGCAAAATTTACAGGTTAGAGGTGTTATATATTTCAATATGTTTGTTTTAACACAAGGATACACAATGTAATATAGGTGTGAGAAAGGCCCAAAAGGCCTGCTAGGACTAGGCTAATCTGTCAGAATGGCATATTATTCATGCATGTGCAGTGCTCTTGAATTTTTGCTCTCATTAAAAAATATATCCTTTCTTTTTCTAGGCGGCCATTCCATTCGCTGTAGTAGGCAGTAACACTGTAGTGGAGGCGGGTGGCAAGAAAATCCGAGGACGAATGTACCCATGGGGAATAGTCGAAGGTAATGGAGATCACTCGAGTGTGTATGTGTGGGTGGAAGGAGGTGTTCACACACATCAATTTATGCTTTTTTGTAGTTTGATATAAACATAATTTCTTTGTGGCACAAATTGCTTTAGATTTACTTATGAAAAATCCTGATGGATTGTTAAATAATAATCACAATCAAATAGTCCACCATTCAATGTTGAACTCTTTGAATTGTCTGCGGTCCATTGCCAGTCATGTAACAATCCTTGTTATCACCACAATCAAGAAAAACTAAATTGTTCATTCATTAATTATTAGTGGTACATAATAGATTTAGAGACAATTTAATTGTTAGACAAACTTTGCATAGATTTTAACATAGCTTTCAATGTTGATACTGTATTCAGTATTTTCAAAAATGAAAGAGTTGATGTTAAATATTTGCAAAAACAGCCATTGTTGTATTTTAAGATTCAGACACTCTCCCATGCATCTTGAACTGGTTATATTGATGTATTAATGCAGGAATGAGACTGAAAAAAACCCAAGCAAACAAATAAAAGATTAAATTGCTTAAACTAAGATATTATCACAGTGGATGCCAAGGGTGCATGGCTGGAGAAGATCTCTCGATTTGTCTCTCTCTTATAACCTAGATGATAAAAACAATGATGCTCACATGTGTTATGGCTGTGTGAATGACGTGTGTTTGTCTTTACAGTTGATAACCCAAAACACTGCGACTTTGGCAAGCTGCGACAGATGCTGATCAGGTAGGTGTTGTTCATGGCAGGGAATATTATCAAAGATCGGTTGGTTATTGTGTCACCTGCAAAAAGCTTTTCAGGTACGAAGGTCAAAGGTCAAGGTCACTGTTACTTACATTATAAAATTGTTTCCCTGCGATGGCTGTTGTAATCACCCAACTTTCTGTACAGGTGACACATCCATTTCCTTGGAATTCTTGTTATACTGACAAATTAACTATTCATAGTATGATACCTGGGTCTAAGTAATTTACCAACGTTTCCACATCTAAATTTTATTATCATTTCAGGACACATTTTAGTAGGTAGCATTTTCTGAAAAACATCCTTTGTTTTTAGTAGAGAATGAAATTATCTGTTTTCATTGTAGGGGTTAATTGTTTTTCATACCATGTGTGAAATAGTTCATGAAAAAATATTGACTCATGATTAAATTTGGTATACCTGAATTAGTATTACTGTTTCATGAATTAGTTTGACTTTTTCATCACTTTGTTTTACTGTTTCATCAATTAGTTTTACTGTTTCATCAATTTGTTTTGCTATTTCCATGCCAGCACACACATGCAGGATCTGAAAGACATAACAGCTGATCTACATTACGAAAATTATCGAGCTGAACACCTTGCAGAAGAGATGAAGAGTTCTCAAAGGGAAAGAAGGTAAGGATGATGATACAATTGTATTCCAGTTAGGTGGACGATATAAAAGTCTAATTTATCCCAACTTTTTTTATTACACTTCTCATATGTATAAAATATGAAGTAGATTAAAATTTTGAAAAGTATATATAGATATATGTATGGGTGTTTTTTTACATCAATGAAGTTCAAGGTTTTTTGAAGGATGATAAAGATAGAAAAGAAATCTTCCCATCATGAAAACCCAGTGGAGGCAATTCTTCCATATTAACATTGAAACATGATGACTCTCTTTGGAAACACAATTGATGATCTCAAATAGTTGCTAGGTCAGTAGGGGCCGCGTATGCCAAGTGGTTAATGTGTCCCGACACTCTATCACAAGCCCTCCACCTCTGAGACATGAGTTCAAACCCACATGGGGCAGTGGCCTGGTACTGACCATAGGCCGGTGGTTTTTCTTCTGGTACTCTATCTATCCTCCACCTCCATTACCCTGGCTGTTAATAGGACATTTAACAAAATAAACCAAATGGTAAGGTCAATCAAGGGAAATAACTCAGCGGAGAGAAAGATCACTTCAAAATCTCTACAAGTTGTTAATTTTTATTGCAAGATAGCTTTTAGGTTTTAAATGTTGAACTATCTTATTTAAAGGCGAATAGAGTCTGTGTATTTTTTAAATTGTCAAAACAGAAGCATTATTTATTAATTTCAGCAAACTGAAACGGGACTCCATTGTAAACTTGGATGCTGTTTCGGAGACAGACAAGTTACTGCAGCAAAAGGAAGCTGAGGTATATTTTCATTTCTATATTTTGCAAAACAGTGACATATATAAATTTCTTACTTGGTAAATCAATATTTTAGCCCTTTAAGTTAAATGTAAATTTTACATCTTAAAGAAAACACCTAAACATCTTTAGAGGTATTCAGCAATTTCATTTTTGGTAAGGGGAGATAACTTGGTGATCATGCATAATCATGTTGTAACTTGACACCTCCAAAGCTTATTAACAATTGTGAATTAAAAAGAAAATAAGAAATCTTGTATAATATGTCTTTGGTATTTCTATATGACATATTTCTTTTCAGATTCAACGGATGCAAGCCATGCTCGCCAAAATGCAAGCACAACTTCAAAGTAATCAACCGCCAGTCAATGGGAAAGTTGCCAATGGCTAACTTCATGTATCACATCAACATTGAATTTATGGCATAATCTTTCATTCTAATAAGTTTATGAAGAAATGTTTTTAAAAAAAAATGTTAACTTATTCAAAAGGTTACATGCCTGGATGAATTTGCACCAAAGTGATGGTTAGATGGCATGTAGACTTGACATATTCAGCAGAAATTCATCAAAGTTTTTCAAATTATTCTTCATCTGGAAACAACTTGTTAGACAAAGTTATGAAAGATATACAGCAAATGTGAATAAGAAATTCAACTTCCCAATGGAATCTACTAGGGAAATAATTGTGTGGAAGGAGAAAAAATGAATTACAACATATATCTGATGCTTGGAGAGTATATTTGTGGAGTTATCTCCCTTGTTGAATATCACAGCTGAGTTGTCTCCCTTGTGGATTAGTAGAGTGAAGTGAGTTAAGTATAACACTGGAGTGACATGTCTTGTCTGACACAACAATTGTGTTTATCTCCCCTTTTGGATACAGTCAATACTTATTTCCCTTGTTAGATAGAGCAGCTGGATTGTCTCCCTTATGGGATACAACAGTTAAAGAAAATTTTACTCGTGGTAAACAGACATAAATTATCTCCCTTTTGGGATTGTGCTGTTGATTATCTCCCTTGTGGAAAACAGTCGCTGATTATCTCCCTTTTTAGCTACATCAATGGAATATTTATCTCCCATTTGGGATACAGATGTTGAATTACTTCTCCTGTAGAGTAGAGCGATCAGTTATTTGTCATCACATTTAACAATAATCAAATACATTACTAAAGTTAGCACAGTATTCCATCCTTAGTGAAGACCATCCAGCTCTCATTTTCATCTATATCTTTTGTTATTACAAATAATTTATCTGAAATTAATGTCAAACATACAAATATATTAGGTTATCTGTAATACAGTAATAATGTTATGCCATAAATTCTGATAAATAGTATTTTTACATGGATTGATTTGTTTTCAATACAAATTGTTAAAACTATCCTGTTTCAAATATGGCAGGCAAATTATAAAGAAATATTGATCCAGTAATATATCACAATCACTGTTTACATGTTAGTAATAAAAGATCAAGGTCGATGAGAGTTGGTTGGTTTAGTATATTACATTGACATCTCTCCTTGAGGTTAAAGGTCAGTATGGATGGATTTGATTGACTGTTGAATGTAAGGTCATGTGATCATTGTGCAATAATTTCATTGGAAGAAACTAAGTAGTATGCATGTACCTTTTATGTCTACATTTGTTTTGATTGGATGTTGTTGGTCACATGATTGTAAAACTCATCCTGATTGGTTGATTATGTAGTGACTAAATGATAGTAGACTGCATTTTATATAGACTTGTACAGCTATTAAGATACACGATTGTTGGAGGTTTAGTACTGCATCAAGCTGATTTCAGTTTTAAATGCTTTTTAATAATAACACAATAAAATCAATGTCATTCTGAGGTTTGTTCTAACATTTCAAGTAACATAAATTAAGTAACAAACTTTTAGGTGATGTTAGGTTGTTGAACTGTTGTATTGAATTTAATTTGGACTAATATTTCTTATTAAATTAAATCTTTCTTGGAGGAGAGCTAGCTAGAGACCACAAAAAAAATCTGTTTCTAACGAAATTTGTCAAGTTTAAGCCTTGGAATGAAGGCCAAACTCACACTTCCAGTGTACTAAAACGTCTGTAAGAAATAAATACATGTAATTACTGACATGCTCCCTACAAAGGGGAATTTGTACCAATGTGACCTAAATGTGTGGTCCCACGATGTAAATGTACCAGACCTCTAATAGTCCTGTAACACAGTATTACAGGTATGTATCATTTTTTTTATACATTTATCTATATATTGTTAATTTATTCCACTTCATAATTTTTGTACATCATTATATTTGATAGCTCCTGTCACAGCCTATTTGTTAGAAATAATTTTTACAGGTTTATTTTGAATATCAATTAGAATTAAAAATTATGACATAATTAATTCATCTTTATAACTGCAAAGTTGCTTTCCGTTTTTATATCTAATGAGATCTCAAGAACATGACAATTTCCTCTGCCTTAAAAATGATCTGAATCTGAATGGATTACTCTTAGCATGGATTTTGTATTTCTTCCTCCTTTGATCCAACCTTCATTCTTCAATGTCTTTAAATATTTTGTTTCACTTAAAATTTTCTACTTGTGACACAACTGTCATCACATGCAAATTACCATGGAATGGAAAATTGAAAAGACTAAGAATCTAAGAGTCTGTCTCTCTCACAAAACACCAACAGAAATATAAAACAATCAATGAGCTATTGCCAGAAGAAGAGTTCCTCTTGTGAAAACTACACAATATCATTAATGGCGAAAATGCGAAGGCAAAAACAGAATTTCAATCTCACTGTTATAGTTTGAGGCTATTGTTCTAAAAACAATACCATTTTTATATTTCCTGTTGCATAAATGTAAGAGATTTATTGGTTGCTGAACAGTAGGCCAACTTGACAAAAAGGGGTTGAATTTACAAGGATTGAGTGTTATTATAATTATTATTAGCACTTTCTGTATATTTTTGTGGAACTACAATTTACGCATGGGATTATTGTCAGTAAAATAGGGTATTGGTTAATATGTCACAGGGCAGACAGTCGTGGTAGACATAAACTGTACAAAGATAAAATAGAAAATGTACATATAATATTTCCCAATTTAGCTTTGCTCTATCTTATTCATATCTATATGATTGGTTTACTTTACATATGAAAGACTTCAACTGGTTGTTTCATCTTTGTCAAAAATGGGTGTCAAAAACTGTTGAATGTGCAAGGCATTCATGAACGTACCAGCTAGGACAAAAATTAATGAATTACCAAGACATCAGAGTTGCATATTTGTACAATTACTGTACATATATATATGTACTTGTTTGCTGTTAGATATTGTTGTCCAATGTACAATTACTGTATAGTTGTTTAATTTCGCGGGGTGAAAATTTCGCGTTTTTCTGTTCAGTACTATTTCGCGGGGAGAAAATTTCGCGCATTTTCAATTTCTTACAAACATGAATTATATAGGGAAATAGTAGAAATTATACTTACGATGTACACATTTTATGCGACTCTAATATGATATCGTGAAACAGTAGAAACTACATGTATACTTACGATGTACATGTTCTGCTGAACAATATGCTTTAAATAAAGATTGTTTATTATTCATTGTCATAGTGGTCACTCATCACAAGGTGAAAAATATTCACGGGTATTTAATTTCGCGGACATTACCTTTACCGCGAATATAGCGAAATTAAATCCCCCGTGAATAAAAGCAACTATACAGTAATTTCAATGTTTGTTTGCTATTTTGCTATTTTAATATATGGTTGTATTTTTAAGTCTTTATGCATGACATTTAGTGAAATTGGTGAATTTTTTTCGGTTATAGCGACAAGAAATAAAGACGATACAAAAATACTATTGTGGTTTCATTTTGAAATCAAATACGCATTGGTACCAGATTATTTTGACAAATGGATTTTAGAATTATTCAAACATGCACTTTGAAAACTGAAAATCTAATAGGTCAACTCAAATTGTACAGATTTTTCTGCCTAAATGCAAAAAATGGAAACCAAAAATGTTGCATGTTCTATATGAAGCTGATTGAATAAGACTATTACATTTATATACCAGTTTTGTTAACTTTCTTTTAAAAGTATAAATTTTGTAATTTTGCAAGCATTATTTTGTATATATCTTCTGCAGTGTGTACATTTCAACTGTTCCCTAGATTATTTATGCCTTAATGATAGCTTAGGCACTTGTGGAACTCTTTAGGAAAAAGAGATAAAAATGTCAGTAACTTCCATGATGTCTTTGGTCCTGGTAAGTTACTTTGAAACTAGTTTTCTTTGATTTTGTTTTCGAAAGTTAGTGATTGAAGATGATATGAGGGAATGCAGATGATGGTCTGTTTATGTTAATCATTGTTCTTTATATTTAGTGAATGTTTCCATAAGGCATTTTGGTTTATCTGATGATAAACAGATATAATATACAATAAAATGTATGTAGTACAGCTTTGTTCTCGTTATTATTTTCCTAGCAGGGGAACTATAGGTTTCCTCCTTGTCTGTCTGTCTTTCCGTCTGTCAGTCAGTCCACTCATTTTTCCGCATTTTTCTCAGCCATGCTTCAAGGCTTAATGCTGAAGGTTGATACGTAATTTCAGTATGAACTGCTACAGATCAAGTTCGAATTTCGGGGTTTTTGGGTCAAGGTCAAGGTCGCTATTACTATTTTATCGGGATCTGGTAGGGGACATGTATTGCTTTAGCAATACTAGTACTGAGCATACTTGTTTACATAATAATGATTGAAAGCCATGAGCTCCAAAAAACGAATTAAAATTAATTCATTTCTATGGCAATTATTTGCACTCATATTTTAAGAAGTTCATTTCAGGCTTAAGGGACATCCAAATAGCAAATCCAGCGCTATCTCTGCTATTTTAAAAACCTGTAAGTCACTACAATGACGTAAGAATTATATCTGCTGCCCCCATTGCATGGTCGTAAGAAGCGTTTAAATTTTGGATTTTATCTTTTCTCTTCTTTCTGAACAACTTTATTCTTCCTAATGTCTCCCTTGACAATTCCTCACTTTTTACCTTCAGTTGAGCGTTCGCCCCTGTGAGGAAGGCTTCGGGTTTTGTCCCCATGGCCGGAACATACCAGAGTCTTTAAAAATGGTAGTTGCTACTCCTGCTTAGCGCTCAGCATTTTGGGAGTGGAACGACTGGTTTGCCCGTTGTCAGTTTAATGTGACCGGGTGGGGTGTCTTCAGCAGTATGCTTCAGTGAGATAGCACTATAAATCGGCAAAAGTTCCGAACTATCACAAGGAGACTTTACACGAACATACCCAGCCTCCCAAAACACATACGTACTCAACACACCCACGGGATTCCGTCCTTAACTGACCTTAGCTCTTGATGGGACGTTAAACAAATCAAACCAAACCAAACCCTACAATGTTGCAATTCAACAGATGTAACTTTATAATTTTTTAGTATGTATCGTCACTAACCACCTTGCTGTTGAGCTGCTTGGAAATTTAAACAAAAGATGACATAAGTGCGTATTTCAGGGGGACACAATTAGCTCATTTGTATCAAATATATAGCACAAATAACCTTTACTTGCCGTTTTCCTCACAAGTGTATATAACACACCATAGGAGCATCGTTTTGACTTTATATATACAAACACTGATTCTATTTTGACCGTAAAATGGAAATATGGCGGTTGTGAATAATGTCACATAAATATGGCATAAGGAGGCATTTCAAAAATAAAATGTGCTCTTCTTCGACACTATTAAGAACTCTGAACTTGGATAGAAGATTGTTTTTATGCAAACTTAGTCAACCCTGAGTTTGAGGTAAAAGAAGCAAATTTCTTAAAAAGGCCCCAAACTCAACATTTTAACTAATTGTCTTGAAAACATCCTTCTTACTGTGATCAAATGTCATATGTCATAGTAGTAAGTAGTATGATATATGATCATTTTTATTGGTTGATAGGTCGGCCACATTTGTGCAATACTATTTACAGTCGCCATTTGCATTTCTATGTCAAATCAGTTGAAGGGATTTTATGTAAATAAAGCTAAATCCGGTCTTTCCTGTATCATTTCCTGTAACACTTAGGAGCATAACAGCGTGGCTATTTTTCAGGTTTTATTATTTGTGTGACTTAGAATTATCCCTGCTTATTCTAACCATGCAATAGCTCATCAGAATAATCTGTTAGCGTATATAGCAAATTCGTGGGGATTATAAGAAACTACATGTCCACAAAAACATTTTGTATCAGATATTTATTGGTGTTTAAAATGAACATAATTCTCCTATATAGGTAACCCATGAGGTTATAAAGTATGCCCCCAATACAAACCGTAGACGTCAGATATATTGTTTGCCCCATGGCTACCAACCTGGTTCTCACATTGTAGGATGTGACAAAACCTTGACAGATCTATAATTCCTTGGTGAATGTCGTCGATTAATACATTATTGAGGTCAGTTATGATTTCGTTCACATGTCGGATTTCTTATTTCCGTAATATTGGTGTTTGTTGCCCTCTGCTTAATGTCCAGCTTTAAATCGGTAGCATGAGTAACGCATCACGTGACCTTATTAACCACTCTATTATCGTATTCAGACTGACATCGTAGTTGCAAGATCATTGAAAATAAAGC
This sequence comes from Pecten maximus, assembly GCF_902652985.1. Taxonomy (NCBI): domain Eukaryota; kingdom Metazoa; phylum Mollusca; class Bivalvia; order Pectinida; family Pectinidae; genus Pecten; species Pecten maximus. The sequence continues at coordinate 20,155,630 of NC_047022.1, read as the reverse complement.
CCTAATATGACCCATTACCTGTGGTCACATACTTCATATGACCATACCTGTAACTCAGTCACATGACCAAACCTGTAACTCGGTCATATGAATATACCTGTAACTCAGTTATATGACCATACCTGTAGCTCAGTCGTATCACCGTACCTGTAACGTAGGCATATGACCATACCTGTAACTGAGTCATAAGACATACCTTTAACTCAGTCGTATGACCATACCTGTAACCGAGTCATAAGACATACCTTTAACTCAGTGACATGGCCAAACCTGTAACTCAGTCATATGACCATACGTGTAGCTCAGTCATATGACCATACCCGTGACTCACTTGTGTGATCACGCGGGAAGATTACCAACAAAACAACCACTTCAAAAGTTAAATAACTTAGATATCGGTAGCCTGTTCAATGGACAATGAATCGGCCGTTTATTCTTTAAATTTATGACACAATAACAATACAACATCACTGAATATTGCATATCGTACATTGTACATGATCGCACAGTTTCGCTTTACTTTAGATCAATAAATTTAGTATATACCTCCTCCGCACCCAGGATAAAAAACCAGAGATAAAACTCAATGAGTCTTTAAAAAAACTCTGGAAAACCTTGGAATGCCACCTATGTTTGGAAAATGTGAAAAACTAAAACTGAGAAATATTTGTATAGTTTTTATAATACCCACTGTTCCTTGTGACCACCAGTTATCATTCGTTATTATTCACTTAGTGTTCTGTTGGTAAGTGTCGATCAAGACATTTTTTATAGAATATACTAAACTTAAACATTTCTATCAATAATGCTTCAGCGCTGTGTTTGTTGAGAAGGCATAATATATGGTATGTCTTTTCCGTAACGCTTAGTCCTCATGATGTGAAAAAATAGACATGGCACTTCATGATGTCAAACATCAATACGTAGGTAGGTGTTACAATGTCATGCTAACTATGGCATCCACACCGACGTCGAATCTATATCGGAGGAATCCTAAAGAAACTGAATTTTGAAGGTGTTTTTCCTGCAACAAAAAACAAAAACAAAACAAACTCATGTTGAAAATGGATATAAAGGTGAAAGAGTCGTATGAATTAAGTTTATAGTCAATTAATAAATGAGAGAGATTTAATGTTTAAATTATCTATCAACATCAATGAAATTAAAGTAACGATACGATCTGGCAGTACTAAGTGATGGTATGTTTAAAACATGAACAAAACAAATGTTTAAATAGAAAAATAGGTCACTACACTGGCTGCCATTTATTTGACGTAACGTAGATTTCACCTTATGTTTCACGGCGAATGTCGTCGATAAAGCAGAAGACACCTGTACTGTCGAAACATCTGATCTTATTATTTGATATATTCTTTAAACGGTTTATATATAATTCTATATTTCATTTATATTCTACCCTTGTTATATCGAATTTCTCTTGACGATGATTATTCGTTTTCATATCGGTATTCCATGTTTGTTGAGGTGAATAAAACAGGTTTGATAATTCGCTTGTATATGTATTTTCTTTTTACAAACAAAATTCAAAAATAAAGTATCAGAACTTTCTAAAGCCCAGTTTTATTCTCTTTTCAGGTAAAGAGAGGAAACGATTGTTTCGAATGCAAACCTAAAGGTGAAAACGACTTACAAATAAAGCCTAGGTAACAGAGAATCAGATAATCAGCATCCAATAGTCAGGAACCGCCGTCTTTGATGACATAAACTAAAAGTAAATAAGAATGAAAAAAATGTTAAAAGAATAATATTTACTAACAAAATTACACGAACCCCCCAAAAATCCATCTTATCGCATGAAGCTGGATTAAATAACATGCTTTATAATTCTCATATATTTATAATATTTCCCTCTAAATTCAACCACAATAATTAATGAACTTCAAATTTACTCATCAATCTACCTGCTCGTTTTCTCAACATTTTTTTTCTCACGATCATCCCCATACCTTAATGCGCATGACCGGTGTTATTGATACACGCGATTACTGTCGCTTTGCATTCTATTTACATGCACATCACTCCAAATGTTTAAGAACACGACATTTAACTTACGTTCACTTATGGCCTTAGTACAAAGGTATCTCATCGCCGCGATTCGTCAACACAATGATTGGACTAGAGAATCCTTGAAAAGGAAGCAAAAAAAGTTATCGAAGCATTTTATACATGCACTCTGAACGAGCGAGCTTTTATAACAGAAAACGTATTGTTCACATAAATTTATCATTTAACAGCATACCTACGGGGATTACCTGGACAAACTTCCTTATTCGATTGGATAAACAGGATTTCACAAGTTCTGAGAGACGTATTCGCGGCACCAGAGACTCGCCTGACAAATAACAAAAAACAAAAACAAAGCAAAAACAAACTAATATTTAAACTGTTCAATGAATCATTTTAAAAAGGGCTGATTTTATCAATCAATTATATAATTACTCATTTGAATTTCGATTAAAAGATCCATTTCATACCTGAATTAGACATATTGTTATTAATATTATATTTCTTTGAGATAGTTATGATTCATTTCAGTAGGAGTAGATACGATATTGAGAAAAAAGTTTACTCTAGATAACCTCGAAGGTGGTATCAATGGTTATAACTACGAAACTGAAATAGATTACTCAATTTATGATTCGGTATATTTTACTTACCGTAACAGATTCTTTCTTCTGAATGTAAAATTGCTGCGAAATTATTCTGACCAATCAAAATCAACGTTACAACCAATGACATCATGTTTGATGTAATGGGATTACATTTTAAGCTACATTGTAATTTAAATGATTTAAGCATGATACGATCATATCAAAATAATCAAATAATAACAATGTATGTACATTTGAATTAGATAATTAAATCAAGATTGTGCTCACATTATCAAAATGACCAAAAATAATGAAGTTATATCTCAAATAAGTCATATCCATATGATTACTGTAAATATTTTCTCATGCATTCTCATTCACTCATAGAGTACGTAATATATATTCCTACATACACACATATCCTCACATACAACATTTTAAAACTTATTCATTGTATCAATATTCATATTCATTTATTGTTTCATTTACACCCATACACCCATGCATACATACTAGTATATCCACTCTCACACTGAAACATAACATATTTAAGAGAAAGGAAGAAGGGAAGGAGGAGGAAAAAAAGAAAAAAAGTGGTGATAGAAACAAGGAGAATAGTTGCGGTTAATTTGAATACATGTACAAAGAGAAAATTATTTATTTCTGTAGAGAGATAGAAATTAAAAGAGTTTCCTTTAGGGTAGAGATGTGGGGAGTAATATTCATAATGGCATAGGTTTAGTTACAAATAGAATATAATAGTGTTTGTAAACTGTCAGGAATAAGTTTTGGCTATTAAATATCAAGACAAATAAGGTTTTTCCATTTACACCAAGTATTCGCAAATTTTGCTTTGAAAATATCATTCTGACCGTTTGATATGAATTTCTGTGTATTGTAGTAATCTTTTATGTTGTTTGCCAATGCGTTGACATTTAAGGATTTATTAAGACACCTCGTTCTATAAATGTATTGTTTGATGATAAGAATTACTATATTATCAACTGTTGCATTAATACTATTGTTTGTGAGTCCAAAGAGAAAAGACTGTTTATTTATTGCAAAAGGAATATAGAGTGCATCTACCAGTGATTCAAAATTTTGTAATAGATTTTGCACTTCCTGGCATTCCCACATCAAGTGAATTATTGTTTCTCTTTCAGAGTTACAGAAAGTGCACATAGGGCTATTTACTATGCCATATTTAAACAAATTAGAATTGGTGGTAAGAATATAATGAGATATGCGATATTGAAGCCATTGAAGTTTAGTATTTTTTGTTACTTTACGTGGAATATTGTATATTTTACTCCATTCTTCTTCATCAAATAAGAGCTGTTCATTCCATTTTGATTTGCCAGTAGCAACAGTGTCTGTTTTATTGAAAATATTATAAAAGAGTTTTGAATCACTGATACTTGAGAGAAAACACTGTATATTAGGAGGTAGCAAAGGGCGAATAACTGGTGAGATATTTTGGGGTAGAGGATCTGGCAGACATTTCCGAACTGCAGATATTAATCCTTGGACCTGAAGAAAATTTGTATGTAATTGATATCTTTGTGAAAGTTCTTCAAATGAATAAAAAGTTATGTCCTCTGAAATCTTTAGAAGGTCTGCAATATAATATATATATATATAATTATTTTACTGATCAATAATGCACCTTTATAGGGAATCACATCAACATTACAATGATAAAGATTTATAACATTTTACAAATTCAAAAGCAAAATGAACAAAATAACCCTAAATTGGTCAATTTTTAAATTTACTTTGCTTCATAGTGATGCTGTTAAATACAAGAGAAATCGCTAGGTTAGAATAAAGCAATCTTCATGGTTATTTACACTAAAGAGTAAATAAAGAGTATAGCACATACAACAGAATGAAACAATGTTTATCACGTGAATAAATATTATGACATTTCAAATTCCTCAATTCAAGGTTGTTTTTAAATTTTTTTTTGGTAGATTTTCTTTAAAAGTATTTTTTCAATAATTACTTTCCTTGTTGTTACTTTATCATTCCATCGAAAAGTCATAAGAAATAAAACAAATTATTTTTTTGAGATATTAGTTGAGGTTTGATTCTATTTTTTCATATCTGATTTATCTTTGTAAATATGCTTTTGTCCCAAAAAAACTCCATTAAAGGTGCTACATCTCCGACAAAGGTAATGTATACAATATTGATTGTTGTATACATGTATTTATGAGAAGTAGTGTATACGATGTCGGTGATGTAGCATCGTTAAAGAAGGTTTTTGTCAAACAATCTGATGATTCAGTATAGAGCTGTTCATTATAAGGTTACCAAGGCAACCATCAACAAAATGATATCAGATTTCATACTTTTATGTCAACAATGAAATGTTTTTTACAGTGTATGTAATTATGTAAGACATTTAATATCTGTACTAACCTTGTTTTTCGCAAATAAATGCCTTCGTTGTTGAACATATTATGTCATTCCATCGGTTGCCATAAAAAAGACCACAATCTTCGTCACCACCCAAATCGTTAGGTTCACCCGATCCCCAGTCTGTATATGTTACTGTAGAGTTGTCCGACACCCATCTCCAGACGGTCCGTGCATCATCAGTATATGCTCCAATCCAAGGGCTATCTTTTTAACAAATACAAAACACACTCATAGTCCAAACATCATTTCACTATTAAGACAGTCGACCCGAACATCATCAATATTGAATGCTCCAATACAAGACAATTTTTTTTAACAAAAGTAAATCACGTGATAATCAAATGACATCAATAAAGCTTTATCTATTATCATTATTTGTTGTGTTTCTTCCCCAAATGAATTGTAAAAGTATTAATATGAACTGTCAATCAAACTATCAATAAAGATTCTGCCAAATAATAGGTATACATGTGAAAATACATGTAAATTGATAATTGATCCGAAGAAATAGCGTGGTGTTCGTTGCGTGTATCATTGTTGCGATTTTCTACATTTAGATACTATTTCCAATTATCAATCAAACTATTAAATTGATTCTGGTAAATAATAGGTATACATGTACATGAATTTGAAATTGAATATGAAATATTGATAATTGATACTTTGTGTGAACTGGTTGTCTTTCAGCCATGTATTTTCTTCTTGAGTTTCTATTGTTACAAGATTACTATCATGGGTCTGGCATTCGTCCTGAAACGTGAAAAATTTAAATAGAATAATTTATTATTTTATTCTTCTCCCTATCGGAGAAAAAAGAGATGTATGTTGTGAGGAATTCGTTGTCTGAACAAAACTTCCTTATAGAAAACAATATAGAGCATATATAGAATATAGAACAACATATCAGGTTCCCCTGCACGTCTGGAATATGTCATGACATCATTAAAGGTTCAGTAGTCTGTAGCGTGCGTATAAGCCATAACACTAGTTTGACCTGTTGGGATACATCAATCTTGACTTCATCATATTCCTAAATTGACTGGCTTTGAACACTTCGTTGGTTGTGCTATTCAAAAGAAGTGTATCACCTTAGCGATTGTTTTTTTCTAACACCAATCAAGTAACTAGTGTTGTACTTCGATTTAGCAATGACATATTATAGGGGTTGCCCTGATAGAAATCAATCGTATCCCTTTGAGTATCGAGGATAGTGCTACTAGAACATTGGAAGTGTGAGGTTTCTAGAGAGTAAGTTAAGCAGATCGAAAACGAGTCTAAAGAGGGGATGTGTATAAACCTCGATCGGATTTGACTTTGATTTGAATAGCATGTGCATTCTGCTTTTCTTTTTTCTTTTTTTCCCGGCATATCCGTATAATATTCTTTTGGCCCCGGATATGACGCGACAGGTGGTGTTACTGGTCAAGATGAAGTATGTTATTGATGAATGTAGCGGTAAATGTAAAATGCAGATATGCAGTTAAAAACTAACAACGTTAAGATTGAATGCAAGCTGAATAAGTGGATGTATCTATTCAAATGACACGTTAAATCATATTCCTGATTCAAATGCAGTCTTATTATCACTAAAAATGATTCAAACTGATATAATTTTGTTATCCGTGCTGAAACGCATTCGTTCGTTCGTTAACTTATTTCACCAGCAGTATTACATTATAACCACCAGCATTAAAACTATGCCGTTTACATTTTTTAAAGATATTTCTTGTTTCGTTGGAGCTTGAATTACGGTTTTGTTTTAATGTCAATATTCTTTAAAGATTTCCTGACTTAATGTTAATCATATATATTATACTTGGATGGCATATCAGTTATTGAATAAGTCTCGCCTAATTAAAATATAACCTACCTGTGCTTCCGACCACGTCTTGGAGTCAGTGAATAACCTATAGCAATGGTTGTCATTTTCTGTCCAGCTCTGCTGACACGTGACACTCTGAGATTTCACTCCCGCTGCAAAGATGAATTAAGTTATCAAACTTTTTTTTTTTTTAGTTGAGAGATATGAATGTGAATAGACTCTGGGATCACAACTCTTATTGGATACACTTAGTCACCTTTATCAGACAATTAACAAAAGAAACGGTTTGATTTGTATTGTTTGACATCATTTCAACAGGTATGGTCATTTAAAGATGGCCGCCATTGTGTTATAAAATGCATTCGTGTGTGTTTTCGGGAGGCAACGGTATGGTCGCGTGTGACGCCTTGTGATAGCGCAAAACTGATGTCGACTTCATAATGCAACGTCACTGAAACATGCTACCGGACATCAAGTTCGAGACCTTGCCCGGTGGTGCCATTTTTCTGACAACGGGCGAACCAGTCGTCCTACCCAACAATACAAGTGCTGAGCGTGAAACAAGAGTAACACCTGTCATTTTTACAGACTCTTGTATGTCAGAACACAACATCTTCCTTACAGTGGCGAACGCACAGCAAAGGTCCAAAAGTGAGGTGGTATCAAAGTGAACATTCGGAGGAAGAAATTGATAAAGAGGACAAGATTTTTAAAATGATACTGCTCCTGTCAATCACTTTGGCATTTTCCCAAGAAAGTTTATTTCGCCATACGGTCTGTTATGTATCTATTGACTGGGACTTTGATTTTGTTTTCGTTCTGATCATGTAAATGTTCTGCCGTTTTGGGTTTCGGCGTCTTGCTGGTGATCACGAAGACTGTCCGCAAATCGTCTTTTCTTTGCGATTTTATACGCATCGCATTTCTTGCATTCGATTTAATATACAAACTCTAAGACATCCTCTTTAGGTGCTTTAACCTTAGGATGTACTACACATGTGGGTTAATGCTGCACTTGCTTTTGAAAAGCACCAAAATCATATATTAAAATATAAATCTATCTTTCTCCGTTCGTTTTAGGCCTAGATGTTGTTTTAGCATATTTCATCAATTTAAACATATTTAAACCAAAAATATACAACGCAGCCTTCGTATCAAGCAGTGCAGACACAACGCGTGACTGTAAACAATGTGACGTTATCGGAATGTACAATGTACAGTATATTTTACATGGATTCACTTATGAGAAACGGAACGGGACCCGAAATTAACCCACATACGTATAATGTCTCGGGGTCTCGCAGTGTCCCGATGAGTTATTGAGATACCATGGCTGCGATATTTTCTCTGGATGGTTTCGGGTCAGAATGGAAAAGAAATGCATACTTGTGCAGAGAAGATTTGAAACAAAAGCCCGCTTTGAGAAAATGTGACACGTTTTAATAAATTGAGTGGTTTTTTTTTCAGAAAGTACGTATATACATGTACAGGTATAAACTATAGCGTTCTCGTAGTTAAAAAACAACTGAGCTCTGACCTCCATGTTTTTCATGGACGTTATCTGTATTTCATTTCAGGATGTACACTTTTTTTACATACAAATACGACATACTCCCTTATCACTGCATCTGTTGTTGATCATATGATATATTTTGGGTGCTTGATTTTATTCTTCCGGGTGTCGATTTCATTTATATTGTATGCGTGATTCATGGAACATTCATATTTAGAAAAAAAACTTATAAAAACCATATGATATAGATTCAATTTCGGAACAGAAATTCTACCGCATCTTAGTCATATTAACAATGCTTATATCATCTATCTTAATATATTTTATATATCTTTTCGTAACTTGATTCCATTCTTACCGGTATCGATTACAATTAATGAATGCATAATCCATGTAACATTCCTATTCAGGCAATACCTTTGAAAACCGTATGCTATAGATTCAACCTCAGGTCAGAATGCCTACAATATAACCTGTCAAAGTTACTTATCATTTTACTATATTTTACCAGAACTGATATCATAAATCTTGATATGACTGGTTTTAGCCTATCACAGCGGTGTTTACTATTCACCGAACATAAATCCGCTGATTTTTGTTCAGATCCTAAAGAAGTGAGGGTTGAATAAATTGTTAATTTGCTACATATCAGCAGTATATAGATTACAGTTTTTAAGTTCATTTAATTGATAACAATTTTGTAAACAACAAATATAAAACAATAATAATAAAGATAACAAAAACTTATGCGGTGCTGTCCAGTTAAAATGTCAAGCGAAATGTCATCAGAAAACGAGTCGAACACTATGATACTGATTCCCTTTGTTGACACATGCATTTCTCCCCTATAAGAAAAATAAATTAAACAAATATTCGTTTTAATTTCATATGTATTTTTACTCGCATGACAAGCTTGCGGCAAAATATCCAATAAACCCTTGGACAAATTCAGTTTATATTCACACAATAACATGACACAATCAACGTCTACACTTCATTGGATTTAGGTGGTCTTCGATCAACGCTAAATATCATAGGTCAATCTTGATCATTTGTTAAAAGTAAAACGCTTTTGTATGTACACTTTATCTCCGAACCCCAGGAAAAACTTAGTTCATATTTACAGGACATCACAGCATGAATGTCTATATCTGATTTGATTTTGGTAATTATCTGAGAAGGTTAAAGCTCAAATGTCACACTTGATCGTTTTTGAAATAAATAAAAAGCTTGGACCCGGGGAAAGATTTAGTTTATATTCACCCGCTAACAGCACAACTTAAGATTATACATCTGATTAGATTTCGGTTGTTATGGTTAAAGATCAGAGATCACACTTCTACACTAAAAAGTCTGTGTACAAGAGGTATGCATTTCATAAACCTATGGAAAGATTTTTTACTAAAGCTTTTTGGTTGTGTATTTAGGTGACACTCTGCTTACTTTCAAATACTTTTGTTCATAACTGCCCTGAAGAATTGTTCCTGTTGCTCCTTTTGTATGATAGTAAAAGGCAACTTAAGTTTGGTTATTTATCTTTTCTATTAGTACAATATGTTTTTCCGAATTGTCCGACAGGTAGAGCGTACCTGCTGACTCCGTAAAAGGCGACTAAATTTGGGATTTTTTCTTTTCTCTTTACCTAAATTCCAACTAGAAACGCAAAATTTAAGGGAAGTTCCTTCACTCAAATGTCCCTCTTAAATCTAATGATACGTTCCTATATAGAGGAATTTTAAGTATCACAATAAAGGCGCATCGATTTGATGTACAACATTTCTATTACTAAATGACATATTTGTAAAATTGTTCAAGCGTTTCTGTTCATTCTGATTCATTCGATTTTGTTCAATCACTTCATGTATAATGGTACATTACAACTGTCACTGTTTAAATGTGACGTCGTGTTCTACTCACCGTTTGGAATAACCAGGAGTAGAATTGGAAGGACCATACAATCTAAAATAAGCATCATGAAGGTAAAACTCACAACCTGTAACATAGAAAAGAGTGAAATGTATATCTATTTATAATGCCTAAAAATAAAGTTAACAGGAAACTAATCTTAAAAAAAATATCTTATTTCGACATGAAAACATAGAATCCTTAGTTCTACAGAAGTATTGAGTCCTTACTAAAACTGATCCCATAGATAGATATTTTGTTCATATCTTTACTTGATTCAGTGTAAGGTTTGAGTGAATATAAATGTAAATTGAGATTTTCTACATGTGGTTTAGATACACAGTCTCTATATCAATCGGTATTCTATTTATATGATGATTATAAGTATTATCAAAATTTGAAGTTCTTATATACATGTACCACCAAATCACAGCAATATAGCCGTCTCAAACCGGTTCACAAATTATTATCTGTAGTCGGGCATTTGGCAACAAGCCAATGTATTTTCCCAACTCCCTTGGGAAGTCTGTGCCCCTCCTTTTTTGCGACATGCAGTATACTTATTCAGCTATAACAGTGCTTATTTTTAAGACTCGAAAATGATCTTTTACGAAACCAATTAGGTGATGAAAAAAAAGTCTATAAAGAAACCAAACATCTGTTCCATATATATAGATATAATTCAGGTGTGATAAATAATAATATACCAATAAAACATCAATTAAATCCACAACCTTAATCAAACCAATACAGCACTCGTTTACCTTAGAAATACATCAATTTCAGTCGCTGTGAAAACCCTCCGTGCTCCTGAAAATGTTTTGCGTAGACTGAGATATCGCCAGTCAACCGGTATCCAGCTCGGTCTGCTGTTCCGAAATATAGCTAATATAGAGAATCGGAGCAATGTGACACTGAAGTAGCTTGGTAATCGGTTTTTCCTATCATCACGTGACTGTATTTGTGAAAAACATATCATGTTGTGAATGTAATTTTATATGCCTGCATACAACACAAGTTGTTCAGCTGGTTTACAACCCTTATCCCGGCATGTATTCATAACTGATATGACAGCAAGAAAAGAGTACCACGGGGCGGAACAAAATATGGCCCATGTCGAAAAGGAATGGTATATTCGTATCAGGTGAATACAATATAGAAATTCAAAATTAGTTGTCTAATCAAAATATGACTGAGAAAGTAAAAATTCCTGTCATAGTAAAGTAAACAAAGTTTGAAAGATATTGTTTGAACACTTAAGGTAAAGATGTACAAAGATAAACATACAATGTACAATAATTCTTTTTCAAAAATAGTCGAATCGAAATGTGTACAAAATGACTATAGATTATGGTTATTAAGCCTACTATGATTTAAGATATCTGTTTTAAATGTAGAAGGAGATCTGAAAAAAGAAATAATGAAAGAAAATGGCAATACCTTTTCCAATCAAAATGCCGTTCAGGGAATCACAACTACGAAATTATCATGATTATATTGCATACTAAGTGTCAAAACGGTCGGTTGAAAAAACTATTCTTTGTTATGTCAAGCTTCGTCGATTTCGGAAAAAAAGTTAATTGTCAGAGCTGCACGAAATAGTTCATTATCTCTCGGGTAAATAGTTCAACATTTTTTTGTCAACTACACTAAATGGAAGGATTTAAGCTAAGATATCACTGAAAGGTTATTTGATATATTTGTACATAGAGTGAGTCTGTTAGTAATGAACATTGAAATCCGATAAAAGAAAATTTAGTGTGAATGTCTTTGTTTTTGAGCCGAGTAGATTTTCCCTACTCGATGCAAAAAGATGAAAACACAGTTAAGTCTTTTGAGTAAAATAAGATAATATAGTTAAGCTGTGGTAGCGATACGGACAATTTTAGACTGCAGTGTCCTGAGAAAACATGCAAGTTATGAGACAAATGAGAGAGAGAGAGAGAGAGAGAGAGAGAGAGAGAGAGAGAGAGAGAGAGAGAGAGAGAGAGAGAGAGTTAGAGAGTGAAAGGAAAGAACAAAAATGTCTCGAAATAACTGGTGTATAACAATGATTGTACACACTTCAATTTCTCTTCCGTAGCATTTCACGTCCGAACGGGGATTCAGACCCCGGTCCTCGTGTTGTAAGAATGTGTTACATGTATCACTGCACCACCCGACCAACGATGAATCGGTGAGACGGTTGAATCTTGGGACGGTTGTCACCCGTTAACATGGTTCCTGGAATAATTCGTTTATGTATCTATACTATCAATTACCATAAAATATACTAACGTAATTCAAAAACATCGTCTGTATTAATTGATATATCTATATCATGTGTAATAAAACAAAACCCCGTTTAAAACGTTTTAAGTTGAATATTATGGGATGTTATGTTATTTTGAACATAACGATATTGTTTGTTGTTTATTTACTAAACTTATGCAACTGTTTCATGTTCTATGCCTATATTTGCTCGTTTGTTATTCAGTTGTGTCTTGATAAAGGGTCGTATTGGCTCGACAATGCGACAGTTAATCTTTCTGTACTGGCGTTATTACGACATGACCAATTTCTTATTTCTAGTAATACGCATCCAGCGAGCGTCAGTTTGTTAGGAACCAGTACCTATATTGGACCATACGATATCGATCATTATTACTTTCTAGAGCCTATATATGTGTTCATCAGCTAGGGAGAACATTAAACAATTAAAATGCAATTTTGATATCATCTATATATGCTGATGGTTATTTTTTTTATTTTTGATCAAAAATGTTTGATTTTATGTCGTATATATTACATTGTATATGCTTAATATAGTCCCTATCCCCATTACTTTTTATGACAGGGTTAGGGCGCAGGGTTATGGAGTTGAAAGGTCACGCGCAATGATTTGACTATATATACTACGTAAAATCAGGTGTTGATACAAAACTGCCATAAAATGAACCATATGTATTGAACTTTTGTCCAAGGTGAAGAAAGAATTGAAAGTGGCCGTTTATTTATTAACTTGCAATACAAATTGATATTTCAACTACATAGAATCAGCCATGGTCAAAGGTGGGGATACAAAACCCGAATGAATGTTTATATTTTATATTTTGGATGAAATATGGAATGGTTAATTTTGAATGAAAATGTGTATATCCGTGGTGGCGAAAAATCCGGACGATCGGTGTTTCAACTTGATTATATCAAACGTTTTATTCAACTTACCTTTCATATTTACATCAAAGTATAATACCTGATATTTAGCTTGTTTATGTATGCTATTATAGGCATTACCAGTGAATGGTAGTAATTTTGTCTTATTTTCTATATCTTTCAGCGTATCAAGTCTCGTTGTGTGAATGTACATCTACTCATTTTCGCTATCAAGATCGACAGTTAGCTATGTCTCGTATACGGATGTTTGTCGGGGTGTTCCAGATAACCTTACAGAGTCTCTTCGACACTACTTAACACCTATGTCTGTGTAGATGTATCTTAGGAGAGGGAGTATACACACTTGAGCTAAACAGGTGTGTATTACGTAATGATACAATGCTCTCTTTCCTACTCTAAAACACGCACTGCGAAAGGAATTTTATATCTATTGTTCACTTGATAGAAGTACACATGTGTGGTCGCTAATATAGTATAAAATTCTGATAGACACATGTCCCGGTGAAGATTTGTATCAATAAATGTTAATAGCTTTGACAGTTTAGAGGTATAAATCATGAATACATTGTTAGAATGTCAAGTAAACAATAGTAGGTTTCTAGACGTAAATAAATTTAAAAGTCCCGAGGCTTAATACAGAATATACATGGCTGCACAATATATAGTACCTCATGTACGCCATTGTAAAACATGTTAGCATATTTAATAAAGTAACGCATCGGGCATAATTTATTTTTCACTGAAAATCACTCATACTGTCTGCACTTTTCGTTGCGGTATATTAGATATTAATTAGGACCACTTTATACCTATCCCACGAAAACAGACTCATTACCTACAGGTAATTATAGTTTTGTCCGCCTTTCAGTTCAGGTCATGTCTGTTAGTCATAATTTATCATCGAATTAATCATGATAATAAGCTCTTTTTTCAAGTTGATAAGTACATTTGTATAAAAAAAACTTCAATTGTACACCCGATTATATACGATTTAGATAACATTATCGGATGTGACATATCTGTGCAGAGATTAATTTTCGTCGACGGGTGATACACCACAATATGTATGAAATGTCCCTGAGGTGATACACACTTAAGTAATTATACCATGATTTACATGTCGAGGCGATGATGCACGGTTTAGCATCTTCGACGGACATTACATGCTTCTTCGATGATATAGGTCTACGTTATTTTCGACGGGTAATACATGGCGGCTATGTGATGCTACTTGATTTACAAAACAACATCAGATATCACATGTCGATAGAATTATAAAGGCCCAAATAATTAATAGTCAATGAGTAATACAAGCCGGTGAGATGATTCACGACTTTGTTGATATCGTAAGGAATGCCATTTTATTCCATACTATACGATTTAGATAACGTGGTGACGGGTAAAACAAGCCATCCTCATGCGATGACATAATTTAGTTAACAGCATCAAGTGTTATATGACCTTGTGATGATCCAAGATGAAGTATTTCTGACGAGTGTAACCATACCAGCAGGGACGGATTTACATGAAGCTCTAGGAATAGCAAAAAGCCTCCGGTTGTGTTCATGCCATCGGTCTAATTTCTACTTCTCCGGTTATAGTCAAGACAACAAAATGAAATGACTTCCGGGATTCACGGTACACACCAAGCATATTCGTCAAAAAGATGATATCAATTAGTGATAGTATTTAGACTGAAAAGTTGACATCATGTACTGATTAAAAGTGACTTTCATTCGTCCTCCTCCTTCACCTACGACCAATTTTAATTTTAAATGAGATGAAAGATATTTTTCAGTCTGAAGGCGAACGTAACCCGGGTCAAACGATTTTGGTTTGGTTTGGTTTATTTTGTTTAACGTCCTATTAACAGCTAAGGTCATTTAAGGACGGCCTCCCTTGCGTGCGGCATGCATGCATGTGGTGAGTGCGTATGTGTGTTTTGGGAGGCTGCGGTATGTTCGTTTTAAGTCTCCTTGTGATAGTCCGGAACTTTTGCCAATTAAAGTGCTACCTCACTGAAACATACTGTCGAAGACACCCAGCAGCACACCCCACCCGGTCACATTATACTGACAACGGGTGAACCAGTCGTCCCACTCTAAATATGCTGAGCGCAAAGCAGGAGTAGCAACTACCATTTTTAAAGACTCTGGTATGTCTCGGCTAGGGGACAGAACCCAAAACCTTCCTCACAGGGGCGAACGCTCAACTAAAGGCCAAAAGTGAGGCATTGTCAAGGGAGACATTAGGAAGATGAAAGTTGTTCAGAAAGAAGAGAAAAGATAAGATCCCAAATTGAGTCGCCTCCTACGATCATGCAATGGGGGCAGCAGGTACAATTCTTACGCCCTACCTGCAGGACAGGTCAAACGATTCCAGGACGAAAGTTTTCCAGCGTACAGTGAACACAAGTATATTCGTACTTGTATTGAGTCTATGAAAAACCTTTCATTAATGTTTGAACCTATAGTGAGTTAGAAGAGAGGGCACCAGTAAGGACAATGCATAATCCTCAACAAAATGTACTTTTGAATATCAGCGGGTGCTCGATATAATAACGGAGGAATAATGGCAACATGCTCACACGCTGCTCTCAATGAAGATGGAGTTTGATCAATCGGGGTTCCAAATAAGGCGCAATTTCTTAACTAATAGCTATAGCAATAGCCGTGTACCACAATAACCTATTTTTGTAACACGCCATATTTAGCACATTTGTATAGCTGCTTTTGAACAGACTACAAAATATGTCAAAGGTGAAACTTGCTACCAGGAAGATGTTTAGTGGGAATTCCAGTAATCTTAAATAGTGATTTTCATGATATATTTACTAATGATATTTCGAAATAGGATGGATCAGCATTGACAAGGTAGATTTTATATCGTTATTAACATATTTTCCGGTTGTGATGTTAAAAGTTCAAGGCTAGTTAGAAAGCGTTTTCATGTTTAGATCACTCGTGCCTCAAGACGCCTACTCTAATTACCCTTTGTCCGTCGTCGTGAGTCGGGTTATATGAAATTCAGCTGGACGGTATAATTACTTCCTCAACCAAGCGATTTTCCTGATAAACATGTACACAAATTAAAACTCTTGGATGATGCAATGATATGAAACGAAGTGTAGGGTCAATACATCTGTTACAAATGGCCAATAGAACCCATTCCAGTACTTCGTTTCTGAATAGTTTCCGACTATTTGATTCGACCTGGCCATGCGATGTCCGACAACCAGTGACATTTCTATGGTAAAACGAATGATAATTATCAATAGTGATCTCACTAATGTATTTTTTTCTCCAATATTGTGTTTTCTAATAATGTGTTTTTACTCGTTGCGGTTAAGGATTATCAATAGTGATGTCACCAATGTTTTGTATACTGTGTTTACACGTCGTGGATGAGGATTATCAGTAGTTATCAAAAGTGATGTCAGTAATGTATTTTTTCCGATCCTTAGTTTTTACACGTCGTGGACCAGCAGATTATCGATAATCATCGATTGTGAAGTCACAATTTTAGCTCCCTTTTTGTTTTTGTTCGCACCAATGGTCGCCTTCAGGGGTATTGATCTAGGAAGACAGAGTTTACGTGGACGGGAATATTACCGTGAAAACTAAACAACAACGTTAAAATTAAAAGGCAAATACTTACATGTCGTTAGGCTGTTCTGTGACGATGGAACAACCGTTTATTAACATATAATTTATCACACAATAACAATAAAATATACATCAATGAATATTGTTTCTACCACAATACGCAGTGTTATTTCACTTTCAGGCCACTGTATAAATGTGCTGACTGTCGGATATGTATGATTTATTCCACTAGTGGAATAACCGTCCGGTATTTTGATTAGAAAATAATTCGAACTTTGACACGAACTGCAAATTGGTATTAACGTCATCAATAATCGAATGACGTCACATCACCGGGTCCCGGCCGTCACTTGTACACATTATTTGCATACGCAAAATTAGACTCGGCCACGTTCCCCTTGGATTTAAGCCGATATCATAGTGGTGAAATAGGTCAAACGACTCGTTATTTTTGGATATGGAATTTATTTCACACTCGTAAGTTACTTAAGCTCATGTCATTTGTAACTTTAAAACAATAACATACTCGAGTGAAATGAATTCCATATCAAACAACCACTCGTTGTGTAACCTCTATATATCGTATATTGTACATGATCGCACTCTTTACTTTAAATCTTTGCATCCAGGATAAAAAAAAACCTTAAAACTCATCGAGTCTAAGAAAAACTCTGGGAAACCTTGGGATGCTATATATCTTTGAGAAAGACCAACCAAACATCAAAACTGTGAAATATTTTGGATAAATTTTTTGGTAATATCCACTTCCACCAGGTCTCAAAAGATTTATTCACTTCGTTTTCTATTGGCAAGTGTGGATCTTGATGCTTTTTTACAGAATTATTATGCTTAAATCTTAGGTTTCTCTCAATTATGCCACAGGTGGTATGCCTGTCCGGTAACGCTTAGTCCACATGATGTGTATGGGACAAATCCAAAACTGAACTTTGAACATAAAGCTCATGTTGAAAATGAACACCTTGCTGTTGAGCTGCTTGGAAATTTAAACAAAAGATGACATAAGTGCGTGTTTCAGGGGGACACAATTAGCTCATTTGTATCAAATATATAGCACAAATAACCTTTACTTGCCGTTTTCCTCACAAGTGTATATAACACACCATAGGAGCATCGTTTTGACTTTATATATACAAACACTGATTATATTTTGACCGTAAAATGGAAATATGGCGGTTGTGAATAATGTCACATAAATATGGCATAAGGAGGCATTTCAAAAATAAAATGTGCTCTTCTTCGACACTATTAAGAACTCTGAACTTGGATAGAAGATTGTTTTTATGCAAAATTAGTCAACCCTGAGTTTGAGGTAAAAGAAGCATCTTTCTGAAAAAGGCCCCAAACTCAACATTTTAACGAATTGTCTTGAAAACATCCTTCTTATTGTGATCAAATGTCATATATCATAGTAGTTAGTAGTATGATATATGATCATTTTTATTGGTTGATAGGTCAGCCACATTTGTGCAATACTATTTACAGTCGCCATTTGCATTTCTATGTCAAATCAGTTGAAGGGGTTTTATGTAAATAAAGCTAAATCCGGTCTTTCCTGTATCATTTCCTGTAACACTTAGGAGCATAACAGCGTGGCTATTTTTCAGGTTTTATTATTTGTGTGACTTAGAATGATGCCTGCTTATTCTAACCATACAATAGCTCATCAGAATAATCTGTTAGCGTATATAGCAAATTATTGGGGATTATAAGAAACTACATGTCCACAAAAACATTTTGTATCAGATATTTATTGGTGTTTAAAATGAACACAATTCTCCTATATAGGTAGCCCATGAGGTTATAAAGTATGCCCCCAATACAAACCGTAGACGTCAGATATATTGTTTGCCCCATGGCTACCAACCTGGTTCTCACATTTAGGATGTGACAAAACCTTGACAGATCTAGAATTCCTTGGTGAATGTCGTCGATTAATACATTATTGAGGTCAGTTATGATTTCGTTCACATGTCGGATTTCTTATTTCCGTAATATTGGTGTTTGTTGCCCTCTGCTTAATGTCCAGCTTTAAATCGGTAGCATGAGTAACGCATCACGTGACCTTATTAACCACTCTATTATCGTATTCAGACTTACATATCGTAGTTGCATGATCATTGAAAATAAAGCCCTAATATGACCCATTACCTGTGGTCACATACTTCATATGACCATACCTGTAACTCAGTCACATGACCAAACCTGTAACTCGGTCATATGAATATACCTGTAACTCAGTTATATGACCATACCTGTAGCTCAGTCGTATCACCGTACCTGTAACGCAGGCATATGACCATACCTGTAACTGAGTCATAAGACATACCTTTAACTCAGCCATATGACCATACCTGTAACCGAGTCATAAGACATACCTTTACATCAGTCACATGGCCAAACCTGTAACTCAGTCATATGACCATACCTGTAGCTCAGTCATATGACCATACTCGTGACTCACTTGTGTGATCACGCGGGAAGATTATCAACAAAACAACCACTTCAAAAGTTAAATAACTTAGATATCGGTAGCCTGTTCAATGGACAATAAATCGGCCATTTATTGATTAAAATTATGACACAATAACAATACAACATCACTGAATATTGCATATCGTACATTGTACATGATCGCACAGTTTCGCTTTACTTTAGATCAATAAATTTAGTATATACCTCCTCCGCACCCAGGATAAAAAACCAGAGATAAAACTCAATGAGTCTTTAAAAAAAACCTCTGGAAAACCTTGGAATGCCACCTATGTTTGGAAAACGTGAAAAAACTAAAACTGAGAAATATTTGTATAGTTTTTGTAATACCCACTGTTCCTTGTGACCACCAGTTATCATTCTTTATTATTCACTTAGTGTTCTGTTGGTAAGTGTCGATCAAGACATTTTTTATAGAATATACTAAACTTAAACATTTCTATCAATAATGCTTCAGCGCTGTGTTTGTTGAGAAGGCATAATATATGGTATGTCTTTTCCGTAACGCTTAGTCCTCATGATGTGAAAAAATAGACATGGCACTTCATGATGTCAAACATCAATACGTAGGTAGGTGTTACAATGTCATGCTAGCTATGGCATCCACACCGACGTCGAATCTATATCGGAGGAATCCTAAAGAAACTGAATTTTGAAGGTGTTTTTCCTGCAACAAAAAACAAAAACAAAACAAACTCATGTTGAAAATGGATATAAAGGTGAAAGAGTCGTATGAATTAAGTTTATAGTCAATTAATAAATGAGAGAGGTTTAATGTTTAAATTATCTATCAACATCAATGAAATCAAAGTAACGATACGATCTGGCAGTACCAAGTGATGGTAGGTTTACAACATGAACAAAACAAATGTTTAAATAGAAAAATAGGTCACTACACTAGCTGCCATTTATTTGACGTAACGTAGATTTCACCTTATGTTTTACGGCGAATGTCGTCGATAAAGCAGAAGACGCCTGTACTGTCGAAACATCTGATCTTATTATTTGATATATTCTTTAAACGGTTTATATATAATTGTATATTTCATTTATATTCTACCCTTGTTATATCGAATTTCTCTTGACGATGATTATTCGTTTTCATATCGGTATTCCATGTTTGTTGAGGTGAATAAAACAAGTTTGATAATTCGCTTGTATATGTATTTTCTTACAAACAAAATTCAAAAATAAAGTATCAGAACTTTCTAAAGCCCAGTTTTATTCTCTTTTCAGGTAAAGAGAGGAAACGATTGTTTCGAATGCAAACCTAAAGGTGAAAACGACTTACAAATAAAGCATAGGTGACAGAGAATCAGATAATCAGCATCCAATAGTCAGGAACCGCCGTCTTTGATGACATAAACTAAAAGTAAATAAGAATGAAAAAAATATTAAAAGAATAATATTTACTAATAAAATTACACGAACCCCCAAATAATCCATCTTATCGCATGAAGCTGGATTAAATAAGATGCTTTATAATTCTCATATATTTATAATATTTCCCTCTAAATTCAACCACAATAATTAATGAACTTCAAATTTACTCATCAATCTACCTGCTCGTTTTCTCAACATTTTTGTCTCACGATCATCCCCATACCTTAATGCGCATGACCGGTGTTATTGATACACGCGATTACTGTCGCTTTGCATTCTATTTACATGCACATCACTCCAAATGTTTAAGAACACGACATTTAACTTACGTTCACTTATGGCCTTAGTACAAAGGTATCTCATCGCCGCGATTCGTCAACACAATGATTGGACTAGAGAATCCTTGAAAAGGAAGCAAAAAAAGTTATCGAAGCATTTTATACATGCACTCTGAACGAGCGAGCTTTTATAACAGAAAACGTATTGTTCACATAAATTTATCATTTAACAGCATACCTACGGGATCACCTGGACAAACTTCCTTATTCGATTGGATAAACAGGATTTCACAAGTTCTGAGAGACGTATTCGCGGCACCAGAGACTCGCCTGACAAATAACAAAAAACAAAAACAAAGCAAAAACAAATTAATATTTAAACTGTTCAATAAATCATTTTAAAAAGGGTTGACTTTATCAATCAATTATATAATTACTCATTTGAATTTCGATTAAAAGATCCATTTCATACCTGAATTAGACATATTGTTATTAATATTATATTTCTTTGAGATAGTTATGATTCATTTCAGTAGAAGTAGATACGGTATTGAGAAAAAAGTTTACTCTAGATAACCTCGAAGGTGGTATCAATGGTTATAACTACGAAACTGAAATAAATTACTCAATTTATGATTCGGTATATTTTACTTACCGTAACAGATTCTTTCTTCTGAATGTAAAATTGCTGCGAAATTATTCTGACCAATCAAAATCAACGTTACAACCAATGACATCATGTTTGATGTAATGGGATTACATTTTAAGCTACATTGTAATTTAAATGATTTAAGCATGATACGATCATATCAAAATAATCAAATAATAACAATGTATGTACATTTGAATTAGATAATTAAATCAAGAGTGTGCTCACATTATTAAAATGACCAAAAATAATGAAGTTATATCTCAAATAAGTCATATCCATATGATTACTGTAAATATTTTCCATCTTGAACGGTTATGTTCTCACATAATAATTATACATTCTTTATGATACTTAATGATTCTTTATTGTTACAACAGTATATATCAACAAATACATAATCTGACAGAAATAAACAACATAAGAAAAGGATCAATATCTTTAGACACTATATCAAGTCGTTTTTCAATATTTGCATCTATTACATCAATCAATATTATGAATTGATTTCTATTCATTTCATTAGATACGTGAATGTTGCCAATGCACAGTTATATACTGTATAGTTCTTATAATAGAAACATTGATATAATTAATTATATTATTTTACTGATCAATAATGCACCTTTATACGGAATCACATCAACATTACAATGATAAAGATTTATAACATTTTACAAATTCAAAAGCAAAATGAACAAAATAACCCTAAATTGGTCAATTTTTAAATTTACTTTGCTTCATAGTGATGCTGTTAAATACAAGAGAAATCGCTAGGTTAGAATAAAGCAAGCTTCATGGTTATTTACACTAAAGAGTAAATAAAGAGTATAGCACATACAACAGAATGAAACAATGTTTATCACGTGAATAAATATTATGACATTTCAAATTCCTCAATTCAAGGTTGTTTTTAAACTTTTTTTTTTGTAGATTTTCTTTAAAAGTATTTTTTTTTAATAATTATTTTGATCATTCCATCGAAAAGTCATAAGAATTAAAACAAATTATTTTTTTGAGATATTAGTTGAGGTTTGATTCTATTTTTTCATATCTGATTTATCTTTGTAAATATGCTTTTGTCCCAAAAAACTCCATTAAAGGTGCTACATCTCCGACAAAGGTAATGTATACAATATTGATTGTTGTATACATGTATTTATGAGAAGTAGTGTATACGATGTCGGTGATGTAGCATCGTTAAAGAAGGTTTTTGTCAAACAATCTGGTGATTCAGTATAGAGCTATATCATGTTCATTATAAGGTCACCAGGGCAACCATCAACAAAATGATATCAGATTTCATACTTTTATGTCAACAATGAAATGTTTTTACAGTGTATGTAATTATGTAAGACATTTAATATATGTACTAACCTTGTTTTTCGCAAATAAATGCGAACGCAATTGAACATCTTCCGTCATTCCATCCATCGGACTTCAAATGAACACAATCTTCGTTACCACCCACATCATTAGGTTCACCCGGTCGCCAGTCTGTATATGTAAGTGTAGAGTTGTCCGACACCCATCTCCAGACGGTCCGTGCATCATCAGTATATGCTCCAATCCAAGGGTTATCTTTTTAACCAATACAAAACACACTCATAGTCCAAACATCATTTTACTATTAAGACAGTCGACCCGAACATCATCAATATTGAATGCTCCAATACAAGAATTTTTTTTAACAAAAGTAAATCACGTGATAATCAAATGACATTAATAAAGCTGTATCTATTATAATTATTTGTTGTGTTTCTTCCCCCAAGGAATTGTAAAAATATTAATATGAACTGTCAATCAAACTATCAATAAAGATTAAATATTCCGCCAAATAATAGGTATACATGTGAAAATACATGTAAATTGATAATTGATCCGAAGAAATAGCGTGGTGTTTGTTGCGTGTATCATTGTTGCGATTTTCTACATTTAGATACTATTTCCAATTATCAATCAAACTATTAAATTGATTCTGGTAAATAATAGGTATACATGTACATGAATTTGAAATTGAATATGAAATATTGATAATTGATACTTTGTGTGAATTGGATGCCTTTCAGCCATGTATTTTCTTCTTGAGTTTCTATGGTTACAAGATTACTATCATGGTTCTTGCATTCGTCCTGAAACGTGAAAAATATAAGTAGAATAATTGATTATTTTATTCGTCTCCCTTTCGGATTAAAAACAGATGTATGTTGTGAGGAATTCGTTATCTGAACAAAGCTTCCTTATAAAAAAAACAATATAGAGCATATCTAGAATATAGAACTACATATCAGTTCTCTCTGCACGTTTGGAATATGTCATGACATCATTAAAGGTTCAGTAGTCTGTAGCGTGCGTATAAGCCATAACACTAGTTTGACCTGTTGGGGTACATCAATCTTGACTTCATCATATCCCTAAATTGACTGGCTTTGAACTCTTCGTTGGCTGTGCTATTCAAAAGAAGTGTATCACCTTAGCGATTGATTTTTTCTAACACCAATCAAGTAACTAGTGTTGTACTTCGATTTAGCAATGACATATTATAGGGGTTGCCCTGATAGAAATCAGTCGTATCCCTTTGAGTATCGAGGATAGTGCTACTAGAACATTGGAAGTGTGAGGTTTCTATAGAGTAAGTTAAGCAGATCGAAAACGAGTCTAAAGAAATGCTAGATATAACAGGGGATGTGTATAAACCTCACTCGGATTTCACCTTGATTTGAATAGCATGTATTCTGCTTTTCTTTTTTCTTTTTTTTTTTCCCGGCATAGCCGTATAATATTCTTTTGGCCCCGGATATGACGCGACAGGTGGCCTTACTGGTCAAGATGAAGTATGTTATTGGTGAATGTAGCGGTAAATGTAAAATGCAGATATGCAGTTAAAAACGAAACAACGTTAAGATTGAATGCAAGCTGAATAAGTGAATGTCTCTTTTCAAATGACACATTAATAAAATTATATTCCTGATTCAAATGCAGTCTTATTATCACCAAAAATGATTCAAACTGATATAATTTTGTTATCCGTGCTGAAACGCATTCGTTCGTTCGTTAATTTATTTCACCAGCAGTTTTACATTATATCCACCAGCATTAAAACTATGCCGTTTACATTTTTTAAAGATATTTCTTGTTTCGTTTGAGCTTGAATTACGGTTTTGTTTGAATGTCGATATTCTTTAAAGATTTCCTGACTTCATGCTAATCATATATATTATACTTGAATGGCATATCAGTTATTGAATAAGTCTCGCCTTATTAAAATATAACCTACCTGTGCTTCCGACCACGTCTTGGAGTCAGTGAATAACCTAACATTATTTGTCATTCTGACTGACATGATCTGAAT